>NC_135888.1:94209315-95409315 GCF_964194155.1 Cetorhinus maximus
GCAATTGGAGCCCCTGATTTCCGGTTATTACCAGCTAAGCCTCAGACTCTTCCTTGCCATTATTGTGATTCCTTATGTCTCTGTTGCTATTTTACCCAATTACTTTAAATCTGTGATCTTGTTCCTGATCCTTCCACCAATGGAACAGTTCCTCCCTACCTACAGTGTCCAGCCCCCTCCAGGCTTTGAATACCTCTATCAAATCTCCTCATGATGCTCTTTTCTCCAAGGAAAACAGCCCCAACTGCTTCAATCTATTTTTGTAACTGAAGTTCCTAATCCCTGGAACCATTCTCATGATTTTTTTCTTGCACTGTCTCTAGTACTTCACATTTTTCCTAGTGTGGCATCTGGAACTGGACACAGACTCCAGCTGAAGCTGAACCAGTGTTTTATATATATTTAATATAGCCTCCTTGCTCTTGTACTCTCAGTCCCTGTTAAAGCTTAGGATGCTGTATGCTTTGTTAACTGCTTTTTAAACCTGCCCTACCACCTTCAGTGACTTGTGACGTATACACCCAGGTCTCTCTGCTCCTGTACCCCATTTAGTAGTTTACTAAGAAATAACAGTTCACATATACTTAATCTAAATAGGCAGAAAAGTATACTACCATAATAAGTGAGAATGGTTTACCTGTCCCAGATCGGAAAATGGATTGGGAAATCTGGGGGATGCTTATCTCCATGGCTGATGGTGGCAGTCTTCTCAGACAGTTCACTGGTCCTGGATCAGACAAAAGGATGAATGAAGCTGACCTCCATAGCTGGAAATGGCAGTTCCTTCTGTTTTGCTAGCTCAAGACGACGGAGGAAAAATGTTAGATTGAAGCCAGCATGAATCACTTCGAAAAGCTCCCCTCTTCCAAAGTTGTCTTGTCTTAAGCTAACCAAGGTGTTGGGCAGGAGCCAACATTAGTCCACCTCTAATATCTCTTCCGTTCGAAGTGATTTTTCCCTATCACGAGTCTGTTTATATACCTTTTATTTCTGGGAGGCTTATGCCTATCATTTGTTCAGCTGCCCTGTGGCACAGGACACATCATCTCAGTTCCAGGGCATCACTGCAGGAGTTCCTCAAGATAGTGTCCTAGGCCCAACCATCTTCAGCTGCTTCATCAATGCCTCCTTCCTTTGGAAGAGGAGACCTTCATAAGGTCAGAAGTGGGGATGTTGGCTGATGATTGCACAATGCTCAGCACCATTCAAGACTCCTCAGCTACTGACGCAGCCCATGTCCCAATGCAGCAGGACCTGGACAATATCCAGGCTTGGGCTGGCAAGTGGCAAGTAACATTCATGTCATGCAAATGCCAGGCAATGACCATCTCCAACAAGAATGAATCTAACCATTGCCCCATGACATTCATTGGCATCACCATTGCTGAATCCCCCCACGAACAACATCCTGGGGGTTACCATTGACTAGAAACGGAACCGGACTAGCCATATAAATACTGTGGCTACAAGAGCAGGTCAGAGCCTCGGAATCCTGCAGCAAGTAATGTGACACGAGACTCCCCAAAGCCTGACCAGCATCTACATGGCACAGGAGAATGATGGAATACTCTCCACTTGCCTAGATGAATGCAACTCCAACAACACTCAAGAAGCTTGACATCATCCCCTCCACAAACATTCACTCCTTCCATCACCGACACACAGTGGCAGCAGTGTGTATTATCTATAGGATGCACTCCAGGAACTCACCAAGGCTCCTTAGCACCTTTCAGACCCTTGACTGCTACCACCTAGAAGGACAAGGGCAGCAGACTGAAAGAGCCCCTCCAAGCCACTCACTGTCCTGACTTGGAAATACATCGCTGTTCTTTCACTGCTGGGTCAAAATCCTGGAACACTCTCCCTAACAGCACTGGGTGTACCTACACCACCTGGATTGCAGCAGTTCATGAAGGCAGCTCACCACCACCTTCTCAAGGGCAATTAGGGATGGGCAATAAATGCTGGCCCAGCCAGCGCCATCCACATCCCATGAATAAGTGAAAAAAAATATTCCAGGCAATCCCTCCTGTTTCCATTGGAAGCCCATGAAGTCATCTTGTGACTATCACTTGCCAGAATGCCCTACTTAACCATAAGAGAATTGGTTTACATATGGGTCATGAGGTCACCTCACCCCCCCCCCCCCCCCGCCCCATCAGAATTAGTAATGTCTCATTTCAGTGGTTGCGCTAGAGATGTCATTGATAGAGATAATGGCCTTTGCTACCTTGTTTCAGTCCAGGAAGCTGCTATGGGATCTCACTTTATAAGAGAGCTATTCCCATAATCAACAAATTTGAGTATTTTATATAGTTATTTCTTACAGTAGACTGAACTGCCAATGTCAGCCCCAAATCCTTTTTTACAATTTTTGTTTTAAAAGTTCTGTTAACATCCAACAAGACTGTGGTGAAATTCAATAATTTCAGTTTCCAATGTGTAAATTGTTTTTTGCCTGACCGGTATTTAAGCTGCAAGTGATTGGAAGCCTACCATTCTGGAAGTCCTTCCAACCCCTTGTGGGTTGCAAGGATTTGAAATTTTTTGCAGGAAAGTGTACATTACTGACTCATCCTTTGGAATAACATTACATTTCTCCCAGGTGATTTCCTGCTTTCTCAATTGTAGAAGATAATCAGGTTGCAATTATACAAGCTTTCCAACTTTAAAGTTTCTTTCACAGAAATTGAAAAGTCAGTCTTAAAGCAACAATAAGGTATTGTGTGGTATATCATTTGGGAATTTACATTTTTTGGTTGGAGCATTAAGTTACATTTGAGATGTAACTTGAGGTAAGTGCACTCCTCCATCTCTGGCTGAGCCTCCTCCTTTACCTGAAGCAACTTATATAATGCCTTATGTGAATGCCCAGTCATGTGATTTTGAATTTGGACCCTGTCCATTTCTCATCTTAGCTCAACAAAAGCAAATACTGTAGGTGCTGGAAATCTGAAATAAAAACAGAAAATGCTAGAAACACTCGGCATTCTGGCAGTATCTGTGGAGAGGGAAAGAGTTAATGTTTCAGGTATGTAACCTTTTATATTGTGGTGATAGGCCATTCATCTCCGTTCCAAAGCTTAACTGCAGGTGTTCCTCCGTAGTTTGAGGCTTGACCATCTTCAGCTGCTTTGTCAATGATCTTTTCTCCCTCACAAGGTCAGAAGTGGGAATGTTTGCTGATTATTGCGCAGTGTTCCATGCAATTCAGATACTGAAGCAGTTGTGCCTGCTTGCAGCAAGACCTGGACAACATTCAGGCTTGGGCTGATTAATTGCAATGTAACGTTATCACGAGTGTTAGGAAATGACATCTCCAACAAGAGAGCATCTAATCATTTCCCCTTGATGTTCAAGCCGTTACTGTCACTGAGTCCCCCACCATCAGCATCCTGGGGATTGAAATTGATCAGAAACTTAACTGGACTAGCCAGATAAATATTGTGGCTGCAAGAGCAGGTCTGAAGCAGGGAATTCCAAGGTAAGTAACTCCCCAAAGCCTATCCACAATCTGGAGTACACTCCACTTGCCTGGATGAGTACAGCTCCAAAACATTGAAGAAGTTCAGCACCATTAGGACAAAGCAGCCTGCTTGAATGCCCCATCCACAACCTTAAACATTCATTTCCTCCACCACTGGTGCATGGTTGCAGCAGTATGTACCATATGCAAGATACACTGCAGCAACCTGCCTGCTTTGACAGCATCTCGCAAATCTGCAACCTCTACTAGCTAGAAGGACGAGAGCAGCAGATGCATGGAAACGCCACCATCTGCAAGTTCCCCTCCAAGAGGAAAGATTGAGCAGGTTAGGCCTATACTTATTAAAGTTTAGAAGAGTGATAGGTGATCTTATTGAAATATAAAAATTCTGGGGGACATGACAGGGTGGATGCTGGGAGGATCTTGTGGGGGAATCTAGAAATAGGGGACACAGGTTAAAAATAATGGGGTTCTCATTTAAGATGGAGATGAGAATTTTTTTGATGGTTATTCTGTGGCATTTACTGCCCCAGAGAGCAGTGGAGGCAGGGTCATTGAATAAATTCAAGGCTGAGTTAGACAGGTTTTTGTTTGGCAAGGATTGGGGGTGCAGGGGTGGGTGGGGGGGGGTGCAGACAGAAGTGGCATTAAGGCCATAATCAGATCAGTCACTATCTTATTGAATGGCAGAGCAGGCTTGAGGAACTGACTGACTACTCATACTTCATATGATCCAAGCCACACACCATACCGACTTTGAAATAAATCATCGTTCCATCACTGTCACTGATCACAATCCTGGAAGCACTCTGGGTGTATCTGCACTTCATAAACTGCAGTGGTTCAAGTAGGCAGCTCACTACCATCTTTTCAAGGGTGGTTAGGAATGGGCAATAAAATGCTGACCTTGTCACATCCCATGAAGGAATGATTTTTTAAAAAAAACTTAGCCTCCTGCCCATCTTGTGTAACTTTGATTGATAAAGTTCTACCTCTGCTCGACTAATAACTTGGTCAAATTCTTTTTTTATTAAGACAATGGTTTAAGTCGAGATCGTCGTTTAAGTGACCAGGTATGGTGACGATCTACGATTTCACTATTTACTCGGCACTTAATAAAAAGCCCTCTGGACTAACCCACTCCCCTGTATTTCTAAATCCAATTGTAAAACTGATAAACAACTAGCCATGGGATTTAGAATGGGTTATCTTCATTCTAATTGTCATCGCTACGATCTAAAATATCATGTTTCAATATTTAACAATCTGAAAATTCAATTTCTATTCCTTCAGTAAGGAATGATGACTTCTTACACATCCTTTCTGAACATTGTCTAACATGTGGCATCATTTGGTTTCCATGTCCTATGTTATACAGTACCTTCACTATTTTACAGTTGATGCTTAACAGCAATGCTAGGCATATCTTGCAGTAATTGGTGGCATCCTCCCCTTTGTCAACATTGAATTAACACTACATCTATTGAAGAATTTGCCATCCTAGTACACCATACTTCAAAGGCTTTCAATAACAATGGTTCAGCTTGAGCAAAAATACTTCTCATACTCCTGTATCCATTCAATTCTTGGCATTCTCTATTTTCTATTGCCCATTCCATCCCAGCTAGTTCAGTGGCTACGTTGGTTTGAACAGGCAGAGATTTGTCTAACATTAGAATTTCTGCAGGAGTTTTGGGGGCTGCCACCTGTGAACTGATACAGAAGTCTAACAACGTGTGTAAAATCCTGGCAAATTTTAATGAGTCAGCCTATAGCTCCCTTTCCTGCTACTAATCACTGGATTTGCTGCACCTGTTTCTGCCCTTGTATGCAAAGTTTGGGCTGAACAGCACTCAGTTCTTCTCCATTATGGTGACTAGACCATAATCATATGTAAAGGAAGATCAGCGTGTTTGTCAATCAATGAATTGGTCACAGATTTCCATTTGAAAATAATGTAATCCCATGTGGTCAGGCAACTGCCATACTGGACAAGGCCCTTGTACTTCCCTCAATAGCCAACCTTCTCTGCTACAACATAAAAATATCCATCCATTGTCATAGAATTTTATAAGCACAGAGGGAGGCCATTGATCCATTTGGACATTTTGGAAAATTAATACTTTAACCTGGCCTGCACAGCATGAATTCCCAGTGAATGTACTGAATGACGAATCAAAACTCTTTTATATTTCATTTGAAGTTCTTTGACCAGCCCAAACTTACGGTGACCACCGTTGTTTGGTAGGCCAGCCTTCCTCCAAGCATAAATGGACTGAATACCAACATAGTATTGTTCTACTGCACCTCACTGATTTACCAGTAAAGCTATCAGTAAAGCAAACAACTACTTACGCTTCCAGTTTCTGCATTCTTCATTACTATTTATTTTATTTGCTATTTTTCTTGGTCTATCTGCACTTTTTCTATATATTTTTGCCTTGGTTTTCACTTAATCCGCCCAGTAAGCCATCAAGTATGTTAAATTTTCATCACCTTCCATAACCACAGCCATCTTTAAAACAGCTGATGCTGTGGTTAATCCTATACAGTTAGAGGGTTTTAAGTGGGATTTGAACCCCGCATCTCCTGACTGGATGACAGGAATATTATCACAAACCAAAGGCTCATTCCGCTTCCTTGGTGTGAAATGAGAATAACAGCTTTAATTTGTACAGTAGCCCTGTTTAATAATGATTCTTTATCTACAGAATTTCCATTATGAATCTAAGTTGTTTCCTTAAAATTAAAATGTTTCCTTTAAACTAGCCAGTTATATAAAAGAAGATTGCAAGAGTTTTTTTAGACATACAAAGGGTAAGAGAGAGACAAAAGTGGACAATGACGCTGGAGAAGTAGTAGTGGGGAACAAAGAAATGGCGGAGGAACTGAATAGGTACTTTGCGTCAGTCTTCACCGTGGAAGACACGAATGACATCCCCAAAGTTCAAGAGAGACGGGGGGAGGCAGATGTGAGTCTGGTGGCCATTACCAAGGAGAAAGTGCTAGGAAAACTGAAAGGTCTGAAGGTGGATAAATCTGGACCAGATGGATTACAGCCCAGAGTTCTGAAAGAGATAGTGGAGGCGTTAGTGGCGATCTTTCAGGAATCACTGGAGTCAGGGTGGGTCCCAGAGGACTGGAAAATCGCTAATGTAACCCCCCTGTTTAGGAAGGGAGTGAGGCAAAAGAAGGGAAATTACAGGCCAATTAGCCTGACCTCGGTCGTTGGTAAGATTTTAGAGTCCATTATTAAGGATGAGATTTCAGAATACTTGGAAGTGCATGGTAAAATAGGGCAAAGTCAGCATGGTTTCATCAAGGGGAGGTCATGCCTGACAAATCTGTTAGAATTCTTTGAGGAAGTGACGAGTGGGTTAGACAAAGGAGAACCAATGGATGTTATCTACTTGGACTTCCAGAGGGCCTTTGACAAGGTGCCGCAGAGGAGGCTGCTCAGTAAGATAAGAGCCCATGGTGTTAGAGGCAAGGTACTAGCATGGATAGAAGATTGGCTGTCTGGCAGGAGGCAGAGAGTGGGGATGAGGGGGTCCTTCTCAGGATGGTGGCCGGTGACTAGTGGAGTTCCACAGGGGTCAGTGTTGGGACCACAACTTTTCACTTTATACATTAATGATCTAGATGAAGGAACTGAGGGCAATCTGGCTAAGTTTGCAGGTGATACAAAGATAGGTGGAGGGACAGGTAGTATTGAGGAGGTGGGGAGGCTGCAGAAGGATTTGGACAGGTTAGGAGAATGGGCAAAGAAGTGGCAGATGGAATACAACGTGGGGAAGTGTGAGGTCATGCACTTTGGTAGGAAGAATAGAGGCATAGACTATTTTCTAAATGGGGAGAGAATTCAGAAAGGGACTTGGGAGTCCTAGTCCAGGATTCTCTTAAGGTTAACTTGCGGGTTGAGTTGGTAGTTAGGAAGGCAAATGCAATGTTGGCATTTATTTCGAGAGGACTAGAATATAAAAGCAGGGATGTGCTGCTGAGGCTTTATAAGGCTCTGGTCAGACCACATTTAGAATATTGTGAGCAATTTTGGGCCCCATATCTCAGGAAGGATGTGCTGGCCCTGGAGAGGGTCCAGAGGAGGTTCACGAGAATGATCCTAGGAATGAAAGGCTTAACATATGAGGAACGTTTGAGGACTCTGGGTCTATACTCGATGGAGTTTCGAAGGATGAGGGGGATCTGATTGAAACTTACAGAATACTGAAAGGCCTGGATAGAGTGGTCGTGGGGAAGATGTTTCCATTAGTAGGAGAGACTAGGACCCGAGGGCACAGCCTCAGAGTAAAGGGAAGACCTTTTAGAACAGAGATGAGGAGAAACTTCTTTAGCCAGAGAGTGGTGAATCTATGGAATTCATTGCCACAGAAGGCAATGACCTGTGGAGGCCAGGTCATTGAGTGTATTTAAGACCGAGATAGATAGGTTCTTGATTGGTAAGAGGATCAAAGGTTATGGGGAGAAGGCGGGAGAATGGGGTTGAGAAACTTATAAGCCATGATTGAATGGCGGAGCAGACTCGATGGGCCGAATGGCCTAATTTCTGCTCCTATGTCTTATGGTCCTTGTTAAAAGCTCAAAATGTGCACCTACTCTTCTATCTTGCATGTTGTCTACCCTGTTTCCTGCAGCTTTTGTTTTAATACTAGACAAATAAAATATGAGCAGTGAAACTGAGTTGTAAAGCAGTAATAGGTTCAATGGGTAAGCTTGTCAACTTGGTATTTCCATTCTTAATGCAGAAAGTTAAGGGAAGGCCTGATAGAAATATTCAAAATCAAGGGGTTTGGATTGAACAAGCAGGGAAGAAGTGTTTTCACCTGGCAAATTGATCAATCAGAGATAATGAATTTAAAATAATTAGCAAAAGAAGCTAGTCAGGGGTATGGGGGGGGGTGTTGGGTGAGTAGGAGGTGAGAATTTCTTTTAAGGGTTGTTGAGGTCTGGAATGCATTATCTGCCAGGATGAAATTCAATTCCATTGGAACTTCAAGAAGACAATTGAACAAGTATTTGAGAGTTAATTTGCAGGGTTATGGGGTGGTTTGGTGTAAGCTGTGATGGACAAATAAGAATTCTTTTTCAAAGATTTGGCACAAGTACAATGGGCTGAATGGTCTCCTTCTGTGCTGTAAGATCCTATCTGTTTACAGTAAAGTTCCACCATTCGCGGGGGTTACATAATGGTGAAATCGCAAATGACGAACATGCTTTACATTGGGAGTGAATTAGATAGGTTCCAGCAATGCAAGGGGCAGCATTGGTTTGTGCAGTTAGTGTATATCAAATTGTAGTATGCAACAGACAGGGGGAGCCTCTGAGCTCAATGTTGCAACAAAATAATCCAGCTACAGACTCATCTGTCTTTAAAATTTTCAATACATGCCTTGGATGTTAAAAGAGAGAATCTTCATTTAAGAAAAACATGAATCACCTCAAAACTTAAAAACAGATAATTGCAAAATATTTTCATTTTAAAAATGACAAAGTAACATTCTCTTTGGCTGTTGTGCATTATCCCCCTCCCTGGTTTTACTGAATCTGATGTTGGCACCATTTATATAAAAAGACAAATTAGTGAACATTTAAAAATTGAACAAAGCTGTTATTGCCGCTCTGGACAAAGGGATTCGGGCATTTCCAGGTTAATCTCAGTTCAGGCCGCACTTCAGCTGCAGCCATTCCAACACTGCTTTTCACCCCTGTTGAAAGGTGTTTTTAAAAATAATAATAATTAAATGTCCACGGCCAGGACTTAAGGAAGGAATCCACTTCGAGACTTTGACACCTTTTCCTTGCTTTAAAACATGCCGTGGTCTCTGCTCCATCATAGCTGCCGTCTCTTCAACACCAACTACTGCCCATGGCTACATCTGTCCAGAGCAGAATTAATAAAATGGAATAAATTTCATTTAGAATAAAATCTCTTTAATGAGAGGGGGGAAAGAAAAAGTGGATAAGTGAACAGTTGCTTACGCAATCGATGATCTGGTATACAAAGGTAAGTGAATACATATACAAGAAAGTTGCGAAAGGCAAGACTTTACTGTATTGCATTTCTTTGCTAATGTTTAGATGAGTCAATCTCATATTTGATGCGTGGTTGGCTGTTTGAGCCTACACAATGTTTTATCATGAGAATTTGTGGAATCCTTTATTCACGTTTTGCCTTTTACTAAATCTCTTAAAGCAAGTGGTAAATATTCAGAAGGATTTGGCTATCTTTATACACAAATAACAGTTAAAATGAGTTCAAACAAGAAAATGGTATGTTGGCTTTTATTGCAATGGCTTTCTGTAAGAAAGTCGAAGTCTTCCTGCACTAGGGCTTTGGTGAGACCATTCCCATAGTACTATGTACAATTTTGGCTCTTGTACCCAAGTAAGATTATACTTGTCTTGGAGGCGGTGCAACTAAGATTCACTCAATCCCTGGGATGAGGACAGCCATCCTGGAGATTAGAAGAATGAGAGGAGCTCTCAGTTAAATGTGTAAAAAAATTTGGGAGGCTTGACATAATTGTGCGAAGAGGTTGTTTTTCCTAGCTTGAAATTCCAGATCCTAGGAAACATAGTCTCAGCTAAGGGGGTTAACTGTTCAGAGCTGATACCACCTTCACTCAGGGATAAGAAGCTTTGAAATTCTCTACCTCAGAAGGCTCAGGTGCTTAGTATATTTTGGGCAGAGATTGATAGATTTCTTGGATCCTAAAGGAATCAAGGGATAGGGCAGGAAAATTAAGCTTGAATAGAAAAGCAGCCATAACCACCTCAGTGGCTGAGCAATCCAAGGGCCTGCAATTTAATCCCTTTTTTTGTTTGTTCATTCTCTTTAATCCATGCAGTTACAAAGTGTGTGTCAAGAGTGTTTCCTTTTTCCCTTTCATTGGCAACTAATAGGCAAATAACCATTGTCAAATAACTAATATGCAATTGTTGTGAATGTCCAGTTCATGGTTCATGTTAACATTTTAAGGTAATGTTTAGCTCTGGGAAGATTATTTTTGTGATTTTAAGATGCTAGGCTTTAGTGATGACAGAACATCCAAAAGAAATCTGTTCAGAAGGTTACCCATGTTTATTTAATAGAGTCAGAGTAGAAGGGAGAAAGTTATAAAACAACAGGTGAGCTTACTTGGCTGGAGAAATTGTAAATGAGGGGTAATTAGCTTTAAGGTCGGTTTGAGGATAGCCCAGAACAGGCTGTTGTCTTGTAGATGCATATAGCTTAGGAAGGTACTCTGATTCCAATTTATCTGGGTGTTTGCTGGTAGAGGTTTTTAGTTGCAGTTTGGACCTCGTGTGATTTGCAGCTCAGAAGTTAGCCAAAATAAATGACAGTCATGCACTGTTTTTTATTCATTCAAGGGATGTGGGCTTCGCTGGCTGGGCCAGCATTTATTGCCCATCCCTAGTTGCCCTTGAGAAGGCGGTGGTGAGCTACCTTCTTGAACAGCTGCAGTCCATGTGATGTAGATACACCCACCGTGCTGTTAGGAAGGGAGTTTCAGGATTTTGACCCATTGACAGTGAAGGAACGGTGATATATTTCCAAGTCAGGATGGTGAGTGATTGGAGGGGAGCTCCCAGGTGGTAGTGTACCCATCTATCTGCTGTCCTTGTCCTTCTAGGTGGCTAGTGGTCGTGGGTTTGGAAGGTGCTGTCTGAGGAACCTTGGTGAATTCCTGCAGTGCACCTTGTAAATGCTACTGTACGCCGGTGGTGGAGGGAGTGAATGTTTGTGGATGTGGTGCCAACCAAGCGGACTGCTTTGTCCTGTACGGTGTCCAGCTTCTTTAGTGTTGTGGGGGCTGCACTCATCCAGGCAAGTGGGGAGTATTCCATCTCACTCCTGACTTGTAGATGGTGGACAGGCTTTGGGGAGTCAGGATGTGAGTTACTCGCCACACGATTCCTAGCCTCTGACCTGCTCTTGTATTTATATGGCAACTCCAGTCCAGTTTCTGGTCAATGGTAACCCCCAGGATGTTGATAGTGGGGGATTCAGTGATGGTAATGCTGTTGAACATCAAGGGGCGATGGGTGGATTCTCTCTTGTTGAAGATGGCCATTGCCTGACACTTGTGTGGTGCGAATGTTACTTGCCACTTGTCAGCCCAAGCCTGGATATTGTCCAGGTCTTGCTGCATTTGGACATGGACTGCTTCAGTATCTGAGGAGTCACGAATGGTGTTGAACATTGCGCAATCATTAGCGAACATCCCCACTTCTGACCTTATGATGGAATGGAACCCATTGATGAAGCAGCTGATGATGGTTAGGCTGAGGACACTGCCCTGAGGAACTCTTGCAGTGATGTCCTGGAGTTGAGATGACTGACCTCTAACAACCACAACCATCTTCCTTTTTGTGCTAGGTATGACTCCAACCAGCGGAGAGTTTTCCCCCCTGATTCCAATTAACTCCAGTTTTGCTAGGGCTCCTTGACTTGATATCAAGGCAGCATTTGACCAAGGGCAGTCATTCTCACCTCACCTCGGGAGTTCAGCTCTTTTGTCCATGTTTGAACCAAGGCTGTAACGAGGTCAGGAGCTGAGTGGCCCTGGCGGAACCAAACTGGGCATCAGTGAGCAGGTTGTTGCTAAGCAAGTGCCGCTTGATAGCACTGTTGATGACCCCTTCCATTACTTTACTGATGATGGAGAGTAGACTGATGGGGCGGTAACTGGTCGGGTTGGATTTGTCCTTTTTGTCTACCGGACATACCTGGGCAATTTTCCACATCGCTAGGTAGATGCCAGTGTTGTAGCTGTACTGGAACAGTTTGGCTAGGGGCACGAAAGTTCTGGAGCACAGGTCTTCAGTATTACTGCTGGAATGTTGTCAGGGCCCATAGCCGTTGCAGTATCCAGTGCCTCCAGCTGTTTCTTGATATCACGTGGAGTGAATCGAATTGGCTGAAGACTGGCATCTGTGATACTGTGGACCTCTGGAGGAGGCCGGGGTGTATCACCCACCTGGCACTTATGGCTGAAGGTTGTTGCAAATGCTTCAGCCTTATCTTTTACACTGCTGTACTGTACTCCTCCATCATTGAGGATGGGGATATTTGTGGAGCTACCTCCTCCAGTGAGTTGTTTAATTGTCCACCACCATTCACGACTGGATGTGGCAGGACTACATAACTTAGATCTCATTCGTTGGTTGAGGGATCGCTTAGCTCTGTCTATCGCTTGCTGCTTAGCTGTTTGGCATGCAAGTAGTCCTGTTTTATAGCTTCACCAGATTTACACATTTTTAGGTATGCCTGGTGCTGCTGCTGGCATGCCCTCCTGCACTCTTCATTGAACCAAGGTTGATCCCCTGGCTTGATTGTAATGGTAAAGTGGGGGATATGTGTTCGAGTACAGTTCTGCTGTTGCTGATGGCCCACAGCGCCTCATGGATGCCCAGTCTTGAGTTGCTAGATCTTTTCCAAATCTATCCCATTTAGTGCAGTGGTAGTGCCACACAACACGATGGAGGGTATCCTCCAATGTGAAGGCGGGACTTCGTTTCCACAATGATTGTCTCTGGTGGTCACTCCTACCGATGGACAGATGCATCTGCAGCAGGCAGGTTGGTGAGGATGAGGTCAAGTATGGTTCCCTCACCACCTGCTGCAGACCCAGTCTAGCAGCTATGAACTTTAGGACTCGGTCAGTAGTGGTGCTACCGAGCCATTCTTGGTGCTGGACATTCAAGTCCCCCACCCAGAGAACATTCTGCGCCCTTGCCACCCTCAGTGCTTCCTCCAAGTGATGTTCAACATGGAGGAGCACTGATTCATCAGCTGAGGGAGGGGAGGTATGTGGTCATCAGCAGGAGGTTTCCTTGCCCATGTTTGACCTGACTCCATGATCCAGAGACGATGCTGAGGACTCCCAGGGCAACTCCTTTGCAACTGTATACCACTGTGCCGCTACCTCTGCTGGGTCTGCCCTGCCGGTGGACCCAGGGATGGTAATGATTGAGACTGGTACATTATCTGTAAGGTACGATTCCGTAAGGATGACTGTCAGGCTGTTGCTTGACTAGTCTGAGACAGCTCTCCCAATTTTGGCACTAGCAGTTTGGCAGTTAGTAAGGAGGACAGGGCTGCGATTGCCGTTGTCGTTTCCTTTTGTATGTCTTTTTGTGTAGCGGTTTGTTACAACTGAGTGGCTTGTTTCAAGAGCACTTAAGAGTTAGCATCTCCGCCAGGCCAGGTCAGGACATTACTGAACCAGATGTGGTTTCATGGTCATCATTGGACTTCTTAATTCCAAATTTTTATTGAATTCAAATTTCACCATCTACAGTGGCAGTACTCGAACCCGGGTGCCCAGAGCATTACCCTGGTTCTCTGGGTTACTAACAAAAAGCTACTGCGGATGCTGGAAATCCAAAACAAAAACAGAATTACCTGGAAAAACTCAGCAGGTCTGGCAGCATCGGTGGAGAAGAAAAGAGTCGACGTTTCGAGTCCACATGACCCTTCAACAGAACTGGTTCTTCTGTTGAAGGGTCATGTGGACTCGAAACGTCGACTCTTTTCTTCTCCACCGATGCTGCCAGACCTGCTGAGTTTTTCCAGGTAATTCTGTTTTTGTTTTTTCTCTGGGTTACTAGTCCAGCGACAATACCACTACACCATCGCCTCCCCTCCTTACATGCACTGTAAGCAGAGTAAAACATTAACTACTTCTTTGACCGTGTGGAAGTCAGGCAAGGCTTAATCTTAGTTTGAATTTTGTGAGGAACAGAAGCTGGAGGATTGCCTAGTTTGAAGCTAGTGGGTGAATCTACAGTGGGCCTCAGTGTTTTATTTGAAAAGAAAGTAATCAACGGATTAGTTTGGTAGTATTGGAAATATAACCAGAACAAGGGTCTGAGGCCTTCACAGTCAAGAGACAGCAAATGAAAGTTGTACCTCCTGAGAATAGCTGGAGTTGAGGAAAATTCTCCATAGGACTGTGGCATCCTTATGGGTCCCAAACAGAGATTAATAACTTTCAGGTTGTCTTATAAGAGAATTCTTGGGGAAAGTAGGAAGTAAACCTGAGTGCTTAACATACGTAGTTATAAACCATATTGTTAACAGCGCTTGTTTTATTAGTCTTTTTTTATATACCATAAAGTTTGTTTTTTCTAAAAAGTGAAATCTTTTGGCTGCTTATTCTATCAGTTAAAGTTACTATTCTATTGTATTGATTTATTTTTAAATGTTAGTGGCTCCTAAGCGAATTGTAACACCATCCCCTGGAAAGATGGGACATTGGACATTACTGAAATGGGAAAGACATGCTAGAAAGCGATTTGATAAACTGCACTTATGCCAGTTACTCTATTTTGACTTGTTAAAGCTTTGCCTTTTGAAATGAAATTTTATGAATCAATGGTTTTTGATTGCAGGTCAGAATGGTTTACACCTGCAGCTATTGAAATTTGTGCATATAATAGCTGAAATGTTTGGCAATGGTTCTCTACATATGTTTAAAATTCCCTACTTTGACTGACTTACTGTTTATTTGATATTTAAACTTACCCTAAAGTCAGCCCTTTCAGTCTATCATGCAAAATCCTTTTCTAAATAGTGTAATTTTGAAATGAAAGGACTTCAGCCAAAAGAAACAGCTACTTTCACATTGTGTACAGTTAATCCTATTGTAATCATTGGATTACATTTTGGTATAAATATTATCCTCTGATCATGAAGGGGAATCGGACAAACCTCCAGAAACCTACATTTTCACATTCAAATCCTGATGTGATTCCCCTTCGCAGATGACTCCAGTTCCCTACTCCTGTCCTCAAGCAGCAGAGAAATTATTGTATCATGGGTATTTGATCATCTTGGTGCTTGCATTTCTTTCAAACCATTTACTCCCCTGATCCTGAGCAATGGAAAGTTAAACTTTAAATGGAGGTGCATCGTAATGTTTCTTTAAATAAGCAAGAGGATCTACCTTTTGTACTACACCAGTTGCCTTTGTGAAAAAACTAGGAGGGAAAAAGTTTGTATTGAGCATTTCCATGTGCAGAAATAACATTGGAATATCAAGTGCTATATCTGCATATACATCTGAATTTCACAATGACTGTTCAGGAAAAAAAACTTGCATTTATATAGCATCTTTCATGACTGTAGGACATCCTGTGTTGTCACTGTTGTAGCCAATTTGCACACATCAGGCTCCACGAACAATGTTACCATCTTCCTTTTTGGTTGAGGACAAATTATTGGCCAGGATACCAGGGACAATGCCCCTGCTCATATTCAAAATAATGTTATGGAATCTCTTGTACCTGAAAGCAGATGGGAGCTTCAGTTTAATATCTCATCCAAAAGGTAGCACCTCCAATTCTGCAGCTCCCCCTCAGTACTACATGAGTGTTGAGCCTAGATTCTGTGCTCATGCCAGAGTTGAAGTTGTGCATTCAAGCCCCACTAACACCAGATCTGTGCTAATGCTTCAGTGCAGGACTGAGGGAGTACTGCATTGCCTGGCATGTTATTGAGTTGGAAGAACAATGTGTATATTAGATTTTATTAGATTATATTAGATTTCACAGTTCATTTAGAAATTACAACATTTCATAATCCCATCATTATACTTTGATCCTGGTATCTTATTAGCTTTGTAATAAAAGTATTTGAAGAATATTAACTGGTTAGTGTTGTGGGTGTGATTAGGTTTTTTGTAGATCAGTAACCTTGTATGTCACTCTAATTATGTAGGCCTATGCAGGAGGAATAGATCCTTAGCATATATGTGGAACTCCTGCACCACTAATTATGGAATGAATATATTGAAGTTTTATTCAATTGTTCCTTTAGGAGTTGAATGATTTGGCCCGCGATCCACCAGCACAGTGTTCAGCAGGTCCAGTTGGTGATGACAGTAAGTACATTTTCTAAGTTGGTCAAAAAAATTTGTTAAACAAATCTTGATTCTTTCTACAGCAACACTAATATATGACTTAAGATTTTTAAAATTCTTTCTGCAGTGTTCCACTGGCAGGCCACAATAATGGGACCGGTGAGTTGATGTTACTACTGTTGACCATAAAGAATGAGGTGAGAACTTAAAGCAACCATCACTGGATTCATTCTGAAACCTTTTTTTTTCAACAGAATGACAGTCCTTATCAGGGTGGTGTATTTTTCTTGACCATTCACTTCCCCACAGATTACCCCTTTAAACCACCTAAGGCAAGTATGCTTGTTTGCATTAAGTATCTTAACAATGTGACTTTGGCTTGGTGTTGAGAGTAACTTTTATATTTATATATCTTTCTAGGTTGCATTTACAACAAGAATTTATCATCCAAATATTAACAGTAATGGCAGCATCTGTCTTGATATTCTACGGTCGCAGTGGTCCCCAGCATTAACTATTTCAAAAGGTATTTGGATCTTTTTTGCTAAAAACTGGTACTAACCTTAAAATCTTTGTCAAGTACTGACCTCCTGGTCACAAGTGATCTGTTTAATATTGTATCTAGCTATAAATACTGTAAAAATATTAAGTGTTCTCTCAAATCTTATATTAATTTCACAGTAAAGTGCACAATTTGTTGTTGCAACAAATGCCCAGAGCTGCTGATAACTTTTCATAGAATAAAAATGTTATTTGAAGGAGTTTGTTGCTTTGCCTTACATTTTAATTCTGAATTTCTTCCTAAAACTGCAACTTGAGAAATACTCCTATTTATTACTGATGCTGTAACATGAAGCCCATCTTTGTTTATCTTTAGAGCTGTCAGCCAATCCTTCGGCTGAATTAGAATAGAAATGTTTTGAACTTCAGCTAATTCAGACTTATTACCAAGAGCTATGTTGTGGACTGAACCTGTGGTGTATAAAATTAAGTCTATGGGCCTAATCGGCCTCGTTGCATTTTTTAATCAATGCTGACCAATAGACAGTACTTGCCCAAATTAGCTTTCAATAAGAGTTGGGTTCTTGTTCAGAAATTGCATTTCCTGGGAGTGTGCCAATTTAAATTTGGTATGTTTTAAGCCAAAGGCTATGGTCAGTTGTTAATGTGATGTCAAGTTATGTTTGAATTGGTACTGCAGAACATTTTGTCATTACAGTACTTGCACATGACCATATTGTCAGCCAGAAATTCATATTTTGTTTGGAGTTGTTTTCATAGCATGGTGCATTTACATGTTGCAAACCTTTAAAGGATTTATCTTTGCCTGCTCAATAATTAACCAGCATATCTACAGTTATCCTGTTTAAGACTATTAAGATTGGATCATATTGCACCACTCTTTCCCGACCATTTGAATTGCTTAATTTGTCAATTTGTTGGTTTAATTGTGGCAAGTTGCTTGAATTGGTACTCCAGAGTGTATTGCCTTTACAGTATGGAACCAAATTCTGTATGATCTAGAAATCTGCACAATTTCTCAACTTAGAAATGGTGCTCTGCATTCTGTGGTTTTAAGATTAAGACCTAGTTAAGTACTAGTAATCTTTTAAAGGTAAGAGGACTACTGGAAAGTTGCCTTGCTGAAGGCTTACAATAACTAAGTAAATTAAATTTTAGTATGTGGGATTGAGGTTACTAATGGTGTTAGGGATCACAAGCCAGTTTTTACTGAAAACTGGAAATGCTGATTAATACCGTGCCAAAAATTACCTGTTTACTTAGTACATTGAGTCATGAAGCTATGTTTTTCCTTTCTGTGGCATCAGGCAGAGCTAAGTATACTGATGTACCACAGAACAAGGAGTCTTGCCCACGGAGAGCCTCCCTTCCATCTGCTGACAACATATCAGTGGTGTCTGCCTGTGTATTTACTCTTAATTTCCTTCAAGTAAAAGCAAGGTGATTGACAAAAGAACCAAAGGCAACATTAAGAAACACTTTTAATGCAACAAATGATTCTGGTTTGGAGTGGACACAGATTCAGTAGTGGCTTTTAAAGGAGAATTAGCAACAAAAAAATGCAGCGACATGGAGAAAGAGCGGGTAACTTGGACTAACTGGTTGCTCTTCATAAAAGTTGGCACACTCTGGCCTTCTAAGAGAAACCGGAGTGGTGCAAGTATCTTTTTTTTTAAAAGGTTCTGAATTCGTTAAGTGTTACATTTTATGGTACTTTGCAAGTTTTTTTAAACTGGTGAACCATTTCTTGCCATAGACAATTGTGATTCAAACTGAGAAGGGAATGATGTACACTTTAACTACCATAGTAGGATTTCTTTTATTATTTTGCGAACCTATTTTGTTGTAATTTAACAATTACGTTTTGTTTACAATTCTGCAACTCCTTAATCACTTGCTACTCTGTATATCCTTTGTAACAAAGAGGCTTTTTTGATTATAGTAAGTTGTGCTAATTAAATTCTACATCCTTTACAGCTTCCAACATAAAAAGATGCATAGTTATTTAATTACTAATATGCAATTGAAAGGAAGCAAATGCTGCACCAACTGCAACATATATAGTCAGTGGTTTGGAATTCTGGGTGGATGTTAAGAATTGGGAGAAATCTTTGCTTTTCAAGAGCTATAGTCCAAATTATTAATGCACGCACTTTAATTCTAAGTTCTGTTAATTGTGGTGTATGGTCATGTTTCTTTTTACTTATATTTGTGATGCTGAGTCCAGAATAATTCTTGCAAGTGAATATTTGCTCTATGTAAAGCAGAATGTAACTGTATGCTTAATGTCTGGCATTTGTTATCTAGCAGTTGAGCAACATTTTTTTAGCTGAATGGATATAGCAATTAGCAAAAGCAGCAAGACATGGGTTGTGTACTGCAGAATGCTTTGTCTTTGTTACCTTGTTGCTTAATATGCAATTTACAGTACTTGTAAAACTTTACCTACACGTTGTTCATATAAAAAAAGTGACCCTTTATAAATCCTAGGAATAGATCTGAACCATCCAAACACAACGCATCAGGTTGCCAAATCTGGATGTATTCCTGGAGGCTTAATTGTGATATCTCCCCTCCAAAGGCAAAGGCCAGGCACTTAAAAAATAATTTATAACTGAAGTTTTTAAAGAAAATGATGCAAATTTTTAATGCCACAATGAATTTCCTCCCAGGTTATTTGCTGCAGTGTCTGGAAGATTAACTTTAAATTCCTGGAGATTCCAGAACAAACTGGAGTGGTGTTGACCCTAAATGTGAGATTTCATTGAGTCTTACATGTCCCATCTCTGGGCTCACAAGCACTGAAGAACATGCAGCTAGGCTCTCTTGACTTGTGCTTTCTGACTCCATTTGCAGTTAATCAGGAACAAAAATTCAATGTATACCTTTGTTAAAAAGTCATAAATGCTAATCATATGTAGAATTTGAAGAACAATTGGCTGCAGTCATTGGATCTATCCCTTGGCATGTTGACAGCTTTCATCTAATAATAGGTATTATGTACAAACAATTTCTTCCTGTAATCTCTTTTGACTAGATTGACTACTTGCCGGACAAGCAAGAAGTTAGCCTGAAATAAAAACAGAAAATGTTGAAAGTACCCAGGTCGGCAGTATCTGTAGAAACAGAAACATAGTTAACGGTTTAGGTTGATGACAATTCATTCAGAACTGGAAAATGTTGAGATTTTACTGTTTTATAAGGGTGTAGAGAACTGGGGAACGGCAGGCAAGAGGGTCAGGTAAAGAATGAAAGGAAAGAACAAAAGAGAAGTTAGGTGATAGTGTTGTAAGCAGTGTGAAAAGTGAATAAATGACCAAAGGATTGATGGTGCAAGGATAATGGGACAAGTAAAAAAAAAAAGGATGGATCTAGAAGAGCTGTAAGTGATAACAGCAGAACTATAACCACCTGCTGTTGGATGTGGTGGCTGCAAGATGGGGAGGAGGGAAGTGGCTATGTTCTAAAGTTGTTGAACTTAATGTTGACCCTGAAAGATTATGAAGTGCCAAATTGATAGCTGAGGTGCTGTTCCTTGCGATACAGTGAAATAGTGCAAGAGGCCAAGGATGGAGAGGTGAGAGGGACTGATGTGGAGAACTAAAATGACGAATGACCGGGAGCTCAGTCACACCAAAAAGTGCATTTGATCTCCTTGGTGTAGAGGAGACTGCAACGTGAGCAGTGAATACAGGATACAAAGATGGAAAAGCTACAAGTAAACCACTGTTTTACCTGGTCAGTGTTTGAGGGCCCTAGAGAGTGAGTAAATCAGGTTGGTGTTTCATCTCTTGCACTTGCTCAGGAAAGGGAACAGGTAATTGGGATGATAAAGTTGTTCGCAGTGTCATGGAAAGAATCGTTCCTTCGCATCTCCTCTCATAATTTTTGTTTTGCGGTGGCAGCATGCTAGAGGTAGTGCAAGATGATCTGTTGAAAGTGGCGGCTGTTGGAGCGCTCGTTAGATCGAGTAAGGCCATATCATGGTTCTGGAAGGGAGGAGTAAGGGCAGACATATAGGAAATAAAACGGACACTTGAGGAATAAAATGAACTTCGAATCACAGAATTGTTACAACGTAGAAGGAGGCCATTCAGCCCATGTCGGCACCAGCTCTAAATGAGCATTATGACTTAGTGCCATTCTCCTGCCTTTTCCCCGTATCCTTGCATCATGTTTCTCCTCGAATAATCATCTAATGCCCTCTTGAACGTCTCGATTGAACCTGCCTCCACCACGCTTCCAGGCAGTGCATTCCAGACCAAACCGTTTGCTGTGTGAACATGTTTTTTGTCACATCACATTTGCTTCTTTTGCAAATTGCTTTAAATCTGTGCCCTCTCGTCCTTGATCCTTTTATGAGTGGGAACAGTTTCTTCCTTTTTACTCGATCCAGCCCCCTCAAGGTTTTGAACACCTCTCTCAAATCTCCCCTTGGCCTTCTCTCCAAGGAGAACAGTCTCAACCTCTCCAATCTATCTTCATAACTGGTTCCAGGGGTGAGAAGCTTCATTCTTGTAAACCTCCTCTGCACACCTCCAGTGTGTTCACATCCTTCCTACAGTGTGGTGCCCAGAGCTGTACACCATACTCCAGCTGAGGTCTAACTAGTGTATTTTATATAAGCTCATCATAACTTCCTTGCTCTTGTACTCTATGCCCCTATTAATAAAGCCCAGGATACTGTATGCTTTATTAACTGCTCTCTCCAACTGTCTGCCACCTTCAATGATCTATGCACATAATACACCCAGGTCCCTCTGATTCTTCTGCACTCCCTTAAGAATTGTTCCCCTTATTTTTGTATTGTCTGTGTAATTCTTTTGGGTAATTATCCAGTTCTCTTTTGAAGACCTACTATTGAATCGGTATCCACTATCTTTGTCAAGCAGTGCATTCCAAATCATATTGCATTTTAAAAATCATGTTGGCTTTTTTTCTTGCCAATCACTTTAAATCTGCCTTTTAGTTATCAGCCCTTCAGCTATTGGAAACCACTTTATTATTATTTTACTATTTATTCAATCTAAACCAGTTATGGTTTTAAACACCTCTATCAAATTTCCTCTTGATCTTTTCTATTCTAAGGGGATCAACCCTATCTTCTCCAAACTGCCCTCGTAACTGTTGTCCCTCATTCCTGGAACAATACTAAATCTCTTCTGTATCGTCTCCAAAGCCTTCCAATCCTTCCTAAAGTGCACATCCTTCCCGAAGGGGTCCAATATGTTTTTATATAGGTTTAGCATAACATCTTTGTTTTTGTGCACTGAGCTTTATAAACATGGTCAGTATCCTTTATGCTTTGTTAGCCCATTGTTCCACCTTTAAAGATTTATGTGCAAGCACTCCCAAGTCTCAGTCGTCTTTTATCTCTCAATTTCTTCTTACCAAAATGTATTACCTTGCACTTCTGGATTGAATTTTACTAACAAGTGCCTGACTATTCCATGAGCGTATCTGTCCTCATGAAGTTTATACCATTTTCACAGTTTACTGTACCTCATGGGGATCACAGGCCAAGGCTCTAAGGACCTCTTGTCTTGCCATAACATACCCAACTGCAGAATACTGGCACCATACTGATTCGCAACCTGCCCATAACAGGTTTATCGATCTACAACTCAACTCAACAATATGCAACCTCCCACTGATATTCTTTGAGTAATTCACCCATAAGAGGAGTGTAGGGGTGGCATTGCGGTATTGTCACTGTACTAATACTCTGGGGACCCTGGTTCGAATCCCATCACAGCAGATGGTGAAATTTGAATTCAATAAAAATCTGGAATTAGAAGTCTAATGATGACCACAAAATCATTGTTGGTTGTCGTAAAAACCCAACTGGTTCACTAACGTCTTTTAGGGAAGGATATCTGCAATTCTTACCTGGTCTGGCTTACACGTGATTCCAGACCCACAGCAATGTGGTTGACTTTTAAATGCCCTCTGAACAAGGGTAATTAGGGATGGGCAGTAAATGCTGACCAAGCCAGCGACGCCCACATCCCATGAATGAATTTTTTAAAAAACAAAACCTCCCTGGGCTCCCAATCCTAAGCGACATTGCCCACCCCCAAAACTGGAGGGTAATTGCAACAAGCAAGCTACTGGAGAAATCTACTCCAACCCAAGCTTACCCTTATTCAAGTGTCTCCTCAACCCACCAGCAGTACCCCTCCCTCTTCTATCCCATTGGTTAAACCCACTACATCAAGCTGAGGACCTACAGCAGGAGAAAACAACCATCGGAAACCACCCTCTCGTTGAGCTCACTGCTTGCCCATCTGGCTTTGATCTCCCATGGCAACAGTGGGCCTTTTTTTAAACCGTTTCAGCAGCCCAACATCACTGGGGTTGCGAAGACCATCCAGGCTGCAGCTGTGGTGGAGTTCACATAATGACTCTCCATTGTTAAGGAGTGTCCACTGACTAAACTTGAAGGCAGGCTTAAAGAAATTCACCTAGCCACTGACAAGGCTAATGCTTAGTTCTGTGACTCTGCACACGCTAAATAAATAAGTTTACTAGAATTTCATGTCATCTGCAAACTTTGAAATTGCCATGTACTAACAAGTCCAAGTCATTAATGTATGTCAAAAACAGCAGTGGCCCAAGAATGTAATGTTGGGGGATGTTACTCAATGCCTCACTTTCAGTCTGAAAAACAGCGATTCACCATGCACTTAGCCAGTTTTGTACCCATGCTGCTACTGCCCCATCAGTATCAATTAGGCTAACAAGTCCAATATTTGGACATTCTTTTGAAAGTCCATACACACATGTACAGTGTTGCCTTCAACGCTATGGATCAAGAAACTCAATCAAGTTGGTCAAGCACAAGTTGCTCTGGAACTCCTTTATTAATCCATACTTGTCCAATTGGCTTAGATTTTCTCCAAATTTTTGTTTGTTAAACTTGCCTACTGGTGACATTAAACTGGCTAGCCTGTAATTGCCAGATTAATTATTCACCCCTTTTTTGAGCAAGAGTGCAATGTTTGTAATCCTCTAGCCCTTCGGCATTTTCCCTGTAGCGATAGAAGATTGGAAATTTGGGCCAATATTTCTGCAATTTCTACTCTTGCTTCTCTCTGCAACCTTGTTGGCCTATCCATATGATGTGACTTATCTACTTTTGGCACTGCCAGTTGTCTTAGTGCCACTGGGGCAACTGTTCGGTTGCCAAAGCTTTGATGATGGCCTTTTCCTTGGCATGCACCAGTGCGAAGCTGCCGTGCCTTCTGCTTTCATGAATACAACTGTGCTTTAGTCCCTAATCAGCCCTAATGCTCCTCTAGTAACCCCTTCACTGTTAATATGCCTATAAGAAGGCCTTTTGAGAGTAAAAATAAAAGGAAATCCAATCTAGTCTCAGGCCCTTGTCAGTTTCTTTCTCACATGCCCTCTGTACTTTTTTTTAAATCAACCTGATTCTCCTTTGTATTATCAAGCTGATATGTCATACACTCCTTTTACATTTTTTCTTCCTACTTTCTATCACCCAGACAGCAAGACTTTGGTTGTCCTTCCATTTCCCCCTTGTGGGAATGCATCTGGACTGTATCCAAAACAAATGCTCCTTTAAAGGCCATCCATTGCTCCATTACATTTCTGCCTGTCTTTGACTCCAATTTACCCAGGCTAGATCCCCCTCAATTCAATTAATGCTCCAGTTAAGTATTTTTAATTTAGAATTTGTTTGTTTATATAATTTTGACGTGCATATGATGGATGGTATTAAACTTCTGTGCAGAATTTGGCACAGTAAACTGGGGAAAATAAATTGAAGAAACTGCAGGAAGATTAGTGGAGTAGAAAGCAGTGAATGCAGTTGATTGCCAAGACTTTGAAGCACACTGAAGATGAAAGGAATTGTGTCCAAAAATGTAAGGCTCAAATGATTTTCTGGATTTTGTACATGGCAGTTTTGAACATTGAAACAAGTGAATTATCCCAGTTGAGGCAGAATTGGCTGAAAAATATTAAATAAAATGCACACTGTAAATGCATACCGGCTAACAACTTTGAGTGAGGAAGGGATATCATTCTAGAAAGATGGAGCTATGGAAAGGCTAAACTGTAGGCTCAATAGAATTATATCTAGCATGAGGGGCTATAATTACCTTGTTTATCCAACTGGAATATGAAAGGTTAAAGCAAAAAATGTAATGGAGGATTTTAAATTTTATGCAGGATTTTGAACTTGTAAAGAGTAATGTTATTACCACTGATTTCCAACCAAATTGGTGGCAAAATGGCCTAGTCAGGATTTTCAGTCTTAGTAGACCACTGAATGCTCGCTTGAGGCAGACTATACAACATGTTAAAAGGAACTGGCCCCTTTTTCAAAATGGCTCATGAGCGGTTGGAGAAATGGAATTGGAAGCCTAAAAGGTTCCAACTGAGCTAGCACAGACATAATAAAGCAAATGTCCCTTTGTACTGCAACTTCTGTTATATATGGTGGTGGGGCTAATGAATTTTATAGTGTTGCCAGTAACACATATACATTCAAAACCCTGTGGGCACTTGGACTTGTTATTATTTCACAAATTGAGTTATGGAATTAATCTTTAGGAGTGGCATTCAGTTTAGTTTTTTTACTTTCAGGTTTCCTCATAGAGGGTTGATATTTTACCAATGGTTACAGAAGTGAAGACTAAACTTATTTGTAATGCCACATTGACCCATTCACTTTCTGCCCTTTCCAGTGATAGAAAATAATGTACAAATGAAAATGAATTCCATCCTGGTGCCGTATGCTTTAGCTTGAGATATTGTCCCTCTTCAGTTGCAGTCAATTTTTTTTACAGGATGGACTAAAATGTCATTCTACAATAACTTTCATAATTCATTTAACTTTTAAAATTACACTAAGTTGTATAGGTAAGCCATACAATGGAATTGCACATCACAACTTAATTTTAACTTTTTTTCAGTTCTTTTGTCCATCTGTTCACTGTTATGTGATCCAAATCCAGATGATCCCCTAGTGCCTGAGATCGCACGTATCTACAAAACAGATAGAGAAAAGTGAGTATTATGTTTCACGTGGTTAAACTCCAAGGTACCAATTGTGTAGTCCAGGACAGGAAATACTTCTTTTAAAAGCCTGCTGAGCAAGATGCATCATGGGAATCTAATGAGACTGACCAGAAGCATATAATTGTTTGTAAATAATGGGAAAGTTGCTCATTGAGTTTCTGTAAATTCACTTGATTTATTCAATTGCCTTTGTAATGTCCTATTACTTAGAATATTTTAGAATATTGGATAAATGCATAGTGGTAGTTCATAATTTTTTAAAAAATTAAATGAATGGACAAATTTTGAACAGTTTAGATCATAGGTTAAAGCCCTGCCTTAATATTTCACTTTTTCTTTTTGAATTGTCCCCCATGGCTACCAACAACCAACCATTCATGTAATTGAGTTCTGACATCTTTTTACCCCTCTTTTCATCTCACTTGCTTTATTGTACCAAACTCGCACTTGAATGTTTCTGATTTAGAGTACTGAACTAAATTTAGTCACAATTGGGTAATGTACTCGGTTCTAAATCAAGCTAAACCCTTGTTATTACTTACTATAATAAATAATGACTTACAGAATAGAATTGATATAAACTTGAAAAATAAAACTTTGTAGGTTTATGGGGAAAAGGCCAAGGGAGTGGAATTAATTGGTCAGCTCTTTCAAAGAACAGTCACGATGGGCAAATGGCTGCCTTCTATGCTGTGATTCTATGATTAAAAGTTCAAATAAAATTGCTGAAGCCATTTTTGTGTATTTAGTGCTTTTATTTCTTTATTTCTAGGTACAACAGAATAGCTCGGGAATGGACTCAGAAGTATGCAATGTGATTACATTAAAATGTTGACGAACCTCTTATACAGCTGGGGGAACTTGCAAAACAAATTTATTTGGTTTCCATTTGACTGCTTTATTTGAGCCCACGCCTCTTCCCCTGTGCACATGTTCACCTGATCCAGCAGTGCTGCGTTGTTTTGTGTACATATTTGGAACAGCTGATAGAAATGCCCCTTTCTCAATTGTTTGAAATTCTGACTACTTACAAAGCAAGTGTTAATGTCCAGTTCTTCGATCATAACATTTTTTGTGAGACTAAAAGCATTCCTAGTCATTGTGACAAGATTGTTTAAAAATTCAGGGTTTAAGTGCTTCCGGGGATGGGAACTTTTCCTTTTATAAGATGTATGTTGGAATTCTTTTAAACTCATAATGGTTATGAATAATAGAATGAAGAACTTTAATTTGTTTAATGTTTTGCAATTTTTATGCTGAAGAATGCAAATCTACATTCTAGTTAAACGTTGGAATGGAAAGTTGAAAGCATACTTTTCCTATGAAATTGAATAGCCATTTGAATTGTCTCCCTCAACAGTTAGTGGATTGGAGCTATTAGTTAGCCAGTCATTCAATTTTCCTATACCTTTTTGGGTTTATATTTGGCTTACAGTGAATGAGTAGCTAATAGCTCTAATTTTTTTTTTTGTTTTTGTTAACTAATCTTAGAAGCCTCATCTGGATGTAAGGGTAAAAATTCATGACAGAACTTGTGTATATTTAATGACCCAAAGGCTCTCCTGGAGCTTGTATGTTCAAAATGATTAATCTGTGTAATAAACTGATTACTAAAGTCATTAAGTATTTCTCTGAACAGGATAAAAGACAAATTGAACGCTGCCATCTTCAGTAACTAATTTTAAGAATGGTAGCACTTAAGTTCAAGTAATGAGCATGTGGCAGCTAAGATCTTAATCCACAATTGTGTTTAATGGTAACTTCTGTTTGCAGTGACAAACTTGTTAGAATCCTCCTATCTCAAGTCTGGTAATTACATGGTGGAGATTTGTATCTCGACAGCCAAAAATTTGTATCTTAACCATGTTTTTTTTGTGGGCATTTCGCCTACTAGATCATTTTATTTTCCCCCTAGAAAATTGTATAGAACCTGATGAACTTGCATTTCAGATCTTCATAATGCAGCAACAGTGCATAATTGCATAAATCTTGCAGCTGCACAATGAATTCATGAAATATTCATTCTGATTTATGTAAAACTTTGATCTGGATTTGGAAATTGACTCTTGCCATATGTACCCTGCATGTTCACCTATGATGCATTAGATATGCTATAGCTGCGGTGCATTGAAGTTGCTGTCCCCCAGATAAAGTTTCAATTTGAATTCTATGAACTTTTTTCTATCCTTTTATTCTTGGAGGGAGGACTGCTTTTTTGGGAGGGCCATTAGGTACTTTTAATTGTTTCTTCACCCACCCTAATAAATGTTAATATTTTTCTCTTTGTAAAATTTGCATATTATAGATTCAGAATAAGAGCCCATTGAACCCTGTGTGCCTGTACCAGCTCATTTGAAGGAGCTATCTAGGTAGTCCCATTTCTCTGCCTTTTTCACCATTGCCCTGCAAATCTTTCCCCTTAGAGGTATTTATCCCATTCTCCTTTGACCTTTATTGAATTTGCTAACACTACTCATCATTTTCAGGCAGTGTATTCTAGATCATAAGCTGCTGCATGTTATCCAAAAAACTAATTTTGTCTCTGGATCTTTAGCCAATCACCTTTTAAATCTGTGTCCTTTGATTACCAATTCATCTACCACTTGTTTACTCTATCAAAACCCCCTACAATATTGTGAATATTTCTACTAAATCTCCCTTTAACCTTACCTGCTCTAAGGTGAACAGCCCCAGCCTTGCTCGACTCTCCATATCCTTGGTGCCAATCTAGTAAATTCTCTGCATTCTCCAAGCCATGACATCCTTCCTAAAGATGTGGTGCCCAGGGTTGACCACAATACTCCAGCTGGGCCCTAACTAATGTTTTGTAATAGTTCAGCTTAACTTCCTTGCATTTGTATATTTGTTCTGATAAAGTGTAGAATCCAACACTTTAATGGCCATCTCAACCTGTCCAGCCAGCATCAAAGATTTGTGTTTATGTGGCTTGGGTGTCTCTATTCTTGCACCTTTTAAAATTCAATGCATATTGCCACTCATTCTGCCTATCAAAATGATCACTTCACACTTCTCTGTTTAATTGTGTCCGTTCATTTCAGCAGTAGAAAAGCCCTCCTGAAGTCTGTTGCTATACTCCTCACTGTTTACTGAGTTTCCAAGTTCTGTGTCATCTGCAAACTTTGCACCCTGTCCGCCCAAGTCTAGGTCATTAATATATCAAAAAGAACACAGATGCTGATAGCAACCCTGGGGAGCACACCAGGCACACACTATACTTTTCCCTAGTCTGAAAAGCAGCTACTCTTCATAGTTCTCTGCTTTCTGCCTCTTGGCTAATTTCATATTCGCATTACCAGAGTCCCTTTTTAATTCCATGAGCTTCACTTTTGCTAATAAGTCTCTTACATGATACTTTATCAAATTCTGTACACAACCACAAACTTCATTAAAACTCAAATTAAGTTGGGCAGCCACAATTTGCCTTTAACAAAGTTTGGTGGCTGTCATTCACGATTTTTATTTCCTTGTCAGAATTTTTTTTCCCCCTCTGCTTGTTAGTTTCCCTGTCTCAGACATTCAGCTGATTGGCATGTAGTTGCTGGATTTATTCTTTTTATTTGAACAAGAGTGTAACATTTTCAATCCTCTAATCCTCCGTCACTGCTTTTTCTAAGGAGGATTGGGAGATTAGCCAAAGCCTCTGATATCTCCATCCTTTATTTATTTTACTCTGCTACACTGAATGCATCTCATCTGGACCATGTGACTGCAAATGTAAGGCAGTTTTTAGAGGCCTGCCATGTTTTTCAACTGGAAGAGCCCCTGTATGGAAGGTACATCTGCAGCTACTGGACGTAACTGTTGTTGATTTATAGCATTGAAGGATTTTGCATCAACTAGAAGGCTATCCTGCCTTGCCATGGCCTTACACATCTATTCAAGATTGAAGACTCAATAGTTATTTTAAAAATTCAATGGTCTAGTTCTTTTCTGGCCAGGTTGCTCATGTTTTTCATGAGTTATTTTTGGTCCCTGCTCTAGCCCCAACATTTGCTTCCAGTTGGCTTTATGAAGAAGTTTATTTTGCAAGTATTTAAAACCCCTTTTAAGAGTAAAACTGGATAATGCGTTGAAATGGTAGATTTTACAAGGATATGGTATGATGTCCAGCTGTTTGGAGGGTATTGCCATATAACCAGGCTGAAATCATTATGATTTTTATAGACAAATGCTGATTTAGTTTATCTCTAACCCCTTTTGTGTATGTGTACAAAAATATACAAGTTTATTTTAAATGTAACTTGTGGGTAAGGCTGTAAGTTACTTTTACACATACTGGCATTTTAGAGTGTTGCTATCAAATCCAAACCATTAAAGGAACATGGTCAATGCTCTTTCATTTTCCTGTCCTGTCTAAACAGTGAGTGCTGATAACCAAACTGATTGGTAATTGTCAGGGCACTTTAGCATGGTTAAACTGCTGGATTTTGCAATTCACCAACCCATACAGTTGTGATTTAAATGTCCACAGGTAGCTGTGCAACTTCAAGTCAGTTGGAAGTCATTGTTTGAACAAATATCCTTCTGCCAGAAATGGGCTGAGTTTAAAGGCTGGCAAAGTTAAAGTCCTCATTTATGTATTTAAAATGGCTACTGATTTAGAGATTTGATCTTTAAATCTGTTTTTAATATTAAAATTTACTTTTGATTTCAGTTTCCTGGAAGAGAAACAAATTATTCCAGCATTTATTTATTTATTTATTTGAAGAAAAGTTTAGATTTTGCAGTATTTTAGTTGACGTTTACAGTTCAAATGCTACATCTTTTATGTCACTAAAATTCCCACTCAAGTTACAGTAGGTTTGTTCTTGGCCTAGTTTTTTGACTATCAGCACAGATCATCTGCAGTTTTAAGTCATCTAGGCGTACAGGCCATTCTTGTGTAATAATTATGTATATTTGTGAAAATTTTTACATGGTTGGGGAAGAGCAGTAGCATGTATAGATTGGGCCTGAGGTAGTTAGACAGTTTGCTGGCCAGTTTGAGGTGCATTGGGATGGAAAATTGTGCATCTCCTTGTTTTTGCACTTTTTCACATGGTTCTATGATTAAAATTTTCCAAATATGAACTATTCACATGGCTCAAACCTATGTTCAACACAGTTAGTTATCTACTATCTGGTGGCTGTACAGGCATGGATTATTCTCTGCGTAATATCAACCCAAATTAACATTACAATGCAAGTCAGATTTTCAGTTCACATGTAAAAATGGTCTTGGTGTGCTGATTTGAAGAGGGAGGAAAGAAATATTTATAGAAACTCCTCTAACATTTGTCAGCACAAGCATTATAGCCATGTTTTCAATAAATCTTTGCTATTACAGAAATTATCCCATTACAGCATTTACAAATCTTTTGCATTTCTGAAAAACCACTAGTAGCTAGACTCAAAAGTCCACTGAAAAGTGCTTTTCTGCAACATCTTGCTAAAATTCAGTACAACTTCGGAACAAGGATCTTTGCTCATTAGAGAGGGGTGGGTGGAATTTGAGTTTTGTTTTAGATTATTAAAACTTAATTATGAAGACTGGAATTCAAACTTCAATTTATGGTTAGAATCATTGTATATTGGTGCACCTAGTTCTCTCTTTCTCCCTAATCTTTACACCTACCTTGCTCCAGTTTTTTTCTTGACTACTGTAAGATATACATAAAATCCCAATCATGTGTCGATTTGTATGTACAGAGGGTACAAGGCCCAGCAGACTTGGAGAAATGAATCACCCATAAAAAGGTGTCTACTGTTGCAATGTTCCTCCTCTCTTTAGGAAGACCTAATAACCAATTATGTTCAGAACAGAATATGCTATATTTAAATGCACATAAGCAGAGTAACAGTACTTGGGAGAATGCTGTTGTTTCAGAATGGTAAGGAGTAAAGATTCAGGCCATGAAGACTCTTTGGTTAGCACACTGGCACACTATCCAGGTATTTATAATGGACCAGGACAAAATTTGTGAAGCTCCAAGCCTATGGTGTGTGTAAGAACATGAGCTACCAGCAAAGAAAATTGCATTACTTTTTTATCAAATATTTCTCCTCCCAGTAGCCTTTTTGAAAAAGTTCTAATCTCTAGTATTAGTAGGTTATATAGCTAACATGGAGTCACAATGGAATCAGTTTGTCCTATCCAAATTTTTTGTTGCATAATGCATTGTGCTAACTTGCCAATTTCAATTCCTAGATCACTGTAAACATCAGGATGGCTACAAACTGAAGCCAAAACTGCCTATTGTCTTCCATCCTGAGGACTAAATAAATTGTGCTTTAAACCGAAAGCAATAAGGGATCTGTAGTACATTTTGTTGAAGGGTTTGGGGCGAGTATTAACTGCTTGCGTAACCTCCAAGCATATAGTAATGACTGCAAGGCTTTCAAGTTACAAGTGCTTCACATGTCACGCCAAGATGAATTTGAATTATTGGGTTGGACTTTGATTTTTCTCTTGGTGCAATGGTTCCTCCTGAGTGATCCCATGTCAACACTTGCAAGCACCACATTTTTATTTTCGCTCTAAATTTAGCTAAGGTCCTTTCTTAGTGAATGAATTGCCATATTCTTGGCACCAGCTGTAATAATTCCTACCATCTTGCATTGGTGTGGGGAAACCTAACCATAAGCATTTGAGAAATTATTTTTTTGGATTTAAAAACCTGAGTACAACTGATGAACATGAGAATTAAATGAAATTATATTGGTTAAATTAGACAATCGTGAAGCTGCCAATTCACGGATCTGTCTTGTAACCCCTGACCACTACTAATGATGCAAAAATTGCTGACCAAACAAAATACTTCGGGTTAAATATTCTACTTTGAACAATGGAAACAGTAAGTGTGAACTTTTGCTAATTTCTAAAACAATGCATTGGTTTATTGATGGAGATGTATTTTTCTTTACTGTCAGTGTGTGGAAACTTTGTCCCCATTCTCTCTTGTCCCCACCTATCCATATTAGTGGATGATGTCCCTTGTACTGGCTACTTCCAATTTGGTGTCATATCACTCTTTAAGACTCCTTTGATTAAGCAAAATGCTAAGTAAATTGAGCACTTGTGTTTGGGATCATATAGTAAACCTACTGGATTTTTAGGTAAAAAATAAACATGGAATTTAATACAAAAATACTGAGGCTCAGCATTGGCCATTTGACTTGACGGGTATGCAGCACTATATAACACAGTAAACATTACCTTACAGCCACCATTCCTCTCATCCCATCTCCCTGTATAATTTGCCCTTGTTCCCATTTAGTAGCAGATTTTTAAGAGAAAAGGTAGTGGGTGAGAAATTGCACAGTAAGGTTCAGAGCGTGAGGGAGTTAATGGAATGATGAAGGACAGCTGCCATTCCCAAGAGGCTGCAGGTCCTATGTTTGAAAACCAGGATTTCATGCCTGTCAAATTTGTGTGATCTGGTGGCAAACGTGATTAATTCTTGGCTAGTCGCCACACTGAACCTGAGTCCATGTTGCTGCAGGAGCCATCCAGTTTGTTCTGTCTCTGCCTCCCTGGTTTAGACTGCACCTGAAGTACTTTAATCAGTTCTGGTCACTGCACCTTAGAAGGATATATTGGCAGCATAGATTTATGAGAATGATGCCTGAACTCTAAGGTTTAAGATACCAGGAGAGATTACGTAAACTAGGGTTGAAACTCTTTCGAGTTATCAACAGTCACAGATTGCAACTCTTTTTTGAGTACAATCACAGTTCTTGGTTTCCGGGAGTGGGACATGAACCCACAACCCTCTGATTCAAAGGCGAGGGTGCTATGAACTGAGCCACAGCTGACACCTCTAAACTAGGGTTGAATCCATGGAATTTAGAAGGGTATGGATGATTTGATCACAACTTTTCAAAATATTAGAAACAGATTGGGAAAAACTATTTTTGCTAGTTAGGTAGCCCTAGTACTAAGGAGCAAAGTCTAAAACTTAGAACCAGATCTTTAAGCAGTGAAATTAAGAAATACTTCTCTCACACAGTAGTACAAGTTTGGGATTCTCTTCTGAAATGGCAATTAATGTTAAATCAAATGTTATTTGTCAATTTGATTTAAAATTGTTGAGCAATGGCATATGGGGCAAAGGTGGACATTGAGTTAGTTTACTGATCTGCTATTTATGACCACTGTAGTTGAACAGCATCTGGCTAAATGGCTTCCTCCTGTTCCTGTGTGTATGCCTCCTCTTTCCCCCCGCTTCCCTGCCCCAGCCCCATAATTTTGCAGATGACAGGGGGCCCTTATTTTTTATTAAAGTGCATCTCAGCTTTTTGGGGGAAAAAAGGAAAACCTAAAATATGGACTGTCTTTGAGCTTAAAATGAAGCATATCCATTGTGGATTAACTGATTTTTGCAGAGACTGAACTGATGGGATGGCTTTGTGTATCTAAATTACCATTGAAATGCTGCTGCAGAGCTTGGTGCCAAGTGTTCAGTTCCTGCATGAGGAAATATCAGTCAGGAAACCATAACAAATGGGTTCCACCTCAATTTGTGCAAATCTACCAATTAACCTACCACAATGCTTTAGTAACACCCGAAATCCTGAAGTTCAGAGATTGAGGTTGATTTTTGTTAACACCAGGCTGGTAGCATGACACAGGCCATCTGCCTGTTGCAGAACTCTATGTAAATGAGTGGAACTAAAATTGGGCAGTCCTTTAAAAGGTAGGTCATCTGCTCCAGCAGGTGTTAATGAGAAAAATCTGCCCCATTGCGTTTATTGCTTTTCTAGGAAATTAAACTATTATATAGCGAATGTCATCTCTAATGGAAAATTCCGTTTCAATGGTTGTTTATGTAAAGGTGTCCTTTTAGCCCTTTGTTCTCCCTCATTTCTCAGATAGAAGTCTTGGGCATTTGTATTAATCAGGCTTGTGCTATTACTCAGGACCGATGTATACCCTATAGTTTTCAAATCCTGTATCATAGCTTGTCTTTTGCTTCAGCCCTTCTCAAATACCCTCTCCATTATGTGTCACCCTTATTGACAATTACTTATAGAAAACAGAGAACCATGTTGACATTTTGAACTCACTTTTGCTTCTTTGGTTATGGTCCCTGCTAGTTATGTTCTATAAACTTATTGTTTATTCATCTTGTTATGCAGCAGATGATGTGTTTCAGGTGGACCAAATCCGCGAGGGAAACTTGATCGTGCTATCACAACAGTTTTGCAATTTGTATTTATTTTGAGATGTGTGCACTGAATTCAGAAGTAATAAGTCTACCAAGACTTTGAGATTTTTTTAAAAAACTAAATTAAAATATTTATTAACAAAGGAAAAGATTTCAAGAAAATATATAGCACTACAAATTACTACTATAGTAACTCCTAAAATTCCTAATTAACCTGACTCCCAGTTACACCCCCTTTAAGGCAATGGTCCAAAAATAGATTTTAAACAGATCCAGCAAACTAACACACTACCCTGGACAGTGGAATTCCAAATGGCCTTCTCCAGTTTCAGTTTCGGTAGATAGCAGACTTATCCACAAATACTAGAGGCTTCGTTAAGGCTATTTCTCACACTTCTGTTAGATCTCTCAATGCCTTCTCTGACACACAGCCTCATTCCCCTTTTATATATGTTTCTTTTTAATATGTAAATTCTATTGTTTCGTAAGTCTTTGAAACTGTATCTCCCTCATAACATAACTTTCATGTTGTCACTATGTATTGTCAGTAACCCTTCGGGGAAAAATATATATATTCCCTAGCTTTGTTTGTCTGACTATTTGTAAACAGACTGACACCCCTTTGAAATCCAAATCTTCCTTCATTTATCGAAAAATGCAAATCCTCTTCACACCTTGCATGCTAAACCAGCATCCATGTTTACTCATTAGTATGTCAACCACCTAGCTTCTTTTGATGAGTTAAAGCTTGCATTCTACTTGACTCCAAATGTAATTAAATCACACACAGGCAGACCCAATTGCTTACCCCCATAAACCTACTTCACAAACCAGGAAAATATTATGAAAATTATTATACTTTCATGACAATGTAGTTTTACCAGTTAGTGTTCCTGCAGAGCCAATAAATATTCTCCATTTCTTTTTCTTTATTTTACTCTTTCTTCGACCTTTGAAACCTCAAAATCCTTCCAAAATGGGGGCCAATTTTTATGCTAAGTATAACATGTGACCACCGATGTTGATGTCGGTGGTCACCATTTTTGAAATGCGCAAAATATAAAGCACATGTCACATTTAATTTTAATTACATGTTTTATTGAATGAATTTTACAAGGATACATTAAATCACACAAAAGCATTTTAAAAACTCAAATTCATTTGTCTTTGACATCTGATGGAAATAGTTCATCGAATTCAAGTTACTTTGGTTATGGCATCATTGTAAGGTTTCCACGCGGGAGCAGGTGTAGCACTTTTGCTTTCAGAATCATCTCTCCATAACCAATCATCTTCCTCTCCATCCATTAAATTGGATATTCCGCATCTTTTGAACAACTTGATGACAGGTTTATGTATTAACAGCATCCCACAATTTGATTATGGTAACCACCTAAACATCAAGTGGGGCAGCATGCACATTTCCAGCCTTTAAAAGTTTTTTTTTTCTCAGCCAACCAGCTGTTCTATTTGACGTGATTATGAACTTTGGTTTGTTGAGGCACACATCCAAAGGTCAAACTTTAGATGTTAGACCCCTTGGTACGACTGCATTGTGGGTGTCATTTCTTCACAGGTGCCTCTTGATTTGATTGGATATGTATGTCCCACAATAAAGCTGTTCTGTTTGCATAGGCCACTGGGGTGCCTATTTCGTACGTTATCGATTCCCAACTCCATCCTCATCCATCCAAGCGTGGTCACGGACATGCACCTGAACTGCAAGGAGCTTGGTTTTTCAGCATGGTTTTAATTTTGAAATTAAAACCGAAGGTAATTTTTGTTCTGTTGGAAATGCAGGCTTGTACCACCATGAATCTCGTCTTCTCATGTCCTGTGGTTTTCACTAGAACTATTTTTGAACCTTTCCGCTCCACAGTTTGGTTGCTGGGCGTACCAAAATTCATGGACATTTCATCCATGTTGCTGGGGTGACAATGGGTATTTGTGTTTTTGCTGCAGTCAGATGGATTTCTGGGAACTGGTAATTTTGGCAAAAACGATCTTGGTCTTCTGCCGCATTGCTAGACGTTTTTGTTCCATAAAACAGTTACACCAGGTAACTGTTGATCTGGAATCTTTGGCCCTCTTAAATGCATATATAAGCATTGCATTTCTGATGATGGTGTAATCATTCTGACTATTTTCAAGGACCCATTCTGATAAATGCTTCTCAAGGTCAGGCCAATAGCTGGTCTCTGTTCTCACGCTGCAGTTGATCTTGTGTAACTTCAGGCAGATGATTCCTCCTTCCGTTGTCTCACCAGTTTTTCTCCAACTCTGAATTCCCTCGCTGCAGCAGAGTTATTTGACAAGTTAGCAAATGTTACAACTTTTATCGTATCAAACAGCATGTCCCAGCCGCCGTTTACAACGTGCAAGATACAGACTGTACCCAACCAGCCCATGCTTGCAAAGCTCAAAACAGCATCCAATATTAGAGGCGATTCTGCGATTGGACATTTGCTAAATAATCCTAAGCGTTTTAAGAATTACACTAACAACCAATTTAAGATTCAGTCGGGCTAGCAGTGTGGCACATTTGCAAACACTGGAAGCTACATATATGAATACACATGGCCCTGTTCTTTGCAGGAAGAAAGAACGTGTACACATTTTGTTTAGCTGAAACAGGCGCAATAACTGACAGCCATTCACTGACTCATTCCTCAAGGCAATGCCTTAACCAATCAGGGCCAAGCTGCCTGGGTTAAATTTCAAACGATGCTTGGCAATTAACTGTCAGTCACCATCAGTGGTGCATTCTCCGGAGTCCACTTGGCAACCAATCAACACACTTATAGTGTATAAATTGTTGTTTTCCCCTTATTGGTATTCTTGCGAAGTGTTCTGGTGAGTGCAAAATTAAAAGCTTCGACATGTCTCTTTTTTCTTTTCAGCAATACTCAGTTTTTACATTCTTTGGGCCCAGCACACCTATGCAAGAAGAAAAATGGTGCAAAAACCAGAGTCAGGTGACTGGGAACAGAGTGCCATTTCTAGCAGGTGTCCCAGGCAGGGGACAGGGAGAGGTCCCAAAGGAAGAATCTCAGAGGGAATTGGGACAGGAAAAGGTCTCAGTTCAGTTAGGAGAGGAGCAGAGAAACAGGCTCCAAACAGGAAAAAAGGCTGTTGGTAGCAGACTTTACTTGAAGGCTCAGAAGAAGTCCTGAAGATCCAAGAAGGCTGCTGAAGACTGGTGTCTCCATGCTGCGGGCCCGTGGGGCAAAGGTATTACCCCTTTGAAAAACTTTGAAACGTTTCTTTCTTCAGCAATATTCAAGTTCTGTACTACCAAACGACTAAATGTTAAAATTGAAGAACTGCGCAGGTGCAGCCTGCTCCCAGTCTGCGAATGCGCAAAAGCTCGGAGGTTCGTTAGGAGTTGAAGTTCCTGACCTCCGTTCTCAATGAGGTGAGTACAGATTTCATAAAGCTGAGTAGAGGTCTAATCATGATTTTCAGCACCAAAAAATGGGGTAGGCTTATACTCCAGGTCCACTTCACGCCCCAAACTGGTATGTATTTTATGAACATTTCTGTCATTTAAAAAACAAATTGTCTTGCATTCAGATCAAACAAATGTTGCTGAAGTATTTTTGCCACATCTAGCAAGAAGTAACAGTTTCTCTAGCGCTCTCTTTTCCGTGCTAATTTCAGTTTCTTTTTGTCAGCCGTTCCTCTAATAGACAAACTCCTGTATTACATTTTTGTTTTTATTCAGCCATACACACATTTTGTCATCCAGCTAGCCTATATATTTTTGTTTAACCTTTGCTATTTCATTTTGCTATTTCACTGGCTGTTGGGCGTTAGCTGTGCTTTTTAGATGCTGCAAAACCATCTCACCCAGTGTATCCAGTCACCCAAAATGTGAAACAGCTTGTATAGTTGCGAGCATGGTGACATCTCCCTTTAGATAATTGCTAAGTGTAAAGTTACTGTAATTCTTCAAGAGAGTACATTAAGATGAGATGACATGAGTCTTGCCTAGCATTTTTAGAGCTTTTGTTCTCTAATAATCTTCTAAACATAATTTGCTCTTCAAAATATTTATTTGTGCAAAATTGCTTTTAATCAAATAACTTGTGCTTTTAAAGTATGCACTTATCCCCTATTTAAGAGTACTTATAATCAAAATCCAGGACTTAAGCAGGGCCCAATGCTGCAAATGGAAACACAATTTGAAACAGGGGTAACAGAAAACCTAGGCCTGGATTCTCCAATTTTTGTGGTGATAAACAGTGGGGGAACAAAATCATTCTTAAAAGTTGCTGACACAGAAAAACTACACCTCTACTCTCCTCCCAAAGCTGGCAGTTCTGTTTAATACCCTCCACTATTTTTTCTACCTTATTCTAATGTATTAAAGTCAAAGGGGCATGACTAACCTATCAACTCTCTTTTTCTCACTTCCACACCAAATAATCATCCCTATATTGGTACAGTAAATGCTGCTGTGAACCCATGTCAAGGTGGCCGACTTGAAGGTTGGTGTTTCTTTGACTGCAAATTGATTGATTGTTTTTACACTTTGAGACAACACTATTGTTTTTATGCGCACCAAACCTGGATTTCTCAGTCAGAAAAATTTTATTTTGCTAAGAGTTGGTAAGGGTGCTGATGTGTAATGGGAATAATTGGAAACTCTTAAGAAAAACAAAAATATCTCGTCCCTACAGGGGGACGCACTCTTTAGCATCTACGCATCAGTAAGGCCTTGGATTGTCTCAACCGCATGAGCAGTGTGCAGAATAAATCGAACAAGAGAAGCAGCAGCTTGCAGCCAGTGCAAAGACAGCACAAATGAAAACCCATGTCTCAAATAAGGTTAACTCATCAAATAAGCAACAGCTTTAAGAACAGTCAGTGTCCTGGCCAATTGTATAACTCTGGCTATGGACAGGGCTTTAAACTAACGGATGGGGGGTTGGTGGTGGAGAAAGTGGGAGAGGGTTTGAGTGGAGGGAGATTTAGAAATCCAAAGAACACGCTCGAGGCTTCGGAACATTATAGCGATGTGGGTAAAGGTAAGCAGAGTGGGACAGAAGGGAGAGAGTTTTAACAATTTGTATATCAGCGAATAAGGCCATTGTAGGGAACAGAAATTACAAAATGTAATTAAAGATGCTTCATGCAGTAAGATAAAACATATGCAATAAGATAGATGAATTAGTGGCACAAGTAGAGGTAAATGATTCAGATTGAATTACCATGACATGGTTACAAAGCGGTCAAGTTTGGGCAATAAATATTCCAATGTATACAATATTTTGGAAAGACAGACAATTGCAAAGGAAGAAGGGTGGTCCTGATAGTGAGAAAGGATCTGACCTCAGAAGATCATGGAAGTTGAATCAGTATGTGTGGAAATTAGAAATAGCAGGAGTCAGAAAACAAGGGAGTAGATTACAGGTCCCTAACAGTAGTAGTTATACAGTTGGACAGAGCATTAAACAAATTATTGGTGCTTATAACTTAATGTAACAATTGTGGGGGACTTTTGTCCCAATCTATATGAAGACCATCGAATTGGCAAGAGTGGTCCAAAAGATGAGTATATAGAATGTTCCAGTGGACAGTTTCTTGGAACAATACATTGTGGATCCAACTAGGGGTAAAGCTATATTAGATCTAATATTAAAATAGTCGTTTGGTAGAACTTGAATATTGCTGAAAAAGGAGACATGTCGAAGTTTTTCATCTTGCACTCATCAGGACACTTTGCAAGAATACCAATATAAGGGGAAAACAGCAATTTATACTGTGTGTGAAGAAAGGGCTGATTGATTGGCAGAGGCGTTGCCACGGCAAATGCACCAGTGATGATGACTGACAGTTAACTGCCAAGCATTGTTTCAAATTTAAACCAGGCAGGTTGACCCTGATTGGTCAAGGCATTGCGTTGGATTGGACAACATTTGCTAAATAATCCTCAAGTGTGCTAAAAATTATGCTGAAACTCAATATAAGATTCAGTCGGGCTCATAGTACACACACAAATGCATCACACTGGAAGCTACATATGTTAGTACACAGAGCCCTGTTCTTTGCAGACAAAACATGTATGCACATTGCACTTCTTTCAGCTAAACAAAATAAGTGACAGCCATTCGCTAACACTTACCTCAGGGCAATGCCTTGATCAATCAGGGTCAAGCTGCCTAGTTTAAATTTCAAACAATGCTTGGCAGTTAACTGTCAGTCACCATCATTGGTGTCTTCTCCATGGCAATGCCTCTACCAATCAGAGACCACTCGCCAACCAATCAGCACTCTTCACATACAGCATAAATTGTGGTTTCCCTTTTATATTGGTATTCTTATGAAGTGTACTGATGAGTGCAAGATGAAAAGCTTTGATATGTCTCTTTCTTCAGCAACACTCAAGATCTAGTATTGTGTAATGAGACGGGGTTCCTTACTAATGTCATAGTAAAAATTCCACTGGGACATAGTGATTGTAATATCACTGAATTCCATGTTAAGTTTGAAAGTGAGGTACTCCCATCACAAGCAAGAATCACAAACTTAAAAGCCAATTACATAGGTATGAGAAGAAATTTCTCCTCATCTCAATCTTAAATGATCTGTCCCTTATACTGAGATTATGCCCCTGTGTTTTAGATTCCCCTACCAGTGGAAAAATCAGCATCTACGCTATCAAGCCCCTTCAGAATTTTGTAGGTTTCAATGAGATCGCCTCTCATTTTTCTAACTTCCAGAGAATAAAAGCCCAATTTACTCAGCTTCTTAGCATAAGATAACCCCCTCATCCCAGGGATCAATTTAGCGAACCTTCGCTGTACTGCCTCTAATGCAAGTATATTGTTTCTTAAATGTGGAGACCAAAATTGCACACAGTATTCCAGATGTAGGGTCACACCAAAATTCTGTACAATTGTAGCAGGACTTCTATATGCTAGTACTCCGATCTCATTTCTCTAAAGACCAACATGCTATCTGTCTTCCTAATTGCTTGCTGCACCTGCATGCTAACTTTGAATTCCTTATAAAAGCACACCCAAGTATCTTTGAATATCAACATTTACACGTTTCACATCTTTTAAAAATATTTGGCTTTTAAATTCTTACAATGAAAGTGAACCTACCTTGTACTCCATCTGCCATCTTGTTGCCCACTCACTTTTAACCTGTCTATCTCTTTGCAGATAAGTGGCTAAGGTTAATTGGGAAAATAGACTAAAAGGTATGGAGGTAAATGAATAGAGAAACATTGAAAGAAACAATTCAAAAGGTTCAGCAAAAATACATCCCATTTAAAAAAACAAAAATTCAGCAAGAATGTCCCATCCGTGGCTCATTCATGAGGTGGGAAACTTGGGTTATGGGCCACAACCTTTTTTTGTTGTATTCTGAAACTGAGAAGGCAGCATACCAATCTCAGCAGTAAGAGGTCCAGTAACACTTAGGATTTTAAAAATTAAAAGTAAAAGTTTTATTAACAAAAAAATAAAAGAAAACAAGCATACAAGATTACAATTACACAACTAAGGTTAGTCTTACAAAACATTCCACCAAGGCACTTCCCTTTTTAAAATTCATTCACAGGATGTGGGCTTTGCTGGCTGAACGAGCATTTGTTGCCAATCCCTAGAGAAGGTGGTGGTGAGCTGCCTCCTTGAAAAGCTGCAGTCCATGTGGTGTAGGTACACTCACAGTGCTGTTAGGAAGGGAGTTCCAGGATTTTGACCTAGTTACAGTGAAGGAACGGTGATATATTTCCAAGTCAGGATGCTGAGTGATTTGGAGGGGAACTGCCAGGTGGTGGTGTTCCAACCTATCTGCTGCCCTTGAACTTCTAGATGGTAATGGTCGTGGGATTAGAAGGTGCTGTCAAAGCAGCCTTGGTGAATTCCTGCAGTGCATCTTGTAGATGGTGACACTGCTGCTCCTGTGCATCGGTGGTGGAGGGAATGAATGTTTTTGTGGATGTGGTGTCAATCAAGTGGGCTGCTTTGACCTGGATGGTGTCAAGCTGCTTCAGTGTTGTAGGAGCTGCACTCATCCAGGCAAGTGAGGAGTATTCCATCACACTCCTGACTTGTGCCTTTGTAGATGGTGGACAGGCTTTGGTGAGTCAGGAGGTGCTTTACCCATCGCAGGATTCCTAGCCTCTGACCTGCTGTTGTAGCCACAATGTTGATACGGCTAGTCCAGTTTGGTTTCTGGTCAATGGTAACCCCTTGGATGATGTTAGTGAGGGATTCAGTGATGGTAAAGCCATTGAACTTGTTGAAGATGGTCATTGCCTGATACTTGTGTGGAACGAATGTTACTTGCCACTTGTCAGCCCCAACCTGGATATTGTCCATGGACTGCTTCAGTATCTGAGGAGCTGCAAATGGTTCTGAACATTGTGAAATCATCAGTGAACATCCTCACTTCTGATCTTATGATGGAAGGAAGGTCATTGATGAAGCAGCTGAAGATGGTTGGGCTGAGGACACTACCCTGAGGAATCCCTGCAGTGATGTCCTGGAGCTGAGATGATTGACCTCCAACAAGCCACAACCATCTTCCTTTGTGCTAGATATGACTTCAACCAGTGGAGAGTTTTCCCCCTGATTCCCAATGACTCCAGTTTTGCTAGGGCTCCTTGATGCCACACTTGGTCAAATGCGGCCTTGATGTCAAGGGCAGTCACTCTCGCCTCACCTCGGGAGTTCAGCTCTTTTATCCATGTTTGAACCAAGGCTGTAATGAGGTCAGGAGCTGAGTGGCCCAGGCGGAACCTAAACTGGTTGTCAGTTTGTCAGTAAACTCCTTCCAGGCAACAGTTCCTTATAGAAGTTAACCATGAATATTACACAAGGCAAACTGCTGTAGTTTCAATAAAGGTGTACCACATGACCATCACTCTCTTCCACTCTGCAATGGAATTTATTTCAGGATAAAACTTCTTGCTGAAGCCCAGGACTTTTCTGGCTTGACTGGATGTGTGATTCAAACTGCATCTTCCTCCCTCCAGTCCACTGCTCCAGCTATCTCAACAGCTCAAACAACTCCAGCTATCTCCAGCCATCTCTAGCTCTGCCTCCAGCTAAAATCAGCTATCCACAGCTGGTGGTGTATTAATTATAATATACCTTTTACCCTTTCATCTCAGCCCTATTGTTCTCATACCCCTTTTGAAATTCAAACCCTTCCAAATATAAGATCTTTCATGTTGCTATCTTGTCTTTGCTTTTGGGTCAATAAAATATCATATCCCCACTGTTTGTTTAACCTATGAATCCCTGCAAGATGCAAACATTTTCCTTGTCACCTGACTCCCCTTTCAAACAAACTCTCAACTTACTTAAAATGCAAATATTAGATCTAACCTATTTACTTGTACCTCAACTTAACATCTCTATCATTTTTCATGTTTCCAAACCCTCAGACAACCTGACTCCTATCAAAGTCTGCCCATCTTAATTAAAGCACACAGACACAGATACCCAGCTTTCCTCACAGAAGAACACAATATTCCCCAAAATATTCAAAAAAAACATCCATTCTCACATCTCCCTCCTTAACAAAAAACCATCATAATTCTAAAAAGATGGTTTTACTTTAACCCATTTCTTATTCCTTACTACATCTAACTATACAAACAAAACTATTACACTTTAGTGTACATGCATTAACCATGACAATATATGCACAAATCTTTTGTTAAAATAGAGTTCATTCTCCATTTGCCAATATCCCAGTTCTTTTGAATTTTAAACTCTTGACAACGCATCTGCAATCAAATTTTGTCGTCCAGCCACATGTATAATTTGTAAATTTGAATGGTTGCAATAAGCTCTACCAAAACAATCTTGCGTTTCTGTTCCGCAACTTTTCCAGAAACTTCAAATGATTTGTGGTTAGTATATATGACTTGTCTATGAAGGGTTGTTTGCAACATACACTTCAAAATGCTGCAAAGCTAACACCAAACTTAAGACCTCCTTTACTATCGTTGAATATTTTTTCTGGTGTACATTCAACTTTCATGAGAAATATCCTACCGGCCTCTCAATTCCTAGGTCGTCATCTTGTAGCAATACGGCACCAATGCCAACATCACTAGCATCAATAGCCAACTTAAACTGCTTTGTATAATCTGGTGCTGATAGAACAAAATTGGTTTGACTTCACCATGGATTCCATTTAATTAGTACTTTATCTTGCAATTACCCTTCTGGACAACAGAGCACTACCCCATAACATTAAGGACTGGCTAGCCCCAGCATCCCTTAAAATTTTAACCTATTTTCTTGCTTTTCGCTGTATACATGGGTATATTTTTCCTTTGCATATAAAATTTTTAAACATCTTTGCAACCTGCCCCCCAGAACTCCCTTAGTTAAGTTGTAAACAACTTCCCACTTCTCTAGCTAGCACTTATTCTTCCTGCTCCACCTGTACAAAAACCACTGGGTTTCTTGCCTCTGGATCTCAGAGCCCACAGTACTCTTATTTCCAGAACTTTTGTGAGTTCCAATTACCACAATCGGTTTCCCGTTTGACATCCAACAATTTGATCCCCAGTGTCCAGCTTTATTACAATGGTAACATATCAGTTTCCTTCCTTCAACTCTACTTTCCACCTTTCTATCTTTAATAGACTGGTATCCTTCAGCTTGATCCTTATTACTAATCACTAGGTTTTCTAAATCTCCAACTTCCCTGCTGATTTCCATATGACCATTTTCCCACACTTAACTGTTTGTGTGAAATATCGTACGTATTGGCTAAAACAGCAGCTTCAAAGGGCAACTAAAAAGCTGATAAAAGGGAAAAAAAGAATGAGAATAAACTAGCCAGAAATGTAAACAAGTTGTATTATGACACAGCTGAAGGTAAGGGCTGAGTTGTTCAAATCCCAGAGGGAAACTTGAAACAACTGTCAAATCCATTTTTGCAATTTGTATGTTTCGAGATGCAGGCTTTGAATTCTGTAGTAATAAGACCACCAAGTCTCAAGAGGTTTTTTTATAAAACTAAATTAAAACATTCATTAATACAAGAAAAATTGTAAGCACATCCATGTGTCTACAAAATTAGTACTATAATAACTACAAAAATCCCCTAATTAATCTGACTCAGTTACACCCCCATTAAGACAACAGTAAAACTCATAGATTTAAAAAGACTCCAGGCCAAGCACATTTGACCTTAAGAATTCAAAATGAGGTTCTTTGCAGGCACAGTTGCAGGTGTACAGGCTGATATTAGACCTTAAATGTCTCTCTCTTACACACACACACTCCTTTGCTTATACCTTGCTTTTCCTTTGAATGTAAATTTTCCATTGTATCACTAGGTTTTTAACGTCACATCTTCTAACAGCAACATTTTCATCCCACTAATTTTATTAGTAATGTAAACACATTGCTTGGGATCTCCCTGCTAGGTGCAAAATTTTACTCCCACTCTTGAATGTTTTATTCAACAAATGCACACTTAACCTTTTTACTTCCTTACTGTTTACCTAATTAACATTTTAAAACTACTATACATCAAAGTTTACAAAATTATCAGGGGTATAGACAGAGTAAATGCAAGTAGGCTCTTTCCACTTAGATTAGGAGAAATAAACACGAGAGGACATGGCTTTAGGGTGAAAGGGGAAAGGTTTAGGGGGAACATTAGGGGGAACTTCTTCACTCAGAGTAGTGAGATTGTGGAACGAGCTATCATCTGACGTGGTAAATGCGGGCTCACTCTTAAGTTTTAAGAATAAATTAGATAGATACATGGATGGGAGAGGTCTGGAGGGTTATGGACTAGGTGCAGGTCAATGGGACTAGCAGAATAATATTTCAGCACAGACTAGAAGGGCCGAATGGCCTTTTTTCTGTGCTGTAGTGTTCTATGGTTCTAAAGCACCTAGACTAGCTGGCATTAATTCAATTAAGACACACACAGGCACACGACTAGACACCATTTTAAGAGAATTATTTCCAATAACATTATTGACGTTAATCTCTTCATGACAATTGTAAGATATTTTTAAGCATGTTAAAAAGGTAAAGAGTTGCTAAAGTAAACATTGGTCCTTTAGAAGCAGATACAGGCGAAATGATCATGGGGGATAAAGAAGTGGCAAAGGCATTAAACAAATATTTTGTCTTTCTTCACAGTAGAAGATCCTAGTTTCTTACCAGAAATAGATGGTAAGTTGTGGGCTAAAAAGAGTGAGGAAGTTAATATCAGCAGAGAAAAAGTATTGGAGAAACTTATGGGACTAAAATCCGACAAATCCTCGGGACCTGGTGGCCTATAACCTAGGGTTCTAAAGGAGATAGCTGCAAAGATAATGAATGTGCTAGTTATGATTTTCCAAAATTCCATATATTCAGGAATTATCCCATCAGGTTGGAAGTTGGCAAACATTACACTGCTTTTCAAGAAAGGAGGAAAGAGAAAATAAGGAACTGCAGGCCAGTTAGCCTCACATCAGTTGTTGGAAAAATGCTGGAATCTATCATCATGGAAATCTTAACAATGCACTTAGAAAAGCATAGTATGATTAGAACAAGTCAACTTGGTTTTACTAAAGGGAAATCCTGTTTGACCAATTTATTAGAGTTTTCAAAGATGAAACTAGTCAGGTAGATAAAGGGGAGCCAGTAAATGATGTATACCTGGAGTTCCAAAAGGCATTCGATAAGGTGCCCCACAAAAGGTTAACAGGGAAGATAAGGGCCAGGATTTTCTGGACCCGTCGTGAGCCGGACCCGTCAAGAGCGACATGGCGCCCCAGCCAGAAGTCCATTGACTTGCGGCAGGACTGGAAGATCCCAGCAACGGGTGGATGCGGAAAATCCCGCCCAAGGGCTCATTGAGTTGGGTGTTATATTTTAGCATGATTAAAGCATTAATTAATGGGTAGAAAGAGTGGTCATAAATGGGGCTTTTTCAAGACTGCAGGCAGTGAATATGGAGTGCTGCAAGGATCGGTGCTGGGACATCAGCTATTTACAATCTATATTAATGACAGATGAAGAGACAGAGAGCAATGCATCTAAGTCTGCTGATGATACCAAGGTGGGTGGAAACTTAATCCGTGAAGAGGACACAGAAGCTGCAAAGTGATACAGACAGGTTAAGTGAGTGGGCAACAAGATGGCAGAAGGAGTATAATGTAGGCTCACTTTTGTTGTAAGAATTTAAAAGCCGAATATTTTTATAAGATGTGAAACGTGTAAATGTTGATATTCAAAGATACTTGGGTGTGCTCTTATAAGGAATTCAAGGTTAGCATGCAGGTGCAGCAAGCAATTAGGAAGGCAAATTACATGTTGGCCTTTAGAGAAAGGGGATTGGAGTACTAGAATAAAGAAGTCCTACAATTGTACATGGCTTTGCTGAGACCGCATTTGGAATACTGTGTGCAGTTTTGATCTCCACATTTAACAAACAATATCCTTCCATTGGAGGCAGTACAGTGAAGTTTCACTAAATTGATCCCTGGGATGAGGGGGTTGTCATATGATTGAGGTTGAGTAAATTGGGCTTTTATTCTCTGGAGTTAGAATGAGAGGCGATCTCATTGAAACCTACAAAATTCTGAAGGGGCTTGATAGAGTGGACGCTGAGAGATTGTTTCCGCTGGAAGGGGAATCTAAAACACGGGCATAATCTCAGGATAAGGAGCCAATCCTTCAGGATTGAGATGAGAAATTTCTTCCTTCAAAAAGTTGTGAATCTTTGAAATTCTCTACCTCAGAGCATTGTGGATGCTCCATCACTGAATACATTTAAATCTTGGATAGACAGATTTTGCTGCCTCAGGGGATCAAGGGCTATGGGGAATAGCCAGGAAAGCGGAGCTGAAGCCCAAGATCAGCCATAATTGTATTGAATGGCGGGTACAGGCTCGATGAGCTATGTGGTCTATTCCTGCTCCTATTTCTTGTCGTCTTGTGTTCCTTAAGGTAGAAAACCAAAGGAATTTCACAAAGGTGTAACTGGATAAAAATGGGTGTAGAGTCAAATGTGTAGTGTGATCAAAAGCTTGATTTTAATGGGTGGGTTTTATGGAGCATCTTAGGAGAGTGATTGTGGAGAAGTTTTTATGAAGGATGGCAGGGTGTGACTGGTGGTGTCCTAGATGCTGTGTTCAGGTCTCAACTACTCACCAGATTAATTAATTTAGATGATGGGGTTAAAAAGCGACATGCTTGGAGTCTAGCTTAAGCAACGCAGAGGCATGTAAGTGCCAACAAATGCTCCTGAACTTTTCACCCTGTGCGCACAGACTACAAAATAATGAGCCTTTTAGTGGACTGCAGGACAGTTGGACGACTGGGCACGTTGTACAATCTCCTTGCTAAAGCTGGCAGTGGAGCAGTCACTAGTGGAGGTATTCACAGGCCCTTGCAATGTCTCCATTCAGGTTTGGACCAGTCTCTGCCTTGGTTCAAGTGAAGAGTGCAGCCTTGCAGCGTGGGTTAGGAGGATGCCTGAACTGAGAGCACAGCACAGCATGCAGTCCAGTGGGCAAAGCTGCCACCATTTGGTCAGGTGGAGTGGGGCGGAGGTGGGTGGGGTTTCGGCAGCCATGCAGTGCACTAAACTCTGGCCATCCGAGTGGTGGCCACACCTCTCTGGCATGCATTAAGGGGTCTTCAGACTTAACCAAGAGAAGTTCTTAGTGCACCCATGCTAACCCACACATCCCTCCCTTTCATCCTGCAGGAGTACATCAGAGCATGGAGCCTGGTGACCTAGCTGTCTGCCTCATGGCATTGAAAGCAGAGACAAAGGAGAAGAGAGCGATGGAGGCCCCTGGCTGGGCAGAGGGAGGAGCAGCACCCTCAGGAAGAAGGGGTGGCTGGGGCTCCAGTGTTTGCAGAAGAGCCACAGCGAGCCGTTGTTGGTCGGCGCCCAACTAGACCCAGGATCTATAGATGCCGCCTTTCATTCCTGCAGATGGCCGACAACCCGTGTTGCCAAAGACTCTGCATGTCTAGGGAACTCATCTGTCACATCTGCCAGCTGCTGCAGGATTTGGCGCCCTGGGGACATGGAGAGCATCCACTACCAGTGGCTGTGAAAATGACCACGGTGCTCAATTTTTACTACAGTGGCTCTTTTCAGTGCTCCATAGGTGACCTGTGGGATATTGCAAGCCTCCACCCACAGATGCATTCATGAGGTCACTGATGCCATCTTTGCAAAGGCACATAACTTTGTGTATTTCACCCAGGACCAGGAAAGCCAGGACATGAGCGATTTGGATTTGCCCAGATCTCAAGATTTCCACAGGTGAAGGGTGCGATCAACTGCACTCACGTGACGCTCAAATCTCTGTTGCAACAAGCGGTCAACTGTGTCAATCAAGGACTCCCCATGCTGAATGTTCAGCTGGTGTGCGACCAACACAAACACCCCCTGCAGGTGTGCACATGGTTCCCAGGAGTGTCCATGACTCCTACATCCTTAGCAGATCTCTGATCCCTGAGATTTTCCAGCGTCCACAGAGGCGACAGGGTTGGCTCTTTGGGAACAAGGGCTACCCACAGAGGACATGGCTGATGACACCCATGAGGTGGCCGCAGACAGCAGCCAAGTGTAGGTATAATGAGGCTCATGCTGCAACTCGCAACTTGGTGGTGCAAACCATCAGGATGCTGAAAATGAGGTTCCGGTGCCTGGTCCAGTCTGGTGGAGCCCTGCAATATAGTCCGCAGAGGGTGTCTCGCACTGCTGTCACCTGTGCTGTTTACAACCTGGCGTTGCAACCGGGAGAGGAGCTGGCTGAGGAGGAGATAGAGGAGCTGGACATTTCCGATGAGGGAATGAGGGTGAGGAGGTCCTCGAAGGCAACGATGAAGATGATGAGGCCATCACACTGACCAAACGAGGCAGCTGTACTTGGGAAGCCCTCATAGTTGCTAGATTTGTGGAGGATGATGACAACATGCAGTGAGGAGAAACCATAGATCCTCACATTGCATCTGTGAATGTTTGACTCCAGTCTGGCTGACGGCAATGCACATACTCTCTGCGATAAGGCTCCTTTCATGGAGATGCAGTGGAGGCCCTAATGGTCGCTTGATTCCAGGAGGTTGATGACGACATAGTGAGGGACACTCCATAGATCGCCACATAGCCTCTACATGCCTGACTCTCATTTAGCTAAGGGCAGCTCGTTTGTGCTTTGTGATCAGGGTCATATCGTGGAGACCCAGCCGTGAAACTTTAAAAAGCACCTGATCCTTTCTCAGCCTTCAGCACCTGACCCCTTCAGGAGCGCAGCGTCACTGGTCACAGATGCTGATGAGATGAGGGCCAGCCCCACTTTAAAAGGGCTGAGAGCACACAGAATGACGGAACTCTGTGACGCCTGCCCACGACATTCTGGCAGCAATGACGAGCACCATCGAGGTGCAGGCGTCAGTAAAGTGTCCAGTGAGTGAGAGGCCGGACCATCACTTTGGTCTGAAGGTTGCATAAAGCACAGGGAAGAGGCCTTGGACTGAGACACCTGCCTTTATCTTCTGTAGGAACCAAGGTTTCACATCTGAGTGACACAAACGCTGCTCATCAGAACAAGGAGCCATAGGCAGGGAGAAGACCGTTCCATGGGAGTTTATTGACAGTAGTGAACGTTATGTACAAGTGATTAACACCCATGCCCAGGCTGAGCAACTACATCATCCCCTTCCCTCTACGGAGGTGTTCTCCCGCTTTCTATCGGGGACCTGGGTTGGAGGGTGTTGCACGCAGCAGTCCCCTACAATAGGAGGATGTTTAGGTTCACGGACTCTCAGGACACTTGCCCTTTTTGCGGTCTTGTGGAGTCCGTGGACCATGCATATATAAGGTGTCTTAGGTTGCACTCCCTTTTTAGTTATTTAAAAAATCTTTTGTTACTATTTTGTTTGCACTTTAGTCCCACGCTCCTGATCTACGGACACCCGGTGCGGAAGGGGGTCGGGAAGGAGGAGGACCTCCTCGTGAACCTGCTCCTGGGCCTGGCCAGGTTGGCCATTAACAGGTCCAGGCAGTGGGCGATCGAGGGGAGAGTCCCGCCCGATTGTTTGTCCCTCTTCCGCGGCTACGTTCGCGGCCGGGTGTCCCTGGAAAGGGAGCACACGGTGTCTGCTGGCACCATCAAGGCCTTCCGTGCCCGGTGGGCACCGCGGGGACTGGGGTGTTTTGTTGACCCCTTTAATCACATTTTGGTTTAATGTTTGTAAGGTTCCTTTAAAGTTTTTCCTTGATTTTACAGCTGACCTGATTTAGGGGCTGTGCTTGATTTCTCCCTTGTTATTGTTAATTTAGTTAATTGTTTTAACTCTACAAGAGTTACATCATCCCCTTGGGAGCCGGTGCCCCGCAAAAATATGAGCCGTCTCACAGAATTGCCCTCTGTCATTTAGCATGGCACGGAGGAGTTTCCTGTATGGACTGCTGCTGCACACCCTTCACTTCCTTGCCCTTGCCCGCTGCCCGGACACGCCCTGGTGAGCCTTGCTGCCGTTCGGCAGCGGAGGTCCCCGTTGGGAGGCCCTCTGCGGAGGTGTCCTCTCACTTTCCATAGGGGACCTGGGGTGGAGGGTGTTGCATGCAGCAGTCCCATACAATCGTAGAATGTGTAGGTTCACGGACTCCCAAGATACCTGTCCTTTTTGTGGTCTTGTTGAGTCCGTGGACCATGTCTATGTTAATTGTTGTAGGCTGCACTCCCTTTTCAATTATTTAAAAAACCTTTTTATTGCTGTTTTGTTTGCACTTCAGTCCCACGCTCCTGATCTATGGGTGCCCGGTAAAGAGGGGGGCCGGGAAGGAGAAGGACCTCCTCGTGAACCTGCTCCTGGGCTTGGCCAAGTTAGCCTTTAACAGGTCCAGGCAGCGGGTGATCGAGGGGGTTGTCCCACCCGACCGTCTGCCCCTCTTCCGCGGCTATGTTCGCAGCGGGTGTCCCTGGAGAGGGAGCACGCGGTGTCTGCCGGCACCGTCGAGGCCTTCTGTGCCCGGTGGGCACCGCGGGGTCTGGGGTGCTTTATCGACCCTCTTAATCGCATTTTGGTTTGATGTTTGTAAGTTTTCTTTAAACTTTGTCTTTGGTTTTACAGCTAACCTAACTTAGGGGCTGTTTATTTTAACCCTCATTTTGTTAATTTAGTTTATTAGGTTGGCTTTAAAAGAGCTACATCATCTCAATTTTCCTTACCCTGTTGGTACGTCTTGGTGCTCCCCCAACAAACACAGCAGAGCTGGAGGCAGCCTGTTGACTGCTACACCCTGTCTGCGATGACCTTTGTGGGAATCCTCTGGAGGGCTGAGACCCGGCCTGCTTTCGGGGTCCTGCTATGTGGCAGTGGCACCCTCCTTGGCCTGTGGAGTTGGAGTTGCTGGGGTCACAGGAAGAGGGGATTCGGATGGGCCGGACGCTCCCAGAGTGACCTGGATGGTCCCGGGGTGTCGAGCTGCTGTTGCTACTCCCTGTGGGTGCTTGACGGCCCCTGGCTGACTCCTTGAGGAGAAAGGGAAGCTGGAGTGAGATTGAACTGCCCTGCACCCCTCTCGCGTAAACACTGGGGGCCAACTATGGCGTCAGCAATGAATTTAGCCTGCACAGCAATGCTGGACTGATGTCCTGGACCAAGGTCTCCATGGCCACCGCCATCCTATCAGAGTTGACCTCGGTGCATTGGCATGCCAGCGCTATTACCTCAGCCTGAAGGCGGATGGACGACTCCATCGTGCCTTGCAATTTGAAGAGCGCAGCGGACATCCCTTCTTGATGTTCCCGGGCTTGCCTTTGCAGCTCTCGCAAATGAGGTATGACCAAGTCCAGAGGCTCATCATCTGACTCAGCAGATTTCTGGTGTCCAGCAGTTGTCCAGCTGCCGGGGACCTGGGAAGTCCTTGACACCACCCGCTGTGTATCAGACAGTACGATGTGATCCTGAGGCTACTGTAACGCTAGCTCCCACTGAGGTGTGTGTCACTGTGCTGGTAGAGGGTGTGGGTGAGCGCTGTGATGGGTCTTCAATGAAGATGCCTTCAGATTCCACTTCAGAGATTTCTTCGGGGCTTGATTGGAGGCCATTGGTCACGGACTCCGCCGGCTGTTCCCAGATGAGCCTGCAAAAGGGAGGAGAGATAATTAGTGCATGGCACAGGACTGTGAGACAGGGGAAGTGACTCACAGCATGGTTGTTTAATGGATGTTGCACTGCTGGATCCTCACTTGGTAGAGCACCGCCGACCTCACTGTTAGGAGGACCAGTCCAGACCCTCGCCAGCCAGCTGGATGACTCTATTTTCAAAACCCATGTGGACCTTGATTTCAGGCATTCCTCCACCGGTCTTGTGTGCCAGCTTATCCTGCACAAATAGAAATGGGGAGAGTGTAAGCGGGATGCCTGCCAGTCCAGATGATAAGGATGCCTGGCATATATGGGTGGTGAGTGGCCCCAAGGATGGGATGAGGGCAACGAAGGTGTGGGACAGGTTGAATGGTGATGTCCTTTGAATTGGCAGTGAGTGAGATCCCTGTGGATATGTGATGGGTTTGTGATTGAGAGTTGGAAGTGATGAGAAAAGTGACTCACCCTGGTGGAAATCATTCTTCATCTTGCGGCACAGTGTGGTTGTCCTCTTTTACACGGTGTTGGCACTGACCACCACTGTCACCACCTCCCAAGCCGGATTGGTGATATTGCTGGCCCTCTTGCGGCCAGAGTTGGAGTAGAGGACATCATGGTGGGCCTCCACGGTGTCCAAAAGGTGCTCGAGGAACGCTTCACTGAATTGTGGTCTGCAGTCTTCTTGCCTTTTGGGACCATGTCTTCTGTGCAGCTGGAAGCACTGATAGGTGTGCACGCGGCTACACTTTAAATATGGCACCCGGCGTGATGAAGCAGCAAGGTGATGGCATGGCAGGCGAATGACAGCCCGCCTGCCATCGAAACGGTATGTCTCCTGGGAATGCATGATTAATGAGGCAGGATTGGGACGATATGGCATGAGAAGCCGCCATTGCAGCCAGTGGGTCAAACATCATTTCTCCTGTCCGCTACCGCACTTAGTACGAAATCATCCCAGATTTGCACTGAGTATAGAATATGTTCTGCAATGTTTTAATTTGTTAAGTAGTCTGGTGCCATCTTGTGGCGCAAATTATATTCCGTACCATTCACAGCATCATTATTGTCATTTAGAGAAGTCTAAATAATGAAATCATAATGATACAGCAGACATGATGTGTTCCAATCTTTGTCAAGAAAAGACCTGCAAGTATTCCTTGTGTAGAAAACTTTTCATTTTAAAATATTGGGCAATAGATTCCTCTGTGCCAGGTACAGCAGAATCCCAAATCCAACCTCCATAGTTCATGGTTTTGCTATACCTCGCACAAGACAGAATCTTCCCCTATTGTGGTTAAAATATGGTAAAGTTACATTTAAAATGGCACACGTGCTAGTTTATCTAGATTGATACTACTTTGTTATTGTCTTTCAAACTAGTTTAATAAGTTAACCGAGCCGGATTGGTCACATCCAGTGATGTGAAAAATATTATGTGCACAATTCACTTTGATTGAAATAGACATTTTCAGAGAGGCAAAAGAGCAAAAACCAATTGTAAAAAAAAAATCCCACTTTTATGTTGGCAGTACGTTCACCATGATCTTCAGACAAATCAACAGCAAAGTGTGATATTTACGCCCCTGGATGATGATAGAGAGCTGACAATGCATGCCAAATAAAGGTGATGCAACCAGAGGCTGTTCTTGAAACTTCACAAAGTTTGTGTGGGGTGGAATTTTGGATGGGTCCCTGCATGCTATGGAGTTTTAATTCCACAACATGTGGCTTCTTGACTGGTCTCGTGCCCAGAATTCAGTCTATTTGACAGGCTTGGCTTCCAGTCAGATGAGGACTCGGGAGCAGATCTGTGAAGACTGTGGGAGTCTGTATGGGGCAGGGGCATCTGATGGGAAGGAGCTTGGTGGAGGCTGGGGAAAGAGAAAAACTCCTCCTCATCCACAAGCAGTGCTATAAAAGCCTTCTCCCTTAAGTTGTCCTTGCCTCCCTTCAGCAAGGTTTCTTGAGACCTGGGAAACTCAGCCGGCCACTGTTTAACCAATCTTAGGCAAACAGCTTCATTAAAATACTGGCCAAACTACCTCCAGGAAACAGATTGCTTGCTCGCCCTTTGTCCCATCTCTTTAAATCAGTCGATGTGGAGCACAGAGGGAAGAATCGACTGTGCCTAAAGAGGAGCAGGAATGAGAGAGAATCACTAATAAGAACAGAGCAGCCAGGGAGGCACAGGCCTGAATTTTTCCCTTGTCGGGTGCACGTGATCGGTAGGCCCCGGAGCAGTCGGGAAACGGGCCCCCAACCGCAATCGGCACCTGACCACGATTTCATGCTAGCTGACTGTTCACTGGCAGCCAGCGTAAAATGCACACTGAAAAGCTCAGCGCTGCCGGGGTGGGGGTGGACGATGACATGGGTGCAGGTGAGCACTTCAAGAGAGCTCCCTGAAGACGGACAGCTGCCTCCGGGAGCTGCAGACCTGCAAATAATAAAACAAAGCACAGAAAAAATGTGCATGCATCACAGTCAAGTACCTGAAAGCATACCTCATAAAAATGTTGTCCCCAGACATTTCTCTTTATTTTATTTCCTAATGGAGATTTCACCCTGCCCCTGGAAGAGGTTTCATCAAAAATGTAGAGGCCGCTTGGCCGATTCGCCCGTCCACCAGCCGTAATGTTGGATGGGCCAGGAAAAATCGCAGACAATTGCGCCCGTAGAGCGAAATAGAGTGTGTGATGACGTCAGGACGCTCACCCAATGTCATCTTGTGCGATTTTACGCCCATTCAGGTCGGGGGCGCGCCAGCACACGGAATGTAAAGTTCTGCCCATAGTCTAACACAAACAACAGAACATTTTCAGAGTTCTGATAGTGATCACAGCAAGTATGGAGGAGGAACTATGAGGGTGAATAAACATTTATTTCTTTAACACAAGCAGTCTTCAATCAGAGAGCCTGGAGGCAAGAGCAGCAGTGTGACACAAGAGTTCTAAGTAGCGAGGCCTTGAGAGTAAGCCTCGATTGAAGAACCCAGAGGCAATGGAGCGGGGTGACTAGTGAGGTTTTTTTTTTTGTCCAGGTTTATTTATTTCCAATAGGCTTATGATTGTATTTATTTGTGCCACAACACTAGGGGAACACTTCTTGCGCGTGCACAGATGCAGTGTCAGGCTGTTTAAACTGAGACGCTTTTAACTGCAGCTCTGCTTTTTGCCTCGAATTTTGCTCTTTTTGTAAGCTGATGTCTTTAACTGATTTTGTTGTAAAGGAGAAAGTTATGTGGGAAAGAAAAATTACAACTACTCAGAGCCAGTTCTCAAAATTCCAGTCAAACAGTTGTTTCAATGGAAGATTCTGCATGGAGCTGCTCCTCCAATCACAGGCCGGTTCTCTCCCTCCATAGGCTCACTGAGCCTATCAGTAGCAAATGAGGGAGAGGAACAGTCGCTGATTGGAAGAGCAGCAAACACCAGCACTGGTGAGTGTGCTGAGGGCTGCCGGGCTGAGGGAAGTGAAGGTATGGCGGGGCTGGAGCCCGGGGAGCCGAGCAACGGCGGGGTTGGAGCCCAGCAATAGAGGGGCTGGAGATGGGGAGCCAGGTACATCGGGCCCGGAGAAGGCGAACATGGGTCGGACCTGGGGAGGTTGAAGTCGCATCAGGCCTGGGGAAGAAACGTTGCCATGCTGAGTATGTGAGAGTTACACACACACACACACACACACACACACTGAGGGTGAGTGAGTGAGACTGAGAGTTTTGTCTTGAGTCTGAGTTCACTAGTCGAGTAAATTCGAATTGCACGCCTTCATGTAGACTTGTTAGTTGATGCTCGCTATCGATAACGGAGAGAGACCGACATAAGAACAAACTGTGATTGTTTATTGCAACAGAAGGCAGAGCACTAAACCCTTGTATGCGCCCACAACCACCTCCAGCTCTAGACTTAGTTAACCGGTACTGTCACATGGTTAGTCCACGTGCGTTCTCTTAAAGGTACATGGTACTCCACTTTACCACAGGGAGAGAGCCAGATGCACACGCACTGACTATCTCTCACTCTGGACATTTTTATTAATTACTTGTTTTTAACTTAACAATTTATTGCTATGACATTTCTGTACTTTTACTCAGCAATTGTTTCTTTCCTTAAAATCGCAACTTTTATTTTGAAATTCAGTATATTGTTGTGCCAAACATTATCTTTCTGAAATTTGCTCATTGGCCTCTTGAGTGAGAAAAATATGCAAATGTGCCCCCCCACAACCACTGAGCAAAAAGGTTGGACAAGTCCTGGTTTAGTGGTTAAAGTTGCAGTGTTAAACTGGCCTTTCTGCAGTATTAAACACGCCTGGGAGAAAAACACAATGTACCCACCATCTTGGTAGGGAAATCTGTGCATGCGCTGGTGTCTGCAGCGTGGGCTGGGTGTGCCTGTGCAACTGTTCCTGACGTCTTTCCAGTCAGCGGTAGAAGTTGCAATGCAAGTTTAATAGACTTTCTAAATACATACATGGCAGGACACTTCAGTCCCAATGATGCACATAGAATGTGCCAGATAGAAAATCCAGTATGCTGCTTATGTCCTGGATAACCACATGTGCAAGGAATGTCGTTGGCTGAAGGAGTTCAAGTTCCAGGTTTTGGAGCTTTAGTGGCAACTGGCATCATTGCAGTACATTTGCAAGGCTGAGCTCTATGTAGATAGTACAGTTCAGGAGGCAGTCACCTTGCAACTTAAGAATGTGCAGGCAGAGGGGGAAAGGATGACCTCCAGGCATGGGGGACCAGGCAGGTAGTAGAGGAGTCCCCTGAGTACATCTTGCTCTCTAACCAGAATACTGATGAGGGTGATCATTATGGGGAATACAGCCATTGCCAAGTCCTCGGTACCCTGGGTGGCTAACTTTACAGGGGGAGGAGAAATGTCATAAAAGCAATAATGAAAGGGGATTTGGTGGGTGTTTCTGGAGGTACAGACATGAATCCAAGATGGTATGTTGCTTTCCTAGTGCCAGGTCAAGAATGTCTCTAAACGGCTGCAGAACATTCAGGTGGGAGGTTGAACAGCCAGAAATGGTCCATTTCAATGCCAATGACAAGCAGAAAGAGGGATAAGATATTGAGAACCAGGAAATTAATTACTGAGTGGGACTTCAAGGTTGTCGTCTGCAGATTATACCTGTGCTTAGCACCAGGAGTAGAAATAGGATAGAGCAGCTATGTGGCTGGAAAGATGGTGAAAGAGGGAGGGCTTTAGATTCCGAGGGCATTGGATCTGGTCTTGGGGGAGGTGGGGCCTGTACAAGCTGTATAGGTTAACCTCAACAGGGTAAGACCAATACCATGGGGGAGGGTTTACACTCATTTAGCAGCGGTGAGTATGAGTGTAGATTCGAAAGGAAGAGAAGCAAATTTGGAAATGGAATGCAGAAACTTAGCAAGCGAGTGTGGAAGGCAAAGGAAACAAAGGTTAGAAAGTTGATGACAGAGGAGTTTGGCAGCGTTTAATGATGTATACTTCAGTGCAAGAAGTACAGTGAATAAAGCAATGCTGCAGGCACAGATAGACACCTGTAAGCCTGATACAGCTATGACTGAAACATGGCTTAAAAATGTCAGCTCAACAAAAGGCTTTTCAGTAGAGAATAAGGACTATATAAAAAAAAGAGGGAGAGTCACAATATTCATTAAAGAAACAATTACCATTCTGTGGAAGAATGATATGCTAGAAGGATCATCAAATAAGGCCATATGGGTTAACCCCCAGAAAGAGCACCAAGATGTGGGCAAATTTCTGAATTGCAAAAACAATAGGGCAGCAAAAGAGGATTTTGCTACCCTGAATGGGATAGCATTGATGTAAAAGGTATAGGGAACACAGAAGTCTTAAAATGCACTCAGGAGAATTTTATTTTGTTTATCCAGTATGTAGTAAGCCCAACAAGAGTTGGGGTAGTTCACAGAATTTTTTCGGTACAGAAGGTGGCCATTCGGCCTGTCGCGTCGGTGCTGGCTTTCCGAAGTGCAATGTACCTAGTACCACTACTCCACCTTGTCCCTGTAACCCTGCACATGTGCTGTAGTGTTCTATGGTTCTATGGAATGCCTCGATTGAACCTGCCTCCACCACACTTTCAGCCAGTGCATTCCAGATCCAAGCTTGTGCTCTTTTATTCTCGATCCTTCCACCAATGGGAACAGTTTTTTTCTTATCTAGCCCCCTCATGATTTTGAATCTCTCTATCAACCTATACCTCTAGACCTTTAGGAAATGAAGCTGGGCAAGTCAAAAAGGCATCAATGGGAGAACATTTTGGTGGTTGTGATTTAGCTTTGGATTTAGCTTTTTTATGGAAAAGGACAAAGATATATCAAGAGTAAAAGTTCTCAGTTAAGGAAAGGTCATTTTTACTAAGCTGAGATGTGATTTAGAAATGGTGGACTGGAAGCAGCTACTTGAAGGTAACTAGGTGGCACTGCAGTAGTAGACATTCAAGGAGGGTTCATAACAAAAAAGTGTTCCCACAAAGGAAAAGGGTGGAACTTCCAAATCAAGAGACCCTTGAATGTGACTGAACATATAGGGTTTGATGAGGCATAAAATGGAAGCTTATATCAGATACTGACAGTTCAATACCGCAGAAAGCCTAGAGAAATATAGAAAGTGCAGGGAAATTAAAAAGGTAATTAAAAAAGCAAAGAGGATTTAAAAAAAAAAATTGGTAAGGAAAATCTAAATAAGTTTTATACATAAAGAGCAAGAGAATACCTAAGGAAAAAGTAGAGTTCATTAGAGACCGAAAAAGCAACCCCTGCATGGAGATGGAAGACGGGCATGATTCTTAATGAATACTTTGTCTTCACAAAAGAGGGGTTGGTTGATGCAAATGCTGCAGTTGAGAAAGAGTGAAATATTGGATGGCATAAATGTAGTGAGAGAGGAAATATTAAGGGTTTAACATATTTGTGAGCTGATAAATGATCAGGCTTGGATGAAATGAATCCCAAGCTGTTGAAAAGCAAGGGAGGAAATGTGGAGACTTTGACCATCATTTCCAGACCCTCTCTGGCTCCAAGTGCAGTGCTGGAGGACAGCTAGCATTGTATTATTGTTTAAAAAGGGAGAAAGGGGTAGACCAGGGGCTCCTGAGCCACATGTGTCTTTATTGAACCACATGTAGCTTCTAACCTTGATCAATCAAACCATTTTTTCTCTATCAATTTTTTTTGAGAAAATAGCTATCTAAATGTATTAATTTAAAAAGAATATCAGATATCTTAAAATATAAATTGCCAAGGAGATATTCTTCAACAGATAACAGTTAGAACTTGTGGGATGTTTAATTACAAATGTGAAATACTGTCAAACTGGTTTGGATCAAAAGTTAAATTTGCACTGTTTTGCCAAGCAAAATGATGTAATGTATCATCACATTAATGGCTTGCGTATTGCCTGCTTGCTGATCAAGTCACTCGCCATATACCTCAATAAAGGAACTAACTGTGACCCTTGTTTTGAGGCTGTTTTTCTGTGATTCTGTGATTAAAGGAAATACAAGTTTGTGATATTTATGTGGAATATTAAGGTTGACAGATATTTTGTAAAACTTTAGTGTTTGAATTTAATCTGAGAAGAATTGGCATAATTAGGGGGTTTGAAATGGCTACAAAGAAGAGAAAAATAAAAGATTAAAATCAAGAAGTTCAAAATGAATGGGCTGATTCATTTCTATTCGTCCCAAATTCGGCTGGCCTCCACCGTGTCTTATTTGCAATGAAAAATTCGCCAACAACAAAATGTCAAATCTTGAGAGGTGTTTTACGAAAAGGCACACTATCTTTGCTGAAAAGTATCTATTGGAAATGCCAGAAAGAAAGCTGTGGAGGAGCTGAAGAACAAGGCTGAAAAATCTAGAAACCCATTCGATGAATGGCTGAAATCAATTTGCTCAACTACTGCTAGTTCTGTGGCAGCTCGAGGGATGGTGAAACAAAGAAAGATGTTCAACAGATTGTGATTATGTACAATTGTCAGTTATCAATTGTCAGTTGTCAATTATCAGAGCAGAATACAGTGATTTTAAAACAAACTAAATTATTCAAAGAATTGAAGGCTTGCCCCTTTATCTGTAAATACCACTAGGGACAGAACAATAAACATGGCCGCAGCTAGCACCAAACACCAGATTGAGGACATAAATTCAGCTCTTGAATTCTCCATTGTTTGTGATGAATTATGTGATGATGATATTGCACAAATCGCTCTTCTCTGCCAGTATGTTAATGAGCATCAGTAAAAAGTGTTGCATAGAAATCCATAAGTGTGCCTCTGTCTTGTTCATTATTATTAGCATTGCTACCTTTAGGATATTGGCCAGGATTTCCCGTTTGGCGAGCCGAGGCCCACTCACTGACGTGTAAAATGACGCGGGATGACATCAGGCGGAACTCCCAACATCACCCCCACCTCATTTCAGTTTTCAGGTTGGTGGGGGGCTTAGCAGAATCAGCTGTGTGCCCGCCGACCTGCCAATGGCCTATTGAGGTCATTGACAAAGTGCTTAATGTAATTAGTGGACCTGCCTGTCCAACCTTAAGGTTGGCAGGCAGGCCGGGAGCCCTGGCAGGCATTAGAAAAAGCATGAAACCTCCTCCATGGGCGGGATGAGGTTTCATGTATATTTATAAATTTTTAATAAAAGTGAAACAAAGTGATGAGCATATCCCAACTCATGTGACAGTGTCACATGAGGGACATGTCAGGGAATTTTTTTCTGTTTTTAACATTTTTTTAAGGTGTAGCCGATCTCGCTGAGGCAGCACCTAGCCTCAGGGAGATGAGTGCGCTCTTTCGTGCGCATGCGCAAAAGAGCGCACTCTCTGAGGAAATCACCCCCCTCCCCCGGCCCCCTCCACAGGAACCTTGCAGACACCACGCCAATTAAGGCCCACCCATGTAAAATGGCGGCGTGCGCCTCCACGCACCCGCTCCTGAACATTTCTTCCCCCCCCCCCCCCTCCTTAATGGGGGGAAAATTCTGCCCATTGTGTTTTTTGGGTAAATTTTTTAAAATGGCTCTTGCTATTGAGGCTGCTTTTCAACGATCCTCACATCTGACTATAATAGAGGGAAGGTCATTGATGAAGCAGCGATGTCCTGGGACTGAGATGATTGATCACCAACAACCATCTTCCTTTGTGCTAAGTATGGCTCCGGTTGATTCCAGTTTTGGCAGGGCTCCTTGATGCCAGGCTTAATCAAATGCTGCCATGATGTCAAAGGCAGTCACTTTCACCTCACCTCTTGAGCTCAGCTCTTTTGTCCACTTTTGGACCAAGGCTGTAATTCAATCAGGGACTGAGTGGCTCTGGTGGAACCCAAACTGAGCATCAGCGAGCAGGTTATTGCTGAGTAAGTGCCACTTGATAGCATTGTCAACTTCGCTGATGATCAAGAGTAGAATGATGAGATGGTAATTGACTTGGCTGGATTTGTCCTTTTTGTGGACAGGACATAACTTGGCAATTTCCCACATTGCCCGCAGACGCCAGTGTTGTAGCTGTACTGGAACAACTTGGTTAGGGGTGGAGCTAATTCTGGAGGGTTGGAGTTGGGTTTGAGATTTATAAAATTTTAACATCTTACCTGAGCCCAACTCGCCCGTTTCTGGGTGTTAAAATCCAACCTTGTTTATTTTATTGTGGGCCTTGGAGCTTTTACCATTGCTTCTCAGGGTCTACTGCCACATTCTACGCGGTACTACTGTACTAGTTCTATTTTCTTGGCACATATATGCCACCTCTTAAGAGGAAGAGTCAATAATATTAAGGGTGCTTGATTGCCAGGGACACTAAAAGGGAGAATGCACATCCAGGCAACATTATATGGGATGAATTAAGTCATATGGAAGGAAGTGTCTCTGACAATCAAATGAATGAAGGTTTTGTGTATAAAAAGTGCTTCAATGTTTCCAGAGGTTGCCCCTTATACAAGTAAATTCTCCTTACATCCAAATGTTCAGAGGAAAATGTACGAGTGATAATTGAAGGCAGTATGAGGATGTACATTGGCAGGTGTACCTATACTAAACATTAGATTCCCTTGTAATGTCATTGAGCACTTGTGAAGATTTTGGACTCTCACCTCGGTCCAGAGTCTGCAACATTGTCTTATGGGGCTTCCTGTTCTTGAAGTCCAACAGTCTTCCTCTATAGCCTTGATTTCTGTTAAAAGAACGTCTAACGATGCATCTGAGAATATGGAAGACCTTCCAGCTGTTAACGATCCCAAACCAATCCTCTCCCTGCAATGCTGCTGCTACTTCAGCCATTTTCACAGAAAAGTTTTGCTGCTCTCTAAAGTCTGCACATAATCTATATTTCCTTCCTTCCAGCAGTATCAGGAGTAGTATTTCTGCTTTAAACCTATCCTGCACATCAAATGACATTATTGGGCGAAACTTGCAGAGGGTTAGAAGTGGATTCACACTGGTGACTGCTATTACCACTCTGCTGTGGGAGGAAATCCAGAGTAGAGTTTTGATCTGAGTATAGAGATATGTGGAAAGGCTGTAGAAATTTGGGCAAGAGAACCTAGAAAGAAGATCTCTGAGAGCTGATCTTTTAGAGGTGTATAATACAGGTAAGGGAATGGAAATAGTAATGGAAATATTACTTAAAATGAGAGCAGGATAAATAGGCAGAGGCACAGACCAGTAAAATGTTAATTTATGAAGGTAATTCTTCGTCACATTGAGGAATGTATAAATAGATTTCCAGATAGAATAACGAGGGCGAAAACCCTGGAATAATTTAAGAAGAAATTGAATACTACAATGGGAGAATCTTTGAATCTTTTTGCATGAATGAATGCAGATAAGTTAATTGCTTTCCTTATTTTGTGATCACAGCCCTAAACAGCTTGTCTGAGGTTGACAAACTGCTGTTCATGTTTCTTCTCTTGCCACTCCTTCAAGAGATCAGCAGTTGTTGTGTATGCTGGTTGGCAACATACTGCATCGTTACTTGCCATCACATAGAATCAGCTGGGAGAATTTTTGCAACTGTCGACATTGATATTACATAGCTAAACGTTATGCTGACCACAGATGTTACTAATAGTGGCTCTACATATCTTATTTCTTTATTTTTATCCTGTTTTTAAATAGTAAAAGTACAGTCGAAGGATGAGTGGGGCCGATTAGAGATCAAAAAAAGTGGAGGTAGAGGACATGGTTGGAGAACTTAAGTACTTTGGCTGTACCTTCATTCGTGAAGAAAGATGCAATGTCACAGTAAAGGAGGTAGTAAAGTAACTGGATAGGATAAAACATAAGGACAAACATAACAAACAGGAGCAGGAGTAGGCCATTTGGCCTATTGAGCCTGCTCCACTGTTCATTAAGATCACGGCTGATATGATTATGGCCTTAATTCCACTTTCCTGCCTGCCTCCCATAGCCCTTGACTCCCTCGTAGATCAAAAATCTGACTAAGAATAGCTAAAGAGCAAGTACTTTAAACAGTTGTGAAGTACTCAAATTGGAGAAGCATCCAGTCTGTATCGGATGCATCTAGGTTAATGAGGAAAGGAAGAGTGGAACTCGCGAAGGCTTTGGCCATAATCTTCCAGCTGTAAGAGATGGGAGTGATGCCGGATGTCTTGGAGGATTGCAAATATTACTAACATCACATATTAAATGTTACTGTTCAAAAAAGGAGAGAGGGATGAACCCAGTAACTAAAGGCCAATCAGGCCAGGATCAGGGCAAGGAAACATTTAGAGGCATGAAATCAGCACAAATTCATTGACATTTAAAATGTGGGTTAATGAATAAAAGCGCAAGTTAAAGGCAAATTATATTTGACTAACTTAAGTTTTTTGTAACAGGAAGGGTTGATGAGGGTAGGGCAATTGGATATATTTGAACTTTCGAAAGGCATTTGATAAAGTACCACATAATAGACATTAGTCAAATCGAAGCCCATAGATTAAAGGGGTAGTGGCTGTTGGGGTAGAAAGCAGAGAGTAGAGGTGAACGGTTGTTTTCAGAGTGGAGGGAAGTGTACAGCGATGTTCCCTAGGAGTAGATGGTGGACCACAGCTCCTTTTGATGACCTTTGGTCATTTTGGTGGGAAGAATGAAGAAAGGGAATATAAATAAAAGGGTTGTTTTTCAGACTGCAGGGAAGTATGCAATGTGGTTCGTTGAGGGTCAGTGTTGAGAGCATTGTTCTTTTTGCTTTATGTTAATAACCTGGACTTGAGTATGTAGGGTATAATTTTGAAGTTTGTAAATGAACAAAACTTGGAAATGTAGTAAAATAAAGAGGATAGTAACAGACTTCAGGAAGATGTAGGTCTGGGTTTTCCGTGCCCACAGGCGTTGGGTGGTGTGAGCGGACAATATGGTGAGACGGTTAAAAAATCTGTTTCACAACATCATGAACCCATTTCCGTTGGATGTCGGGAACCTCATTGTAATATATCAGCATATTATTATAAGGCCAGCCTGCCAGACTCATCCCTCACCCCACCCCCCACCCCCACCCCCCATGCTGGATCATCCACCCACATTGGCGGGAAAACACACCGATGTGTTTCGCAACAGATTATATAAGGCGTGCACCTGGCAGGCTGCATTTCATTCGGGGCTTCAAGATTTGTTTGCCTACCTTGCTTCAGTCAGCACTTGCAGTCATCAGTGCCAGGTTGACAGACAGCACCATATCACTTTCAGTGGGGCTCATGTGTAGGTCTCTATCTAATAGATCAGCCATGTGTGGGTGGCTTTTCAACGGCTGCAGGGAAAGGCCTTGTTGGGGAAGGGGGAGAAGTGGCGTCAGGCAAGGGAAGAGGCTGCAGGGCGAGAGCTTTACTGGGGAAGGAGGGTATCCCAATGTGTGTGTGGGGGGCACATGTTGATCTGTGCAAGTGGCCTCAAGATAGTGAGGGCTGAGGAGGCAATCTCCAGAGGAGATGAGGCCAGATGGACATGTGAGGGTATGTATGTGAGAATGGGTGGTGATGTTCCTTGAGCTGGCAGTGAGTGAAATGCCAGTGAATGTGTGATGAGCTTGAATGTGTGAGCTTAGAGTGATGAGATGGTTGCCTTACCCTGGCTGCATGGATGAGATCATTTATCCTGTACATTCTCTATCTGCATTGGACAACCAACCTCTTCTGTGCATCATTGGCATTGACCACCACTGCCATCGCCTACCAAGCCGGAGTGGTAATGTAGCTGCTCCTCCTGTGGCCAGAGCGGGGGTAGACGCCATCACAGCAGGCCTCCATGGTGTCCAAAAGGTGCTCGAGGGCTGCTGTCTTCTTGCCTTTCCGGGCTATGTCTTCTTTGCTGCAGTCCTGGGCTGGAAGCACTGAGCACAGCTATACTTTAAATGTGATGCCTGGCACAATGAAGTGGCGTGGGCAAATGAGAGCATGCTCGCCATGGAAACAGTGTGTTTCCCGGGAATGCATAAGTAATTTGGGGGGTTTGGGACGATATGGCCTGAAAACCCGCTATCGCGGCCTGTGGGTAAAATGTCGTTTTACCCGCCTGCTACCGCATGTAGCAAATCTGGGATGATTCTGCACATAGCCTGGTGAAGAGTGGAGATATGTCAGGTGAAATTTAACTCAGAGAAATGTGAAGTGATTCATTTGGTAGGAAGAATGAAGCGAGGCAATATAAACTAAATGGTACAACAATGGCTTGGGAACAGCCAAGTAAATCCTTTAAACTTGAAAGTTGACATTCCCAGCCGTTGCATGGGTTCCATGCTATTTCCACATCTCACCAGATTGGAGGAGGTGAGTGACAGCAGGAAGTCATTCTTGTTTGAAAACGACCTGCTAACAACAGTATAAAGACTGGAATTGCCAAGCTCATGGTGAGCCAGAGTTTCAGCCTGAATTCACTACTTTCTTTGGGAATAGCATCTGGAATCCACTGAGCTGAATCTTGACTTCTTGCCTGTGAGATTTCCCTGTAACATGGGAGACAGATATGCTGAGTAGCTTGGACTGCAGAGGAGGAATGGCAGCTTGCTTCAGCCCAGCAACCATTCCAACAGGGGCAGCAACTCCAGGAACAGCTGCTTTCTCCATGCCCACATGCAGTTGGATGGAACAGAGGGGATGGATGCTAGGCTGCAATTTAAAAGAGGCTATACCCTCAGCACAGGTTATATAGGCCAAGGGTAAGCTCCTTTGGCATATCCAAATAACAATGCCTCTGAAGGCTTAGGCTCTTGCTGTGGGTGGTTGCAGACATCTGTAGCCTTCTGGAGGAGGCCTCTGCCCAAGAGGGAAGGGCAGCCATGCATTTCCCATGGCTGTAAAGGTGAACACAGTCCTCAATTTTTTTGCATTAGGTTCTTCCAGGGATCTACTGGTGACATCTGCGGGATTTCACAATCTGTAGCCCTCAACTGCATCACTCAGGTTGCCCATACCTTGTTTGACAAGGCTGCCAACTAAATCCACCTTGACACAGATGAGGTGAGTCAAACCCAGAGAGCTGTCGGCTTTGCTTCACCCACAGGATTTCCACAGGTCCATGGGGTGATTGGTTGCACTCATGCAGCAATCAAGGTGATCAGATCAAAGGATCTTGATTGATCAGAAAGGCTTCCAATCCTTTAATATGCAGCTAGTCTGCAATCATTGCAAGGACAAAATACATGTCTGTGCCAGGTATCCAGGAAGCTGCTATGACTCCTTTATCCTTCAGCAGTTTCCTGATCAGGTGCTCTCTTTACCAAACAGCCTCTTGCTTCTTCTGAGCTGGAGACAGGCTGCTTGTTCCTCTGCTCTGACACAAGAGACGCCCCTGGGGGATATCCTCTATGGTTTGGAGCCCGTGGGGACCCTGTTTGAAACTTTGCAGGGCAGGAGGCAGCATGTGGGACACTTCTGAGATGGGAGGGCTGGGGGAAAGGACCAAGATGTGGGGGCACCTTGAAATGAGACCCACTGCCATGTACACTTTCCCCATAGGGCACTTCACTGCTAACCAAGAGCAGAAGAGCACTTGACTGCATACCCAGTGCTGCATTCAGCTCAATCCTCTAAACTGACAACCAAAGTGTGCAGGCCAGTGTGAGCTAACATGCACTGAGATTCTCCATGAGGATAGCCATTCTTGCAATAGAGGCATTTGTCAATGCAAATGCCTGGGACATCATGATACTCATGCGAGAGGTGGACTCATTCATGCTCTTTGCAAGGGTGTGCACTGCCTCTGGAAATTCCAACAGAAACACACACATTTCCTGGTGCTGCTCCACAAGTTACCATTTCATTGATGGCTGCCGAGGTTCAACATCTTTGTCCAGCTGGGCAGAGCTTGGAGTTTTATGTCCTCTAGGAAATTTCCACTGATCCCTGTCTCCAGCTCCTGCTAACATTTGATGTGCTCCTCACCAAATGCCACCTTATCTCTCTGTACTACTGGAGGTGTGTGTATCTGTGTTGGTGCAGGGCGCGCAGGATTCTTGTAACGGCGCATCTGTGAAGTGCTGCTCCTCCTCTGAGGACTCCTCTGGCATCTCCTTCACCTTCTCCGTCGGCACCTGTGAAGAACTTATGGGAAAAGAAAAGCATGAGTTAGTAAATCTGGAGTCAATTCTTTGCACAAATCTCCCATGCCAGGGTGATCATCAACCTGCAATCTGGTTGATCAGCCAAAATTTTATGCATTTCATTGATCTGAACATGATCCCTTTCATAGAGTTCATTTCTCATGACCATGATATTCCTATTTTCACATATTCCTCTGAACTTGTAATTGGAAAATTTCCCTCCATTATCAGTCAAATTTCAATGGTGTTCAAAGTCTGGTCACCAGTCTATTTTTCCATGATTTTGCCTATAGTATAACCCTTTTGTCCTTACTACGTATTATTGTAAATCTAATTGCCAGGTATGTAAAATGGAGAATAAACATATTTCTGCCATTGTCCCATCCCTTCAGAACCTTTAATGACCTCATTAAAGTCATGTGCCAATGGAAGACCACAGGATGTGGTCTTAGATGCTTTATAAATATTTTACACTTTTCACTGATCTCTTCTATTATCCTTGTCTTACCACACCTGCATCTTTTAGCAGGATTTTGAACATTTGACAAGAAGGGTGAACAAATTGTTTATTTGAGTTTTTTTGTCTGATTCTTATCACTTGATGCCATTCATACTTGTTTAACACTCTGATGAAAAACATCAGGTTTTGTTAAGGGGATACAATAATGTTCTAAAAACAGAAAATGTTGGAAATACTCAGCAGGCGACAGAGTTCTGATGAAAGGTCATCGACTTTAAATGTTTCTTTCCACAGATGCTGCCTGACCTTCTGAATATTTCCAGCACTTTCTGTTTTTATTTTGGATTTCTAGCATCCACGGTATTTTGCATTTGTACAATAATGCCCTGACTGGGTAAATCGTACATCAACTGACTTCCCAAAAAATAATTGCCTTACCATGCTCCATGTCAAATTTCATTTGTGTCTTTCTCATAGAAGGTTTACTCAACACCATTGGAGACTACATCAGTAGTTATAAAGTGGCTTACTCCAGTTCTTTTACATGGAATTATAACTCTCTTTAGTGGACTTTAATAATGTTGTCACTACCAAACCTAAAGCAAATGGTACTTTTATATTCCTTAACATTACATCGATCCTCACTATTTAGTGAATCAAAATAACATTTTGACCAATCCTTCCCACAAACTGTTGAAGTACTAACTAGCACTGCACAGTTAAAGAAATCCATGATCAACATATTTACCACAAACCTAAAACTCCTTGTGACCAAATAATTTGATCATATTCAACATTATTTTCAATCCCTTCCTCAGATTTTCTTTGTCATGCATCATTTCGAGGACTGTGCCTCTTTGCTTTCCACAATTCACTGCACAATGATTATTCAAATCACATCAGAAGTACCTGTTCTTGGACATTCCATTATTTATCCATTATTTTTGTTCCAATTTTGTCTCCTGCTGTAATAGCCAGATCTGCTAATGGTGCTTTCAACCTCATTCTGCTGTCTTTAGCCTTTCCATTGTGTTGATGCCGGCATCCAATTTCTGGACTATTTTGAAATCTTGCAATCATCGAGTCGTCTTTTCTTTGTGTCAGTGCAGAATGTTTAATTTATTCCATGAAGGAATTGACTATTTCCCCAGGAATGTTTTAAGACAGCATATATCTGATCCAACAGAGTTTCCTTCTTTGAGAATAGAACATCAGGTAGAACCAGTTACCTATTATATAACATATCTTAACATAATCACTGTAATTTAAATATTAGTACTGATCCAGTGATTGCCAAATTGAATTTAATCAATCTTTTATACAATCTGTTGAATCAATGATATACTTCAATGATCATCTGTTTTCTGAAATCTGTCATGCTGACCTACCTTGCAGATATTTAACACATCATCTTTATTGTAAATTTCATCCAATAACTCTAAGAGAAAGTCCAAACTTTACCACTGTCCACCCAATGGGAATCCATTTCACAAAATACTTCTGATTTCTGGAAGTGACAATGCCAAGGCCATATATTGTCTTCTTGTTGGTAACAATGCAAAACTTGTCCACATATCCACTTCATTTTTTTACTGGTCAAATGGTTCAGACTCCAAAAATATCAGAAGGTAAACATACCATGAAACTGTAAACTTACTTTCTGCCTTTTTCCATAATGCTGCTGGGATTTTAGTTTTCTGTCTGACTTCTGTTTTCCTTAGTTTCCACCGTTCACCATTAGGCAACCATCCTCTGCTCCATTCCTGAAAAGTCAGGTGGTGAAGAATAGAACTGGAGTCAATTTTTACACACTTCTATGAACTTTATTTACAGAACTACGCATTGATGGGGAGGCGATGGCATAGTGGTATTGTCACTGGACTAGTAATCTAAAGACCGAGCCCCGGGGACCCGGGTTTGAATCCCGCCATTTGAATCCAATAAAAATCTGGAATTAAAAGTTGTTGCCAATTGTTGTAAAAACCCATCTGGTTCACTAATGCCCTTTAGGGAAGAAAATATGCCGTCCTTACCTGATCTGGCCTGCATGTGACTCCAGACCCACAGCAATGTGGTTGACTCTTAAGTGCCCTCTGAAATGGTCTAGCAAGCTACTCAGTTGTATCAAACTACTACAAAGCCTCAAAAAAGGAATGAAACTAGGTGGACCACCCAGCATCAACCGAGGCTCCGGAAACGACAACGGCAAACTCAGCCCTATTGACCCTGCAAAATCCTAACATCTGGGAGCTAATGCCAAAATTGGTAGAACTGTCTCACAGACTAGTCAAGCAACAGCCTGACGTTGTCATCCTTACGGAATCAAATCTTACAGATATGTCCCAGACACCACCATTACCATCCCTGGGTATGTCCTGTCCCACCGGCAGACGTGGCAGCACAGTGGTATAAAGTTGGGAAGGAGTTGCCCTAGAAGTCCTCAGCATCGACTCCGGATCCCATGAAGTCTCATGGCATCAGGTCAAAGATAGGCAAGGAAACCTCCTGCTGATTACCACATACTGCCATCTGTCAGCTGATGAATCAGTACTCCACCGTGTTGAACACCACTTAAAGGAAATACTAAGGATGGCGAGGGTGCGGAATATACTCTGGGTGGGGGATCTCAATGTCCATAGCCAAGAGTGGCTCGGTAGCACACTACTGACTGGGTCCTCAATGACATAGCTGCCAAACTGGGTCTGCGGCAGGTGGTGAGGGAACTAACAAGTAGGAAAAACACACTTGACCTCATCCTCACCAACCTACCCGCAGTAGATGCATCTGTCTCTGACAGTATCGGTAGGAGTGACTGCCGCACAGTCATTGTGTAGACGAAGTCCCGCCTTCACATTGAGCATACCCTCCATCGTGTTGTGTGGCATTACCACCAGGCTAAAGGGATAGATTTCGAACAGATCTAGCAACTCAAGACTGGGCATCCATGAGGCGCTTTGGGCCATCAGCAGCAGAATTGTACTCGAACACAATCTGTAACCTCATGGCCTAGCATATCCCACACTCTACCATTACCATCAAGCCAGGGGTCCAAACCTGGTTCAATGAAGAGTGCAGCAGGGCATGCTAGGAGCAGCACCAGGCACACCTAAAAATGAGGTGTCAAAATGGTGAAGCTATAACATAGGACTACTTGTGTGCCAAACAGCATAAGCAGCAAGTGATAGACAGAGCCAAGCAATCCCTCAACCAATGGATCAGATCTAACCTCTGCAGTCCTGCCACATCCAGTCATGAATGGTGGTGGACAATTAAACAACTCACTGGAGGAGGATGCTCCACAATTATCCCCATCCTCGATGATGGGGGAGCACAGCACACCAGTGCAAAAGATAAGGCTGAAGCATTTGCTACAATCTTCAGCCAGAAATGCCGAGTGGATGATCCATCTTCGCCTCCTCCGGAGGTCCCCAGCATCACAGATGCCAGTCTTCAGCCAATTCAATTCACTCCGCGTGATATCAAGAAATGGCTGAAGGCACTGGATAGTGAAAAGGCTATGGGCTTTGACGATATTCCGGCAATAGTACTGAAGACTTATGCTCCAGAACTGGCCACGCCCCTAGCCAAGTTGTTCAAGTACTGCCAGAACACTTGCATCTACCGGGCAATGTGGAAATTGGCCAAATATGTCCTGTACCCAAAAAGCAGGACAAATCCAATCAACCAATTACCATCCCATCAGTCTACCCTCAGTCGTCAACAAAGCAATGGAAGGGGTCATCAACTATACTATCAAGCAGCACTTGCTTAGCAATAAACTGCTCACTGACGCCCAGTTTGGGTTCCGCCAGAGCCACTGAGCACCTGACCTCATTACAGCTTTTGTTCAAACATGGACAAAAGAGCTGAACTCCCGAGGTGAGGTGAGAGTGATTGCCCTTGATATCAAGGCCGTATTTGACGGAGTGTGGCATCAAGAAGCCCTAGCAAAATTGGAGTCAATGGGAATCGGGAAAACTCTCCACTGGTTGGGGTCATACCTAGCGCAAAGGGACATGGTTGTGGTTGTTGGAGATCAGTCATCTCAGCTCCAGGACATCACTGCAGGAGTTCCTCTGGGTAGCGTTCTCAGCCTAACCAGCTTCAGCTGCTTTGTCAATGACCTTCCTTCCATCATAAGGTCAGAAGTGGGAATGTTCGCTGATGATTGCACAATGTTCAGCACCACACAAGTGTCAGGCAATGACTATCTCTAACAAGAGAGAATTTAACCATTGGCCCTTGATGTCCAATGGCAGTACCATCACTGAATCCCCCATTATCAACATTCTGGGGGTTACCATTGACTAGAAACTGAACTGGACTAGCCATATAAATACTGTGGCTACAAGCGACACCGTCAGGACAAAGCAGCCCGCTTGATTGGCACCACATCCACAAACATTCACTCCCTCCACCACCGACGCACAGTGGCAGCAGTGTGTACCATCTTCAAGATGCACTGCAGGAATTCACCAAGGCTCCTTCAATAGCACCTTCCAAACCCATGATCACTAGCATCTAGAAGGACAACAGCAGCAGATTGATGGGAGCACCACCACCTGGAAATTCCCCTCCAAATCACTCACCATCCTGACTTGGAAATATATCGCCATTCCTTCATTGTCTCTGGGTCATAATCCTGGAACTCCCTTCCTAACAGCACTGTGGGTGTACCTACACCACATGGACTGCAGCGGTTCAAGAAGGCAGCTCATCACCAGCTTCTCAAGGGCAATTAGGGATGGGCAATAAATGCTGGCTTAGCCAGTGAAGCCCACATGTTATGTGGTTTTTATCTTTACTAATTCAGGCCCAGGAGGAAGGTATGTTGTGTATTAAAGCTTTTATTAACCTAAAGATTAGTGAAATCTGTGCCGCTGTCTGTGGTAAGATCGGTCCCCACCTAGGACCTCAGTAAAATGCATTGAATAATATAACAGATAACGAGAGCTTTATTACAAGGTTAGACCCACCTCCTCACTCTCTTCTAACATAGCCACAGCTTATGTAGGTGTCCACATTCACCAGAAGCTGAATGAATGCTTCAGGCAAGTTATACTGGCTTCTCGAATTTGTTTTTAACCTTTTAACCTTTTAAAGCTGACAGCAACAGATTAGGAAGTTGTGAACTGTGGTCATGGAGAAGGATGGAGTGTGTCAATTGGAGAAAACACAAGAGCAATAAAGAAGTTCTCAGGATATTGGAGGAGGAAAGATCATGAGTGAATACCATTATGAAAAGCCACAAGGTTGGATTGACTGCAATCTAAGGCATGAGAACTTGATGAAAGAGGTGATTGATGGAAGATTAGAGGGATGTAGGCCAAGAGGTACAAAGAGAATGACCATTTAGACAATTTTAAATTGAAAATGGGAGGTTCCTACGAACAACTAAAGAAAGTGCAAGATCACAAGATATGGAGAAATGAGCAGAGGACATGCCCTTTGGCAGATCACTACTGCTCCTTTCAAAGATATGAAGGATTGGAGTATTACATAAGAGCACAATTACATCACATGCATCATTGCATATGTTCTAGGGCACAGAGTTCAGAACTTAAGATGGTTTACACATACTGTGGCCACACATTGGACTGCATGGGACTGATAATACAATGGTTGATGCCAGCAGGGTAGATGTGCATTGAGTGTGGGCAACCCATAGGCCTGCGGTGTGTCCAGCACACAATGTACCATAATACACCTGTAGTTCTGGACATCATTTCAGCTAATGGATGTTCACTCATTACAACCCTAAAAAATTTTGAAATTGCCTGCTAAACCCATATTGCAGTTTAAGTACCTGATTAGCACTGAACTTGCTCAATGCACAAATAAAATGAGTACCAGTTGATAAATGAATTCAACCAAGTTAAATTTTCTCTCTTTCTTTCAGAAGGAGTCGACTTTGTAGATGTAACAAATCCTTACAAGCTAATGCAGCAATTTTTCTACATATTGGCTGCTTTAATTGGTTTAATCCCAGGAACAATTCTAATTTTCTTAAAGTTTCACTCTATCTCCTATCTGTCAAGATAACTCTAAATAGCTGGAGCCTGGATACCACTAAAGGAGCACTGCAACTGGCAGATGGGTGTTATTATAATGTAACAAGTTTATATGGAGAGGGGGAGAAATTTATTCACATTATGCCGATTCTAAAGAGTTTATTCCATTTATATCATTGAAGAGCACTGGTGGGCTGTGCAGGTAGCCCCAGTGAATTGACATAAGTCTGCAGCAGCAACACACACACATATTTCTCCCCCCAGACAGTTTCCATTGTAAATGAGGACATTGGAATTTATGGTGTAAGTATGACAATAAGACCAGAATGCACGACTTTAAAATCCAGACTGAATTATGTCTGTATGTCCGGATCCAATTATCCTAACACTGCTTCACTTGAAAACTGCATTTGGTTCACTGTGTGGATTAAAACAGTTAAGCTGCATTTAACAATATTTCCTGCTTGTAATGTATTCTTATTTAGCTGATATGGGATAGTAGGGATATCGTGAAAAGACCAATTTTAAATCCATGCACGTTTCACCAATTTATTTTGCCTTACAATTCTGTGACTTACCATTTTCCATGGCAAAATTGCTGGTAAATGGATAACCAATTCAATTCACCAGCACATCCAGTGGGAGCTGGCAAATCTGATCCGCAGTCATCACCTGAACATAAAGGCAGAAGTGCCATGCACTGGACCTTGAATGAAGGAAAACATGAAGACTAACAGTGTAGTGTCAGTTCCATCTTATGTCTCAGCTTGGAACTTATAACTGTGATCAATAATTATGTTTTGAAGTTACAATGAAGAGAATGCCAGACATCTGAGAGTAATCACTGATACTTATATATTAATTGTGTTCAACTGTATGCAGGCCATGAGCATTAACTTAGGATTCATTTGTGCTCCTATATGTAGGAACAGATTAATGCTCTGGTGGCGAGGTCAGCAGGTCCATGTTTGTAATTTTTTTATTTATTCATGGGATGTGGGCTTTGCTGGCTGGACCAGCATTTATTGCCCATCCCTAATTGCCCTTGAGAAGGTGGTGGTGAGCCACCTTCTTGAACCACTGTAGTCCATGTGGTGTAGGTACACGAATAGTGCTGTTAGGAAGGGAGCTCCAGTGAAGGAACAATGAAGGAACGGCGATATATTTCCAAGTTAGGATGCTGAGTGACTTGGAGGGGAACTTCCAGGTGGTGGTGTTCCCATCTATCTGCTGCCCTTGTCCTTCTAGATGGTAATGGTCATGGGTTTGGAAGGTGCTGTCTAAGGAGCCTCAGTGAATTCCTGCGGTGCAAGTTGTATGTGGTACACACTGCTGCTACTGTGCATCGGTGGTGGAGGGAGTGAATGTTTGTGGATGTGGTGCCAATCAAGCAGGCTGCTTTGTCCTGGATAGTGTCAGCTTCTTGAGTGTTGTGGGAGCTGCACTCGTTCAGGCAAGCGGATGGTATTCCATCACACACCTGACTTGTGCCTTGTAGATGGTGGACAGGTTCTGGGGAGTCAGGAGGTGAGTTACCCATCGCAGGATTTCTAGCCTCTGACCTGCTCTTGTAGCCACAGTATTTATATGGCTAGTCCAGTTCAGTTTCTGGTCAATGGTAACCCTCAGGATGTTGAGAGTGGGGGATTCAGTGATGACAATGGCATTGAACATCAAGGGGTGATGGTTGGATTCTCTCCTGTAGGAGATGGTCATTGCCTGCCACTTGTGTGGCACAAATGTTACTTGCCACTTGTCAGCCCGAGCCTTGATACTGACCAGGTCTTGCTGCATTTGGACGTGGACTGCTTCAGTATCTGATGAGTCGCGAATGGTGCCGAACATTGTGCAATCATCAGCAAACATCCCCACTTGTGACCTTATGATAGAAGGAAGGTCGTTGATGAAGCAGCTGAAGATGGTTGGGTTGAGGACACTACCCTGAGGAACTCCTGCGGTGATGTCCTGGAGCTGAGATGACTGACTTCCAAGAACCACAACCATCTTCCTTTGTGCTAGGTATGACTCCAACCAGTGGAGAGTTTTCCCCCTGATTCCCATTGACTCCAGTTTTGCTCATGCTCCTTGATGCCACACTCTGTCAAATGCAGCCTTGGTGTCAAGGGCAGTCACTCTCACTTCACCTCGGCAGTTCAGCTCTTTTGTCCATGTTTGAACCAAGGCTGTAATGAGGTCAGGAGCTGAGTGGCCCTGGCAGAACCAAAACTGGGCGTCAGTAAGCAGGTTGCTGCTAAGCAAGTGCCGCTTGATAGCACTGTTGATGACCCCTTCTGATTATGGAGAGTAGACTGATGGGGCGTTAATTGGCTGTGTTGGATTGGTCCTGCTTTTTGTGTACAAGGCATACCAGGGGCAATTTTCCTCATAGCCAGGTAGATGCCAGTGTTGTAGCTGTACTGGAACAGCTTGGCTAAGGGCGCGGCAAGTTCTGGAGCACAAGTCTTCAGTACTTTTGCCAGAATATTGTCAGGACTCATAGCCTTTGCAGTATCCAGTGCCTTCAGCTATTTCTTGACATCACGTGGAGTGAATCGAATTGGCTGAAGACTGGCATCTGTGATGCTGGGTTACCTCCGGAGGAGGCCGAGATGGATCATCCACTCGGCACTTCTGGCTGAAGATTGTAGCAAATGCTTCAGCCTTATCTTTTGCACGATGTGCTGGGCTCCTCTGAGGATGGGAACATTTGTGGAGCATCCTCCTCCAGTGAGTTGTTTAATTGTCCACCACCATTCACGACTGGATGTGGCAGGACCGCAAAGCTTAGATCTGATCTGTTGGTTGAGGAATCACTGTGTTCTATCTGTCACTTGCTGCTTATGCTGTTTGGTGCACAAGTAGTCTTATGTTATAGCTTCAACATGTTGACACCTCATTTTTAAGTATGCTTGGTGCTGCTCATTGCATATCTTCCTGCACTCTTCATTGAACCAGGGTTGATCCCCTGGCTTGATGGTAATGGTAGAGTGGGGATATACAGGGTCATGAGGTTACAGATTGTGTTCAAGTACAATTCTGCTGCTGCTGATGGCTCACAGTGCCTCATGGATGCCCAGTCTTGAGTTGCTAGATCTGTTCGAAATCTATTCCATTTAACACGGCGGTAGAGCCACACAACATGATGGAGGGTATCCTCAATGTGAAGGCGGGACTTCGTCTCCACAATGACTGTGCGGTGGTCACTCCTACCGATACTGACATGGACAGATGCATCTGCGGCAGGCAGGTTGGTGAGGATGAGGTCAAGTATGTTTTTCCCTCTTGTCGGTTCCCTTACCATCTACCACAGACACAGTCTAGCAGCTATGTTATTTCGGACTCGGTCAGTAGTGGTGCTACCAAGCCACTCTTGGTGATGGATATTGAAGACACCCAGAGTACATTCTGCGCCCTTGCCATCCTCAGTGCATCCTCCAAGTGATGTTCAACATAGAGGAGCACTGATTCATCAGCTGAGTAGTGCGTAGTAATCAGCAGAAGGTTTCCTTGCCCATGTTCGACCTGATGCCATGAGACTTCATGTGGTCTGGTGTCAATGTTGAGGACTCCCAGGGCAACTCCCACTGTGCTGCCACTTCTGCTGGGTGGGACAGGACATACCCGGGGATGGTGATGGTGGTGTCTGGGACATTATCTGCAATGTATAATTCCGTGAGCATGAATCTCATAGAGTCTATGTCAGACCGTTGTTTGACTAGTCTGTGAGACAGCTCTCCAAATTTTGGCACTGGCCCCCCAGATGTTAGCAAGGAGGACTTTGCAGTAGCGTCGATAGGTCTGAGATTGCCTTTGTCATTTCCAGTGCCTGGGTCGATGCCAGGTGGTCTGTCCAGTTTCATTCCTTTTATGTGACTTTGTTACAACTGAGTGGCTTGCTAGGCCATTTTGGGGCATTTTAAGAGTCTGGAGTCACATGTAGGCCAGACCAGGTAAGGACGACAGATTTCCTCCCCTAAAGGGCATGGGTTTTTACAACAATTGTCAATGGTTTCATGGTCATCATCAGAATTTTAATTCCAGATTTGTATTGAATTCAAATTCCACCATCTACCATGGTGGGATTCAAACCCAGGTCCCCAGAGTATTACCCTGGGTTTCTGGATTACTAGTCCAGCGACAATACCACTATGCCATTGCCTCCTAATATGATTAGCATGTTAAGCTATAATCAGTGTATACCTAGTAAGGATGAATAATATCTGCTGAATTCCTTCCAACATAGATAGCAACCTCCAATCGCCATGAATCATAGCTCGACTCAAACTATTTCCACACCCAGTTCATTTTGCTGTCTCGATCACCACTGTCTGATCTCTCAGCTTTAATTTGTAAATGGAGAATAAATGAGAACACAAATAAGTTATGTGATACTCTGAAGTCAAAGAGTTTGAGACAGGTGAAGAAGACCATAAGGTACCATCCATGTTCATTGGTACAGAAATAACTGCTATTCAGAGTCCAACTGTTTCACACATAAGTGCAGAAAACTTATCAAACTTTTCAACAGCTATTGCCACAGAGCTGGAAACCAAATTAATGTCAGCAACTAAATTTCTCAATAAAAAACTGAAATCACTGCAAATAGAATGCTAAATTATTAATCTTAATTGATTTATTCAAAAGGCATTTCAGGTCCTCAAGCCTATTCTGTTAGGTCATAGCCGATCTATAGGTCAATTCCTTTTCTCAATGGCTTTGCTCAATGTAGTTTCATACCTTACCTAACAAAAATCTATCACTCTTAGCCTTGACATTTCAACTGAGCTAGCATCCATAACTTTTTTGGGGGACAGTGTAGCAGATATTTACTACTATTTGTGTGAAGAAGTGCATTCTGATTTAACTCCTAAATTTAAAATTAGAGCTAGACCATTTATGTCTATTTGCTGAAGAAAGAGACATGCTTTTTCAGCAATACTCAAGTTCTGCACTACCAAGCATCCATTTGTCCTAGATTCCCCCATCAGAGGAAATAGTTTATCTGTATCTACTTTATTGAACCCCTCTATCATTTTAAACAACTAAACCTACTAAACCCAAAGGAATACAAGACAAATTTATGTAATATGGCCTCTTAATTTAGCTCTTTAATCCCAGATATAATTCTTCTGTGAACAAGGTCAATATATCTTTCCTGAGGTTTGAAGGCACCAGATGGAGCCTGACCAAGTCTTTGTACAGTTGAAACATAACTTCCTCATTTTTTGATTATTTTTCAAACCTTTGAACTTGCTTTTTGCGATTTGTGTACATAGGCACTCAAATCCCTTTGTTCTTTCACAGTTTCTAGTCTCTTGCCATTAAAAAATATTCTGGTCTGTCTTTTCCCGACCCCAAGTGAATGATGCTATTCCAATTTTGGCCACTCACTTAATTTTTTAATGTCCCTTTGGAACTTTGTACACTCATCTGCACAACTTGCTGTGCCTCCTAACTTAATGTCCTCTGCAAACTTGAGAATACATCTCTCTCTATTCCTTCACCCAGGTCATTGATATACAGAAAGTCCCCGTTTAATGTTGCCTCTTTTAACGTTGTTTCACTTTGACACTAGTCAATTAGTGGGGCCTGTATTCTTGTTTAGGGTCGCGAGATTCGTTTTAATGTCATTTTGCGCCAATCTGACAGTGGGAGCATGACCCAATTAGCACCATTTTGAGCAGCCTCAGCTGCTCCCTAACCCATCCTCTTGCTGTTGACCCTCTGGTTCGTGGATTCTGCCGCTCCCCAATCCGCCCTCTCGCCGAATCTCCTGCTCACCTCATCCCTCTCCTGAACCCTCACTGTGAGCAAGGGCTCTGGTGAAGAGCGGCAAGAGGCAGGAAGAGCAGCTTCAATTTGCGGGACTTACTTCCTGCGATGAATTTGGGAACCTGCTGAAGGGAATGAAGCATAAAGGGTGTTTAGGACTGTAACTGAGAGAAACATGGAAAAAAATGAAATGGCATCGACACAATGGTTGGTAAATTGCTTCTGTAAATAAACTGACTGCTCTAGAGTTGGAGCCTGGAGTGAGTGAGCTGCTAAATAGTTGTGATCATGAAAGGCTGGGCTGCAGCTTCCGGAGGCAATGTGAGTGTATTCTTGCTGCTAGCGCTGCTTTCCCGGCGCTCAGCACTACTGGCAGTTTGGTGCCCGCATCTCCGGGGTGGTTAAACCCCAGGGATGGAGCGCAATGCTGTCGTTTCCTGGCTTCTCCTTGGCTCAGCTCCTTTCTTACTCTTGGTGCCAGGGCAGCTCTCCCTTTCCAACCCTGCCCAGGTTTTAAAGCCACCGAGAGCACCTCCCACATTCATTCTGCTTTACCAGGGCGGAGATGAGTTGTGTCTTGGTCCAGCCCAACCCAGTGTCCCGAGCGTATTCAATTCATTCATGAGTGAATTGTCTCATTGTCTGGTTCAGGGTTTAGGGATCTGTTACCAGATTTCTGATCAAAAAGGGATGAAGGTGATCACAAACCCACTTGAGGTAAGAACTTACCTCCTGCAAATTGAAGCTGCTCCTCCTGCCTCTCACCGCTCATCTCCAGAACGCGGACTCACAGTGAGGGTTCAGGAGAGGGAAATTGCAAGCGGGAGAGTCAGGGAGCAGGAGGTTCAACAAGATGAAGGATCAGTGAGGGTCTTGGTCAGGAGCAGGAGAGACTGCACATCAGAGGGTCAGCAAGAGGAAGTGACCAGGAGGTTCAGGGAGCAGGGTGTGTGGTGAGCAGGAGGTTCGGGAAGCAGGATCTGTGTGAGCAGGATCAGCAACGACCAGAAGGTAAGTAGATGGTTTTGATATTTCTTTTATATTTTTAAACTTATTTTATTTTAAATGTTATTTCATTTAGTCACATAGGAATTGAGCAATGTAAAGTATTTCACCTTACTTTCTGATCAGGAAGGGCCTATAGAACCTAACTACAGTTTTTACACTAGTGTTAATAGGAAAATGTGATTCATTTTAAGTCTTCTCACTTAAAGTTGTGATTTTCAGAAATGCAACTACGACTTTAAATGAGGATTTACTATATACGGTAAGATGCTGAGGCAACAGTACAGATACATGGGCCTGAACTTTCTCAGCATCGGTGGGGCTCAGCGGGAGCGGGTGGTCAGGGAGCCAACCGCCACCCGCGATCAGCTCTGCACCACGATTTCAGGCCCACCCTGCGTGGATTGTGAAAGGTAGCGCTGAGCACTAGCTGTGCGGATTGGGGGTGGGGGGGGGGCGAAGGGAGAGTCGGGTCTAGAGTGCAGTGCACGCATGTGCGTGAAAGAGCATTTCAATCTCCCTGAGGCACGGAGCTGCCTCAAGCAGATTGAAGTGCTTTTTAAAAAAAATTAATAAAGACTATAAAAATTCAATGAAACATGTACCTTCATGTGACTGTGTCACATGAGATGGGACATGTTGGTGGTTTGAAAAGAAAGTTTCAGGAAAGCTACAGGAAGATATAGACGGGATAGTCAAATGGGCAGATGGAATTTAACCCTGAAAAGTGTGAGGTGATACACTTTGGAAGGAGTAATTTGACAAGGAAGTATTCAATGAACGGCATGACACTAGGAAGTTCTGAGGAACAAAGGGACCTTGGCGTGTGTGTCCATAGATCGCTGAAGGGGGAGGGGCATGTTAGTGAGGTGGTGAGAAAGGCATATGGGACACATCGAGGCATAGATTACAAAAGTAGGGAGATCATGTTGGAGCTGTATAGAACTTTGGTGAGGCCACAGCTGGAGTACTGTTTGCAGTTCTGGTCGCCACATTATAGGAAGGATGTGATTACACTGGAGAGGATGCAGAGGAGATTCACCAGGATGTTGCTTGGGATGAAACATTTAAGTTATGAAGAAAGGTTGGATAGACTTGGGTTGTTTTCGTTGGAGCAGAGAAGACTGAGGGGCGACCTGATCAAGGTGTACAAGATTATGAGGGAGGTAACAGTCTGGAATGCACTGCCTGGGAGGGTGGTGGAGGCGAGTCGCCTCACAAGCTTTAAAAAGTACCTGGATGAGCACTTGGCACGTCATAACATTCAAAGCTATGGGCCAAGTGCTGGTAAATGGGATTAGGTAGGTAGGTCAGGTGTTTCTCACGTGTCGGTGCAGACTCGATGGGCCGAAGGGCCTCTTCTGCACTGTGTGATTCTGTGATTCTGTAATTTGCAATATCTTTAGGAAACCTCATCCCACTCGTGGATGAGGTTTCCTAAAAAATGTAAAGGCTGCTTGGCCTTTTCACCTGCCCGCCAACTGTTAGGTTGGATGGGCAGCGTAAATTTCAACTTAATTACCTTATTAATGGCTTTAATAGACCTTTCAATTATTGGTGGGTGCGCAGCCAACTCCGGCGCGCACCCGCCAAGAGAAATATCGCGATGGTGCGTGGTGATGTTGGAACGCACACCCAACGTCATTGCGCATTATTTTACATTCCAGTATGTCGGGCACGCGTCCGCATGCTGAAGGTAAAATTCTGGCCATGGTGAACATTAGACTAACAGAATATTCCTTTTTTTCCATGTCTTTATCTTCGAGCTCCAAACTAGTTGTCAACCCATATCACGTTTTAAAATATAATCATCATTAAGAGATTGCTAATCTGTATCTTATTAATACGTCCTGCCATCTTTCCATTATTGTCATGAAACTAACATATTTGCTCTTGACAGGGGTTTTCAGAGACAGAGAGAGCAGGTTATAGAGATATGGGGAGAAAAAAAACAGCTAACTATTATTGTGGAATTATTGGAATCTTCCACACACAGGGGAAAGAGGTTTTAGGTTTTGTTTCTTGCAGGCTATTCTGTTTCACTCATACAAAACCTGGTCACCTGGTCAGGAGCCAATTAAAATGCTGTTGTTAGGCAGCTCCCTTGGTCCAGGTCTCCTTTCCAGCACCATCTGGTCTTTCACGGCACTTTGTTCAAGGGCTGCAACATTGTATATATCTCTCATCCTGTTCCTGTGGACGTGTCTTTCAACTGCAGCCATTGAAATTTTACCACAGTCCAACAGAAAAATAATAAGATATATTCTTTACAACAGTCCAACAGAAATAAAAAGGTATGTCCCTTACAATGTTCCTTTTAGATCTTACATGGGCCACCCCCCCCACCCCACCCCCTCCACCAGCATAGCCTTCCATTCTTCTTTATATATGTTTCTCTTGAATCTATAAATTCCATTGTTCTATATGTCTTTGGAAATTTACTTTTCCAGAAATATAAAAATCTTGCATGTTGCCAATATGGTCAGTACCCTTGGGAAAAATAAACAAATTGCTTGGCCTTGTTTATCTTGTTAGTTATAAACATCCTATCATCCCTTTGAAACCTAAACAACCCCTTCACTTCTGTTGGACTGTTGTAAAGAACATATCTTTTTATTTTTCTGTTGGACTGTGGTAAAATTAAGATGGCTGCAGTTGAAAGACATATCCACTGGAACAGGATGAGAGATATATACAATGTTGCAGTCCTGGAACAGAATGTGCCATGAAAGACTGGATGGCACCGGAAAGGAGTCCTGGGCCAAGGGAGCTGCCTGACAATAACATCTTAATTGGCTTCCGAACAGGTGACCAGGTTTTGTATGAGTGAAGCAGAATAGTTCCTAGCCTGAAAGGAACAAAACCTAAAACCTCTTTCTCCTGTGTGTGGAAGATTCCAGTAATTCCACAATAATAGCTAGCTGTTTTTTTTCTTCCCATATCTCGATAACCTGCTCTCTCTCTGAAAGCTCCTGTCAAGGGCAAAAGGGAAAATCACTGTTATAGACATTGAAAGGCAAGTGCTCAACCAGTGAACTAAATACTGAAAGTGCTGGAATATCACCTCGTGTCATCAACAAGAACTGAAAGGAATTCGGAAGACATCGATCAAAATCAATCCATCAAGTTCTGTACTCCGGAATTGGTCCTATTGAACTGTTTTATCCCACACTTAAAATCCATGTTTTTGTCTGTTTTATGTGTCTTGTGTGTGTGTGTGTGTGTATATATATACAGGGATTTAATAAGGGGGTAGAGTTTTAAGTTATAGCGTTAAAAGTTAGCATTTCATATTTCTTTCATTTGCCACTAGTCAAAGACAATTTGTTCAATAAACAGTTCTTTACTTATTAAGTTTACAAACCTGGTGCTCGTATTCTGTTAACCTAAATTAAACTGTTAGGTAGAATTGTGACAATCTGGTGGTTTGGTCAAACTTTTCACATTTGTTGCAGCTCAGGGAATAGTGGGGCTTGATATTACAGCACACTATCCCCAGTGAGTTGTGACACCATGTAAAACAGCTTTGGGGAAGTCTCCAGCCACTTTTGCAGAAGTCTACTGTGTCCAGTAACCAAAGGTGGATGAAAGCCTTTGGAACTCCACTGTCAAGTGGGTGCTGTGGTAAACATGCTGGATTGCCTATCTAAATTTAAAATCTATATGGACTGTTGCCTTAAAGAGGGTGTGTAGTTGGGAGTCAGGTTAATTAGGAATTTTGGAATTTGTTATAGCTTTATGTATTTGTTATGTATGTGTTTGAAATCTTTTCTTTTGTTAATAAATGTTTTAATTTAATTTTTAAAATCTCTAAAGGTTTTAGTGTACTCATTACTTCTGAATTCAGTGCATAAATCTTCTTGTAATAAATACAAATTGCAAAACCATTGTGACAGCGTGGCCAAGTTTCCCTTGTGGTTTGGTCCACCAGGCACACAACACCTGCCACATCATAACATTATAAAATCCAATATCAAAAGCACCAATGGGTTTTTCAATATTATTTGTATCCAGGTGTGGTGACTTCTGCCTTGTCACATTCATGTTGGTTTGTGACTGTAGTTCTTTGTTTTGCCATTAGGTGGCAGTGTTTGCAAAGAGATTGGTCATCCTTCGTCTGAAACATTTTTTCATCTGATTTTTCTTCAGAACTATTTTTAATTTCCAAAGGAAAGTTTTAAACAAGATTTAATGGAAAAAAATAACTAATACATACATCATAACAGCATGATTAATTCTATCACTTGAATTGCCCTTTGTGTCTTTTAATATCTTTATTAAAGTTTTCATTTACTTCTTCACAACCTCGAGTCAGAGGCAAGTGCACCATCGCTGAACTGTGACTAACACCCAAATCTGTGCATCCTGGGCATGTTCAGGTTGCAGAATTTTACTATCATACAACCTTTGCAGTGTAGGAGTTGAAGGGTATAATATGCATCCTGTAAAGACTTGGGAACTGAAGGCTTCAAAGAGCGCGAAGTGGAGCGAGACAGGGAGCAGACCTGGAGGCTTCAAAGATCTGGTGCTAGTGGCAGGGCTCAGTCTGTAGACTGTCCACATTCAGAGAAAAGTAAAGTGTGACATAACAGGGAACTTGGTAAGTGATTGGTTGGTGAGAACTTTGCTCATATTGCTCATTTAAGAACTGATACAATTTATTGGTAACGATAAGGTTTTATTAGCAGTAAGGTTTTGTGGTAGCAGTAGTAAAGCTTTTTTGGAGTAGTAAGGTTTATTAATTAAAATTAATTAATTAATTACAAAGTAATAAATTAATTAACACATAATAAAGATGGCAAGGCAGGTGATATGTTGTGACTGCAAAACGTGGGATTTCCTGGACACCGGTGTGATCCAGGGCAAACACGTCTGCAGTAAGTGTCAGCAGTTTGACAGCTGCAGCTTAGTCATTGAGCTGGAAACTGAGCTACAGACACTCCGATGCATCAGGGATGGGGAAAGTTACCTGGGCCTGAATCTTTTGGTCAGCGTACGGGGGTGGGCCTTGATCGCCAACGCGTAAAATGACATGTGGTGATGTCGGGTGTGCGTCCCGAAGTCATTCAGATCTTCAGTTCGGCGGGCTCGCACCAGATTCGGCTGCGCACCGGCCAAACTGTCAAAGGCCTATTAAGGCCATTTAAATAGCAATTAAAACAATTAACAGGGCTGCCCGTCCAACCTTAAGGTTGGCGAGCAGGCAAAGAGCCCAAGCGGCCTTCGCATTTTTTCATGGAACCTCATCCATGGGCCGGATGAAGTTTCATGAAGGTTTTTAAACTTTAATAAAAATTTTAAATAAAACTCATAGACATGTCCCAGCTCATGTGACACTGTCACATGAGGGGATTTGTCCGAATAATTAAAAAGAATCTTTTATTGACTTTTTCACAATGAAATTAAAGTCCCCGAGGCAGCTCAGCGCTAGAGCACAGGCCCCGACTTAGCCCCCCCCCCCACCCACCCCGCCACACAGGGAGTGCACAGCGCTTCCGGGTGCGCGTCACGCTGGGCGGGCCTTAATTGGCCTGCCCACGTAAAATGGCGGCGTGCAGCCTATCGCAGGCAGCAATCGGCTGCGCGCCCGCCTGCGCCCGCTCAGCCCCCACGAAGGGGAGAACATTCTCCCCCTGGACATTTTGTTCCAGGAGGCAGTGGCACACCTTAGGACAGGCAGTTTTTTAGAGTTGGTTGCTGGTCAGGGGCAGGAGGGTGTGACGGTGAGTCAGGCAGGTAAGGGGATTCAGCGGGTGGTGTTGGAGGAGTCTCATCTGCTGATTTTGTCCAACAGGTATGAGGTGCTTGCTACCTGTGTGAATGAGAAGAAGGACTGCAGGGTGGATGGCTATGGAACCATGGTGAAGGATGCCCTTCAAGTGGGAGGAGCAAAGAGGAATGTGGTAGTGATAGGAGACAGTATGGTTAGGGCAATGGATACTGTTCTCTGCAGCTCCAAACAGGAGCTCCGAAGGTTGTGTTGCCTGCCTGGTGTCAGGGATAAGGACATTCTGCTCGTGGCAGGAGAGGAACTTAGAGCAGGATGGGGAGGATCCAGTTGTTGTGGTCCATGCGGGAATCAACAACATAGATAGAACGAGGAGTGATTTCTACTTTGAGGAGTTAGGGCCCAAATTAAAACACAGAACATCAAAGGTACTAATCTCTGGATAGCTACTTAAGCCACACGCCAGTTGGCATAGGGTCAAGCGGATTAAAGAAATAAACATATGGCTCAAAGAGTGGTGTGGGAAGAAGGGATTTTGATTCATGGGGCACCGGTATCAACTCAGGTATGAGTGAGATATTCCGTTGGGATGGGCTACACTTGAACCGGAATGGGCCAGTGTTCTGGCCAATCATATAACTAGGGCTGCCGTCATGGCTTTAAACTAACAGAGGGTGGGCAGGAGGGGGAAGAGTTCAGGTGAAGGGAGATTCAGAAATCCAAGGAGAAAGGTCGAGGCATCAGAGGAGTATATAGCGATGTGGGTAAAGATAAGCAGAATGGGACAGGAAGGGACAAAAAATTTCACAAAAATGTACATCAACGAATAAGGTAATTGCAGGGAATAGAAGTAAAAAAAAGAAATTTAAATTTCTTTATCTGAATTCACAAAACATCTGCAATAAGATAGATGAACTATTGGCACAAATAGAAGTGAATAATTTAGATCTAATCATAATTACAGAGACAGGTGATCAAGGTTGGGAAATAAATATTCCACAGTACACAATATTTCAGAAAGACAGACAGAATGGTGAGGGGTAACCCCGATAGTAAAGGATGACATTACAATATTAATGGGAAAGGATCTGGCCTCAGAAGATCATGAAGTAGAATCAGTGTGGGTGGAAATTAGGAATAGCAAGAGTTAAAATACACTGGTGGGAGTAATTTACAGGCCCCCTGACAGTAGTTATACAGTTGGACAGAGCATTAAACAAGAAATCATTGGAGCTTGAAACAAATAATTGTGAGGGACTTTAATCTTAATATATGGACTGGGACGATCAAATTGGCAAGAGTGGTCTAGACAATGAGTTTTGGAATGTTTTTGTGACAGTTTCTTGGAACAATACATTGTGGAACCAACAAGGGATAAAGCTAACTTAGATCTAGTATTGTATAATGAAGCAGGGTTAATTAGTAATGACATAATAAAAAATCCACTGGAAAATAGTGATCATAATACTATTGAATTCCACATTAAATTTGAAAGTGACATATTCCAATCACAAACAAGAATCTTAAACTTAAACAAAGCCAATTACATAGGTATGAGGGGAGAACTGGCAAAGGTTAATTGGGTAAATAGACTAAAAGGTATGGAGGTAAATGAACAGTGGGAAGCATTTAAAGAAACAATTCAAAGTGTCCAATAAAAATATAATCTATTGAAAAACAAAAATTCAGCAAGAAAGACCTATCTATCCATGGCTCACTCAGGAAGTTAGGGATAGTTTTAGATTAAAAGAGGCTTATAATATTGTAAAAAAATAGCAACAAGTCTAAGGACTGGGAGTGTTTTAGAAACCAAAGGGCGACCAAAAGGTTGAAAAAAAGGAAAAATAGAATGAGAATGTCACGTCAATAAGACATAAAAGAAATCAAAAACTGTGTACATTAAACTTTATACTTTTTTGCTTATTTTAAAATGGACTTTTGTTGAACCGAAAGGTGGCTGCTACAAGTCATATGACTCACAAGATTGGCCATCTGTTCTGGAAATCTACAACAGCAGTTACAAGGCCAAAAGAGTTCCATTATCATCCTTGTGGAATCTCACACCCCGATTGTAAGTACACATTATAATCACAAAACTAAGGGACTCAGAGACATCAAAACTCATTATTCCTGCAGAGGTGCTAACAGCCCCATCTCACACCTGGGACTATCAAAGTCCATTTCAAAATGGAACCACTGAAGGGAAATGGACATTATTTGCATCTTTATAAGCTTACTCCTTCTAGCGTAGTCTGAGGGTCTACCAAAACAATAGCTAGCTGGAACAGGATCATTAATATAGATAATGACTCTTTCAGAGGCTAGTGATTGGTACATTATAAGCCATAAAACAAGAGCCAGGAACGGACACCAGATAAACATCCCTTTATGAAATCATTATGGAGGAAGGTCACATGACTTGTGACCATTTTAAAATCTCTATATTCAGTTGAGAACTGAGAAGCAGCCAGTCTGCTGATTTACCTCCACCCTGAAAAGAGCAGCAGGGCTCTCAGCTGACCAAGCAGCCAGCAAAAAATCTCAACTCCTTAAAGCCTGTTCATCTGGAAGCCACTGGCTACTGCCTGTCAAACAGAACAAGTTTCTGAATATCAATCTCATCTTGTTCCATTGCCCTCCACTTTCATGGAATTTTATGCTGGTGTCCTCAACCAGAAATCCACCAGAATTGGAACATCTCCACAAAGGAATCCCTCTCTGGATTTTGACTTTCTGGACGGTTGGCTTCCTGATCACTGAGCCCGCCCGACAAGAGTGAAATTCTGCCCTATAAATAATAAGCTTTCATTGTCTTATGACAAAATTATGTTGGTTAAGTGAAATTTTAACTGAAGTTCATTAAAAACTCTAAAAATTGACAAACACGCTAAAAGTGCACTCCTCGTGCATTCTGGGAATACATTCCAGGAAATTATACAACCACAGCCATGAATTTCTGTCCATTAATTTTAACAAGACCAAAATTTATACTTAACTGCTTGAAGACAAGAACATAAAGGTAGGAACTAGTTGATGAGAAGGAATGGTACACCAGAAAAGGCCAAAGGCAGTTCATTTCACATTCTCCTGGACTTCATCTCCCCTAGGGTATTAGACACTACTTCTGCACTACTGCTAGATCTTAGCAACCTGCAGTATTACAAATCTCTTTCCTGAGTCCTATTGGAACTGAAGATCTCTCACCTCAGATTTTGTCCTTTCTCTCATCACTCACAGGTTGCACGGCTACATTCCTGGTGCTGCCAAATCCTATGGTTAAAATGTATTCTTAGTCTTATAACCTTTCCAATGCTCCCAGGCCTTGATAACTCCCTTCCCAATATCCCTAGGACCACGATAACCCTCTCAATGGTGCTAGATCACAGTAACTGCCCCAATGTTCCTGGAACCTCAATCTGCTATGGTCCTGGAAGGCCAGGAGCTGTGTATCAATAGACCCAGCCTCTGGGTATCCATCTCAAAATACAACAGAGCTATTTAGTTCAGTGTGGCCAGCTTGCAGAGCCACCTCCAATTCTGATAAATACTTATTTGCATAATACCATCTGTTTTTATTAAACCTCTGAGTCACTGTCAGCAATGCATAGAAGGTTTACGAATGAACTGTTAATGTGTAGCTGCGTACAGTCATTAGCTCTATCCAAGACAAAAGCAAAATACTGCAGACGTTGAAAATCTGAAATAAAAACAGAGTGGGCTTGAAATAATCAGCAGGTTAGGCAGCTCTGTGGAGAGAAACACAGAATTAAGGTTTCAGGTCCATAACCAATCATCAGAACCTCTATCTATGGTCTCAATCAACCAGTTAGAATGGGAGTCTGTGTGAATCCCAGCCTCAATTGACTGTCATAAACTGGGTTTCACTAAATTTTGGCTCTTAATGCAGCCATTGGTTGGAACATATGATTGTGAGGTACTCAGTCTCAAAGGGAGGAATGATGGGAGATCAGTTGAAATACTTTGTTGTAACTTGTTCCATGTCTGGGGAGAAGAAAAACAAAAAGCACAACTCTAGCATTACAGATTTGCAGATTATTAAGTGGTATGGTAACTAAAAGATAAAAACAAAAAAGATAGTGGCATAGCTACATGAACTGTACATTTCAACAGTTATCCTCAGCTTTGAATACTTGAATGTGTTCACAATAAATGGTGCCGGAACGATATGTTTTCAACAGATATTTGTTTTTAGTTCTAAAACTTACTTTTGCAAGCACTGTGAGACACTGCAACTTTAAAATGCACCTCTGAACCAAGGACACAAGAAATGCAAAAGAATTCCTGAATGTACTGATATTTGACCAAGTTTCACTGGGTGATGCGAGAATGAATATTTTTACTCATTACAAACTCAAAAGGGTGTTACCATTTTACTAAATGTCACCAACTCTGTTATAAATAAACCTCAGCCGTCACTTCATTGTTTTGTTTTCTATTGAATATAACAATCTCAAAAATTAACTCATACTCAAATGTTACTGTCAAGTCTGAGGCAAATATCATTGCTAAAACAAGTAGTAATTCAAATCTCACCTCATGTGTATTATGACAAGTTACATACTTTAATTTGGAATATTGTTCAAATATAAAATAAAAGCACCAAATATCAACAGCCCCAAGAGTAAGTGGAGAGTTCTCTATTATTTTCTAGTCATACACACTTCAGACATCTGACAAATGTCCAGCCATAGAAAATGTATCTTGTTGCACGAGGATAGGGGAACAAATAAGATATATAGGTATCTACTAGTTCAGGAGTCTGCAACTGTGTGGATCTTCAACATCTCATTTGTGGCTCCCTAACTTCTCCAGTTGCTCCGTATTAATGAGAAGAGTCTAAAAAGTGTTGCCAAGGAAAGTAGGAGCAGTGTTTTTATTGCGGGGTCAGAAAGCTAAACATTCTGCACTTTGTGGTTTCATATAATTATTTTATCGAAAACATCATCGTGCTCTAGATAAACCCGTTTGACTGGTTCAGTTATAGATATTTGGTTTGAGGAACAGGTTTTATGGATGCAGCCATTATTGTTTCTAATATTGCTGAGACGATAAATTATTCTGAATGTGTCTATTAGAAGCTTTTCTTTAAGTCACAAGAATCAATAGTCAATGAACTTGGGTTAATTCTAGGCATCTTGAGTTAAGGTTTGTTTTAAAGCTGACTTTACTGACAAAATTATATTTTAAAAATGATAACTCCGCGTTCGGTCTATTTTAATTTTGTTTTTTTTCTATTAAAACATGAATTCAATACATGTATTTTATTATATATGCAAATTATGGATTCTACCAGAAATAGTATTTGGTGTAGAAATGCCGAATTTTCATTTGTAACTCCCAATAGTTTTTGTTTTAAGCATTTTTTAAAAAAGGCTCATCATGTAAAAAGGTTGCTGACCACTGTATTATTTGTTTAGTATGTCAATTGTGGCTCAGTTGATGGCACTCTCACATCTGAAACACAAAGTCCTGGTTTCAAGTCCAACTTCAGTGCTTGAGCACAAAAATCAAGACTGACACTCCAGCGCAGTACTGAGAGAACACTGCACTGTTGGAGATGCCCTCATTTGGATGAAGCATTAAACTAAAGCCCCTTCTATCTACTTATGTGAATGTAAAAGATCCCATGGACCGGATTTTTGTGGCAACTCCTCAGATATTTAAAAATGGTGTGCGGTACCTGGATTCAGAAGTCCCATTCTCCATTTCTGACAGATCCCATTTTCACTGGTCATGACTCACACATGAAGGAAACCCAAACTCAGCAGGATTAGTATTGAGTTCAAACAGACTCCATTTTCACTGTGGCAAGGGCTTTACCAAAGTGTGGGGAATCATTATTTTTTAGAGTAGATGTAAATGCTTATGAAGTGCGAATAAGGTCTGTAGAACTGTCAAACAGTGAAGCTATTTAAATACCCAGCCCTTTAAAAATGAAAAAAAATAGGCTGCCCATTTAACTGAGAGTTAAAGAACTATTCTAGCAATTACAATAGCTGTGTGTTGATATTACCCTAAGGGTTATCATAGTGTCATTAGTAATGCTTGACTGCTTTCCACAACCTGTCATCATTCAGCAGGGGTCCTAAGTTCACAATTTGATTGACAGCTCAAAGAGGTTATTAATGGATTAGCTGTCTTTCATGTGGGGTTATGAACACATGCCTATTTATGACCTCTATGGCTATGACTACGACTAAGTACTTGAGGGGAATTTAAAGTTTTTAATGGGCTTTCGTGAATGGGATGCTTTTTTTTACTATAGTAAAGGCCGTAATAGATATTTAGACCTTTATTTTATTTCATCTCAACATGGCTACGGAGGTCTGCCCATGGTGGATACTGGGTTAGTTGGCATGGAGGGTGTAAGGGAAAAGGGTGGTGGGTTGGGAGCATGGGTTGCCATGAGTTGGCATGGGGCTAAAAGGGGCCTTGGAAATGTTGGGGAGCATGGATTGGCATTAAATTGGTACGGGGCTATGAGGGGCCATGAAGGTGGCTAGGGGGCATGGGCTGGCATGAGTTGACATTAAGTTAGCCTGGGACTATAAGGGGCCCTGGGGTGGCTGGAGGAATGGGTCGGCATGACAGCATGGAGATGGCATGGGAAATGGGTGGGGGTTGATGGGGTGTGAAGAGTGAGGGCAAGGGGGGGCCTAAAATTTTAAGGAAACAACTGGGCAAGATACCACAGAAGTGAGGCAGGCCTTTTAAACAAAAATAGAATTACCTGAAAAAACTCAGCAGGTCTGGCAGCATCGGCGGAGAAGAAAAGAGTTGACGTTTCGAGTCCTCATGACCCTTCCGCAGAACTGGTTCTGAGTTCTGCGGAAGGGTCATGAGGACTTGAAACGTCAACTCTTTTCTTCTCCACCGATGCTGCCTGACCTGCTGAGTTTTTCCAGGTAATTCTATTTTTGTTTTGGATTTCCAGCATCCGCAGTAGTTTTTTGTTTTTAGGCCTTTTAAACAGCCCGTCTCGGCAACTGGCAGCTCCTGTGACCGCCTCCGATCTGTGGCTAAGGGAAGGGGAACAGGCCTGATTCAATCTCACACACCATTCACCCTCCCACCCCCACAGCAAAAATCAGGACACTTGACACATTCTCCCAAGGCGGATGCTGAGAGCTGGGAACTTTCTGCCCCATGACATTATTTTGAAGAACAAGAGAGTTGGTGTCCTAGCCAAGATTTATTCCTCAATGAACATTACAAAAATAGATTATGTGGTCATTATCACATAGTTCAGTGAGTGTAAACGGCCTGCTTCAGTTCCTACATTACAATAGTGACTACACTTCAAAAAAAGAGCACTTCATTGACTGTAAAGTACTTTTAGGTGTCTAGTCGTCACGAAAAGCACTATATAAATGCTTTTTCTTTTTAGTTGTTATTTATGCAATTGGATAATCTCTGAATCATTTTCTACTGACACATTTTGGCATAGAAGACATTTTCAGTTGTCAGGTTTCTTTCAGTTCCTTATTTTGCATAATTTCAAAAACCTGATAAGACCTCAATGTGGTCCTTGGTCAAAGCTGAAGGTTCTCCTCTCAGCAAAGAGTATTTTTTTCTTTGTCATAACCACCAGTTCCCTGTGGAGGTCTACAATGCCTTTTATTTAAGAGTTCCACAATATTCATTTGAAGCTTTCTAAACATTGAAACAACCCTATGTAACTTTATGTGGAACCATACTTTTAAATCTGAGCTCCCTCAATGCGAAGGGTATCTGCCTTTCTCTCCTCAGCATAACAGCCTATTGCTTTGAGATCATGTTGAAGGGAACGACAAATCCAAGAATATCTTCTCCATGATCGACCGTCTTCTGTTACCTCCACTCTTACTTCAAACATAGGTGCATAGGAAGCCATTGTAGGATTGGATTACAAAGTTCCACGAAAAGATATCCCAGAATTCCTCATAGGGCAGTCTGCAGGGATCCAAGAGTGACACACAGAGACAGAAAGCCTCTAAGGTTCATCATGCAGGAGCATTGGTAGGAGCTCGTGCTCAGGTTGAAAAGACCAATTTGTGAGAATTTAAAACGAGGCTGGAAGATTCACCTAGCTTGAGCTAAAGGAAGAATCTCCAGGAAAACCCTCACGGTTCTAGGGCTAAAAATTACCAGGTGGGGAAAGGAAAACAATGGAAGTAAACCCTCAAGAACTAAGAATCACGTTGGACTGGTACTGGCAGAATAGATTGCCTACTTAAGAGATGGTGTGAAGTATAACTGCAGCATGGGATTTTTGATTGTGGTAAAAGTTAAAGGGGAAAGTTCTTTTCCATAGCTTAAAGTCTAAGTTGCTTGCGAAATAATGGCTCAGAACTTCCAATTTCCGGATGGTCGCACCACGGATGTACTCCCAAAGATGCATTATAGGACCCTGATACACTTTGAACTTCCGATGAGCAATTCCCCTGAGAAACTCTGAGTCTGAGTTAGAGACTTTGGATGGTTCCAACTTATTTACCAGAACAGTTATCTGGGAAAGGTTACAAGGATTAAAACCAGTTTTAACTCCTGGGTAACTATACGACTGACACCTTGACTCCCCACTAGATCCCCCAGCTCCCCACACCTGACACTGTGACTCCCCCCACTGGACCCCCAGTCTGCCCCACAACACCCCGCCAACTACACCCGGACCCAACTAAACCCCTGACTACACCCCGACCCGATGAACCCCCTGACTATCACCCCCACTCCCCCAACTACTACATCCAATCACATGACTATCGCCTCCAACCACCCGACTACAACCCCCAACCTGACTATCCCCCTGACCTGACTACCCCCCCAACCCCCAACTACCCACTGACCTGATAATCCCCCTGACTTGACTACCCCTAACCCCTAACTCCCCTCTTAAACACCTACCAACCCCCTCACCAGCCCCCATGTCTCACCTTACCCCTTCACCCACCCATCTGCCACCCTAACCCCTCACCCAGCTGCTGCCCTATATCCTCACCCATTTATTTAAGGAGGGATGTAAATGTCTTGGAAGTAGTTCAGAGAAGGTTTACTAGACTAAGACCTGGAATGGGAGGATTGTCTTATGCGTAAAGGTTGGACAGGCTAGGCTTGTATCCACTAGAGTTTAGAGCAAGAGGTGACTTGATTGAAACATATAGATTCTGAACGGTCTTGACAGGGTGGATGTGGAAAGGCTGTTTCCTCGTGGGAGAATCCAGAACTAGAGGTCACTGTTTAAAAATAAGGGGTCACCCATTTAAGACAGAGATGAGGAGAGTTTTTTTCTCTCAGAGGATAGAGTGTCTTAGGAAATCTCTTCCTCAAAAGGCGGTGGAAGCAGAGATTTTGAATATTTTTAAGGCAGAGCTAGACAGGTACTTAATAAGCAAGAGGATGAAAGTTTATCGGGGTAGGTGGGAATGTGGAGTTGAGATTCCAATCAAATCACCATGATCTTATTAAATGGCAGAGCAGATTCGAGGGCCAATTGGCCTACTCCTAATTCATATGTTTGTATATATGTACCTGCCACCCAACACCTCACCTACCACCTTACCCCTCACCCATTTACCTGCCACCCTACCCCAATCCCTGACCCACCCAATCCCTCAACCACTTACCTGCCACCTAATCCCCTCACCCACTTACCTGCAACCCTACCCCTCACCTACTTGCCTGCAATCCTACCCCCTCACCCACTTACTTGCCACCCAAACCCCCACCCAACAGCCACTCTAACCCCCATCCACCAGCCACCCTACCCCCTCACCCACTTACCTGCCACCCTACCCTTCACCCACTTACCTGCCACCCAAACCCCCACCCAACAGCCACTCTAACCCTCATCCACCAGCCACCCTACCCCCTCACCAACTTACCTTCCACCCTACCCTCTCACCAACTTACTTTACACACTTACCTTCTCTCCGTAGCTTCTCAAAGTGGCTTTGGGACCTTTAAACTCTACTTACTGAAGTACAGCAGCTAATGCAATAAAAAGTGGGCACAGCTGCTATGATGATTATCTCCGCTGCTCCCTCCGAGGATTGCTGCACTGTGGGAGGTTGGAAGGACCTACCATCAGAAGACGGACCTGAAAAATCTTTGTGAAAAATTGTAGGCAGATAAGTAAGTTACCTTTTGTCTCTTCTGGGTTGGAAATAGGGATTCCAATGCAGGTTGAAAGTTATGGGCCAATGTTTAGTTAATGTTGCTTTTCGTTTGCTTGTTACAGTAAGCGTCTTGAAATCTCATCATACAATTTCTTTTTACTGGCCGCAGGGGATTTGGGTTTCTTTTTAAAGAAGGTCTCTATGGAGATCATAACAATTGGGAAATATTTGCTAGGACTGTAATTGATTTGGTTACATTTAACCAGTTTATTGTGCGTAGAAGATGGCAGTATCATCACTGTACTGGAACAGCTTGCCTGTGGAATGTTTAGCTCCAGTAAACAGGTCTTCAGCACTACAGTTGGCAGGTTGTTCGGCTCCACAGCCTCTGCTATGTCCAGTGCATCAAGTCCTGATGAATCGCGAAATCCTCCAGCTCAACATCAGGAAGCTATTATCCTCACTCATCAACATAAACCCTGCTCCCTTGCAACCACTCCATTTCACTCCTCAGTTATTTTGTCAGGCGACATTCACAGACCATTCATAATCTTTGCATTAAAGCTTGAGCTTTATCAGCCCCATAACATTCTATGTAGGAAAATTACCCTTAAAAAACACCACTGAATTATGACAAAACCTGGTTAATATAAAATTGTCCTGCAAAAAAGCAAATTCAAAGGATCCCCGCCCTCAGATGCTTCTAATTAGACCCAGATGTTTCTGATTGAGTCTCGAGTCACAGTGCTGTAAACACTGTCAAGGTTGAAAACCCAATAAGCTAATTGATGGGTCACAGTGTCTGCATAAACCACCATCATATAAACAGAAAGGCTTTTAAGAAGACATTAGTGTCAGTAGATGGCCTTCTGGTCATAGTTTACGTGCTGGAAAGTTAGAGGAAATTTGGTCTCTAAAATGTCGAACTTATAAATGGACTTGTCTTCATAGAATTTAAAACATAAAGCTGTGCTTTTTTCCCTATCCCAAGCTAGAAAGAACAGAATCAGGAGAAGGACACAAAGAACAAGCAAGATTGAACAGAAATAGGTAGATTTCACCAGCAGATCTTTCTGAAGGCAAAAGAGACCTGGACCTCAGTTGAATCCGACCAATGAGCTGTCAACAAATGGACACCTAAAGGCAGCTGGCAGGTAAGTTTTGGCTACAGAAATGTCATCCAGATCAGATACCGCAGCAGCTGCAGGTAGGTCCTGAGAAGAGGGAAGAAGGTGATGTTGAGGTGGTTGGGGTACGATGGGGGACATACTTGGGTTGGTAGTGATCCCATTATATTTTGGAGGAATACCTCTGGTGCTCCTAGTCCCACAAATTTAAACAAATTTACCCCAGAAAACACTTCCCTGGATTGCTCAGTAGCCTCCTAAAATGGCAGTCAGTCTCCTATAGATGAAATAGGACCATGATTTGTGTTATAAATGGTTCCGATTCAGGCGGGCACTCTAGTCACCCAGCAATGTCACAAAGAGAGAATTGCTATGACCACGGCAGCAGGATGGTAAATTTTTACCTGAAATTTTTTTAGGGTCACTGCCCCATTTCGATCAGGCAGGAGGCCTCAAAATTCAATACAGATTCTCTTAAAACCATTCCATAAATGGCATAGGAATTTTTCTAGAAAAAAACAAAAGCATACATAGATGTTGTAAAGAATCTTTGCAGTTGTTCTGTAGAAACAGATAAAAACTGTTGACTCGCAGCTGAGCAAAACCACAATTTTCAAATTCTGATCTTTGTTTAAAGTCCCTCCACGAACTCACCCTTCCCTATCTCTATAATCTTTTCCAAACCAACAACCCACTGATATATGCACTTCTGGCCTCTTGCATCTCTGATTTTAATTGCTCCACCAATGGTGTCCATGCCTTCAGTTGCCAAGGCCTGAAACTCTGGAACTACCTCCCTAAACCTCTCTTTCTTCCTTTAAGTTGCTCCTTAAAAGCTAGTTCTTTGACCAAGATTTAATCATCTGCCCTGATATTCATTTATGTGGCTGGGTGTCAAATTGTTTGATAAAGCTGCTGTGAATTGCACTTGGGATGTTTTACTATGCTAAAGATGCTATATAAATACAAGTTGTTTTTGTGGTTGCTGCACAGCAAAGCTCATCGGAGTGGTCCAGACAGCGAAATATTTCTAGAGCAAAAACAGAATTACCTGGAAAAACTCTTTCCAGGTAATTCTGTTTTTGTTTTGGATTTCCAGCATCTGCAGTAGTTTTTTGTTTTTATTTCTAGAGCACGCTGATTGTTTACTCAATGTCGTTTCTTGTGGTAGCATTGTTTTCACTGGTGTGTTCTACAGCTTTGCACAAATTCCTGACTGGAAGCTTGAGGCATGTCTGAGGGCATTACTGTTGTTATCTAAAAAACAGCCTGTATCTGGTTGGAATAATAAAGATGGCACAAAGGACCGGTGCAGAGTGAATGCGTCATGATGGTTGCTAGTACTGTGGGCACAATATAAACATGATAAATAGGAGCCAGCATAGGCCAAATAGCCCCTTGAGCTGACCTGCAATTCAATAAAGCTTCCTTAAATATATAAAAAGGAAGAGGGAGGCCAAAGTGAACATAGGCCTCTTAGAGTATGAGGCTGGGGAAATAATAATGGAGAACCAGGGAATGGCAGAAGAGTTGAATAAATATTTTGCATCTGTCTTCACGGTAGAAGACACTAATAGCATTCCAGAAATACTAAATAATCAAGGGGCAAAAGGGATGGAAGAAATAAGTACAGTAACAATCACAAGAGAAAAAGTAGTAGGGAAACTAATGGGGCTAAAAGCCGATAAGTCCCCTGGACCTGATGGGTTGCATCCTAGGACATTAAAGGAAGTAGCCACATAAATAGAGGATGCACTGGTAATATCTTCCAAGAATCCTTAGATTCTGGAAAAGTCCCAGAGATTGGAAAACTCCCTTATTCAAAAAGGGAGGGAGACAAAAAACAGGTAACTGTAGGCCAGTTAGCTTAACATCTGTCACTGGGAAATGTTAGAGTCTATTATAAAGCATGTAAAAGCAGAGCATTTAGAAATGCATACTATAATCAAGCATGGCTTCATGAAGGGGAAATCATGCCTGACAAATTTATTAGAATTCTTTGAAGAGGTAACAAGCAGTATGGATAAAGGGGAACCAGTAGATGTAATATATTTGGATTTCCAAAAGGTGTTCGATAAGGTACCACACATAAGGCTACTTAATAAGATAAGAGCCCATGGTGTTGGGTGTAGTATATTAGCATGGATAGAGGATTGGCTAACTAATAGAAGACAGAGAGTTGAGATAAGGGGGGCATTTTCAGGGTGGCAACCTGTAACTAGTGGAGAGCCACAGGGATCAGTGCTGGGGCCACATTTACAATATATATTAATGACTTAAATGAGGGAAGTGAATTGCCAAGTTTGCAGATGACAGAAAAATAGGTGGGAAGGCAAGTGGTAAGGATGAGTTAAGGAGTACACAGAGGTATATAGACAGGTTGCTACTTACAATCTCTGGATGAGGTACAGTGCCAATTTCTTTTTAACTTGAATAATTCAATGTACTGTGTGCCACAGCTTATTTTCCAAAATGAATCACCACCTGGCATTTCGCTTCTATTTTTACTTCCTCTTTCCATGGTATATGGGTCCACCGAATGAGACATTTGCAGCAGTTATGTTTAATAAATTCAGTCAAGAGGTCTCCTATGATCTTGGATGGTCCTGTACTCCTGTTTCAAAGTAATACTACTATCACAACAATTAACACATAAATTCCCACCCATTAACTCAGCATCGACGATTGGGCTGATAAATTTGTCCTATTTCTGGAAAATATCCAAACAAAAGATATTCGTAAAATAGACAAACTACCGTCCCTAAAGATGTAAAGTTTGTTCCATTTTATTGTGTACTTTAAACCTTAAGATATACTAGTGAAAACATCAATCAAAATTTAATAACCCCAATTCTAAAAATTGAGAAAAACAAATAAAAATTGTTAAAATAATCATCTGTTTTTGTGATGTTGAGGGATAAATCTTGGCCAGGACACCAGGGAAAACTCCTCTGCTCTTCTTTGAAATAGTTCTTTTACATCCACCTAAGAGAACAGGGCCTTGGTTTTGACGTTTCATCTCTAACAGTGTAGCACACCCTCACTACTGTCCTTGAATATCAGGGTTGATTTTTTTGTTCAGTAGTAGGACCCACAATCTTCTGACTCAGAGGTGAATGTGCTACCAATTGGGCCACAGCTGACACCAATAAAATTTGCCAAATAAGATGTTTGACGTGGAAGGTCTTTAAGATGGTGTTAGAGCATTATTAACATCAGAAAGTCATGGTGGAATGAATTCAGTCAATGGAATAGACATACATGGAAGGATAGAATTTGCTTCTTAGAGGTAGTATTGTTTCAAAGAACGTGAACACCACAGTGATGTGACAATAAACTTGTGTTGGCACACAAGTGAGAGGCAATACGAAAAACAAAGGGGCAGACACAGAATCATTTTGGATAGAATCAATAGTAGTAACAAACCAGCCTGCATGTAAAACGGTGGAATGCAAACAAAGCAAGTGGCATTTGTGCCAGCCTGACCCATGCAAGTGAGCAGCCTCCCTCTTGACTGCCTCCCAATCCTGGTCTATAACTTGTCAGATTGCTACCTCTGCCTGTTAACAGAAACGGGGGGGGGGGGGGGGGGGGAAATTGGCACAGAAGGAGGCCAAAAAACCCATCCAGTCTGTGTCAGAGAATTATAATTTTGAAATTATAGAAATTACAGTGTTAGGATCCAATTAGCTGAACAGTTTATCCACCTGCAGTCCTGACGGGGGGGGAACCAGTGGGGGGGGGCCGGGCGGGGTTAGTCCGGAACTAACGGTGCGGGAGGGGAGGGTCACACGGGGCTGTTTACAGCGGGGAGGGGCGGAGTGGGGGAACCGACAGGCCGAGAGGAGTGGTTGCCATGTCGGGAGCGGGGAGGGTGGAGACGGCTGGAGTCTGCGGTCTGTTTTTTCCAAATATGTGTGTCTTCACCGGGTTAAACCGCCGGGTTAAAATTCAGCCGGAAATATCTGCAGGAATCGGCACCTGTCGCAACTTTCTGTTAGCGGCAAATCCCTCCCATTCCCACCCCGGGTAAACCTAGTCACCCCCGGGTAGATTATTCCCCGAGGGCTGTCATTTACCCCTTGATTGTTTCAATCATGGGATTGACCCTCGGGTTCTGTGTTTTTATATCCACTCTAACCCTGTGACACATTTGTTTACTCCAGTTCTACCAGTGCAATAATTTTATTTCCGCTACAGGAAATTTCACGTTCCTGACACCTTAACTCCCCCCCCCCCCCCCCCTCCACTCCACTCCGAAGTCGGCAAGAAGAGTTTATTTTTGTATTTTATTTTCCTGCGGTCATTTTAGCACCAATGCATAAACTAGTGCCTTTTAATCAATTTTAAATTCTATAAACTTAAACTGGTAAAATGCGTTTCCTTGTGAAAAGTAAACCCACACCCTGAGTTACTGGGATACTCATGAATTAGTTTAGAACTGGGCACTAATTTGGTTTAAAAAAATAAGCGAGAGCTATTTTTAACTGAGGTGAATATGCAGAACTTAGTTTTCAAAGCTAATTAAAACTGTGCCACCTGTTACTTTACAAGCATAATAGCGATATAACTGTTGCATAGATTGTTGTCAGTATGATAAACCAGTAGATTTTCTAATTAAAACAAAACTTTAAGATTAAAGTTTAGTGGACATTTTAGATAGAAAATATTCTGTATTTTTGGCCTTTTCAGGGAACTGCAATTGGTATTATTACTGGGCACAGGGGAACTAAGCTTCTTACATGACCTTGCAATTAATTTGTTTTGTCAGTAATATGCATTTGGTTTTCTGGTCCAAATTCCCACTATACAATAATGCATATATGTGAAAAAGGTCCACTTTTTCATAAAACATTATTTATATAATGTACACCTTGACTTCAAATGCACACTTCAATGTAAAGTGACATGCTGTAAAATTACATTACTTTGCAAATGATCAGTTCTCCCAAACTCGAATGTTTTCTGTTGTCTGTAGGGATAGCCTGACCTATTGCACAAAATACAAGTGAAGTTGAGTGGTGCCATCTATTCTAGCATCCTGGCAAAAGAGGAAATAAACTTGTAGTTGTTTAAATTACTGGAAAACGCTGTTAAATTGATAGACATGATGTGAATAAATTGTTAGGTGATTGTCTGAATCATGTTAAACTCTGATTTAAGTTGCGCTAATGTAATATTTTTCTAATTATAGCTCGTTGGATTGTATTTCCACTGACTATTGGAGTAATGATTAGTGGCTATTTTCTGTATCGAATGATTAGCAGTAAAATAGCAAAAAACGGCAGAGTGAATCGAGCAATCAGCAAAGATGTTGCTCAGGTGGTTCACAGTTTTGATGTAGAAGATTTGGGTGAAAAAACAGCCTTATGCAGATGTTGGAGATCTGATAAGGTTAGTGTTTTTTGTTGTTTAAACATTAGCAGAAGTATGAGGAACAAACCTGAATAAGTAAGGTTGCCTAGGGTTTTTATTTTTGGACTGTGTTGGCAGTGTGTTGCCTAAACTGGACTGAGATTTTTTTTAAGTTAAGAAAAATAAGACAGTGGTTTTCCAATGTTTCTCAATGTAGTCTACAGCCCATTATCAGATAATGCAGTGTTACCAAGATTATTGTGTAGATAAAGTTGGTGATTCCTACTCAGTGAGTGAAATAATGCAAAAGCTTTGGGCCCTTACTGTTCAGCTAGGTTTCTGAGATTGTTTTTATATTAACTTGAAACATTAATAAAAAGTTCCTTAAAATAATGGGGGCAATTTTAAGAGAACCATTACAGTTCCATGGGTGCAAAACTGTTGACATTCCTGAAATGCACTCCTGCAAGGTAAAGCTTTGCACTGGGATTGTGATGTTGTAAACTTACTTGAAATGACTACGCTTCAACAATTAATATTTAATTGACTGTAAAACACTGTTGTGAAAAGTGCCATATCAGTGCAAGTTCTTTTCTTTATAACAACTACTTTTTATAATGTGAAACTAGAAAATTCCAGACTAGCTCACATAATTCCAATTTATATTGTACAAATTGAGACCAATGTTTAATGTATTATATAATTTTTATTCCACTTTATCAAAATTTGAGCAGAACATTCTAGCAAGTGTTTTGTTAATAAACGTCTGGAGGCCTACACTAGGATGGTTGAGATTTTGCTAGCAGATAAACTGCCTGCAGTGTGTCACATTTTTAATTGTAGGGAGATTCTTGATCTTTTAAATACAACTGCTCCCAGGACCAGCTATTTTTCAAAGATCTCAACTCTCAAAATTCGGCAATGCAGTAATAATACTAGAATTCTGCTGAAATGCAATATTTACCATCCCAGATTATCTAGTACCTTCAAAGTTCTGGCCTCATCATGTTGATCAATACAATCTTTGGCCTAAAATGAAAACAACAGAAAATGCTTGAAATACTCAGGAGGTCAGGCAACATCCATGGGAGAGAGAATATTAACTGTATCTCTCCAGAGATGTTGTCTGATCTGCTGAGTATTTCTAACATTTTCTGGTTTTATTCCAGATTCCCGGCATCCACAGTATTTTGATTTTAGTATTATAATTCTTGGCTTGGTTGTTTCAACCAAGGTCATGGTGTGTTATACGTTTGTAGAACTCTGCTGTTGAACATTTTTCATTTGTTGAATGTTTCCAAAGTCTTTGATACAGTCTGGTATTGTGCATTTCTAAGTTGTCATCATATGATCTCCTTCCAATGCTTTATTTGTGGCTATATAGTTTACTTTAAAATTGTTCATTTTATTGACTGTGTGTTCTCAATTTCCTACTCTTCAGCTATATCAAATGTTGTTACTGATCATTCCTTTCTGTATGCAGCTCGTTTCAAACTGCATAGCCAGAGTTTATTTAAGCTGCTTTCCTTTCATGGTTTAATGGCTTAATCACTACATCATAATCTTTTCAGTTCCTTTGGATGTTAAACCTTGATCCTTTCAGTTCTTCAAATAGCTTCCTATGCTTCTCACAAGTCGAATCAGCAGCTGCTGCCTCTTACCTTTGATCACTCAGCACTTGGGGCTGGATTTTTCTGTTCAGAATCAGGACAGAACAGAGGCGGGCCAGCAAAAAAATTGGTGGCTGAGCAGTGCGGCCAGAAGTCCCTCTCTGTTTCCAGCAGTTGCCATTTTGCACAGGGCAGGAAAGGGTGCGGAGGCAAACCAAGCTGGCATTTATAAAAGCTTCAATTGAGCTCAATGAGGGTGTAATAAAAGGCTCCAGGTTAGATGTCTTACAATTTCTGAGAGGTGGCTGGGAACCGGAAGCCCTTGGCAATCTCACCCAGTGAGTGGACAAGGCGTGAGTAACACAGTCGTGTCAAGAGGCAAGGAACTTAATTTGAGTTGTTTGATCTGGTTGAAAGGTCTCACTGCATGTACTGAAAAATTGCAGGAACTCATCAAGCTGCCACCATGGGCTGTGAACAGAACTCTTATTCGCTGGGCATTGAGGCATTGAACCAGGCTGCTTGGACATTACCTGGGCAGCTGAAAGGGTGCAGCTTAAAATGGGACTTGCTTCATCACACAGGCCGTCAAGGCATCGCAGTGTGCACAGTGAGGAAGGGTTCCCTGGCATCACGAGCACACATCTGCAGAGCCAAGGAGAAGGTGAGACACTACCCAGCATGAAGGATATACCAGAACAGGCGAAGTTACCTGGACATATCGGAAAGATGGTGTTAAAGGAGACTGCGACTCTCCCGAAAGATGGTCGCAGATATCTGTATCCTTGCCTATGAGGAGCTCACACCACACTCTGCTCATAACCAGGTACGGCCAGTAGCGGTCAAGGTAACTGTGGCCTTGAATTTCTTCACCTCTGGATCATTTCAGGTCTCGGTTGCAGACCACTGTGGCATTTCACAGTTGGCTACACACAGCTGTATCACAATAGTCACAGATGCCATCTTTGCCAAGGCTAGATATCACATCAAATTCCCCACCGAAGGGTACTTCCCAGACTCGAGGGCACTTGGATTTTCCACAGCTGCCAGTAAGAGGGCCACATGCAAGAAATATTTTTATTGTGGTAAGGAGGCATCACCTCAATGGGTAGCACTTGTCTGCTAGAATCCTTCCATGGGCCTGGGGAGTAGGATGGAAGAGTCATGGAAGTCATCGATTGTGGCCTTGAATTTCATTCATTGATTGCACCCATGTTGCCATCGGGGCACCCAGTGTCAGGCTGGGTAGGTTCATCAACAGGGAGGCCTACCACTCCATGAACGTGTACAGCTGGACTACAATAAAAAAGCTGCATGCATGTCTGTGCCATGATGCATACAATTATCCACCAGTCAAGCCTTCCACTGCTCTTCCATCATACTCCCCAAGTCCATGGAAGGATTCTAGTGGAAAGGGCTACCAGTTGAGGTGATGTTCCCTTACCCCTGTATGTCTGCCAAAAACTGCCCCAAAAGTTTTTCAGTGACATGCATTTGCTGATGAGAACACTTAACAAGTAGCCCATCCACCTGCTTAATGTGCTTTTATTGCTGGAGCGCTCAAATATATGGCGCTACCTACTACTCGCCTGCCAAAGTTTGTCACTAGATTGTGGTCTGCTACACCCTTCACAACTTGCCCAGCAAAGGCAAATGTTCCTTGATGAGGTGGAGACAGAGGAAGGTGTGATATCTTCAGAGGAAGAGGATGGGCAGGAGGTGCTGCTCAAGATGGTCCAGGTGACCATGGAGGTGGCCAGGCCTGGGGTGTCACAACGGAGTCTGTTCCGGAAGCCATTATTGCGAGGGACAACCTGATCCGGTTTAGCAAATAAACTGAGACATGAGGGACTAACTGCATGCATCTGCATTCAGGCACTACTACTTCATGCTCCCCTTGTTGCCTCAGGTGGTGGATGCAGCCTGCTTACATCCCTGGCTTCATAGCTCTGATGACCATGGTGGCTGTGCTCGTGTTGGAGGGAACATCAGGGCCTCTCCTGGGACTGCTCTGTCTGCATCTCTATAGGGATATCCAACATTAATGAGACCTGGCATACTGATGTGTCCCCTTTCAGAGAGGCAGAGGAAACCAAGGATGAAGAGGTGCTACGAGCAGTATGGATCCCTCATTTTCCTCTTGCATGTCCTCAGCAGCTGGCATCCCCTCCAGCCAACGTTGAGCTACCTATGCAACAGTTCTGTCCAGGCTGTTCAACGCATGTTGTACATGTGATCAATGCTCAGGTTCTGAACTGACTGGTTGAAGCTACGTAAGTGCTCTGAATCCTGTGCATGATACCGTGCTGTTCTTGTATGCAATCCAGGTGCTGCAGGAGGTTGGTCGCGCACTCTCTCATGGGAGGAGCTCATGCACTCAAAGTCCCAAGACATAGCTAAATTCATCTGCTTCATGGAGTCCTACAACTGCAGTCTTTGAGCCTGCACAGTTTCAGGGAGCCCTGACCGATGTCCACATGCCTGCTTTTGATGCTGCAAGTACCAAGCCTCAAATGGTGACTGCTGAGGCCCTTCCCCATTGCCCAGTGGAGCATCACTGTGACTGTCTTGAGAGAGAGCATGTGTGCAATTAATCTCATGCTTGATCAGCTGATCAAACATATACTGAACTATTTAAAAGGATCCTTTTTAAAAAGCAACAAAGACACTGGCTTAAGATGGCTGCCAGATGACACCTGATGACTGGTATTACAAGTTGACTAGTTTTCTGGAAGGTTCCAGTGTTGAATACAATCAAGACATGCCCAGACGTCCTCTGGAATTTCACAACTGATGTCAAGAACTACTCCAAAAGATTTACTGAAACTCTGCTAGACCTGTCACTTGCATTTCTATAAAGCTACCCCTCAGGTGGAGACAAAGCCTACCAGGACAATAGCTATATGGAAAGGTGTTCTTCCCATCTCATTTAAGATGGATAATGGATCATTCATAAGTTGATGGCTGGGACGTTACAGAATCTAATCACCTCAGTCAAGAAACAAGAGCCGCAATTTGTCCAGACATGAGCGACGTGATTTCAGAAGGTATTTCTTATGGGGAGAGAGGTTACGTGACTAGAATAATCATTTTTGAAAACCTCTTAATTACAGCACACAAGCAGCTAAACAAGAGCCTGTAAGAATCTGCCAATGGGACAGTAATACTCCCTCTCCCAAGCTTAAGATCCAATCTCTGTTCCATTTTTAAAATCCAGCACAGATAGTGAATTCCCATCGAAAGGAATGTTTGACCCAGAAATCATTGACTTCTGGAAAAGAAGGATTGCATTTTTAAAAAATGTTTCCCACTGATGCAGTTTTACATGGGCTTCAACTCCTGGAATTTCAAGATCACCATGGAGAAAAATTTGCCGCAGCCACAGATACTAGCAAAGGACTCAAAACAGTGAACTTGGTCTTTTCTTTTTACCTTTTTAGCATTGAATTTAAATTTTGGGTAAGAAAGCAACTACCTATGGTATAACTTGTAATTCTGCATGCTTGGGTGTGTGGGTTGCAAAGGTCAAGACATGGATTTAACCATTTTTAAAAATATATTTTTATATTTTTACCTGGGTGGGTTTTTAACTCCATAAAAGCTAACCCTTTTTTTTGTTTTAAACTCGAGCCTGCCAGGATAGTTTTGCAATTAGCACATAAATGGTTAAGCACAAACATTGAGTAAATAGCTTCATCCTTCGCTAAGTTCAACAAAAAAATCCAGCTATGGTCAGACTTGGAGTGGCATAATAGAAACTTTTTAACCCCTCCTCGTGGCCTTAACAATGTGGAAAACAGCCCCTGAATTGGGCTACTGTGCTCAATTCCAGCACTCTGCTGAGACCCACTGCAGCTGCACATGACAGACTGCAGATTGGGCCATCGGTATACTCGAGTGGGCTCTGAGGCAGTAGAGCAAAGGCTCCAAGAAATCTGCAATGGTTTGACTATTTTATAAGAGCTCTATGTTGCACCATCTTTTATAGGGGCATTCACATATCAGGCTGCAAGGAGAGAGAAAGTAATGAAGGTCAGTATTCACTCCGAGCCGCAGTCACTTCTCAGTAAACTCAATATCTTCCATAAAGTTTCAGAAAAGCTGGTGGTCGAGGCGGGTCTTTCATTGGGCCCACTCTGGACCTTCCATTCTCCAGTCGGGTCTGATGAAGTGGGTGGCGGACCCATCTCAGGCCAGCTAAGGCCCCAGGTACTGCAGAATTGCATCCTATAGCAGGCTGGAGACAGGCAGGAACATGACACTTGATCGGCCCTGCCTCCAATGGGAAAATCCAGCCCTTAGTCTTTCATTTCTTGATATTCTTGGCTCACTGGTTTCTTTCAAATGGAACTCTCATCTATCCCATTGCTAATGCTGCATTCTAGTACCTTGATTCCCAAACACCACTATTTCCCCTCAACAATTGTTAACTGTCTATAAATTTGTAATGATTCCAAGACTACCACCAGGTGAAAGCTTCTCTAATGCTGCTTTGCGTTCCTGAACAGGATACAAGAAACAGCTCTTTATGTAACAAGTGATACCTCAATCACCTCAAATCTCCAGTCTCTTCTCTGGTGCCGTCTTTGCTGTCTCTCTCTTTGAAGTAGGAAGGGTCAGTGTTGTTTCGACTGTATCCTCTCGGTTTGCAGATTCACTGCCCCTCATGTTTATTGCGTTCGGACCAAGACTAATCATGCAGCCCTACTAAAATTAATAGGCTTGAATTTCTTAACCTTGCATCATCTTAATGGTGTGACCATGGCATGCAGGATTATTATGGTGAAGAAATTCCAGGAAATTATGGGTGAATGACTTGTACCATACCACTGCATATGGCATGCCACAGTTTGCTGGAACTGTTGCGCTGCTCCAGAGGTCCTTATCAAAAAATGTTGAATAGCTAGTTATTTATTTCCACCCCTCTTTAAAATCAACTGCAAGACAAAATTTACTAAATTAACAATACTGATCACTTACAGCATTATAATGATGCTGCAGGGCTGAGGATCAGTATTCATATGCTTAGCAGGTGACTTGAGTATAGCTTCTTTACTAACTTGTTCCAATAACTTGATTGAAACCTTAAACTTCAGTTAAATGTTTTGATAGCTAGGATATTTTTGATTCTCTATCAACTAATAATTTTATATTGATCCTTCTTGCAGTTGTATGCATGGATTGCAACTGGTAATGAAATATGGTAGTGATTGCGCACAGTACAGGAGACAACCGTATGCATATGCATCCCTTTTTAACATCAATTTACATATGTAAATTGTTTGACTACAAACCCATCAATCAAATTAAATCTGATCTGGACATTGTACTGTGACCAGTCTTCATGCTACCAAATCAGAGCCATTGTTCCTTAACTCGCGTTTTTGTTAAATAACCTGCTGTTCTGTTCCGTGTTGGACCCAGCACCTTGGATGTGTATCAGACATTGGGCAAACTACGGCGACCCACCACTATGCTTGCTGTGGTGCTTTCTAATTACTTTTTTCAGCAAACTGATGTGAATTTGCCACTGGAGGATTGAGAAACACTGCAGTCCAACCTAGACTTTGCTGTACTAATAATGGTGAGGATATTAGAACTAGCAATTATTGCTAGGTAAAATTGGCAGCAAATGTTAGCATTTCTATATGCATAGTAAAGCACAGAAGTCCGGAGGTTGCTGCCAGTGGTACTCTGCTCCTTTAGAAGCCATTGCATTCATTGCCGATGGAATTTGCGCAAAGATCACTGTCCTATTGTGAACTTAGACTAATTACACAGTATTATCTCATTAAAGACTGATGAAAAGCTTAAGTGTTGTTCAATCAGAAGAAGCTGAGCTTTTAGCAATGGATGAAGTCATAATTAGTGCTGGACAACTTCTCTGACCCTGGAAAAATTAATGTTATAAGTGTGGACTTACTCCCTCAGAAGAAAATTAATGTTGCAGATTTATATCTCTCTATTAAAAAAAAATATAAAAAATTGTGTTTTGCTCTTTTGTCTTTCATTTAATCATGTGTATGTCTCAATCTTTATTTTGCTTTATGCATAATTATTTAAATATTTATTTAATTCCTGCTTTGCTGCCTGTAAGGATTCTTCAATCTGATTAGTTGATTGAAAAGTTTTCTTGCTGGCCCTGATCACAGACTCCCTGTAGAAAGGGCTAGACATAAACTTGACATCAGCACTGACAAGCCTGCTAAAAGTCTGGGCAGTTAAGGTGAACAGCATAATATTGTTCCTGCACCACTCACTGCAAAACCTGAGTTTCCGTCACCAGTATTATTTTTGCAACAAGTTTTGGGTCATTTATTTCCATTTGGCCTCCTTCAAACTTTCATTCCTTCTACAGTAACACTTCTCAACCTATTCATTATATATTCTTAATAGTCATTCTTGGCAGAAAATGTAGCTTTTTTTAAAGCAAAGCTTGATATCATATAATTGCTTGATTTACTTCAGTCTTACTTTCTTCAACATTGGCAGTGCCCTCCACAATCAAACATGCCTCTTCAGCTGGGCTTCACAATAAAGACCAGTTTTAATTTTAAGCGAAACATTAAATTTCTGCTATGCTTGACATTTTCTGCTTTTCTGTATTCTCTCGTTTTCTGTTTGCTTCACTGTTTTCTCTTTACTGTTTTGTGTTTTTTCTCCTTTTTATATTCTAACTTATTCTTTAGAATCTAATCTTTTTCTACCTTTTACTATTCTGCCTTTTGAGATTAAACCGGAGCTCAAAAATATAAAGTTAGTCTGTTTAGTTAAAAATTAATTTGAATTGCTAACTTGTTTGGTTTAATTTTTAAAAAATCCAGATACTGAATATTGTATTACTGGCTAACTGTCCAGTGATCAGATTAAACTATGATGTAATTTTCAGGTTGAGATTTGGTTCCCTGAACTCTTGATGTAGTAACACTATAGGGAGTGTTGGTGACCAACGTTACCTTGCTAGTGGCACTTGAAACAGTTTTAAATAGCTTATTCACCGCAGTATTTGCAAATGTGCAATTAATTTAAAATCTTGTTTGCAATAAAAATTGATATTATTTAATGGAACTAGTTCAATTACAGAATAGCTCAATTTGAAGGGGTTGTCGCATGGGACTAAATTTATATAAAGCAAAGCTTGTGTACATTGATTTTTTTTTTTTTTTTTGGCCTACGTAGTGAGCTCCATCTATGCCCGCCTCGTCAGGCAGGTGTAGACTGAATGCCAAATACTTTCTCAAAAGGAGGGTAGAGATCAATAGGAGAGCCCCACATAGCAATCTCATTGCACTCCGAGTAACTGATCATAAAATATTTGCACATGCCTGGTAAATTGGATTGTGAAGTTGAAAGGAAACAAACGAAAACCTAGCAAACAGAAAATTTTAAACAAAAGATAATTGCTTTGTACTTTTCTTCAATAAACATTAACCTCCACTAAGTTTTTAAAAAAAATAATTTTGAGTAGGTTTGGCCTTGGGAAGGTATACTTTATCAGTTGATCTTAACTAATGTTCTTTGTGTTTTGCAGTTTCCTTACTGTGATGGTGCTCACGTGAAACACAATCTAGAAACTAGAGATAATGTTGGACCTTTAATCATAACAAAAAGCCCTTGAATCATAGAATGCTCTGGAATCTTTTCTAGCCTATACCTGTACATTGTAATTAAAACATTGCAAATGTTTGAACATAAAATCAATATGGCCTTTTATGTTAAAATTTCATCACCATCTTTTTAAAACCTCATATCCCAAGAATGAATAAAAAAAGTAGTAAGACACTTTACAGAATTAATTACTTGAGTATGGAGGTTATTATGCAGGATAATGTGTTATGAATGTAACTGCTTTCATGTATGTCTTAATAGATGAAAGAAATATTTTAAGTCCAGTTACAAATTTCTAATTATACTGTTTGTTTAAATTTACATACAAGATGAGCTTCCACTAATGTAATAGTGTAACAATGCTTGTATTGTTATGTAGTCAGTGTACAAAAATGTTGAAGTTGATAGTTCACGCGATGCTTAATGTGACTCTATAACCCTAAGCTATACTATCTAAAATAAAATCTATTGGGTGCTTATCTGGAGAAGGGTAGTTGGATTTAGTAACTTAGCCTTTTTTTTTGTTTGAATATTAAAGTTTTTTTTTCTTAGTATACCTTTTTAATAATAAAAGCAAAATACAGCAGATGGGAACCTTACTAAAAGGGTAGATAGACAACGGCTAATATTTAAAGAACATATGCAAGAATTACAGCAATTATTCCTGTCTGGTGCAAAAATTAAACAGGAAAGGTGGCTCAATTATGCATTACAAAATAAATTAGGGATAGTATTAGATCCAAAGAGAAGACATAAAATTGTCAGGAAAAGCAGCGAGCCTGAGGATTGGGAGCAGTTTAGAATTCAGCAAAAATAGACAAAAAGATAGATCAAGAAGGTCCTATAAATATGTGAAGATAAAAAGATTAGAGAAGACAAATGTAGGTCCCTTATAGTTAGAAATGGGGGAAAATATAATGAGGAACAAAGAAATGGCAGTAGAATTGAACACATATTTTGGTTCTGTCTTCACAAAAGTGAACACAAATAATTTCCCAGAAATGTTAGGGAACCAAGGGTCTAGTGAGAGGGAGGAATTGAAGAAAATCAGCATTAGTTTAAAACAAAAAGGTGCTAGTGAAATTAATGGGGTTAAAGGCTGAAAAATCCCTAGGGCCTGCTAATCTACATCCCAGAGTATTAAAGGAAGTGGCCCGGGAAATATTGAATGCATTGGTGGTCATCTTCCAAAACTCTATAGACTCTGGAGCAGTTCTTATAGATTGGATGGTGGCAAATGTAACCCCACTATTTAAAAAAGGAGGGAGAGGAAAAAATAGAGAATTATAGACCAGTTAGCCTAACATCAGTAGTGAGGAAAACGCTGGAGTGTTATAAAAGACGTGGTAACAGAACACTCAGAAAGCATTAACGGGATTAGACAAAGCATGGGTTTATGAAAGGGAAATAATGCTCAACTAATCTACTGGAGTTTTTTGAGGATGAAACTAGTAGAATAGATAAGGGAGAACCAGTGCCTGTGGTGTATTTGGATTTCAAAAAGGCTTTTGATAAGTTCCCACGTAAGAGGCTAGTGGGCAAAATTAAAGCACATGGGATCGGGGTAATAGACTGGCATAGATTGAGAATTGGTTGACAGACTGTGGGAATAAATGGGTCTCTTTCCAGATGGCAGGCAGTGACTAGTGGTGTACCATAGGCGTCAGTGCTTGTCCCCAGCGATTCAAGATATATAAATGACTAGGATGAGGAAACCAAATGCAATATTTCCAAGTTTGCTGATGACAAAACTGTGTGGGGTTGTGAGGAGGATGGAAGAAGGCTTCAGGGTAATTTAGACAAGTTGTGTGTGGGCAAACACATGGCAGATGCAGTGTAACGTGGATAAATGTGCAGTTATACACAGTGTGAAAAACGGAAAGGCAGAATATTATTTAAATGGTGATATATTGGGAAACGTGGATGTACAAAGGGATCTGGGTGTCCTTGTACACCAGTCAATGAAAGTAAGCAGGCACGTGTAGCAAGCAATTAGGAAGGCAAATGGTACGCTGGCCTTCATTGCTAGAGGTTTTGAGTTCAGAAATAGGGATGTCTTACTGCAGTTATACAAGGCTTTGGTGAGACCACACCTACCTAAAAAAGATATACTTGCCGTAGAGGGAGTGCAGCGAAGTTTCACTAGGCTGATACCGGGAATGGCAGGACTGTCGTATGGGGAGAGGTCGGTTTGACTGGGCCTGTATTCACTAGAGTTTAGAAGAATAAGAGAGGATCTGATTGAAACATATAAAATTCTAAGGGCTAGACAGACTAGATGCAGGGAGGATGTTTCCCTTGGCTGGGGTGTTTGGAACTAGGGGCCACAGTCTCAGGATTTGGGGCAGGCCATTTAGGACTGAGATGAGGAAAATTTTCTTTGCTCAGAGGGAGGTCAACCTGTGGAATTCCCTACCACAGAAGGCTGTGGAGGCCGGGTCACTGAGTAAATTCAAGAAAGAAATTGGTAATTTTTTGGATATTAGGGGCATCAAGGGATATGGAGAGAAAGCAGGAATATGGCATTGAGATAAATGATCAACCATGATCATATTGAATGGCGGAGCAGGCTCGAAGAGCCAAATGGCCTACTCCTGCTCCAAGTTTCTATGCTGGAACTCTGAAATAAAAACCAAGTCTTAAAAAAATTCAGGTCTGGCCACAAAACAGAGTTAATTGCCAGATTTTTTACCTCATTGGGTGGTTGTGGACAAAATGATGCACAATTACGCCGGGCGAACGTACTGACGTCATGCGTGATATTCTGGTCAGCAGGCACGCGTGGGAGTTGGCAGTGCACTCGCCGACAATTAACAGGCCAATTAAGGCCATTAAAGCACCAATTAAATGTGATTTATCGCTGCCCGTCCAATCTTATGGTTGGCGGGCAGGCAAAAAGGCCAAGTGGCCTTTGCATTTTTCAGGAAACCACATCCACGGGCAGGATGAGGTTTCCAACAGCAATTAAAAATAAAATAAAAATGTTAATTTTTCTTTAATAACAAATCCCTGCTCATGCGACAGAGTCTCATGAGGGGACATGTTTTGTAACATTTTTAAAATCTTTATTTTTGATTTTTTTATATCACCAGCTCCCTGGGCAGCTCTGTGCCTCAGGGAGCTTTTCCTGTGCACACTTGCGTGAAGCTCCCACTCTTTCCTCCCCCCCCACCCCCGCCCCCACACACAGGCACTACTGAGCGCTGCAGCACATGTTTCACACTGGGCAGGCCTTAATTGGTCCACCAGCGTGAAATCACAGTTTGGCCCCAGCCGTGGGTGGCGGGCAGCTTCCCAACTGCTCCCACCTGTCCCCGCCAAGCCCAACCAACGAGGGTAAAATCCTGGCTAATGGTTCGAGTCCAATATGATTTTTTCAGAACTGAAGGGAGGTAGAAATGTGGTGGGTTTTATACTGTTGAAAATGGAGGAGTGTCAAGTGGAACAAAAAGGAAGGTCAGGGATAAGTTAGAGAGAGGTCAAGATTAAATAACAAAGATGTCATGGAACAAAATGGAGCAGTACTGGTTGTAGTAAAGAAAGAAAGCATTGGTCCAGAGTAAAAGTTAATGACAGAATAAAGGACAGCTAGCAGAATAAAGGATAGCTGCGTCAAAACAAAAGATGAAAACAAGTTACAGACTGCCACTTGCCAAAAAAAATTCAAAATGGAGGGCAGAGTCTGAAGTTGTTGAACTCAAATGTTGAGTCCAGAAGGCTGTAAAATGATTATCCGAAGATGAAGTGTTATCTGCCATGCTTGCGTTGGGCCAAGGATAGAAATGTGAGCATAAGCGCAAGATGGTGAGTTAAAATAGCAAGCAACCGGGGAAGGTCGGGATCGTGCTTGTGGACTGAGCAGTCACCCAGTCTCCTTTTGGTCTCCCCCAATGCAGAGAAGACCGTGTTGTGTGCAGTGAATACAGTAATCTAAACTGAAAGAAGTACAAGTAAAGTGCTGCTCCTCCTAGAAGGAGTATTTGGGGCCTTGGATAGTGAAGAGAGAGAAGGTAAAAGGCAGGTGTTACACCTCCTGCGATTGTATGGGAAGGTGCTGTGGGAAGGATAATAGAGAAGTGGACCAGCGGAGGCAACTCTCCTTTTAGAATGCTGACAAGGGAGGGGAAGATGTGTTTGGTGGCATCGCACTGGAGGTGGCATAAGTGCTATAGGATGATCCTTTTGAACGTGGAGGTTGGTGGGGTGGAAAGTTGAGGACAAGGGGAACCCTATTTTGGTTCTGGGAGGGAGGAGATGGGGTGAGAGAAAAGGTGTGGGAAATAGGTTGGACATGGTTGAGGGCCCTGTCGAACCACAGTGGGAGGAAAAAGGAAGACATGTCAGCAGCGCTGTTGTGGATGGTAGCATCATTGGAACAGATGCGACCAAGATGGAGAAACCGATACAGGTAACTATTCTGATATTTTTTTTTAAAGTATCAGGGATAACTTTTTCAGGTTGGGGGCTGTATGCAGATTGTATTGACATTGTGAATCCATTTAAGTTTCCGGTCAATGGTAACCTCCAAAATGGCAAGGATTGGATACTTGACAATGCCATTGAAGATCAGAAGGAGCTGGTTCGGCCCATTCTTATTGGATGTGGACATTCACAACCCTTAGTACCTGCTGTTTGTTAGCCTAAGTTTGGGTATTTTCAAATCTGGCATGTGCTACTGTCATGAAGAGATTCATGTCTATAATGTTATTGGAAATTATTTTTAAATAGGAATTGTAGTAGTGTCTGTGTCTATCCCAATACCAGCATTTGAAGAACCCTTTACTAGGATCATGATTGATTGTGTAGGACCGCTCCCTAAAACTAAAAGTGGAAATCAGTACTTACTGACAATAATGGGTGTGTCTACCAGGTTTCCTGAAGCGATACCTTTAAAAAATATTACAACCAAGAAGATTGTGGAAGAATTAACTAAATCTTTTGGTAAGTTGTTTACCTAAGGAAATACAATCATATCAAGGCTCAAATTTTATGTCACAGCTGGTTAAGGAGGTAATGAACAGTTTAGGGATAAAACAGTTTAAATCAACAGCTTATCATCCGGAGTCACAAGGAGCTTTGGGAAGATGGCATCAAACTTTAAAAACTATGATGGGAGCGTACTGTCAGAATTATCCACAGAACTGGGATAGGGGAATTCCACTCTTGTAATTTGCTATTAGAGACGGTCCTAATGCATCGACTGGTTTTAGTTCTTATGAACTAGTTTATGGTCATGAAGTAAGGGGACCACTGAAACTGAATTATTAGAAATTGGTGGGTGAAAATCCAGAAACTACTGTTCTGGATTATGTATCAAACTTAAGAGAGAGATTGGACAAAGCATGTGAGTTGGCTAGGGAGCTTTTAAAGATATCACAGCAAGTGATGAAAGGGAAGGCAGATAAGAAAGCTAAAGCTCACAGTTTTGTTGCTGGAGGAGAAAGTGCTGGTTCTGTTACCAGTGCTATTTGATATATTAAATGCAAGATTTAGTGGACCTTACAGGTTTGAAAAGAAATTGAGTGAAGCAAATTATTTAATAAATACTCCAATAGAAGAAAGAAGCAGAGGGTGTGTCATGTAAATATGCTTAAAAAGTACTTTAACAGGGAAGAGGAACAAAAAGATGGTGATGGTGGATGATGAGAAAGAGGTAGAAGCACAGGATTCTAGAAGCACAGAAACTGATTTTCCTCTAATCAAATTGGATAATGAGGGGGTACTTGAAAATTTAAATGAAATATTGAGTTACCTTCCAAACAAGTGTCAAAGTGATTTGGAAAAGCTATTGCAGGCACTCAAACCTATTGGTGGAAATAAGTTGGGAAAGACAGATTTAGCCATACATGATGTGTCTGTATAGGTTTAATCTTCAATAAAATTAAATCCAGCAAAGTTATCACAAGCACAAAAAGAAATTGACATCATGCTTCAAAATGGTATCATTGAGTCTAGTTGCAGTAACTGAAGTTTGCCTATTGTAGTGGTTACGAAACCAGATTAAACACAGACTGTGTGTGGACTATCAAAAGGTGAATGCAGTGACAAAAGCGGATTCCTATCCTATACCATGGTTGGAAGATTGCATTAAGAAAGTGGGACAATTGAAATTTATCACAAAGATTGACTTGCTAAAAGGATATTGGCAGGTACCGTTGTAGGAGAGAGCAAAGGAGATTTCGGCTTTTGCGACGCCAAATGGACTATCTCAGTTTAAAGTCATGCCATTTGGTATGAAGAATGCACCTGTGACATTTTAAAAACTGACAAAGTAATTGCAGGTCGAAGCAATTGTCCAGTTTATATTGATGTCTTAATAGTTTTCAGTCAGATGTGGGATGAGCATTTACAGCATCTGGAAGAATTATTTTCTCGATTACAAGAAGTTAATTTGGTGATGAACTTGGCTAAAAGTGAATTTGCAAAAGTGCAAGTTACATATCTATGCCATTGGACATGGTAAGGTGACTCCACAAGATGTGAAAGTCAAAGCTATCATGGATTCCCCAGTGCCTACAACAAATGTACCAAATTTTAGTGTGGTTGCTATAATGACTGAACTATCAAAAAAGATCAAGAAGTTTCAATGGACACTGGAGTGTCAGAAGGCATTTGATAGTTTGAAAACTATTCACTACGACACCAGTTTTGACAGTACCCAATTACGCCAAGCAATTTAAGTTGGCCGTTGACGCAAGCGATATAGAAATGGGGCCACACTGTTACAAGTTGACATTGGAATTGAAAAACCGATTGGGTATTTTTCACAGTAGTTGAATGCACAACAGAGAAGATATTCAACAATTGAAAAGGATACGTTGGGTTTGGTGTTAGTATTGCAGCTTTTTGACATCTATGTGGCAAACAATTCATCAGAAACAATTGTTTTTACAGACCACAATCCTTTCAAGTTTCTGGACAAATTTTGAGACAAAAGTGCAAGACTACTCAGATGGAGTTTATTACTCCAACCAGTTAATCTACAGATAATACATGTCACTGGATGAGAGAATCTGATTGCCGGTGTGTTATCAAGAGTTTGAAGCTTAAAGGGAAAATTGAACATTTTAAAACCTGGACACTGAACTGGAATGATTTCTGTTGATAGCAAGGACTTGTGTATATATATTGTTATGTTAATGCATGCAGCTGGTAATTGTAATAGTGTAATAACTATAGATAGTATGAGATGGGTTATTAAAAAATGAAGCTGTCTTTTTAAAATTATGATGGTTCATTTTTTGATAGGGAGGGGGATGTCATGAAGAGTTTAATGTTTATAATGTTTATTGGAAATTATTTTAAAATTGGAATTGTAGTAGGGTCTATGTGTGTGTGTGTGTGTCTTAATTGGGTTAAAGGCAACTGGTCTGGATGCGTTGATGTATAGTGGTTTGAGATGTTAATTAGATAAATGTAAGGAGTAAAAGGTAAAGTGCAATTTGCATTTGTTGAGTAAACCATTCGAAAGAATGAGTAAAATCTTGCACCTAGCTGGGAGACATCAAGCAATGTGTTCATGTTACTAATAAAATTTGTGGAATGAAAGGATTATTGTTAGGAGAGGTAACATTTTTAAAAACCTAGTAATACAATGGAAAATTTCCATACACAGGGGAAGCTAGGTATAAACCAAAAGGAGTTTTGTGTGAGAGTCAGAGGCATGTAAGATCTAACCAACCTGTAAGCCAACAACTGTGACTGCAAATTGAAAGGAACCTCATTTTGAATTTGTAAGGTCAAATGTGCTTTGCCTGGTGTCTGTTTAAAATCCATGGGTTATTATTGCCTTGGTGGCAATTTACCTGGGAGTGATTAATTTGAATTTGTTTAAAATTTACCATAGTAGTAATTTGTAGACATGTGTATGTGTTTAAATTTGTTAAATTAATAAAGTTTTAGTTTTATATAAAAAAAACCTTGATGCTTAGTGATTTTATCCCTGCATTCAGAGCTGCATCTCAAACATACTAATTGGAAATATATGTTATGACAGTTGTTCAAGTTTCCCTCTGGGATTTAAACAACTCAGCCTTTACCAACTGCTGTATCATATAACACTACTGAGGAGTTATGAATGGCACTGATGACAGAATCATCAGGGAACAGCTATTACAAAGGAAGGTCATTGATAAAGTAGCTGAAGATGGTGGTATTGGGGGCATTTCCTCAAAGAGTTGCTAAAATGATGTCCTTATGTTGCACTTAGCATGTTCTTTACATTTTCCATTGAATAGATTGATCTCCCAGATTGATGAAGATGTAGGAGTGAAATATATGTCAGACCATAAGGTTACACATTGTAGTGGTAAATAATTTTGCTGCTGGTGATTGACGAGGCCACCTCATGGATACCCAATTTTGGGGTGCTAAACCTGACCTTGGTCTGCTCCCTTAGCACAGCAGCAATGTCACACCACATGATTGTGGTCATCCTCACAATGAAGATGAAGCTTTGTGTTTATAAGGTCTGTACATTGGTTACTCCCACCAGTACAGTCATAATAGAAGTGTGTACAACAGACAGTTTGTTGGGGATGTAATTAGTTTACTCCCTTGAATTAGTCTCCCTCACCACCCGATAGAGGCCCAGTTGGTAGATGGTGACTGTAAGGGTTCCTTGACTTGGTTTGATATGAAGCCAAAAGATTGCATGAGGCCCAAGTTGCAGACTCAGGCCTATTCCCATCGAAGCATACCACTTGTACCTATCTTTAGTTGGGCTGTCCTATTAGGACACTACATACTCAGAGAGTGATGAATATAATAAGGGAAGTTAAGAATGATTTAATCTTTGGCATTTATGCTTAATGTAAGTGATGATAATTTCAGTTAAAAAGTTTATTGATCAGCCTGACACCACCCAGATGAATAAATCCACCCATGGTACTCAGAAAGCTAAATATTCTGTAATTGGTAGAGACAAGAATGCACATCAAGAGTGTATATTTTCACTGGGTTATAAAACTCTGTTGATTCAGATACTTTACAGCTATAATACTTTTGATTTGCAATTACATTTTTAAAATTTATAAATATGCATTTGCCTGTTTTTAAACAGTTGTTTACAAATGGCTATTTAGATCATCCATATTTATGCATTATTGATGTACTAAGTTGCCTTTTCTCGATTTGTTTTCTTATGTAGGTCTAACAAGTCCACCATTCCACATCTGTAGGCAATTTGCTCTCTGCCTTTTGTCAATGCAGTACCAATCATTTGAATTTATTGTTGTCACTGCTCTTTGGGTGATGTTTTTCCAGGATCTCTGTGGCTCTTCCATTGAAGTTAAGGCAAATAAGCTGGAGAGCAATCGTGGAATTTCTGACCCCCTTTTCCGTTCCACCTCATGCCAGACTGAACCTCTGCAATGCTTATACATTGTAGCCAATCACAAACAAGTATGTGATAGCTATCAAATTGGGAATTTTTAAAATGGACTTTTAGAACTTGCAGAAAACCAAGTTTTTTCAGCAGATAAATTGTTATGAACACTAGAACCTTTGCAACACAAACTATCAGAATTTCATATTCTCTTATGTTTGTTCTAGTGGATTAAAAATATTAAATAATTGTTACAGTTCTAATCTTCTAATATTTTGTCCTTGTGCACATCAAAGAAGACAGACCCCATAAGAGAACTGCATTAACAATCTCAGAAAGCAAAGATTTACAACACTGTTACAGCCTTAATCTGTTAATGCCAGCTAATTATTCCCTAGTTGTGCCTTGGTCAGCTTCCTAGCCACTGCGTCATGTTCCTGTCAATGTGTGAGTTAGCAGCATCAGTTGGTACTTTTCCAATCAACAGCACAAGCTGTATGGCAAAGAAAAATCTGTCTTTGAACAATTAATACAGGTATATCCAATCCTTTCTGTTAGGAACATCATTTAGAAACATTGGACTGTCTTTTCTCAGTGCTTTAGGTGGATAATTTCACATTTAAACATCTTTTCAATCTTCAGTGTAGCCCTGCAGTTACAACATGGACTTTGTATGCTTTGGTTGCATACAAAAATCTAAGTGACAAAGAATTACATTGTGCATTATGAAGATAACATCACTTAAACATTTGTGAATGAAGATCACTTTTTTGCATTGTATGTTGTGGTATTCCAGATTATTTCTGCAAATCAGCAACTTAGACTTATATAGCACATTTAACATAGTAAAATGTCCCAAGGTGTTTAACAAGAGCAATATCATTAAAAACACTGAACCACAAAAATATCATGACAGGTAATCAAGTAGTTGAGAATTAGAAGGGAGATCAATGATAGGCCATTGAGGGATTCCAAAAATAACAGTGCAGGGGTGAGATGAGAAGCTATTGCGGATGATTCTCTGGTAATAATTTGGTAGATAAGAATAGAACCAAGCTATGGCAGTCCCACCCAGCTGGATCACAGAGGAGAGATATTAGAGGAGGAGAATGTGGTCAACAGTGAAGAAGACTGCAGATGGATGGAGAAGGATAAGGAGGGATAGTTCATCAGGGTCACCGGCACAAAGATTGTCATTTGTGACTTTGACAAGTGCCATTTCAGTACTGTGGCCTGGCCAGAAACCTGACTGGAGGGATTCAAACATAAAATCGTGGGAAGAATGGACAAAGATTGACAATGGCTTCAAGGACTTGGAGATGAAAGAGATATTGGAAATGGGATGGTAGTTTGCAAGGTCAGAACTTAAGGGTAGATTTTTTTTTGAGGATAGGATGATAACAGATGCTGTTGATATTTGTGAAAATAAGTCCATGAGCTCCTTGCACTTATTATCAGGGATGAGGGAGGAGGAGGTTTGTGGTAGAGATGAGAAGGTAAGGATTATCTTTGCATTTCTAGATGATCTTTCAATCGTGAGTGGTTTTTGCGTGGACAGACAGGCATAATCTGGTAAATGCTTTACACGGCATAGCCAGATCTGGTGATGGATGCTTAAACCAGATTCTCGCCAAAGACATTCAAAACTGCATCCTTTGGACTCAAGTGAGTGTAGATGAGGGGTATACGAGGGTGATTAGGATGAAAGATAGTAATAGTTCTAATGGGGACAAGGACATTAAAGGGGATGGGGAAGATGTGATGTAGTTGCAGAAATTTCATGAGGAATTGTAGGCCTTGGAGAAGATGGCTGGGAATTTGAAAGGGAAGTGGTCAGTGTCGTGAAGCAGGGTTTTTGCCAGGATGGGCACAGAAAGAAGTAGGATTGGGAGGGGATGAAGGGGAATATTAGCAGAGAGCAATTCAAAGAAATGGTCAGAGTTTGCCTTATTAGAGATAGTAACGATGGAAGTAGTGGGGTCACATGAAATGACAAGATTGAGAGGTGGGCATGTATATGGATAGGAGAGTTTATATGCAGAGATTTAGTGAAGAAAGGAGGGTGGTGTAAACTAATGGAGAGAGAAAGCAAGAAAAGATGAAATGGATGAGAAGTCATTTTGTGAGAGGCTGAGGAAGGAAAGCAGGAAATTTATCTTTGTAAGAAACTTGGAGTGATATTTGATTGAGTGGTACAGAACAAGGATTTTAAAGGAGAGGCATATAGCATGGAATGAGCTGAAGAGGAGAAGTTGCCAGAGGTGTAGGGAGGCAGATCAAGGTGTGGCTTAGAGACATGCAATAGTTCATGGGGCAAGTGGTGGAATGTATTGCCAGGCATGGAAGTTTATTAAAGGGAAAGGTATCATTCCCCCACAGCTATGTCTCTGAAAAGGCTATGATGTCAAGGTAACCATTCAAAATAAACTCATTGATGGCAAGGGCTTTATTCACAAGTGAATGTACATTCTGGAGGCAAATGTGAAGAGTGGCAGTGATAACTGAACCTTTGGTAGAGTCCACTATCAGTGAGAGGAACAGGAAGGATGCTGGCAAGAATAGCTCCCAGCAGGCAAGTAGGGCTGAAAGGTTGAGGAAAGAATGGGTTGGAACAAGCTGTTCATTAGAAGGCAGTGCCAATTGCCGGTGGGCCTTTGAGGGAAGCTGTAGAATTGTTTAGGGGAGTCAAACCTGGAATGGCAGCAAGAGAGCAGGAAAACGATGGGTACTGAAAAATTGGAATTTGTCTCAAGGGAAGCTAACAGAAAGGAGACATGAAGACAGGGAAGAGTGAAGAGAAAAGCAGAAACAGAAGTATTTCCTGTGCCGGATTGTAACAGCCATTAGAGCCTGTGGATAGATGTCCTGGGAATTACTGCTAATAAATCAAAAAATCTAAGCAATTGATGCCATTTCTCCAACCATCAAAACTAAGAATCAAGAATTGTTTCAGTGAAATTAGATTAATAATTTTGTGTCAATTTTAAAACTATTTTAAATTAATTTAAAAACTAATTTAAAATAGTTTTAAAATTGATACAAAAATTTAAAAACTAGAAAGTTAAATTATTCAAAGTACCTCAGTTCCCAGCTGTCACTGGTGGCAACTTCAAAAGGTAGAGCGGTAAGTTTCCATTCTTCCATTCCTGAAAATGCTAGTTGCTTGACAGTGAAGCACCTGAAACTGTGATGTAATTTCTTCAGCAAAAGCTTAGTGTTCAATAACTGGCCAGATTTGGGAAGAAGTAAACAGGTGAAATGTCAAGTCTCTTTATCACAAGTGTCCAATGTGGCCGCCCCTGAAATTTAAACAAGGCAAATATCTAAACGCAAGCAATAAAACATTACAACCTGTTCTTGATGTATCTGACAAACTTCATCCTCTTTTTTATGTTGCGTCAACTGAGCCATCTGCTAATTAGCCGCCACTGGCAAAATGCCGCTCCAGGGTCTGTTTGAGTGGGATTGGCTCTTGCTTTCGGTTCAGCGATGGAACTTCAGCCTCCACAGAAAAGATTAGCCACTAATGTCTAAAAGGATAGCCATGAAGGATAGAGCAGAGTGTTATGACGTGGCAGATGAATTGTGCCAGGTGGATCAAATCCACAAGGGAAACTTGATAACGCAATTGCAACTGTTTTGCAATTTGTATTTTATTTTGAGATGCATGCCCTGAATTCAGAAGTAATAAGATTACTACAACTTCAGAGGTTTTTAGAGAACTAAATTAAACATTTATTAACAAGAGAAAAGATTTCAAACACATACATCGGTCTACAAAGTACTACTATAATAACTCCGAAAACCCCTAATTAATCTGGCTTAAAGCAATGGCAAAAAAAATAGATTTAAACAGACCCAGGCAAAACAACACAATACCTTGGACAGTCGAATTCAAAGTGAGTTTTCTCAGCTTCAGTTTCTGTAGACAGCAACTTAATGCATAGAGGCTGGAGGCTTTTCACACTTGTGTTAAATCTTAGAATGCCTTACCGTCTGATACACAGCCTCATCTCCTTTATACATGTTTCTCCCTTTTCAATGCAAATTCCATTGTTCCGATATGTCTTTGGAACTCTGCCTTTCTCATGATATAAATTTTTTCATGGGGTTCATATTATCAGTAACCTTTGGGAAAAAACACACTGTTTGGTTTAGCTTCCTCTAGCTAGGTGTAACATCCTACCATCTCTTTGAAATTCAAACCACCCTAATTTATCTATAGATGAAAATTTTCCTCTCATTCTAAAACTTTAGCCATGTTTACGCATTTAGCATTTCAAACCTAGCTTCTTTTTCATGACTCAAAAGCCTCCAGACCATCTGTCTCCAATTCAAATAAATCCCACATACATACACACAGAGAAACTATCCAAACCCCACTATTAACCCACTTTTACAATAAATCACAATAATATGATGAAAATTATTATATTTTCATGACAAGAGGGAGCTGTGAACAAGGGATGGAGGAATCACTAATGATGAGTATGGAGTTAAATGAAGAGAATTCAAAGCGAGAATGAAGATTATGATTGAAGTTAGCTAGGGCATAATCTCAGAGTGAGGGGTCGCCCATTTAAAACAGAGATGAGGAGGAATTTATTCTCTCAGAGGGTAGTGAATCTGTGGAATTCTCTACCGCAGACGGCTGTAGAGGCTGGGTCATTAGATATATTCAAAGCTGAGATAGACCAATTTTTAATCAGTAAGGGAATCAAGGGTTATGTGGAAAAGGCAGGAAAGTGGAATTGAGGATTAGCAGATCAGCCATGATCTCATTGAATGGTGGAGCAGACATGATGGGCTGGATGGCCTACTTCTGCCCCTATGCCTTATGGCCTTAACCTTCATCCTGCTAATAATTGTAAAATTAGAAATCCTTCTAAATTGAAATTGTGCCAGATTAGTGCATTCATGTTTGAAAGGAATATACTCCAGATCTGTTGGCACTGCATTCATAGCATCACAAAGTAAACAAATCTAAACAATTTTTTTATATGCCACAAAATCATATATTCATATTTGAAAGTAAATGTTAACACAATTATTCTAGTTTGATATATCAATCCACCTGAGTAACATGGCAGCTGCAGTGACATATATTGTACATTTTGACCTGGGGGCTCAACTTGGGGATTGGGATGATAGGCAGCTTTGTCCTGGATGGTGTCAAGCTTCTTGAATGTTGTTGGAGCTGCACTCATCCATGCAAGTGGAGAGTATTCCATCACACTCTTGGCTTGTGCCTTGTAGATGGTGGACAGGCTTTGGGGAGTTGGGAGCAGAATTCCCAGCCCCTGACCTGCTCTTGTAGCCACAGTATTTATATGGTTGGTCCAGTTCAGTTTCTGGTCAATAATAACCCCCAGCATGTTGATAGTGGGGAATTCAGTGATGCTAGTACTATTGAATGTCAAGGGGAGGTGGTTGCATTCTCTCTTGTTGGAAGTGGTCATTGCCTGGCACTTCTATGGCATGAATGTTACTTGCCACTTGTCAGACTTGTCCAGGTCTTGCTGCATTTGGACATGGACTGCTTCAATATCTAAGGCATCACGAATGGTGCTGAACATTGTGCAATCATCAGCGAACATCTCCACTTCTGACCTTATGATGGAAGAAAGGTCATTGATGAAGCAGCTGAAGATGGTTGGGCCGAGGACATTACCCTGAGGAAATCTTAGCCAGGTGCTAGCAGTTGGCCACTGCTGAGGCTGCTACTTAAAGATGAGTTGTGATCACTGACTTTCTTTGGGGAAGCTGGGACCAGGCAGGCAGGCCCCATTGATCAGGCGAAGGTGAATTCACCCTTAACTCTTGCCCTGACAAGACTAAACCAATTATGGCAACAGGATACTTGGATATTAATTCCAGAAGGTTCATTAGAAAGCAAAATCATACTTAATAAACTTAAGGTAGTGTCTTTACAGATCTTTTGATTGCGCTTTCCATCTGAGTTTTTTTTTGCAGTTGACACAAAAGTCCTCTCTCTCCCTCTGGCCTTGGTACTTCACACCACAAGGAGAGATTTCTTGTTCCTTGGTACGTGATTTCACCTCTAGGGTCTTCTATTGTTTCTGTGCACCGAGGCTTTACGAAACTCCATTTTTAACCCCTTTCTGACTGTCACACCATTTCACAGTCAGAACCAAACTGGCTCAATTATTGGCTCTCACTGTTACTAGCCTAATTTGATTGGCTTTTCATTATGACACTGAATTGATAAGACACCTGTGCCGCAATAAACGGAGTCCTATTTATGTTGTACAAGACCCTATACATTTCCACTGATACAACCTGATTAGCGTTGGCTTATCATGGTCTCTAGCTTTAGGCTCACAGGCATTACTGAGGTTTGCGATGCCTTTGTCTATAGACAGCCATGCATTTCCACAACACTAAATCACAAAAACTGAGTGTTTAAACTTCTGCATTATTAAAGCTGATTTATCAATTCCGTAACTTAATCAATACACACATAACTCAATCAAATACCTAATTCAATCAAGGTTTCAGGATTAATTGTAACTGATTCTTAGTATAGTGATATAGAGTAAAACTGACTGTTTAGCCAATGTGTTAGTATTATACAATGAAGCTAAGTCTAACCACCCAAATCTACCTACATGGGGGTGGGAGTGGTTGTTCTGGCATTGCCCCCTTGGGCACAGCCATTGCCACTGAGGGCCCTTCTGTGGACCATGGAGTGCCCATCCAGGAGGCACCCCCCTCCCCCCCACTCCATACCCCCGGGAATCTGCTGGGAGGCCACCAGACTACCTGATTGTCTCCCCATCTAAAGGCGGGCCCTCTCAATCTGGGCAAAATGTCTGCGAGGGGGTGAGGGGTGAGGAGTATGGTGGCCCTAATTTGAGCCCTTGAGTGGCTCAACTGCAGCCACACTGCTGATCTCTCTGCCACTGTCAATATGCCATGGTGATGAGAAGATGTTGGGCTCCCGACCCGATGCCTTAGTCTACCATATTGCCCTCGCACATCTTAGCCTATCACTACAGGGCTGGAAAAATTCAGTTCTAACTCCTGTTCTCTGAAACTTCTACCTTAGATCCCTCTGACTTACCATTCTAAAGACTTAACTTGAAATCCTTCTCTTCCATCACACTCCAGCCCCATCCTTCAACCTCCCCTATATTGTATTAGTGCTCTTATTAATGTTCAGTCTGTATTTACGTACATGAGGAATGGCAAATGAATGTAAATTGAACCTTTTTGTTATGTGTTAAATTTTACCTTTAGGAACTTATGGCAGAACAGATGAGAAATTGTCATGGCGACTATATCTCAGTCAATTCTTCTTTGACTGAATATGTTTAGAAAGAACTTTCTTTTTTGCTTGAGTGCAATTGGAATGAAAGCTTAAATTCAGAGAAAAGTTTTGTGTAATGTAGCTGGTATAACAAAAGTGAAAAATTACCACAGCACATAAACAATTAATCAAAATGAAAGAAGAAAAGAGTTCATAGTTTGACATAGATGACAGAGTGAACCTACAAGGCTGATAAAAGATTAGCAGTGCAAATGGCCTGGGATCTCTCTTGTTCAAAATCATATATATATATCTATGACCTAGAAATTTGGATGTACCCATTATTGAGTGCACGGTGGAGGAGCAGGGTTATTGCCAGAGCCCAAATTGTGAGGCTCAAGGCAACTTTGATTTTAGGCCTTATTATTAGGGAGCAAAATATATTTTACTGAGTATTCCTGAAAGAATGACTGAGAGTTACAATTAGTTGCACATTCAGAAGAAATCAAAATTGTTCAACAACCCACAGAACTTTGGAAGTAGATCCATCAACCTAATAAATTTACAATTTGAATCTTGTTAAAATAAATGAAAAAAGAAATCAGATTTTGATGAAGACATATTAAAGAGCAATAGCATTTGGTTAAAATGAAGCAGCTTAAAGTCTGCCTGATGACATTTTCACCCTGTTGAACTAACTCTGGCAACCACACTTAAACTAATTATTATGCTGTGAAATGATCAAAGCTGTTTCGAGAATTTCGCATGTTATCCTGCAAAAAGTTAATGGACTGTTATAAATTGTAAATGGAACACTGATGGTGGTTGAGTCAAAGATTCTTTTCTTTACCTTGGTCAATTGATTCCTGTTAATGTCACAGTTCACTGGGCACAATGTAGCAATAATTAACAGAGAAGTAAGTGGCACTATAATATGATTTTGGTTTCCTGATAAATTGTGAATAATAACTGACCACTATATATATAGTGGTTGTTTCAGCAATTTTGTGGTAATTTTGATTAGATCACTTACTTAAAGGTACAGATAATGAAATATGTATATATACATGACACTTCTATGAAAATGGCAATAGGTGTGAGTTGGTAAAAAAAGTGATGGTGACAGAAAACAGGTTAGCAGAATGTATAGGTAAGACTGGGGACTGGAGATGAATAAGAAATTAATGAGTTAATAAAATAAAGCACAGTAAGTGTAATTTTATAAGTTTAATACTTGGATAATCTCAAATGATTTAGCTATTCTGTTCCAAACTTGCAATAATTTTCTTTCAACCAGCAATAGTTAGTGATGGAAAATAGGACTGTCAATAGGAAAAACACGGGATTTATGTAACAGATTATCTAATGTAGGTATAGTGAAATCCTTCAAAAAACAGAATCAAATGCAATTAAAATGTTGGCAGCCAGGAAGTTAAGGCAGCAGTTTTGGTGTAAATAAGAAGTGAAAGTCAAATATTTGCATATTCTAATTTCTTGGTGCAACAGGATTAATGTATTTCCATATTCAATCTTTCACCCATTGGCTTGCGGCATTCATAACACAGTGTAATGCAAGTAGTTAGCTAGCTTTATTATTACTGCTACAGTTGTAAGACTTTCTCTCTCTCTCTTCAGGTACCATACCCTAAGAGGGAAAAACTCAGCAGGTCTGGCAGCATCTGCAGAGAGGAACACAGTTAACGTTTCGAGTCCGAATAACCCTTCAACAGAACTAAGTAAAAATAGAAGAGAGGTGAAATATAAGCTGGTTTAAGGAGGGGGGTTGGAGGGGGGGGCGGTGGGGGTGGGACAAGTAGAGCTGGATAGAGGGCCAGTGATAGGTGGAGATAACCAAAAGATGTCACAGACAAAAGGACAAATAGGTGTTGAAGGTGGTGATATCATCTAAGGAATGTGCTAATTAAGGGTAGAAAGCGAAAGCAGGACAAGCAAGGTACAGATAGCCCTAGTGGGGGTGGGGTAGGGTGAAGGAATCGAAAAAGGCTAAAAGGTAGAGATAAAACAATGGATGGAAATACATTTAAAATAATGGAAATAGGTGGGAAAAGAAAAATCTATATAAATTATTGGAAAAAAAAGGGGGGGATCGGAAATGGGGTGGGGATGGAGGAGAGAGTTCATGATCTAAAATTGTTGAACTCAATATTCAGTCCGGAAGGCTGTAAAGTGCCTAGTTGGAAGATGAGGTGCTGTTCCTCCAGTTTGCGTTGCGCTTCACTGGAACAATGCAGCAGGCCAAGGACGGACATGTGGGCATGAGAGCAGGGTGGAGTGTTGAAATGGCAAGCGACAGGGAGGTCTGGGTCATGCTTGCAGACAGACCGAAGGCGTTCTGCAAAGCAGTCACTCAGTCTGCGTTTGGTCTCTCCAGTGTAGAGGAAACTGCAATGGGAGCAACCAAAAGATGTCACAAACAAAAGGACAAATAGGTGTTGAAGATGGTGATATTATCTAAGGAATGTGCTAATTAAGGGTAGAAAGCAGGACAAGTATGGGAGCAGTGAATGCAGTAGACTAAATTGAGGGAAGTGCAAGTGAAATGTTGCTTCACTTGAAAGGAGTGTTTGAGCCCTTGGACGGTGAGGAGAGGGGAAGTAAAGGGGCAGGTGTTGCACCTTCTGCGGTTGCATGGGAAGGTGCCGTAGGAGGGGGTTGAGGTGTAGAGGGTGATGGAGGAGTGGACCAGGGTGTCCCGGAGGGAATGATCCCTGCAGAATGCCACCGGGGGGGGGGTGGTGAAGGGAAGATGTGTTTGGTGGTGGCATCATGCTGGAGTTGGCAGAAATAGCAGAAGATGCGGAGGCTGGTGGGGTGATAAGTGAGGACAAGGGGGACCCTATCATGTTTCTGGGAGGGAGAGGAAGGTGTGAGGGCGGATGCGCGGGAGATGGCCCGGACACAGTTGAGGACCCTGTCAACCACCATGGGTGGAAAACCTCGGTTAAGGAAGAAGGAAGACATGTCAGAGGAACTGTTTTTGAAAGTGGCATCATCAGAACAGATGCGACGGAGGCGAAGGAACTGAGAGAATGGGATGGAGTCCTTACAGGAAGCGGGGTGTGAGGAGCTGTAGTCGAAGTAGATGTGGGAGTCGGTAGGCTTGTAATGGATATTGGTGGACAGTCTATCACCAGAAATTGATACAGAGAGGTCAAGGAAGGGAAGAGAAGTGTCAGAGATGGACCATGTGAAAATGATGGAGGGGTGGAAATTGGAAGCAAAATTAATAAATTTTTCCAGGTCCAGACGAGAGCATGAAGCAGCACCGAAGTAATCATCAATGTACCGGAGAAAGAATTGTGAGAGGGGGCCGGAGTAGGACTGGAACAAGGAATGTTCCACATACCCCATAAAGAGACAGGCATAGCTGGGGCCCATGCGGGTATCCATAGCCACACCTTTTATTTGGAGGAAGTGAGAGAAGTTTAAGGAGAATTGTTCAGTGAGAGAACAAGTTCAACCAGACGGAGGAGAGTGGTGGTGGATGGGGATTGTTCAGAACTCTGTTCGAGGAAGAAGCGGAGAGCCATCAGCCTATCCCGGTAGGGGATGGAGGTCTAGAGGGATTGGATGTCCATGGTGAAGAGGAAGCAGTTGGGGCCAGGGAACTGGAAATTGTTGATATGATGTAGGGTGTCAGAGGAATCACAGATGTAGGTGGGAAGGGACTGGACACTCACGGTGGTTGACAGGGCCCTCAACCTTGTCCGGCCCATCTCCTGTGCATCCGCCCTCACATCTTCCTCTCCCTCCCAGAAACATGATAGGGTCCCTCTTGTCCTCACTTATCACCCCACCAGCCTCCGCATTCAAAGGATCATCCTCCGCCATTTCCGCCAACTCCAGCATGATGCCACCACCAAACACATCTTCCCTTCACCCCCCCCGGCAGAATTCCGCAGGGATCATTCCCTCCGGGACATCCTGGTCCACTCCTCCATCACCCCCTATACCTGAACCCCCTCCCACGGCACCTTCCCATGCAACCGCAGATGGTGCAACACCTGCCCCTTCACTTACCCTCTCCTCACTGTCCAAGGACCCAAACACTCCTTTCAAGTGAAGCAGCATTTCACTTGCACTTCCCTCAATTTAGTCTACTGCATTCGTTGCTCCCAGTGCAGTTTCCTCTACATTGGAGAGACCAAACGCAGACTGGGTGACTGCTTTGCAGAACACCTTCAGTCTGTCTGCAAGCATGACCCAGACCTCCCTGTCGCTTGCCATTTCAACACTCCACCCTGCTCTCATGCCCACATGTCCGTCCTTGGCCTGCTGCATTGTTCCAGTGAAGCTCAACGCAAACTGGAGGAACAGCACCTCATCTTCCAACTAGGTACTTTACAGCCTTCCGGACTGAATATTGAGTTCAACAATTTTAGATCACGAACTCTCTCCTCCATCCCCACCCCATTTCCGATCCCCCCCCTTTTTTTCCAATAATTTATATAGATTTTTCTTTTCCCACCTATTTCCATTATTTTTAAATGTATTTCCATCCATTGTTTTATCTCTACCTTTTAGCCTTTTTCGATTCCTTCACCCCACCCCACCCCCACTAGGGCTATCTGTACCTTGCTTGTCCTGCTTTCGCTTTCTACCCTTAATTAGCACATTCCTTAGATGATATCACCACCTTCAACACCTATTTGTCCTTTTGTCTGTGACATCTTTTGGTTATCTCCACCTATCACTGGCCCTCTATCCAGCTCTACTTGTCCCACCCCCCCTTAAACCAGCTTATATTTCACCTCTCTTCTATTTTTACTTAGTTCTGTTGAAGGGTCATTTGGACTCAAAATGTTAACTGTGTTCCTCTCCGCAGATACTGCCAGACCTGCTGAGTTTTTCCAGGTATTTTTGTTTTTGTTTTGGATTTCCAGCATCCGCAGTTTTTTGTTTTTATACCCTAAGAGGGCATTGCTGACCATGGACCTCCATGTTAATCTTGCTCTAGAGATGTGGACTATACTGACTTTAAAAACAAAGCAAGAAGCTGATTTCTATATCCAGTGTATAGGTTAATACCACCTTCCAAGTACTGAGTTCAGGCATCACTACTCGTACCATTAGTAAGGATTATATTATTTTTATTGTTCTGAATAAATATCAAAAGACTGCTTCACATCATGTTTCCTGTTGTTAAGGGATAGACAGTGTGTTCAAGAAAGAAAGAACATATTCTGTCTCTGCTCGTAATCTTCCTGCAAGTCACCTTGCTTTTTTTTTCTTTTTCTTGTGTTTAGAACTCAGCTTCCCATGCTTCCGGGAGGTTCTGATCATTATTTACACTGATGTCTGTTCTCTCCTGCTGATCTTGTAGCTTAATATGGAACATTAAAACTGGTGCTTGCTCAGTCAGAAAGAGTAAACTGTGCCTGTAAATTGCTTTTAACCTCAAAACAATCATACTTAATTCCCTTTTACAGCAAAAGTGAAACATTCTGTTTTCAGATGTTGGATTAAAAATGAAGAGACATTCTGTATAACTGTACTTACTATTTTACAACAACTAAAAAAGGAAAGAAAAGTGACACAAAAGAAATGTGTAAAACATCAGAAAAAATAAGAACAAATAGGTGGAAAAATGTACAAAGCACTTTGTAAACAGTACAATTTAGAGAAAGAAATAGAGAGCTGAGAAGCATTGAAACATTGGGCTGGATATTACATCCCACCCCCAAGCGCAAAATTCAGGGGCGAGCCCGTCTCCTGTTGGCGGTGTCACCCCACAACCATTTAACGGCCAACTGGCCATTTGGTACCTTGAGGCGGGACTTCTGCCCCTCAGCGACAGGAAGTCCCACTTTAGAGAGCTATCAGCCAATCAGAAGCCAGCAACTGTCGAGTACCAGCAGATTCAGTGGGAGTGGTGGCCACAGCCAGTACTGCAGTAAAACCTGCAGGAAAGCATGCTGGGGCCTTGACGGAGCCAGGCTGTCAGGACCTGGCGAGGATGAGAATTGTGAAGGGCTGAGGTGGGTGAGCGTACAAGGTAGACAGGTGGGGTGCAGGGGAACCGAAGATAGGAGGTGGATCTTGGGGGAGGCCCAATGAAAGCTGCCAAACTGGTTGCCTGGTGCAGGCCATTCCTGCTGTTGATTAAATTCCAACAGTGTTGGAATGAGGTCACTAACTGGCGACTTAAAAGCCTCAATTGGCCCAAGGGCGGGCAGGTTGCTTGATGGCTCCCACGTCAGTGATAAAATTATTGAGGGGCGGGCAGGCGATGGGCACGATGTCCATGGCATTTTACGGCCCACCTCGACTTGCCAAACCGCAGCCAGGGGACCGTTAAGTTCTGCTAAGAAATATCAGAGTATCCATGAATTATATTATTGAAACCTGTGCTGAAGCACTAAAATGGTGTTTAGTTTACCATAATTGTATTGTTAAATTATATTTTGATATAAGGCCCTTCTTACTGACTGCTATGTGTTTGTGTTTTCTTTTGTAACTGGTATATCTTAAGAAAGGGGACTTAGAGACTGTGCTTGTAATTGCTGGCTGGCACTGTTCATTTTCTTACCTAGATATGCTGGGAAGTAACTATCACACATTTCATAGTACATATCTGATTTCAAACATTTGTATGTTAAAATAAAAATGGAATGAAGATCGAGTTTCTTTTAAATACATATATATAACTTATATCCACTTAATTTTTTATCCTCCAACGATTCACAACAATTCATAAGTTTTATTTAAATTGCAAACTCTCAATCGAAGTGAGATAATAGTTAAGCCTATAGTTAGTTCCATGTATTCCCTATACTTGTTTTCCTACAGAAAGTGCAGGTCATGGAAATCATTGTGACCCTATTAATCCACAGTCCCTGTGAGCATGGCTGCCACATTGGAATTATCCTTTATATTTTTACAAAGCAAACTTTAATGGTGGACCTTTTCTTCCCCAAGGAACTTACTTCAGAAATTTGGGTGCTTGCCACACATATTTATTTCAAATGTTCACAAGATCAAGAGCAGTGCATGACTGAATTTCCAATCTATGCTTCTGCCAGGCGAGGCTCCAAGTCAGCAGTGCGAAGTTTGAAAACAATCTGGATGTGTAAGTTTACCAAGGCATGATTTATAAATGTTACAGCCTATCTCAGAAGCCATTGCTGACCTCTTAAATGTCAGCACCTTCCAATCCTCAGCACGCTTTATCTGGCTGCCTTGTTTCATTATTACCTCTTTTTTGATTTGTCATTTTCGTTTCCTGCTTCTATTCTTTTCCATTCCTTCCAGTCAGGTTTCTTGATCTTTGTCACCACTTCTCTCCTCACAACCCCACCGCACCCCCCCACCATCACCTCAATTCTAGCTTCCACAAGCTCCAATGTAATGAGTAAGCTTTACAAATACAGCAGACTCCTTGATCTCCTAACCTCATGTTCCCCAGTGTACAAAGAATGCATTCGCTTGCTGTTATCAGTTGCCCCTGCCAATTTAAATACTTGAATCATGTCCCCAATTTTGCATGCTTCATTGAGAGTAGTTCAGACTTCTGATGCCTATCTTATGTAGTATATAAATCTGAATTCAGAAAACCATCTAAAATGCTTCCCACTCATTTAAAGCAACTGCAGTGCACTTTTACACAACAACATAATTTATTTTGTCAAAAAGGCAAATTTTTAAGAGCGTCTTAAAGGAAAGAGAAGCAGAGGGGTTGTAGGGAGGGAATTTTAGAGCTTAGGTGTTTAAATGACAACTGATTGGGAGGCCTTGCCCCCACTCTGCCCCAGGGAATTTTCCCAGTGCAGATTTTTTTATATATAAACAAGATAAACCATGAACTGTTCAACTTTTCAGGAGGTAACTTGGAATGCAACAACAATGTAGTTTATGTAACGGCTGATCTGCTGCAGAGACAGCTTTGGGATTGACAAGGAAGATGCAGATAGCAGAGAAGGTTCCAGGCAGGAATTACTTAGAGCAGGTCTTCATATTCTAATTTATTGGAATTTGTTGCATCAACTGGATTTATTTTATTTATGTTTAGCTCAGAATTGAGAAATAAAATTATTCAGATAGACAGTGGTATTACAGACAGGCGGGTGAATCATTTGAACAGCCCTGATTTCTCCTCTCACCACCCGTCCGTAAACAGAAAAGTGATTTGACTTTTGATTTGCCTCTTTATATGTGTTGGCATATTTTTTCAACCCCTCAGTTTTGGAGTGATCCAATCTCTATTAACAACTCCACAACAAACTTAATATAGGGTAAACTCAGAGAGGTAGTTTATTCGCACACATTTAAACCTATGAGGAGCCTGACCTTTTTTACTCATACAATAAAATGGAGGAATAGAGAAAGAAAGGGGCCTACAGGGCAAAAACCACAGAATAAAAAATTATTGCTTCACATGAATCCAGAGTTCAGAATTAAAAGTCCAATGGTGTATTCCTTCACAGAGGTCTGCAGGCTGAAACTGATGCTGGGTAATCACTTTTCATAGAGTCATAGAGGTCTACACCACAGAAAAAGGCCCTTCAGCCCATCAAGTCTGCGCCGGTCAAACAAGTACCTAACTATTCTAATCCCATTTTTCAGCACTTGGCCCATAGCCTTGTATGCCATGGCATCGCAAGTGCACATACAAATACTTCTTAAGTGTTATGAGGGTTTCTGCCTCTACCACCCTTTCAAGCAGTGAGTTCCAGATTCCCATCACCCCCTGATGAAAAAATTCTTCCTCACATCCCCTCTAAACCTCCTGCCCCTTACCTTAAATCTATGTCCCCTGGTTATTGATCACTCCACCAAGGGGAAAAGTTCCTTCCTGTCCTGCCCACCCTATCTATGCCCCTCAAAATTTTATGCACCTCAATCATGAACCCCCCCTTAATCTCCTCTGCTCCAGGGAAAATAACCCCAGTCTATCCAATCTCTCCTCATAACTAAAACTCTCCAGTCCAGGCAGCATCCTGGTAAATCTCCTCTGCACTCTCTCTAGTGCAATCACATCCTTCCTATAATGCGGATTTCAGAACTGCACACAATACTCTAGCTGTGGCCTAACCAGCGTTTTATACAATTCCAGCATAACCTCCCTGCTCTTATATTCTATGCCTCGGCTAATAAAGGCAAGTATACCGTATGCCTTCTTAACCACGTTATCTACCTGTCCTGCTACCTTAAGGGACAGGTGGACATGCACACCAAGGTCCCTCTGATTCTCAGGATCCTGCCATTCATCGTGCATTCCCGTGCCTTGTTTGTCCTGCCCAAGTGCATCGCCTCACACTTATCCAGATTAAATTTTATTTGCTACTGATCAGCCCATCTGACCAGCCTCCTGGTATCCTCTTGTAATCTAAGGCTATCTTCCTCACTATTTATCACCCCACCAATGTTCGTGTCATCCGCGAACTTACTGATCAACCCTCCTACATTCAAGTCTAAATTGTTTATATATACCACAAACAGCAAGCACCGATCCCTGTGGAACCCCACTGGACACAGGCATCCATTACAAAAACACCCCATGACCATCACCCTCTGCTTTCTGCCACTCAGCCAATTCTGGATCCAATTTGCCAAATTGCCTTGGATCCCATGGGCTCTTACCTTCGTTATCAGTCTTCCATGCGGGACCTTAGCAAAAGCCTTGCTGAAGTCCAAGTAGACTATATCAAATGCATTGCCCTCATCTACACACCTGGTCATCTTTTCGAAAAATTCAATCAAATTGGTCAGACATGACCTTCCGTTAACAAAACCATGCTGACTATCCTTGATTAATCCCTGCTTCTCCAAGTGTAGATTAATTCTGTCCCTCAGAATTGCTTCCAATAGTTTCCCCACCACTGAGGTAAGACTGACTAGCCTATAGTTCCCTGGTTTATCCCTTCCTCCCTTCTTGAATAACGGTACCACACTGGCTGTCCTCCAGTCCTCTGGCACCTCTCCTGTGGCCAGAGAGATATTGAAAATTATTGCCATTGGCCCGCTATGTCCTCCCTTACCTCACTTAACAGCCTGGGATACATTTCATCCGGGCCTGGAGATTTATCTACTTTAAGCCTGTCAGACCACTTAGAACCTCCTCCCTTTCTATGCTAATTTCTTTAATTATATCACAGTCCTTCTGCCTGATTTCCATACCCACCTTATGTTTATGCAATAGCTATGTTAAAAAGCTTCTTGCAGATGTCCAGCCCATCTGCACATTAAAATCTGTCCCAGTATCTTTGTTTCCTAAGTTTTGAATATCATATCCAGTATTGGATTTTTATGTTAGATATATTCTTTAAATGCCAACACAACAAACATGCTTCTCCTGAACTAACCCTGAACAAGAATTACAGCTTGAAACATAGATGACGACGAGGCTGGAGCAGCAAGGCATCAGAGTGAGAATGCATCCAACTTGATGCAGCCATATAAGAACAAAATAAATGGGTGCTCAGGACCACGTGAGGAATTGTGCTTTGCTTATAGACTCTGGAAACTTAATGTGTTTCTTTTTGTCCTCCTTTACAGGTCTCCAGAGCCTAGGCCTCAGCCACTCAGGGAAAGAAGACTCAGCCTCTGAGGATGTTGACACCAGTGACCCAAAGGATGCACCGTCACCCTCTAACAGCGCGAGTACACCCATCTAAGGTTGCATTTAGAATCGGGGCCACATTCCTGTAAGCACAGTACAGGCACATGCCAGCAACTGAGGGAAGTTATAATGGCTGAGGTGCCAGGTGCTTGGAGGACTATTGGGGAGCAGGGCCCCACTGACCCCTACACTGATGATGGTTCCCCGGTCACGGCCATAAGAAGCCTGCTGGAAATGCAGCAGAGGTTAGAGGAACATATGGCAGGGATGCCAGGGGTCGTGCACAGCTTTGCATGGACAATTGAGGAGTCCATGCATGCCATGAGCTCTTCCATGTCTCAGGCATATGGGGTCATGGCTTCTGTCGTATGATGTTGTATGTGTCTGCATGCCACTGTAATGTAATGGTGCTTGACAGAGCAAGTGTTAATGTGGGACTGGAGAATTGCATTGCCCAATGTATGATGTATAGATTCACATGGTAATGGACTGAGAGAACAGTCTGGAGAGAACACTCTGGAACCAGCCTGCATGGAGGTAACAGCATCATGCATGACAGTAATCTAGGATCTGTAAATAGTTAAAGGTTAACAATAAATGGTACATGTTTAAATATACAAGCCTCAAGGTCTCATATTGAGACATCTAAAGAACTCATATTACAACGTGGTTGGCAGCGGTGGTTGCTTCTGCCAGATTTGACATCAGAGATAATACCAGAATCTGACATGATGATCCATGGTGATATGAAAGGTGGCAGTGAAATGCATGAACACAGAACAGCATCCCAAGGTATGAAAAACTGAAAGCAACTGAAGCCTAACTAGAGAGACATGCACCTAAGAAGAAAACTTGAAGAAAGAGTTGAAGAAGCTTCACTACAGACTTGGAAGTGAAGAATCCACCAGAGTGAGGGAAGTCCATTACAGAAAATTGCAAGAACCTGAATGACACAGTTCATGAGATGGTGAGCAAAAATTCAAAAAAAAGTAGCTGTACTTACATTTCAGAATAGATGGTGGTCCCAAGGGCTCAATATCCTGAGGGCAGCTGCAGGTAAAAAACAAAAGTTTAAAAAAAAACCTGCAAAAATCAGCTGGCAGAGTCAAAAGTTTAATCAGGACTTGCAGAGTTTAAAAAAAAAGAGACCTGCAGATTTTAAGAACAAAGTGCTGCCGCTTCAAGTTTGAAAAAAAAATGACCTCAACAGGACTGTGAAGCCATTCAGGAGTTAAAAAACATAAAGAATCACCCAGAAAAGAAATGCTCCTACTTTAAACATTTAAAATCAAATGGTGATATCAAAATGTCAGAAACACACAGGACTACTACTATTTCTCCAAACATGACAGACAGAGATGTGGAAGAACTGTCAAGCCTCAAGACAATCTGAATTTATAAAGGCAGAGACTTGAGATGGGGGAGCAGGGATAGTAAGTAAAGATTGTATTACAAATAGATATTCTCCATTGGAAGTGAAAATTTTCTTTGGAGAAGAAAGGGGAATGCTGTATGATGTGCCTGCATGCTACTGTAATGTAAAGGTGCTCGGCAATGCAAAGGTTAATGTGAGGCTGGAGAATAGCAGCTCCCACAGGTATGATGTATAGAGTCACATGGTGATGGACTGAGAGAACAGTCTAGAGAGAACACTCTGGAACCAGCCTGCATGGAGGTAACAGCACCATGCATGACAGTAAGCTGGGATCTGTAAATAGTTAAAGATTAACAATAAACAGTTCATGTTTAAATATACAAGTCTCAAGAACTCATCATTGGGACATCTAAAGAACTCATATATTACAACAGCTTCCTCCATGGAGAGGTTGGCCACCACCGTGGAGAGCCAGGTTGAACAATTGACCCATATACACTCTGACCTGCACTCTGTTGCTCGAGCCATGGGCTCCATGCAGCAGTGGTTAAGTGGGAGGAGAATGAAGCACCTGGACCTCCCTCCTCCACCTCAGGGAGACAGGGAGGTGAAATTGCGCACCCAGATGGAGGAGGAGCACATACCCTCTGCCATCAACTCCATTGTCTCTGAAGGCATGGCCATGGATGTTGCCCCTGCACCCATGCAGGATATCCCCAGTAGGCCGGAGCCCTCAAGGCCTCGGACCTCCAGAGGACACCTGCCAAAGTCATAGCAGGCAATGAGGTATACACGCAGCAGCTTGCCTCCACCTCAGTTGCTGATGTTGGGTCACATGAAGGCGTGGTGGTAGGAAAAGAAAACTTAAGAACTTATGAGAGCATATAGGGCATTTTTATGAAATTCACTTTATTACATGTAAGTGTTGCACAATATATTGTTCTTCCTTCATTCATGTGTGCATCATTTTTATTTTGGGACTTGCTTTGTCAGAGACCTAACTATACTGGCATGTCTCATGGTTGGCTGCAGGGGAATGTTAGACATTTCCTTTATTGTGTAGGAGAGTATGGTGTTGTGTGTTTGTGATCAGTCTCTATTTAATTTTCATGGGCAGGATTTTTCAGTTGGCGCGCAGGGGCAGGCCAACACATAAAATGATGCATGATGAAGCCAGGCATGCATTCCGATGTTATCGCGCTGTCTCGCTGGAGTCGGCTGCGCACCTGCCGATATATAAACAGCCTATTAAGGCCATTAAGGAAGTGATTAAGCTAATTGTTAATGCTGCCCGTCCAACCTTAAGGTTGGCGGGCAGGCGAAATGGCCAAGTGGCCTTCGCTTTTTTTCGGAAACCTCATCCACGAAAAGGATGAGGTTTCCTAAAGCTTTTATTAATTTAATAAAAAACTTTTCCTACATATAAAAACATGTTGCATCACATGAGGGGACATGTTTAAATAAGTTTTTACTCCATGTATTTAATATTTTCAGTAGTGATTCAATCTCCCTGAGGCATGTAGCTGCCTCAGGGAGATTGAAGCGCTCTTTCGTGCGCATGCGCAGAAGAGCACTGGCCCCCACTCTCTCTTTCCCCCCACCCACGCAGGTAGTGCTTGCGTCTTACGCTGGGCGGGCGCTCACCCCTGCCCGCTCCCACCGAGCCTACCTGCTGCCTGAAAAATCTAGGCCCATGTGTGTGTCCAATTAGATGGTCAACAGTCTGTGGGACATAGAGGAACATGCAGGCTCTGCAAGCATTCCCTTATATACAGTGCTAAGGAGATTGCCTGAGATTATGTTCCACAGGGACAATTGAACTCCTATACATGAAGCCAAGGACCTGTAACAGTGGAGCAGGTTCTGAGGTCTCATTTATGATGGGCTGCTTGGTGTATACTCACTGATGGATCAGTTGTCCTGAGTAACAGTCTTCAGGTCCACTCCCTTTGCTTTTCTAGGTGGTAGAGGATGCAGGTTCCGAGGTAGCTCCTGGGGTGGAGGCTGGCTGGGGTTGGTAGACGTCTCGTGCAGGCAAACCTGTCCTGGTGATGGGACAATGGTCATGTAGGTCCTTCAATCTTGGGTGAATCGCCTGTATATGAGATAGTCCCTGGCATCTATCTCCATGGCAGTGGCGTCCAGTAGAGGCTTATGCGCATTCATACCCTTTTGCTGCTCCTCCCAGTCACCCTGATTCAAGGGTTCGCTGCATCGAATGCCATGTTGTGCAGTGCATAACATACCACAACTATCCTTGAAACCCTCTGTGGTGCATAATGCAGAGCCCCTCCAGGCCCATCAAGCTGCAGAAGTGCATTTTCAACGTGCCAATGATCTGTTCGATGATGGTTCTAACAGATGACAGAAGAGTGCAATGGTCACCTCTTTGTTGCACCTGTGTGTGGCAGTCCAAGAAATGCCATGCACGTCGCCCATGGGAGACCTGGAAGCAGCTTGTAGTGAAAAAGTTGAGCTCTGCAGTCACTTTGAGGGCCACTGGCAGAGGGTTGCCACCAAATCCATGTGGCAGCAGTTCTAGCTGCAGGATCTGGAAAATTTCAGTGACTGCTTCCCAGGACAGCCTCAGGCGTCTCTGGCACTGCCTCACAGGTATCTGGTGATAGTTTGCCCATGTCCCGAAGATGTGCTGAAGTGCCAGTGACCATCTTCTCCTTTGCCTTCCCTGGATGGCTGCCTTCAGACTCGCCTGCCCTTCTGATGTTGCTTGCTGCTGGCCTTGGGTCCTCGATTGCTGATCAGCAAGAGCCTTCCTTTGTCAGATCCTCTCTTGCTCCCAAGGTTGTAGGAATTGGGTGTATGAGACCCATAGATCTACCACTGAATGAACTGTGTGAAAAAGACAGACAATGATATGGGCACCTGTCTCTCCAGGGGTTTCATCCATACAATTGCTGATGCAGTGAGATTTTCTACTTCCCCTATTGTCCACTCTGCAAAACTCCACACACTTCACATTGGCCTCCTCCCATTTCAATCTGCATTCCTGGCAGCCACAAGTAAGTTTTTAGACATGGCCAGTTTATACTGTGCGACTGACCCTCGAAATGCTACCCCTGACTCTTTACCCTCCCATCACCTTCAGCTTTGTCCCCACCACCTTTGACATTCCCAATATCACTGTGTACCTTCCCTCTCTAAACCTTGAACCTCCCTCCCACTCCCACCATCACCCTTGTCGTGGAAGTGGGCATGTCATCTCTCTCTCCCCTCCGAACCTGCACCTTTTCCTGTTGATATTCCCCCTCTCACCCTAGACCCTCCCTGCAACATTGTTAGAATTTCCGTTAAATCCCATGATCTACCCTATGAGATCTTCAAATATCCCTAGCTCAGACTGGAACTGCCTCCCCAATCGAATCGGGCTCCCCCCCTGTGACTATGAACGTTCCTTCTGCTAGCCAGCACCCTGGCTTTGACCCACAGGACTCAACCTGGCGCAGTATTGACCCCCCCATAGGCCCCTTCATTGACTGCCATCAAAGCCACGCTCCGACCATACCCAAGACACCAGGTCCTTCCCGCTGCAGACTTCCACACCCAGACCCTGCCCGCTGTGCTCCCTCGAAGCCCTTTTCCATGCCCCCATCTGAACCCTCCCCCACAGCCCCTTCATCCCCACTGACTCAGCCTTGCCAGTCCAGACCCTCCATGCAAGCTACCTTTCTCCTGCTCCCCTCCCTGTGCCACAGAGTTCCATGAAGACAACCGCTCACCTCAGGCACAACTTCAATGCCGACTGGTGCATGCCACCTTTAAATGAATGTGAACCAGGTGCCATGAGGTTCCCGTGCGCCGCTGATTTAATCTTGAAGGCATGACTTAATTTCACAAAGTTTTAAAATAATGAGTAACCATTGGATGCAAATGAATTGAAAATAGAGACCTGCCACAAGATGGCGTGAGGTCCAATGCGCCACTGCCTGTGCCACCATATGAACTTTTCACTCTGAACACACCACTGTACTTTCGAAATTTCAGCTCCTGCAGAATTAACCCACCCCACCCACCATGCTTCCCGCTCCCAGAGTCATCATTATATTCTGCTATATGTTTAGAATTGAGAAGTAATCGAGGCACTTAAATATAATAGGAAATGTCTATGTGCCTCCTGATAGCAACATGAAGTGTCAGAACATTTTAATTCAGAGATTATAGAGGCTTGTAACAAAAACAAAGTTGTTTTAACGGGAGATATTAATTTTCTTATGGATTGGAGAAAGCAAAGTAGATGAAGTCAGAAAGATAATGTACTTCTTGAGATCATTCAAGATATTTTTTTGGAGCAATATGTACCAAAACCAACAAGATGGCAGGCCTCACCAGATTTAGTAATGAATAATGAACCAAAATTTGTTAATAATCTAACAGCAAGAAAACATTTATTTAACGGTGATCGTAATATGATCAAATTCAATGTTGACTTTGAAAAGAGGAAACTTAACAGTTACTGAAACACTAGATTTTGGCATGGCTAGCTTTAGGGGATGTGACGGAGACTGACAACAAATTAATCAAAGCTATTATTGGGTAAAACCACAGCTGAACAGTGGGTATTGTTTACAAAATACCTCAGCTTAATAGAGGACCAATATATACTTTCCTAAGATATACTTACTGAATAAAACAGTCATAGTTGATAAAAGAAGAAATGAGAGCTAATATAAAACTAAAGGAAAGAGCATATAAGAATCCAAAGAATAGTGTAGATCCAGATGGCTAGAGAGATATAAATAACAGCAAAATAAGACAAAGTAGATAATAAAAGCTGCAAATCGGGAATATGAAAATAAACTTGTGAGAGATGTCAAGAGGTTTTTATAATTATAGTGGAAGATAAAGAGTAGTCAAGGGTAATGTGGCTCTTTAAAAACGGGTGGTGGTAATGTTGTAAATGAAAATAAGGAAAAGACAGACATTTTGAATAATTACTTTGGGCCACTCTGTACAGTAAAGAAAGAGAATAATATACCTGATGGTCAAGGGAAATTAGTAACACACCAAGGACTGAAACTCACTAAAGTTACTGCAAGCAAGAAAGCAGTATTTGGAAAAGTAATGGTGCTAATTGTGCACAATTCTGGATATTGCACCTTAAAATGGATATCTTGACCTTGGAAGGAGTACAGCACAGATTCACCAGAATGTTACCAGGACTCCAAAAGTTAGATTATGAGAAGTGATTACATAAACTAGGCTTGTATTCTCTGGTATATAGAATATTAAGGGGTGATTTGATTGAGGTTTTTTTTAGGATTTTGGAAATATTTGATAGGGTAGGTAGAGAAGAACGACTTCAGCTGTTAGAGGAGTCTAGGACATGGGAACACAAATATAAAATCAGAGCCCGGCTATTCAGGAGAGAAATTAGGAAATAATTCTTCATGTGAAAGGTGTTAAACATTCTCTTCTCACAGACAGCAGTAGATGCTAATTTAATGAGTAATTTTAAATCTGAGATCGATAGTTTTTTTTTCTAGACACAGCTATAAAGGGAGACGGAGCAAGGCAAGTAAATGCAGTTAAGATACAGTTCAGCCATGATCTCGTTGAACTGCGGAACAGGCTTGACGAGCTGAATGGCCTACCCCTGTTTTTGTATTCCAACGTTCTTATGTGTGCTCTTTTTATCCCAGTGGGGCAGCAAATCATCTATTGCAATGTGAGCTTGGGCTTGACATCACAGCTTACTATTATTATTAATTATTATTATTATCACATGGGAGACTGATCAAGAAGGTAGAGCCGATGGGATCCAGGGCAATTTAGCAAATTGGATCCAAAATTGGCTTAGTGGCAGGAGGCAGAGGATGATGGTTGAAGGCTGTTTTTGTGGCATACCCATAGGTTTCGGTGCTGGGTCCTTTGCTGTTTGTAGTGTACATTAATGATTTAGACATGAATGTAGGAGATGTGATCAGTAAGTTTGTAGAATTTATAAATAATAGTGTACAACATTATGAGGGGGGTAGATAGGAAGAAACTTTTTCCCTTAGTGGAGGGGTCGATAACCAGGGGGCATAGATTTAAGGTAAGGGGCAGGAGGTTTAGAAGGAATTTGAGGAAAATTTTTTTCACCCAGAGGATGTGGGGGGGTATCTGGAACTCACTGCCTGAACGGATGGTAGTGTTGGGAACCCTCACAACATTTAAGAAGTATTTAGATGAACACTTGAAACACCATAGCATACAAGGGTACGGGTCAAGTGCTGGAAAATGGAATTAGAGTAGATAGGAACTGGATAGCCGGCGTGGACACGATGGGCCAACTCTAAACTCTATGACACTATAAGCTGCTCTGCTCCCTGATGCTTTTCTCATTCCTTGTACCTGATGCTTTTGCTTTCAGCATGGATTCTGTGCAGCAGCAGGAGGGAATGTAACCGAATCAGGGATTCCTGCCTGCAGCATAGGCACAGAGCTTGGTCCAAAAGCAAAGCAGCAGTGTTGGGTGCCACCTAGAGCTGGAACCAACAGTGTAAAATGGGGTCGAAGTATACAATGAACTAGGGAGAGGAAAAGAATTGGGGCGATTTTAACCCTACCAGTCTGGGAGGAGCAGTTAAAATGGCTCAGGAGACTTACCTGCTGATTTCCCAACTGCCTGTGCTAATCATGATTTTAATTTGCCCTTTGGAATAGGTTACAAAGGCAGAGGGTTCCTATTTAAATATGCAGATCAGGATTTAATGATGTTGTCGGGCCCCAATTGCAATTTGGACTCTGCCCTGAGTGGGGAATGACTGCAGCCTTCTCACCAAGTGAAAGTGGTGAGAAGACAACGCAGAATCAGAAGTTCTTTTTTAACATTTAATGTTTTTTTCTTTTAAACTTTATTTGTGCAACCAGGAACATATGAACATATAAAGCAAGAGCCTGCTCTGCCATTGAATAAGATCATGGCTGATCTGATTGTAACCTGAACTTCCACATTCCCACCCGGAGGAGGAAGAGAACTCCTCTGGGTCACACAAAGAATGTTTGGGCCTCTCATGTCTTGGCAGCCCCACTTTCTCTCCCACGCGACCTTCCTGATACACCTTTCACATAAGCCAGAATTTTCCCATTGGTGTGCGTGTAAAATGACTCAGGGTGACGCCGGGCAAGCGTCCCAACGTCACCGCGCGCCATTGCATATTTGAGAAGGCAGGCACTATAAGTTCGGATGTGCACTCGCCATCAATTAACAGGCCAGTTAAGGCCCTTGAGGCAGCAATTGATCTCGATTTTTCGCAGCCCGTGCGATCTTCAGGACGTTGCACGGGCACAATGGGCAGGCGGGTAGGAGACATTTGTATAAACTTCATCCACTGGTGGGATAAGAGGGGTGAGTGGGGTTGCGAATGTAATGTTTGAGGGATTTAAGTGTGAAAGTAACTTTTACTTGCCTGAGTGGGCAGGAAGACTCCAAACTCATACCAGCTGCTAGGACAGGAGTAAAAGCCTTGGTCAGGAATCTACAGTAGAAATCATTTCTGGGGCATTCAGCTTTCAGGAAGCCTTCCCTTAGCCTGGGGATGGGAGTTATGCTCCCCACTGGAAGCACCTCCTCTGAGGAGGAAGGGAGGGCCAGAAGGGGGAGGAGACCAAGAGTCCACATTCAGCCTCCAGGGGAGCCACCTTTGGGAGGAGAGGCACAGGCACAAGTGGTGCAGGGCAACAGGGAGTGCAAGGCAGAAGGGGCTGCAGAAGACACCAATATCTTGCTGCCAGGGTTTACAGGCGGTGAAGCAACTACCTCAATATGTCTGAAGTCCAGTGCCAAAGAAGGGTCTGTCTCTCAAGGGAGACAGTCACCTCCATCTGTCAGATGATAGGTCCTGAGATCTCCTCAAACTGTGTAGGTGGGCACCCCATGCCAGTGGCTCTAAATGTCACAGCTGCCCTCAACTTCTATGCCTTCGGCTCTTTCCAGGGGTCGGTGGGTGATCTCTGTGGAATCTCTCAATCAGCAATCCACACTTGTGTCAAGCAGGTGACAGACGCTCTATTCAGGTGTGCATTGACTTTCATCCACTACCGCTGGGACGATGCCACTCAGACAGAGCCAGACAGAGCGAGCCAGAGGCTTTGCAGTGATTGCTGGCTTCCCCCACGTGCAGGGTGCAATAGACTGCACACATGTGGCCATCAAGGCACCAGCAGGTGAGCCCGGTCCCTTCATCAATGGGAAGGGCTTCCACTCCATGAACGTGCAGATAGTGTGTGATCACAAGCTGCAGATTCTACAAGTCTGTGCAAGGTACCCAGCCAGCTCCCACGACACTTACATACTTAGACACTCCCAGGTGCCGGGGCTCTTCAGTGCTCCAGCCCGGCTGGATGAATGGCTGCTAGGTGACAAGGGCTATCTCCTCAGAAGGTGGCTCATGACACCTCTCCGCCATCCAAGAACAGAGGTTGAGCAGCGGTACAATAGGAGCCACGCCTCCACAAGGGCTGTGGTGGAGAGAATCGTCGGTCTTCTCAAGATGCGCTTCCAATGCCTGGACCGCTCAGGGGGTGCACTCCAATACCCCCCAGATCATGTATCACTGATAGTGGTTGCATGCTGCGCTCTCCACAATCTGGCACTGGAAAGGGGTGATGCAGCGGACGAGGAAGACATGGACACAGTTGCTCCGGATGCACGCAGTGAGTCCAGCAGTGAGTCCGAGGATGAGCACGCACAGAAGAACACTGAGGGGATAGACGCTGACCCGGGCATCCTCCAGGAAGGCAGGGATACCCGGGAGGCTTTAATCCAAAGAACCCACCACAGATGGACCTTCAACATACACCAGGGCTGCAGGCTCCACACTCAATACCTGAGTGCTAAATCAGCCTGGATAATAACATTAACTAAGGCCCTTGTCAATAAAGCTCAATGTCAAACAACTCATTCATAATATCATGGCTTCCCGTACACTTGCAGGAGTAAGGAATCACCCTGAGGCATGGCAACATGTCAAAATTTATTGAGTAAACAAATGTAACTTCAAAGCAAAATAAAAATGTTGTTGGGCATCACACCAAGCCTTCCACAAAGTTCTATGGGCCAACATAAAAACACCAGTGATAAACTCATGATGTGCCTAAGATGCCTTAAATTTACGCTTACAGGTGCTACGTCTAGATGCTGTCCCCTCGCTGGCACTGGCATCTGAGACAGCCTGCTCACTGTGCTGTCCTGTTGGCCTCGGTGACCTTGGCGGACGTCCTCTGGCCTGCAGAGCATTTGATGGCCCCACCTGGGAGGAAGCGGCCAGCTCCACAGCCTGATCGGATGCCACGGTCACTGGCAGAGGCATGGAGGAGCTGCTGCCCTCATCCGGAGTGCCCTGAGAGGAGCCCACAGAGACGACAGGCAGCTGCTGCACCAACATGACGTCGCTTTGGATCTCCCTGCTCACCGTAGATGGATGGGCACCGAGCTGGGATACTTGGTGCCCAGACCATCTCCCACACTGACGCTGACCAGCTGTGGCCAATGCCGCTGTGAGGGCTTGCAGGTTTGAGTGCAACCCCAGGAGGACCTGATTGTTCTCCTGGAGGTGCCTCTCCATGACAGTCGCCACTCTCTCCATGGAGGAAGCATAGCACTCAGCCATGAGGCTCATTGCATTGGTGATGCTCTGTGTGGACTCCTCCAGCGTGGGCGCCATGCCACGCATAGCCTCATATATCTCCGCCAGATTCCCTGCTGCACTTCCAGCATTTGCTGTCTCACGGATGACTCCAGAGGCACATCATCAGCTACCGACCGAGCAAGTACCTGGTCCCCAGCATTCCTCCAACTGCCGGCGCCCTGGGCACTCTCTGTCTCTGCCTGCACCTCAAGTGAGTGTGAAGTGCCCTCACGGCTGTGCCCCGGGACACTAGCCAAAGATCTGATTCCCATCGAGGTGCAAGTATCTGTGCTGGTGCCTGTCTGGTTGAGATGGTTTGACGCTGGAGAGTGCATTTTCTCAGGGGCTTCAGGGGTGAGAAGTGGGCCCTCTATCTCCTCCTCCTGGTGCTGCTCCGGTGATGCTGAAAGGAAGAAAAAGGACATTTGATTATTTACGGTGCAGACAATGTCAACTTGCATGCCACTCCCCCAGATCATTATGCACTCATCCTTCCATAATCAGGGGTAAACCCATGTTGCCAACTAAAATCACGGAGCATTCAGCAGTGCCATGGCTTCTGTGACACACATGGTGACCTGACTGCTCGCCAATCATACCTCCACGTGGCACCCCAGCATCACCGCCTCTGGTGGACCTGGGGGCATGGCGCTCTCAAGGTCCATGGCCTGCTGCTCGGAAGCTGTAAGAATGGCCAACTGGGCCTGCCCTCCGCCAGTCCGCATTCATTCCGATGCATTGTGCGCAGTCTTTCCCTGAAAAGGAGAGAGGAGCATTGAGTAGTGCAGCCTGCACCTGAATTCCCATCTCATCTCTGCCAACCCAGCCAGGGAGGGATATTGCAGGACTCCAGTTCTTCGTTACCCCACATCTGCTGCACACCCACCCAAACAAGCAAGGGCTGACCCCCTCCCCACATTGGCCAAACGCTGCCTCCTTCAAATGTGGCACCACAGGGCACCATTTTGCTAAGCAAGGAGGCACAAGCATGAGAAGTGCAAACACCAGAAGATAGATTGGTGCCCCCCAACTGGAAGCTCCCCTCCCAGCATGTTAGCACCCTGACTTCACCATGCTTCGCAGTTCCAGCACTCTGCCTAAGTGCAGACCCTTTGCTTTCAACCCCATTCTATACTCTGGGTGTCAGTGTCACACATGCTGCTGATGCAGAATACATCCTAGCTCAACCCTCTCATGGTGAACGGGGCATGGGCAATCTCTGCTGGCACACCCAGTGAGGGATCCATGGCGTGAGGGATTCAATGACGTTACTGTACTCAGAGTTGGCGGGGGGGGGTTGGGTTTGGGGGAAAGGGTGGCAGCTACATTAAGTGACTTGAGGCAACATGGTACTCACCCTTCCCGAGCGCAGGAGATCATTGAACCTTTTGCAGCACTGGATCCATGTGCGCCGCACCGCATCATGGGAGCTAACACACTCGGCCACCTCCTCCCACAAACGTTTGGTCAGGTGGGAGGGCCTCCGCCTCCTGGCCCTCAGAAGAAGGACCTCCTCTAGGAGGGCAGCTAGGCACTCATCTGAAAAACGAGGGACACGCTGCCCTGCTGGCCTACCCCGATGGCCTACCCTCCGGACTTGCGTCACCAACATTGCCCCTCTGCAGAGCCCTTTGCCCAGCCATAGCGAGCTGCCCTTCCAAGGCTGCCAGGCCTTCCTTTATACAGGCTGCTGGGTCACCATTGGACTTAGGGGGCTGAGCGTGCCCGCTGCCACCCACCCACTCCCGCTATCCACAGGAGCCATGAACTACGCTGGGCGGGCCTTAATTGGCTCGCCCGCATAAAATGACGGCGTGGACCCGATCACAGGCATCGATGGGATCCGTGCCCGCTCCCAACCGGCCCGCCCGACATGGGGATAATTCTCCCCATGAAGAATCTTCTTATCAGCAAACCTTCCTTTGGTGCCAGTTGGCTGCCTCCTGCCACCTGAACATTTGCTTCTGCATGTACGCTGACCAGCTGCCACCTTCCACCAATTTCAGCCAAGTAACTGGCCAGCAACATGCAGATGAAGCTCAGGAGTGAAAATGGTCCAAGTCTTACACTTCTGACATGTGGTGCATTTGACACTTGATTTATGCCAGAGTGTTACTGTTCAAGGTACAGACTTTTAGTCCCCAGACTATCTTAAAATGCATTCACCAATGATCAAGGCCATTTGGAAAGATTATTTAAGGATTATATAAAGATGGCACTGTAGAGTGTATTTTTATCTGAATGATATTGCAAATTAATATGTTTTATTCGTATTGCCCCATTACATTTGAAACATTCCCAAGTCTGGTCCTCAGCAGCACTGGGCATTATGCTGCAGCATTGGTCTTAACCTCAGAGTACTACAGCAGTGTGGTTTGAGAGTCCATCACAGTACTACAGCAGTGTGATTTGAGAGCCCACCAGATTCACAGAGATACACAACTGAATGAATTGCTGCTTTGGGGTACTCATCATCATCATCATTATTATTATGTGTTCTCTGCCCGAAGGTAGGTCCTTGGCTCATAGTCTTCTCTATATCTCTCTATCCTATGCCAGTCTTTTCATTTTCCAAAAACTTCCTTCAATTTCCAAGCCATCCAGTATTTATATTCAGTGTCTTCAAATGCTTTGATCATTGCTTCTACATAGACATTGAAAAGGACTGGTGATAAACACACTTATTGAACTCCTCTTCCTAATACACATGGTTCCAACTCCCCATTGGCTACTCTCACTTTTGCTGTTTGTCCCAAGTACAGGTTTCTTATGAGTCGTCTGTCTCTCCAGCCTATTCCTATGTCTTTCAGTACTGTCAAGAGCTTAATCCAGTCAAGCCGGTTGAATACTTTTTCAAAGCCCACAAAACAAATATATATTTCCTGTCCAAATGCTTAACTGCATTCACTCATAAATCTTATAATGCCTATTGCTTCCCTCATCCCTCTTCCTCCCTGGAATCCAAACTAATCATCTCCGATGTAGTTCCTTCCTTCCACTATGGGGTACAATAATGCTGAAATTCATATCTGTTGGGAGAAAGATTAGTAACCCTGCCTGTACTCAGTCTCATAACAGCTGTCCCAGATAGAAGAACCTTATTCATCTGCCTAGGTTGGATGTGAATTGTAACATACTCTGCCATCAAATTACGCACAGGAGCCTTAGAATGAAACTTGGCAGTCATTATTCAGGCACAGTTGTTCTAAAATAATGGTTGATGGCTAATGATGAAGAACCAGCAACACTTTTAAATGAATGATATCAGTGTCACTGATCAAAGCTGATTTTTATTCAGCAAATAAGAGCAGGTTTAAGTACAAAGAATCAAGTTTAGTATGTATGGGTAGGAATTCGTTTGATGTTTCTGTTTACTCGTGAGACTTAGAACCATTGCATGTTCATACCAAAATGCCATGTTCAGAAGCAGGTCTGTGTCTCTCATGAACCTTATGTGTGTAGTGAATGGGATGTAGAGCCATACTTTTATTGCTGGATCAACTAGAAATATAAGGCTGATCTATTCCAATTCTGATCGTAAGTAAAATTAAAATCGATGTCGATAGATGATATATTCCAGGCTAAACTGCAAAATGTTTATTACAATGAAAAATTATATCCAGAAGCCAGTTAAATCAGAAAATGTGTACTTAACCCTCACTGATTCATGAAATGGATTTCTGAGTCTAGCATAACGAGCTTTTGGGGCAGGAGGGCAAATCCATGTCACAGCATGAGTTGGCCATAAATGCTTATAACACTTTGGGGTCAGTCAGAATCATTATTAATTACCTTGTCCAACACAATCACCTTATTTTCTATTAACAGATATGCCCATTTATTGCACCAGCATTTATGCACATGGTCATATGATAAGTTCTACAAGCATAATCTGAGCATTATATCTATGACAGGGTATAATTACATTTATTGGGCAACCATTTCTTACACAATAATGCTGATCAATATAATATCTGAGCTTGCTTCTACTTCCCCAGGTTATTCATTTGTGGTGCTAATTTTGTTGTGAGAAACATCAAGAAGATCAGTGAGCTTTGAGTAAAGTGGGACTCCTGCAAATTCTTTTACGAAAAGATTTCAATACATACAAGCTTCTGTATAATGACAGCACACACTGGGTGTGGCACCCTAGGCCTCCAATGTTCCAGAGTTCTTGTAAGCAGCTGGCAAACTTACATAACCACCTGGATTTTGCAGTCAGCAGCATTGCAATGGCATTTGCCTCTGACCTCAAAGAAAGCTGCCCACAAAGATGTGGCAATCTCTGTGGCAATGGCTTTTCTCTTTCCAGAGGACATTTAAAATCTGGCACCAAGCCAAGGGGATTTCCAAGTATCCAGCAGAAGTGAGGTCAGCAAGCAGGGTAAGCAGCCAATCACAATTAAGCGTTCTCACAGAAAACCAGGAAGTTTAAAAACACCAAATCGTTTCACTTTTCATTTACTTTTTCAGATAGTGAAATAAATGGTTATGACTATGAATTAAGATATATATGATATAATATCTAATATGAAAATATTATAAAACTAATTGTTAAAAAAAATCTTTATTTACTGCCACTATTCTGACACAGCTGTTGGTAAAGGCTTAGTTTTTCAAATCCCAGAGGGAAACTTGAAACAACTGTCATAACCCCTTTTTGCAATTTGTAGGTTTCGAAATGCAGGTTTTGAATTCCAAGTCTCAAGAGGCTTTTTATAAAACTAAATTAAACATTTATTAATACAAGAAAAATTGTAGGCACATACATATGTCTACAAAATTACTACTATAATAACTACAAAAATCCCCTAATTAATCTGACTCTGTTAGACCCTTGGTAAGGCAACAGTAAATCACATAGATTTAAACAGACACCTGGCAAAGCACACCCCAGACAGTTGCATTCAAAATGAGTTTCTTTCAGCTCTGGGTCCTTGCAGACAACAGCTTGAGTGTCTTTGGTAACTTCAGACTTGTCTGTTTTATTCCTTGTTGACCTACCATATTCAATCCCCTTATACTTGAGATCATCCAAAACTCTGCTGTCCATATCCTAACTTGCACTTGTCACCTGTTCATCCATCAACCCTCTACTTGCTGACCCATACTGACTCACAGATAACCAACGCATTGATTTAAAAATTCTTATCCTTGTTTTCAAATCCCTCCATGGCCTCGCACCTTCATATCCCTGTAATTTCCTCCAGCCTAATAATCCTCCAAGATATCTGCAGCTCTCCAATTCCAGCATCTTGATCATCCCCAATTTTAATTGTTCCATCATTGGTGATCATGCCTTCAATTTCCTAGGTCCTACACTCTGAAATTCCTTCCCTACCCCACTCCATCTCTCTACCCCATTTCTCTCTTTTAAGACACTCCCTAAAACCTACCTCTTTGACCAAGCTTTAGATCATCTGCTCTAATACCTCCTTATGTAGCTTGGTGTCACATTTTGTTTTATAATGTCTCTGTGAAGCATCTTGGAATGTTTCATTATGTTATGGGTGTCACATAAATGCAAGTTGTTGTTGTAAAGTTGTGAACGCTTTTTTCATAATGGAGAAATTTTACATTCCATGATTATCAAATTATTGTTTCAGGGCTAGTGAGAGAGTTTAGCAGTAATTATGAAGTTGCTACACTGCTGCCATCCCAGTTACACTTCATTCAACAAGGTGTAACTTTTTCCAGGGTTTTGACAGCATAAACAGCATAAAAGTGAAGTTTTTCATCAGTTCATTGATTGCTTAGGGACTGCACTCTGGGGTCCTCACCACAGCACCATCTGGAGAAGCGATGAATCACTGACAGCAACTTCTGAATTTCCACGTTATTCTACGTATGTGTGGACTCTAGAAGTTGATGTTGGTTTCAGTGGAGTAATGATGGCGAATGCTGACCGTTTTGCTGTTATTCTTACTGCAAAATCTGGGCCATTATATTTCTACCCTTAAGGTAGTCCTCATAAATCCTTTTCAATAGCAGCTGAAAAGGGCAACCTGACAGTTCACCACAAGTTGGCTAACTTTCCAAAAAATGCAGTGTAGTCTAAAAATCATGCCCATGGATGAACAGCTTTGTCACAACCTGATTACTCCTCACTGCCTTTTGTTGAAAATATTGTAGTGTTATAATAGGAATGCAAGGTTACTCAGCCTCATCTCATTGCAATGTTTTGGAAAAAATCTTTTCTCCGCCATGATGCAATTCAAAGACCTATTTGAATATCATTCCACAATTGTGCTTCCTGCCCCTTGCTTAAATGAAGTTGACTGCCTTGATGACTGTGTCCACTATCTGCTACAGATTAGGGACTCAGCCTGCCAGAGCTTCCTGGAGCAAAATTCAATGGTGGCAGAAGAATTTGGTCAATAGACCTGAAACACGAATCTTGACAATGTAGATAGTGCTTTCTCACTTCTTGGGGAGCGATAGCAAAGAAAGCAGCAATAGACAGCACATAGTTATAATAATTATCTTTTTCTTGCCAAATGCCTTTATCTCTATGGTGTAGATTTTTGGTCAGAGTGTTAATCAAGTAGGTAGTGGTTGGGTTTATTCTGCTCTTGTCATTTTAATGGTCAGGCCTCATTTGAATTAAATCAGCGAGCTTTTAGTGAGAACTGGCTCCCAAAAGAATACTTGTGGATTTAAAGATCATTAAACAGGTTATTGGTGAGTAGTTACTTGATGGCACTGTTGCTGACTCACTCCATCACTTTGGGTAATAATTGGTTCAGCTAGATTTGCACTGCTTGGACAGAATATACCTGGACAATTTTCCATATTAGCAGCTTGATTCCACTCTTATAGCTTCATTGGGATAGCTTGGCTAAAGAAACAGATATTGCTGTGTAGTCTGCAGGACTGCAGCTGGGATATTGTCGGAACCTATAGACTTCACTGTGTTCTAATACATGATAAGAATTACAGATACTTTGTCACTATGCGATCATTATGAATCTACTGTTATAATAATGATTTTATACATATACTGACAAGTTAGAGACATCTGTCTGAAACATAAAAAGCATGCCATTAAAAGAGACATAATTTGGTTAGCTGTTGTTATCCTTCAAAGTTTTTATCACCCAGGGAAAACTCCAATTCTTACTCTAACTAAAATTTCATAGAAACATGTAGAATGCTTAAATGTTTATAATTGAAGCTGAATGTATTTCCATTTTATCACAAACATACCAAACTAAAAATCACACTTTTGCTGATTATCAACAAAAGGCCACCTGGTGCATCAGTTAGGCGTATGGAATCACTACAATTGATACAGTGAATGACAAAACATTGGATTTACACAGCAGCTTACAACGCATCATTCAAAAACATTACTCGTACACAATGAATTACTCCTAAGTGCAGTGACTCTTATCTGGACAACATGGCAGCCATTTTGCACACAGCAAATTACAAATTAAATGAATGGCTAATATCACGTTATCCAGCAATGAAATAAGAGTCACAGTCACTGTTATCTTCTGTAGAATTAGCTCTTCATTAATTATACTTGTATTTTACATCACAATACTCATTACACATGCACTGTTGACATTACTTTATATGCTGAATTAATTACTCTTTTTATATATAGTGACTGATTCCATTATTTTAGTATATACAGTACACTTTACCTTTGCAACATGCTATTGTTTTCAGATGTGCAAAGCAACCAGCAAGCCACAATACAAAAATTAATTAAATCAGAATGTATTGACATGTATTCAACTGAGGTGAAATTAAACACAAACTTTTACAATATTTTTTTATTTCAGATGTAATTTTTGGGTACTTAACGGAGGACTTTCTCCACTGAGACATATAGATTTGTTAAATCCTGATTTTATATTCATGGTTATTGCCCATTTTTGCAGCAAATTGAAATAATATTGCTTACAGCACCACCATGTGGATCATGATTAATTTGTTAACTTGCAGTATTTTAAAATCACCATTAGGTGGCACCTAAAGTGCTATGATGGAGAGTTGACTATTACCCGTGAGATGAAGGGAGAACATCCAATAATAATGATTGGGGGCTGGTTTATTTAGCAGCTTTAGTGCATTTTTTACAAGCTTGAAATAGGGAGGAATATTTTTGAAGTTTAAATATTCTGCCTCTCTTGTTGCAATGTCAAAAAGACATGCAGAAATATTGGTGTTCATTTCAACCTGCACCAGGTTTCCGATGGATAAGAGCAAATGTGCCCTTTGAGCCCTGGTATACTTTAACACTGAGGCTACATCTGCATGACACCCAGTCTGCTGCCTGCCCAAAATGGACAGAAAGTGTCAGCTAGCTGGCGGACAGGAGCAGAAATTCATGTAGCAGGAAGCTGCCAGCTGGCACAAGAGGAAGGTTTGCCAGTAAGTAGGTAATTTGCATGGCAGTTCACAATAGGACTACGTGCGAGGTATGGGGGAGTCAGGGGTAGGGGAGGGCATGACTTTCTTTGTGGGGCCCAGAGAAGCACTCCTATTCTTTTGTGCCAACAGCAATGACAACAATAACTTGCATTAAAGACTGCCTTTAACATAGTAAAACTTCTCAAGGGACCTTGTTATCCTCCCACTAGCTGCTGAACTGTCTTCACCTGACAAAAAAGCCTTGACAGCTTCTCCACTCAGATCCAGGTTAAAAAGAAATTGGGGCTTGATTGCTTAAACATGCCCATGATTTACATAAATTTATGAAGCTCCCACCAGTGTCTCAGCCATCGAGACTGCCGTGAGCAGTTAATATGATGGTCAGCAGGATTCCAACAGGAACAGCATGAGAAAGCTGAACACTACATTTCAAAGGCCTTCTCAACCAGGCAAGGTGGGTCAAATTATCTTCCTATTAACATTCATAGTGCGGCAACAAATTAATCCAATGGCATTTTGCAGTGCACAGACATGACACAGTAAAAAGATTGGAGCAGCTCTGAAACAAGGAAGGAAATTTTAACATGGAGGAGCACGTGGGTTTGGGTGTGGGTGGGGAGTTGAAATTGACAGCGTTAGGAATCAACTCCAACTCATCAACTTCCATATTTCACTCGAGTATGTGAGGCTGTGTGCACACAGCCCCCTCGTGACAGGCAGGTTGTCAATTATCATATTTTATTCACTCAGAGGAATATTTTCACACACTTTTGAGTTTAACATTGGGTCCATGGGTTCCAAGGCTGCTTGAAACTTGCCACTGAAAGCAAGGTGCGTACATAGTGGCATAGCTGCTGAATCAATCTGAGGGAAATATGCCCATAAGTACTCAGCTGCTCTCTTGCCTGATAGTGAAAAAGGGTTTGTTCACAGTATTTTTGCTGAGAGATTACTTTCTCACTGTGAAGGTTAATTTCTATACTTTAGTGGTTTGCTCTATCACATCAGGATGGGTACCAATTATTCTGTCTTAATATACTGGGCCTCAAATGAGGATCAAAATGACTAGCAGCAGCACAGTCCTGTAGCTACAGACCAAAGAGGGAAAGGGATAGGTGCAGCATACAGGAGGTACTAACAGGGGAGGTGGTGGCGTAGTGGTATTGTCACTGATCTAGGAATCCAGAGACCAGGCTCTGGGGACCCAGGTTTGGCATGCAAGTAGTCATTAGGTCAAACATAGGCAAGGAAACCTCATGCTCATTACCATGTACCACCTGCCCCCACCCCCTCAGCTTATAAATTAGCACGCCTCCATGTTGAACACCACTTGGAGGAAGCACTGAGGGTGGCAAGGGCACAGAATGTACCCTGGGTGGGGGACTTCAATCTTCATCACCAAGAGTGACATAGCTGCTAGACTGGGGATGGAATCATCCCAGAATTGCACTAAGTGTGGTAACAGGTGTGAAAAATGACATTTTACCTGCTGGCCACAATGGTTTTTGCGCCATATCGTCCACTTTCTGCCTCATTAATTTTGCAGCCATGGGAAACATGCCACCTCACTGGTGGGTGGTCTCTGAATCACCCACCAAGCCATTACCTCACCGTTTCCACACTCTGCACTCACAGTTCTCAATGCTTGCAGCTCACGACTGCTTCAGTGAAGACATGTCCCCGAAAGCCAAGAAGTGTTCAGTGACCCATCACTGGATGCCTTTTGAAGGCCCACGGTGATGTTCTCCACCCCCGTGCTGGCAGCAGGACATCCAGCAATCTCACCACTCCAGCTTGGGAGGTGGCGGCAGTGGTGGGCAGTACCAATGCTGCACAGAAGAGGTTGGCCATCCAGTGCAGAAAGAGGATGAATTACCTCACCCATGCTGCCAGGGTAAGGCAAACATCTCATTACTCTAAACACACACACTCACAAGGCCATCACACATTCACTGGCATCTCACTCACTGCAGGATCAAGGGATATCACCACTCACTCCTCACATACATCCTCACATCTCCATCTGGCCTCATCTCCTCTGGAGACTGCCTCCTCAGCCGTCACCATCTTGAGGCCACTTGCACAGATGCCCCCACACACACCCTAGGATATGCCCCTTCCCAGTATAGCCTTCACCCTGCAGCCTCTTCCCTTCCCTGAGGCCACTTCCCCCCCTTCCTCAAGCAAGCCCTAGCCCTGCAGCCGTTGAAAAGGCACCCAGCCTTACAGTTGGTCTGGTAGGCAGTGCCCTGTCCCTGAGCCCCCCTAAAAGTGATGTGGTGCGGCCTCCTCCAGAGGTCCCCAGCATCACACTTACCAGTCTTCAGCCAATTCAATTCACTCTATGTGATATCAAAAAATGGCTGAAGGCACTGGACACTGCAAAGGCTATGGGCCCTGACAATATTCCGGCAATAGTACCGAAGATGTGCTCCAGAACTTGCCATAGCCCTAGCCAAACTGTTCCAGTACAGCTACAACACTGGCATCTACCCAGCAATGTGTAAAATTGCCCAGGTATGTCCAGGACATAACAGGACTACTACAACCTGGCCAATTACCGCCCCATCAGAGTCCTCTCGATCATCAGGAAACTGTTGGAAAGTGTCATCAACTGTGCTATCAAGCAGCACATGCTTAGCAATAACCTGCTCACTGACGCCCAGTTTGGGTTCCGCCAGCCCCACGCAGCTCCTGACCTCAATGCAGCCTTAGTTCAAATATGGACAAAAGAGCTGAACTCCCGAGGCGAAGTGAGAGTGACTGCCCTTGACATCAAGGCAACATTTGACCGAGTGTGGCATCAGGGGGCTCCAGCAAAACTGAAGTCTGCTGGGTGGAGTCATACCTAGCACAAATGAAGTTGGTTGTGGTTGTTGGAGGGTCAATCACCTCAGTTCCAGGACATCACTGCAGGAGTTCCTCAGGTCCTAGGCCCAATCGTTTTCAGCTGCTTTATCAACGTCCTTCCTTCCATCATAAGGTCAGAAGTTTGCACAATGTTTAGCACCATTCGCAACTCCTCAGACAATGAAGCAGTCCATGTCCAAAAGCAGTAAGACCTGGACAATATCCAGGCTTGGGCTGACAAGTGGCAAGTAACATTCATGCCACAGAAGTGCCGGACAATGACCATCTCCAACAAGAGAGAATCTAACCATCACCCCTTGACATTCAAGTGCATTATCATTGCTGAATCCCCCACAATCAACTTCCTGGGGGTTACCATTGACCAGAAACTGAATTTGACTAGCCACATAAATACTGTGGCTACAAGAGTAGATCTGAGGCTAGGAATCCTGCAGTGAGTAACTCACCTCCTGATTCCCCAAAGGCTATCCACCATCTACAAGGCACAAGTCAGGAGTGTGATGGAATACTCTCCACTTGCCTGGATGAGTGCAGCTCCAACAACATTCAAGAAGCTTGACACCATCAGGACAAAGCAGCCCACTCGACAGACATCCCATCCTCCGTCTTATACATTCACTCACTCTTTCAGCAGCGTGGAAGACACACTGTGACAATTTGTCATAAACTGTGACAAACTGCACCATCACAACTGAGACAATCCACAACATTCTTAAAAAAAAGTCAGCTTGCTCTATCTCCCAATTTTAACTGATCCTTCAAAAAATTCCAGGATCTGGATTTGCATCTTCGCCAAAAACTAATCAGTTCTTTTTTGGGTCATACCCTATCTGTGTAGCAAGGTTCATTGAAATTCATCTATTAGTTTGTTACAAATACAAAGTTAATAAGATTGTCAAGCTTTGGGATTGTCTCACTAATTTAGGGTAAAATGGAGGAATAAAGAGAGTCATGTGACCTGGTCTGAATTCTACTCGACAACGAGCTTGGGTGACTTGGTTGTTAAAGGTTAGGGGATGTGGGGGAGGTGGAGGGCAGGTTGTTTTACTGAGAAGAAGGAGTAAGATGTTCACACCTGTGGACAATGGCAAGGACATCTGTGATGTTGATGGTTAGACTGGGGCTGAATTTTCACAAAGTCGGAATGACGCAGCAGCCCTTTAAAAATGGTGGGTGGGTCCCAATTCCGGGATTCCCAAAGCCATTCCCGGGCTGTCTGATTTTCAGGAGTGCCTTTAAAGGGCGCGGGCTGGTTCCTTTCACTCCCAATCTGGCCGGCTCCATTGCAGAGATATGCATGTCTTACTCCTTCATAATTTTCATGGAGTTGGCCCAGGTTTTTAAAGAGTCATGGTTCATGGCACCTCAGAGGAGGCATGAACCCTAGTCTGAATGATGGGACCTTTTAAAAGGTGAGTTCCAAAGGTCCTCCTCATACCCCTGATGCCACAGTCAAGCCTCCCCCCACATTCCCCCATGGCCCATCATTCCCCCTTTGTCAAGCTATGGCACTTCCATGCCCATTGGGCCACTATACACTGTATAAAACCAATGAACCCTACAGTAACAGTAAGATGTGTAAAAAAAACTTCTAAAAAGTCATTCATTCATTCAATACTTTCCACCATGTTAAAAAAGTCATTCCACCACAAGGCAATAAACGTGTCAATCATCCAGACCCTTTAAAGAATCAATAACAGAAACCACATACCCTTGAAACCACTTAACCACTTGTGTAAATAAACATTTAGTCATTTCGTAGTACAGCACTTGAATATTGCTGAAAAAATATATTTATCAAAGCTTTTCGTCTTGCAATCAGGACAATCGCAAGAATATCAATGTCAGAGGAAGCGATAATTTTATACTGTATGAGAAGAGGGTGCTGATTGTTTGGCAAGTGGACACTGATTGGTAGAGGCATTGCCATGGAGAATACATCAGTTAAACCTATAGCAGCATGTAATAATTTCCTTTCATGTCTTAATGGGCTGCATCCTGCACTTAAATTGACCTTTGAAATGGAGCAGTCAAATGAACTCCCTTTTCTTGACATACTAGTTGAGAAATCTGCCAGGGGGGTTCTCTACCATGCTTTATCGCAAGCCTATCTTCACTGTTCAATACAGCGTTGCAACTCCTACAGTTCCACGCACTATAAGATTGGCCTTATTGGCAACCTCATAAATAGGGCCTGAACCATGCAAGCTAGATGCTGAAATAGGGCACATCAAAGACATCCTGTAGGATGTATACCCTGATCAGATCATTTCATGCTGTATATTGTGCAAACTCATGAACGGGCCTAAGGTCATCAATTTCGGCCCTGAAAAGTGCCCAGTCTACCTCAGATTACCCTCGAAGAGCAAGGTATCTCAAAAATTTGAGCAACAAGGGAAGGTAGCTGTTTCATGCTCCTTCTACGCAGTAGCAACATGAGTGATATTCGCCACTACCAGGATGCTGCCGTCAAGCCAAAGAGACGTTCTACGCAAATGAGTAATGTGGTATATGAATTTCAGTGACAGTGTGATGCTAGGTATGGTAGGCTGTACATCCCAAAGACTGGTGGATTGTATCAAACAGCGTATCACAGCCGCTGTTCGCATTGGGCAAGGTACAGACTGTACCCAACCAGCCTGCATTTGCAAAACTCAAAACAGTGTCCAACATTAGATGTGATTCAACGATTGGACAACATTTGCTAAATAATCCTCAAGGCACTAAAAATTACGCTGACAACCAATTTAAGATTGTCAGTCAGGCTTGCAGTGTGGTGCATTTGTGTGTACTGAAAGCTACGTACATTAACACACAGCGCCTTGCCCATTGCAGACAGAAAGAACATGTACACACATTACACCTGTTTCAGCTAAACAAAATAAGTAATAGCCATTCACTGGTTCATTCCTCGTGGCAATGCCTTGGCCAATCAGCGTCAAGCTGCCTGGTTTAAAATTTCAAACAACGTTTGGTAGTTAACTGTCAGTCACCATTAACTGATGCATTCTCCATGGCAATGCATCTACCAATTAGTGTCCACTTGCCAACCAATCAGCACTCTCTTCCCATACAGTATGTATATTTTTTAATTCATTCACGGGATGTAGGCTTTGCCAGCTGGACCTGCATTTATTGTCCATCCCTAGTTGCCCTTGAGAAGGTGGTAGTGAGCTGCCTTCTTGAACTGCTGCAGTTCATATGGTGTAGGTACACCCACAGTGCTGTTAGGAAGAGAATTCCAGGATTTTGACCCAGCGACAGTGAAGGAACGGTGATATATTTCCAAGCCAGGATGGTGAGTGGCTTGGAGGGGAACTTCCAGGTGGTGATGTTCCCATCTATCTGCATTCACTTGTTCTTCTAGGTGGTAGTGGGTTTGGAAGATGCTGTCTAAGGAGCCTTGGTGAATTCCTGCAGTGCATCTTGTAGATGGTACACACTGCTGTGACTGTGCATCAGCAGTAGAGGGAGTGAATGTTTGTGGATGTGGTGCCAATCAAGCGGGCTGCTTTGTCCTGGGTGGTGTCAAACTTCTTGAGTGTTGTGAGAGCTGCATTTATCCAGGCAAGTGGGGAGTATTCCATCACACTCCTGACTTGTGCCTTGTATATGGTGGACAGGCTTTGGGGAGTCAGTGAGTTATTCGTCGCAGGATTCCTAGCCTCTGACCTGCTTCCTCTGACATTAGTATTCTTGCAATTGTCCTGATGAGTGCAAGATGAAAAGCTTTGACAAAATATCTTTTTTCAGCAATACTTAAATAAACATTGTAAAATTGACTGCAGAGATCAGAGAGCTAGAGCTGTCAATCAAGCGATGTTGTCTCTGAAGCACAGTTGTTTCGACAAGAGGAATGGATGTCTGGGCTCCCTGCACCCCATTGATGCACAGTGGCAGCAGTGTCTACCATTTACAAGATGCACTGCAGGAACTCACCAAGGCTCCTTCAACAGAACCTTCCAAATCCATAATTTCTACCAACTAGAAGGACAAGGGCAGCAGATAGATGGAAACACCACCACCTGCAAGTTCCCCTGCAAGCCACACACCATCCTACCTTGAAAATATATTCCTTCACTGTCGCTGGGTCAAAATCCTGAAACTCCTCTCCTAACAGCACTGTGGGTGTACCCACACCACATGGACTGCAGCCACTTAAGGGACATAACTTTATAACCATAAAGGGGAATTTTTGGTCATTTTAAAGCTTAAATGGGACACATTTTCTGTAGTTTAGAGTAAAAGTTGCCGACTGAAATGGTGTTTAGTCAATGTTGCTTTTAGTTTGTTTGTAAAAAATCTTTTCAAGCTGAAATCTTGTCACGTGATCTTCCAGTCAGGAAATTTGAATATCTTTTTTAAAGTTGTCAGTCTCTTTGGGGATCATAACAGGTTTTTGAGATATATTGTTTACAGACAGACTAACAGGGGTGAAACATTACCACTACCAACCTTTATTGGCGGAGATAAAAGCTCCACTAATGTGCAGTTGGCATACAAACGCAGAAATATGTTTATGCAGGTGTAAAAACAAAAGAAAGACTTCCATTTATATTATGCTTTGCATGACCACCAGATGCCTCAAAGCGCTTTACAGCCAATGGAGTGTGTTTGGAAGTGCAGTCACTGTTGTAATGTATGAAACGTGGCAACCAACTTGCACACAGCAAACTCTTTCATCCAGCAATGTGATAATGACCTGTTTTTATGATGTTGATTGAGGGATAAATATTGGCCAGGACACTGGGAATAAATCCCCTGTTTTTTTTCAAAATAGTGCCACGGGATTGTTTACATCCACCTGAGCAGGCAGATGGAGCTGTGATTTAACATTTCATCTGAAAAACAGTACCTCCAACAGTGCACACTCCCACAGTATTGCACTGGAGTATTATCTTTGATTTTTTTGCTTGAGTCCTGGAGTGGGACTTAAACCTGGAACCTTGTGACTCAGCAGAAAGAATGTTACCAACTGAGCCACAAATGGCACTCAGCTGTCATACATCTTTCTTCTTGCTGCAGACCAAGCACCCTGATCTCTTTACACCTGGAAGTAGACCAGATAAGACTGCTCAGCATAAAAGGGTATTCTTTTCAAACTTGGTTCCTGACATCTGTCAGAAAGCCCAACAGCTACAATGAATCTCATATTCCCAAGAGATCTGTGAATGAACATGCCATCGCTATCCTGAAGATGCACTTCAGGTGCCCCAACAGGTCAAAAGGCATCCTTCAGTACCCACCAGCCAGTCTCCAGAATGATAATGGTTTGCTGTGCTCTGCACAACATTGTGTAACAGCAAGGCATGGACCTGCAGGTTGAACACAGCAATTCTCTGATGGGATGTAGGCATCGCTGGCAAGGCCAAGATTTGTTGCACATCCCTAATTACCCTTGAACTGAGTAGCTTATTGGGCCATTTCAGAGGGCAGTTAAGAGTCAACCACATTGCTGTGGATCTGGAGTCCCATATAGGTCACATGTAAGGATGGCAGATTTCATTCCCTAAAGGACATTAGCAAATCAGGCAATCGATGTTAGTTTCATGGGCCCAGAACTTCCATTCTCAGGGGGTCGTGCTTGGGAGGTACGTTAGACGATGTGCTAGTGAACTCCCTGGACATCCCCACGCAAGGACTGCACGGGAATTGCCCAGGAAGTTTAAACCTCCGTTGGGCAATTACCCTGCACTGGGAACCATCTGATACTCTGATTTAAATCAAAGACTTTGCATGGTTCTGATTCTCTTAGCAGAATAGTTACCCCAGGAGAAGTTAGAAGAATTAAAATCGCTTCTAACTCCTAGGTAAATATACAAGTGACCCCTCCTCACCCCCCACTGGACCTCCAGCTACACCCCCACCCCACCACTGGTCCCCTGCACCCGACTACCAACCCCACCCACTCCCGAATAGCCCCCCAACTACACCCCAATTACCACTCCGACCCCACTGCACCCCACTCCCCATCTACCCTCCTGACCCCATGACTATCCTCCCCACCTCCCCTCAACTACCCCTGCTCCCCAGACTCCCACCCCATCCACCTGATTCCACCCCAACCTGACTACCGCCCCAACTGACTACCTGATCCGTCCCCAACCCATTCTACCACCACCCCCCCTCCTCCCTCCATTCCTACCCACTTACTGGACACACTTATCTACTCCCTGGTTTCTCAGAGTGGCTGAGACCTTTAAATTTACCAGTTTACAGCAACTAGTGCTGTAAGAAGAGGGGATGGCTTCACTTCCTCCGATGCTGCTGCCCTGCACAGAAGAGTTCCAGGGACTAGTATGCTGCACATTTCTTAGCAGGCCTAAGTTGGAAGGTCGGGTGAGAAATCTGGAGCTTCCGACTAAGGTAAGTAAGAATGAACAAGTGGCAATCCAACTGTGATTGCTACTCCCTGGAAGTTCTGGCCCATGGTTACCATTACTGAGACTAGCTTTCAATTCTAGATTTTTTTTTATTGAATATAAATTCCACAAGCTGCCGTGGTGGGATTTGAACCCACATGCCTGGGCCTCTGGATTACTAGTCCAGTGATATTACAACCACACCACCACCTCCCCCTCAAATAATTCAGAGGGATAGGAGGAAGAAAAGGAGGAAGGTAATGAGGATGATGCAGGCTCCAGCTGCTCACATTGCTGCCCAGGTCCTAGGGATTGCCTTATTAATACATGACTCGCTTAGGGAGCTCCATGTCTCCCGAACTCTGACTGCAAGGTATACCATAACTCCACTTATTTGCAGCACATCCTCCTTTGCAATTGAGCTGCATGATCTGCGCAGTGACCCCTCCAGTTCTCTCCCTCTCCCAGGTGTTCTGTGCTCTTTTCTTCTGCAAGAAGGGAAATAAGAGATATATGAGTGAGCATAATGGCTTATGTTCATCTGATGGATGGAATACTTTTGGTGAGGGTGACTATGAGGAAAAGGCATTCAATTAGGGTGAGGGTGAGTGGTAGTGATGGATGGATAGATAGGGATGTGACAAAGTGCATAGAAAGAGAAGGATGGGTGCACTTGCAAGGCAAGAGGGTGTGAGGAGCGATGGAGTAGGCTTGAGAAGAGTGATGGGGTGTGCACAGCAGAGTTTAGGCTACCTAGCTGTGATGCACACCTTTCCTGATCTGCTTAGGTCATTTAATCACTTCCTACACTGAATCCAGATGTGGCACCACACATGCTGCTGAACCCCTCCAGAGTCTCCAACAACACTGATAGGTTAACAGAATAATCAGACAAGCAGCAGATGGAAGTTAATGCGAGAAGTGTGAGGCAGAGGGATAGGGAGAGGCAATATATGGCACAGCTCTAAAGAGTGTGCAGGGCCAAAGGGACCTGGGGATTCACATGCCTAGATTTTTAATGGCGACAGGAGACATTGAGAGAATAATTAACAAAGTATATGGAAACAGACAGGCGTTTCTGCAGCCATAGACGTGACTCCAGGATGATATGTTGCCTCCCTGGTGCCAGGGTAAAGATGTCACTGAACGGCTGCAGGGCATTCTAAAGGGGGAGGGCAAACAGACAGAGATCATGGTACATATTGGTACTAATGACATAGGTAGGAAGAGGGATGAGGTCCTGCAAGCAGAATTTAGGGAACTAGGAAACAGATTAAAAAACAAGACCTCAATGGTAGTAATCTCTGGATTACTTCCGGTGCCACGCGCTAGTGAGTATAGAAATAAGAGGTTAATCCAGATGAGGTCGTGGTTGGAGAGATGGTGCAGGAGGGAGGGTTTTAGATTTTTGGGGCATTGGGACCATTTCTGGGGGTGGTGGGGCCTGTACAAGGTGGACGGGTTGCACCTGAACCGGAATGGGACCAACACCCTTGCGGTTAGGTTTGCTAGTGCTGTTGGGGAGAGTTGAAACTAACTTGGCAGGGGGATGGAATCCTGAGAGGAGGTTCAGCAGGGGGAGATGCACTGCCAAAATTAGAAGAGAGAGCAAGTGAGGTCTAGAAATTACAGGCCAGTTAAGGTACAAGGGAGTTTGGCAAGGTTGAATGGTATTTATTTTAATGCAAGGAGCCTGACGAATAAGGCAGATGAGTTGAGGGCACAAATTAACACATGGAAGTATGATGTCATTGCTATCACAGAGACATGGTTGAGAGAGGGGTAGGATTGGCAGCTCAATATTCCAGGATATAGGGTCTTCAGGCGAGACAGGGAAGGAGGTAAAAGAGGAGGGGGTATTGCAATATTGATCAAGGAATCAATTACATCAGTAAGGAGGGATGACATCTTAGAAGGCTCCTCAAATGAAGCCATATGGGTAGAACTAAAAAAAACAAAAAAGGAGTAGTCACATTGCTGGGAGTGTACCATAGACCCTCAAACAGACAGAGAGAAATAGAAGAGCAGATATGTAGGCAAATTTCAGGGAAATGTAAAAATAATAGGGTAGTAATAATAGGGGATTTCAACTTCCCCAACATTAACTGGGTTAGTCATAGTGTGATAGGTTTAGGCGGAGCAGAATTCTTAAAATGCATCCAGGAGAGCTTTTTAAGCCAGTACGTAGAAGGTCCTACAAGAGAGGGGGTGGTCCTGGACTTAATTTTAGGGAATGAAGCCTGGCAAGTGGTAGAGGTATCAGTAGGGGAGCATTTTGCAGATAGTGATCACAACTTCATTAGATTCAAGGTTGCTATGGAAAAGGACAAGGATGGGCCAGAAATCAGAGTTCTAAATTGGGGGAAGGCTGATTTTAATAAGATCAGATATGATTTGGCCAGAGTGGACTGGGAGCAGCTACTTTTAGGTAAATCTGCATCAGAGCAGTAGGACTCATTCAAGAAGGAAATAAGGGGAGTACAGGGCCAACATATTCCAGTAATGACAAAGGATGGGTCCAACAGATCCAGTGAACCCTGGATGCCAAGGAATATACAGGATTGGATAAAGAGAAAAAGGGAGGCTTATGGCAGATACCGAGGTCTCAAAGCTGCAGAAGCCCCAGAGGAGTATAGAATGTGTAGAGGGCAACTTAAAAAGGAAATTAGGAGAGCAAAAAGGGGGCATGAAAAAACACTGGCAGGTATAATAAAGGAAAATCCAAAGTTATTTTACAAGTATATTAAGAGTAGGAGGATAACTAGGGAAAAAGTAGGGCCCATTAAGGCCTATTGTGGTAATTTGTGTGTGGAGCCGGAAGACGTAGGTGGGGTTCTAAGTGAATACTTGGTGTTCACAAGCGAGAGGGACGATGTGGGTATGGAAATCAGGCAGAAGGACTGTGATATAATTAAAGAAATTAGCATAGAAAGGGAGGAGGTTATAAGTGGCCTGGCAGGCTTAAAAGTGGATAAATCTCCAGGCTCGGATGAAACGTATCCCAGGCTGTTGAGTGAGGCAAGGGAGGAGATAGCAGGGGCGCTGGCAATAATGTTCAATACCTCTCTGGCCACAGGAGAGGTGCCAGAGGACTGGAGGACAGTCAATGTGGTACCGTTATTCAAGAAGGGAGGAAGGGAAAAACCAGGGAGCTACAGGCCGGTCAGTCTAACCTCAGTGGTGGGGAAATTATTGGAAGCAATTCTGAGGGGCAGAATTATTCTACATTAGGAGAGGCAGGGATTAATCAATGACAGTCAGCATGGTTTTGTTAAGGGAAGGTCATGTCTGACCAATTTGATTGAATTTTTCAGAGAGGTAACCAGGTGTGTAGATGAGGGCAATGCATTTGATATAGTCTCCTTGGACTTTGGCAAGCCTTTTGCTAAGGTCCTGCATGGGAGACTGATAACAAAGGTAAGAGCCCATGGGATCCAAGGCAATTTGGCAAATTGAATCCAGAATTGGCTGAGTGGCAGGAAGCAGAGGGTGATGGTCGAGGGGTGTTTTTGTGACTGGATGCCTGTGTCCAGTGGGGTTCCACAGGGATCGGTGTTGGGTCCCTTGCTGTTTGTGTTATTTTTAAATGATTTAGACTTGAATGTAAGAAGGTTGATCAGTAAGTTCGTGGATGACACGAAATTTGGTGGGGTGGTAAATAGTGAGGAGGATAGCCTTAGATTACAGGAGGATATAGACAGGCTGGTCAGATGGGCTGATCAATGGCAAATGGAATTTCATCCAGACAAGTGTGAGGTGATGCACTTGGGCAGGACAAACAAGGCACGGGAATACAGGATGAATGGTAGTACTGAGGATCAGAGGGACCTTGGTGTGCATGTTCACCGGTCCCTTAAGGTAGCCGGACAGGTAGATAACGTGGTTAAGAAGGCATATGGGATCCTTGCCTTTATTAGCCAAGGTGAAGAATATATGAGCAGGGAGGTTATGCTGGAATTGTATAAAACGCTGGTTCGGCCACAGCTAGAGTATTGCGTGTAGTTCTGGTATCCGCATTATAGGAAGGATGTGATTGCGCGAGAGAGAGTGCAGAGGAGATTTACCAGGATGTTGCCTGGGCTGGAGAGTTTTAGTTATGAGGAGAGATTGGATAGACTGGGGTTATTTTCCCTGGAGCAGAAGAGATTGAGGGGGGACATGATTGAGGTGCATGAGGGGCATAGATAGGGTAGACAGGAAGGAACTTTTCCCCTTGGTGGAGTGATCAATAACCAGGGGGTGTTGATTTAAGGAAAGGGGCAGGAGGTTTAAAGGGGATGTGAGGAAGAATTTTTTCACCCAGAGGGTGGTGGGAATCTGGAACTCACTGCCTGAAAGGGTGGTAGAGGCAGAAACCCTCTTAATATTTAAGAAGTATTTGTATGTGCACTTGGGATGCCATGGCATACAAGGCCATGGACCTGGTGCTGGAAAATGGGATTAGAATAATTAGGCACTTGTTCGACTGGTGCAGACTCAATGGGCCCAAGGACCCTCTTCTGTGCTGTAGACCTCTATGATTCTATGACTATGAATATGACTCTATCTTCGGCTTCATAAATAGAGCTGAATACAAAAGCTGTTGAACCTTTACAAAGCTCTGTTAAGCCTCAACTAGAGTGTTGCACCCAGTTCTGGTTGACACACTTTAGAAAGGATGTTGAAAGGTCTGAGGAATACTCTGGTAAAAAATTTCAACACTCGGAGTCCAGATGCAATATTCAAGTGGTTCCTTTATTACGCATGCAGGGAGCAAACGCTGGCCAATCCAGGCGCTTCTCCACCGAGGTTCAAATGAGCACAGTTCATATATCTTTTTATTATCAGTTACAACTTAATGGTATTAGTTAGACAAAGGCCACAGCACAATGACCCCCCCGGTGGGCTGATAATTGCGTTCTTGTACAGTAATTGCAGTGCAGAGACTAAGCATTGTCCTTTTGAAGATAGCAAGGAATGTATGTTTGTTCTATACAAACGGTTTACAGGGGCTGACTGGATGTGGTTCGAGGCTATCAGACGGTGTTAAATGGCCTTCCCCATTTCTTGATCAAGTCGACCCGTGTCCCCGCCCGTGTGTGACCCCCATTTCCTAATTGCAAATTTACAGCTGAACCCTTTGTACAAGTTTTTAGCTTTCATGTGAGGCTGTGATTGTCTGTGTATGCTTTGGCACCGTAGCTGCTGGTCCTGGCTGGCACTTTAAAATAAATCCAAATTTTCTGCACCTTCAGTCCCCCCTTTTGGGTGCATAACCGTTAGGTTAAGCTAGCCAATTAATCTGCGTCTGATGGTTCTGTCATGGCTCCGGTGGTACCGATCCGAGCAAGGCCTACAGGCCATAGCATCACCCGGACCTCTCCCCAAATTTTTAAGCATCCTAATGTCCGAGACTCCTTCTTTCCGATGGTGCGCAGCCACCAGGAGGGGAGATTGGGACCCTACTACATTAATATTGTGTCCTGTCCCAGCAGCCGTTGTTGCTCCTTTAACATTATTTTTGTCCTATGTCTAAGGGCTTTCTTCTTACAGGTGCGACATGCTGCAATTCCCCACCCAATGCTAACACTAGCTGCACTGCACCGAGTAAATGAGAGATTATTCTTATCCAGGGGTGTATATCCACATTCAGCCCCTAGTCCCACTCTTGCTCCCACCATGTCAGATCTCTCAATTGCTCTTCCGTATCATTGATTAACCTTTTAAACATCGCCTGTAACACGTAATACTGTTTCATCACCTTTCGTAAGTCACCTTTAATCTTTGTCAGACTTTCGGGAATGTGGGGAATTGGGGCCTGCTTAGGCTCCTTATACTGTTCCAGGGTAACGTGGAGTGTGTCGGAGGTGTTGACTGAGACCTGACCCCTTTGTTGGATGTACACCATTCGCGTGTGTCCGATAGTAACTGGGAGCCGGGGTTTAAAGCAGAAGTTGGGGGTGGTGATGTTGCAATGTAGGATCCCGTACATGTATGACTGCTCAGTAGTTGTCACACAGTATTCCCCCTTTCCCTTGTACCCTGAGCGGGTGTCATGGTTTTCTCTGTGGGTAATTTCTAACATACAACCCTCCATTCGGTTGTACCCGCCCCCCCGTTCTGACTGGATGGGGGCAAATCGTGAGGCTGCCTTTCCCCCTGCACCCGCTCGGTAATACCCTGTGTATGCCCTCATTCTTGTGTATGGCATGCGTGTCTATGGGGTAGTACCGGAGGGAGTCATTGTCTCGGATTAACCCAATGTTGGTACTGGGGGTACAGGCCCGTGTGTGCTATGACTGAGGGGATTGCCCATACCATGCCTATCACGTTCATTTGGTTTGTGGTGCACTTCTGAATCACTGCATACACCCTGGTCATTCCTTTCAATGTACAGGCGTCGATGACGCCTGGGTTCTTGGCCATTTCCCACAACCGGATACTGTTGATCCAGCATGGTACATCCCCCTTTGGATCTGGGCCAGATTGTGTCTTAATTGCCTGATCATCCACTGGCCGTAAGCGTGGCCCAGCTGGCTTTTTTGGGTGCTGTCCTCTTGTCGTTCCTCCCTTTCTATTAATTGGCTGGTGGTTTTAGCATGGGTCTCTATAAGGTATACGCTTTCCAATAGAGATGCCGCACTCTTGCCCCCTAGGGCTGCTGCCGTTTCTCCGCCCCTCGCTGCTCTTATGAGCAGCTGCCTCATGATCCCTTTAAGATTCGTGATCTCAGAGTTGATTCCTTGAACGTCGAGAGAGTTTACCAGGGAAGTCCCTGTGTTCACCCCTGTCAGTACATTGTTAACTAACCCTCTCTTCTGGCGGTGGAAAGCAGCATGTCCCCTGAATCTAGTGGCGCCCATGGCATCGGCCGCCTGATTAATCACAGCCTTACTCAGTAATTTGTATAGCTTTCATAGGGGCACTTGGTTACTGCAATACTCAGGCAGTTGTATACCTGCCAGGTTCACAATTACCAGTACAATTTCATGTCTAATGTTAATCATACAATAGTTCACCGTCCGTATACAATACCAGTCCATTCTGTGGTCCAGGGGTCTTGTCTGCGTAAGATAGTCTCTGTGGTGTCGTCGTGTCCTGTGATAGCGGGGTGGTGTCAGTCCAGGGGTCCGCCATTGTAGTCAACTCTGCGTGTTTGGGCTTCAAGACCCAATGCCAGGTATCTGTCATTCCCAAGTCCTCCTCCCCGGGACAGTGACTCCAGTTGTTGTTGTCCCGGGGTGTGAAGGCAAATTACGAAAAATCTCTCACACATTTTATCTGGACCTGTGTCCCCTTTGCATATGTCCAGAGTCCATCTGAACCATCGTTGACCTGGAAGCATATTGGGCCTTCATTTTTCCATTGGAGTTCCATTCCCATATGCGAGCTCTGCCCTAGGCTCTCTCCATCGCTCATTCCAATGGATAGTTGCATAAGCCCTGTGCCACACTTGAAGAGCATTGACATTTCCGTTGTGATATTCACACCTCCTTTCACGCAATATCCATCACTGGCATTCTTGTAGTATAAGCCCATACCGGCAGCTGCTTCACGGTTTACGTTCTGTATGCCAATAGCTGCAATAGCCAGGGCCCTGGTAATGATTATCGACACCCAGTTTTTTTCCATCTTGGCGTGGAGGTTACCCGGTTATTGTTATTTCTGTAATGAAGCGTATTGCTGGTGATCACCAGGGGATAGGTTGTATATAAGAGGCAGCTTTCTCCTTTTCACCCCTCCTTGTGCACAGCCCACGGTGACCCTCCCCATAGTTGAGGATTCCCCTTTAGGATAGCCTCTTCATTCTGGTCTATGACTGCCCGCCCCAGGTGAAATTGCCCGTTTATGTATCTTCTAGATCCATCCACATAGAGGGTCAAATCTGGGTTCTCAAGTAGTTCATCTGAGGTGCCCCCCTCCACCTCTTGGTCTAATCTCATCTGACATTGGTGCGGTTCCCCTTTGGATATCATTCCATCTGCTGGATTAACTTTAGTATCCCTTATGATCTGTATGGCCTTATCTTTTGGTAGTAACACAGCTTCCCATGCTGCCCATCTGGAGTCTGACACTGCTTCCAGTTTCCCAGTGTTTAACAACTCCACTAAAGTATGCTGGGTGTGCAGTATTAATTGTCCAGACATGGTGACAGGTTCACACATCCGGACTGCCCACGCGGCACAACCTAGCGCTGCCACGCACCTGGCCAGTCCCTTCACTACCGGGGACTGCTGTGTGGAATAATATGCTACGGGTCTCATACTTTCTCCTCGTTGTTGTGTCACTGCTACATTGTAAAAATCCCCATCTATACTGCTGTAAACGTGGAACGGTCGGGACATGTCGGGTAGCTTGAGGGCCGGTGCTGATATGAGACCAGCCTTTAACTCTGTATACGCTGTCTCTTGCTCTGGTCCCCATTCGATCTTTTCTGTCCTGGGCTTTCCTCCCTTTACTAACCTCTGTATCGGCCCGGCCGTTGCTGCAAACTTGGGTAGGAAGCTGCGGCAGTAGTTGAACAGCCCCATGACCTTTCTGACCCCCCTTACTGTGGTGGGGCGAGGCATGTCCACGATGGCCATTTTCCTGTCCTGTGGCAGAACCTTGTTTTCCTGACTGATCTCGTGTCCTAAGTACCTAACCAGTGATAAAAACAAAAAGCTAAAAGCTACTGCGGATGCTGGAAATCCAAAACAAAAACAGAATTACCTGGAAAAACTCAGCAGGTCTGGCAGCATCGGCGGAGAAGAAAACAGTTGACGTTTCGAGTCCTCATGACACTTCGGCAGAACTGAAGTATAGTTAGAAGAGAGGTGAAATATAAGCTGGTCTAAGGTGGGGGGCGGGGGGAGAGAGAAGTTGAGGGTGGGGTGGTTGTGGGGACAAGCAAGCAGTGATAGGAGCAGATAATCAAAAGATGTCACAGACAAAAGGATCAAAGAGGTGTTGAAGGTGGTGATATTATCTAAGAAAAGTGCTAATTAAGAATGGATGGCAGGATACTCAAGTTACAGCTCTAGTGGGGGTGGGGTGGAAAGACTAACAAAGTATTAGTTGCAGATTTAAAAATAATGGAAATAGGTGGGAAAAGAAGAATCTATATAAATTATTGAAAAAAAAAGGGAGGGGGAAGAAACGGGGTGGGGATGGGGGGAGGGGGAGTTTAAGATCTAAAGTTGTTGAATTCAATATTCAGCCCGGAAGGCTGTAAAGTGCCTAGTCGGAAGATGAGGTGCTGTTCCTCCAGTTTGCGTTGGGCTTCACTGGAACAATGCAGCAAGCCAAGGACAGACATGTGGGCAAGAGAACAGGGTGGAGTGTTAAAATGGCAAGCGACAGGGAGGTTTGGGTCTTTCTTGCGGACAGACCGCAGGTGTTCTGCAAAGTGGTCGCCCAGTTTGCGTTTGGTCTCTCCAATGTAGAGGAGACCGCATTGGGAGCAACGAATGCAGTAGACTAAGTTAGGGGAAATGCAAGTGAAATGCTGCTTCACTTGAAAGGAGTGTTTGGGCCCTTGGACTGTGAGGAGAGAGGAAGTGAAGGGGCAGGTGTTGCATCTTCTGCGTGGGCATGGGGAGGTGCCATAGGTGGGGGTTGAGGAGTAGGGGGTGATGGAGGAGTGGACCAGGGTGTCCCGGAAGGAATGATCCCTACGGAATGCCGCCGGGGGGGTGAAGGGAAGATGTGTTTGGTGGTGGCATCATGCTGGAGTTGGCGGAGGATGATCCTTTGAATGCGGAGGCTGGTGGGGTGATAAGTGAGGACAAGGGGGACCCTATCATGTTTCTGGGAGGGAGGAGAAGGCGTGAGGGCGGATGCGCGGGATATGGGCCGGACACGGTTGAGGGCCCTGTCAACGACCGTGGGTGGAAAACCTCGGTTAAGGAAGAAGGAGGACATGTCAGAGGAGCTGTTTTTGAAGGTAGCGTCATCAGAACAGATGCGACGGAGGCGAAGGAACTGAGAGAATGGGATGGAGTCCTTACAGGAAGCGGGGTGTGAGGAGCTGTAGTCGAGGTAGCTGTGGGAGTCGGTAGGCTTGTAATGGATATTGGTGGACTGTCTATCATCAGAAATTGAGACAGAGAGGTCAAGGAAGGGAAGAGAAGTGTCAGAGATGGACCATGTGAAAATGATGGAGGGGTGGAGATTGGAAGCAAAATTAATAAATTTTTCCAGGTCCCGACGAGAGCATGAAGCAGCACCGAAGTAATCATCGATGTACCAGAGAAAGAGTTGTGGGAGGGGGCCGGAGTAGGACTGGAACAAGGAATGTTCCACATACCCCATAAAGAGACAGGCATAGCTGGGGCCCATGCGGGTACCCATAGCCACACCTTACCTAACCAGTGTTTGCCCTACTTGCGCCTGGGGTTTATCTTAAATCCAGCATTTTTCTGTGCCCTTAAGACTACCAAGAGGGCTCCGATGTGGCCCCTTTCTGATTCTGACGCTATTAGGATATCATCTACATATTGTAAGATTATACTGTTGTATGGCTCTACGTCGCACTGACTCAGCTTCTCACTCATGACCTGATGGAAGATGTTTGGGTTGTTGTGAAATCCCTGTGGGAGCCTCACCCATGTATACTGTCTCCCTCCCACTGTGAAAGCGAATTTATCTTGGGATTCCTGGTCCAGTGGTATCGACCAAAATCCATTGGCTACATCTAAAACTGTAAATATTTTATGTTCGGGTTTTTACAATGAAAGCACACCTCGGGTTTAGGGATGGCTGTCGTGGTGGCCACTGTTTCAGTGGGGTCTGTAACCTCCACTGCCGATACCTTTATCTTAGTTTTCCCTATGTGGTTATCTACCCCAGTGGCTCATCTTTCTAGCTCATAATATGTTATCTTTTCTACTAGCCCGGTGTTTAGGATTGCCTGGTGGTCCGGGCCAAGGCCATCCTTGTATAATTGCATAAACTGTACATCGTCTCGGTTCGGCACGGCACCTACACCCCCATAGTTACAATATGCCTCAAACCTCCGATTGCCATATTCATGGGCACACTTGCTCTTTTCTTGTTTTACTCCAGTCACTATATTCCAATTAACTGTGGCTTGCCCTAAGACTTGTGCTATTTCTACTCTAAAGGCTCGGAAATCGGCTTGCTGCTGTGCCTGGTCTGCCTGGTTGTCCGGGCACCGGGGGCACATACTCTATCTTAATTGGGGCCATGGGATATGGGGGTTGTGATTTCTAAGCTGCTTCCCATTGTTCCTCATATCCTGCTGTCTGTTCCACCAGCCCGTTCCAATCTATATTGTCTGCGTATTGTGGAGCTGCTGGTAGCTGTGTTAAAGCTGGCGAAACTAGCATGAGATTTTTTGTCTGTATTAGCTCTTCATTTTGGGATCTGTTGGCCAACATTCTATTTACTTTCTTACTCAACTTTACGTGTTGTCTTAGCATTAGGATCCATGCTTTATCATCTTTGTCTTTTTTCTGATTATCCCACCATTTTCTCTGATCAGTGGGTGAGTCAAATGGGTTCCAATTGTTCTTTATCATTTTGCATATCAATTTCTTATTTTGTCAGCTAAATGCGGTGTCAGGGATCCCTCTGGTCCCCACTCGAGTTTGTCACCACTGGCCATCTCTGGGTAAGATTGTCGGGGTATAGTTGTCGTCAGCGGTACGGTTCTTACCCTGGGTCCTTTCTGACCGAACTCGTTACTTGCGACTAATACCAGATGTAATTATAACAATCTATAATACAAGCGTTTCTACCCCACCCTTACCACCACTTGAACTATTGTCTGGAGCTTAGGTTTTGGATACGTGGGGCGCCCGACAATTCCTGGGTCTGGACAGAGTCGGCTTTAGTATGAATAAAAATGTACTCACATTGTGACTCATCCAGGTTCCCCGTCGGTGTCCTGCATCCTTTGTACCCTGTTCGCAGCACCAATTGAAAGGTCTGAGGAATATTCTGGTACGAAATTTCAACACTCGGAGTCCAGATGCAATATTCAAGTGGTTCCTTTATTACGCATGCGGGGAGCAAACGCTGGGCAATCCAGGCGCTTCTCCACCAAGGTTCAAATGAGCACAGTTTATATATCTTTTACTATCAGTTACAACTTAATGGTATTAGTTAGACAAAGGCCACAGCATAATGACCCCCCCCCCCGGTGGGCTGATAATTGTGTTCTTGTACAGTAATTGCAGTGCAGAGACTAAGCATTGTCCTTTTGAAGATAGCAAAGAATGTATGTTTGTTCTATACAAACAGTTTACAGGGGCTGACTGGATGTGGTTCGAGGCTATCAGACGGTGTTAAATGGCCTTCCCCATTTCTTGATCGAGTCATCCCGTGTCCCCGCCTGTGTGTGTCTCCCATTTCCTAATTGCAAAATTACAGCTGAACCCTTTGTACAAGTTTTTAGCTTTCATGTAAGGCTGTGATTGTCTGTGTATGTTTTGGCACCCTAGCTGCTGGTCCTGGCTGGCACTTTAAAATAAATCCAAATTTTCTGCACCTTCAATGTGAAGGTCCTTGAGAGGATGCAGAGGAGGTTTACCAGAATGATTCTAGGGATGAGGGATTTTTAACGTTAGTTTGGAGAAGCTGGGGTTGATCTCCATGGAACAAAAGAGACTGAGGGGAGATTTGGTAGAGGTGTACAAGATTATAACAGGTTTAGATAAGGTAGACAAAGAACAACTGCTCCCATCAATAAATGGTACAAGGACTAGGGGGCACAGATCTAAGGTTTTGGGCCAGAGATAAAAAGGGGAATGTGGGGAAGTACTTTTTAAGCAGCAGTTAGTAGTGATCTGTAACTTGCTGCCTATGAGGGTGGTGGATGGATAGATAATCAATGATTTAAAAAGGAAATTAAATAGACATTTGAGGAAAATAAATTTGCAGGGCCACAGGGATAGAGCAAGGGAATGGGACTGACTGGATTGCCCTATAATGAGTTGGCATGAACTTGATGGGCCAAGTGGCCTCATTCTGTGCCATAATGACTCTATCACTCTAACAAGATCTAAGTGTCTCGGCAGCAGGCTTTTTCCTCCCGCTGCTCGGGAAAAGTATCTCTCTCTGCCTCCTCACAGCCCACAGCAGCAAATCCAGGGAGGCGGCTGCGAAATGGGGCACTGTCCTTGCTCATAGTTTCTGCCTGAATCCTTTACTCACAAAGGATTGAATTCAGAGGTCATTTGACTCGGGTCACATGACTGTGAGAAGCCGCAGTACATAACATGCAACAGTGCACAAAGGCATTTCTCCAAACATCCCCTTTTCATAAAATGAAAAAAACACATTGCATGCATGACAAATAGCAGTTGCAGGTTACCCACTGTTCATTCTAGTCTGCCTGACTTTCATCTGCCTCTACATAAGCATTGCACACACACGGCAGAATTTTATGCCTTGCGGGTGGGCGTGCGCCCAACCCGATCGGGCGCAAAATTGCATGAGATAACGTTGGGCAAGTGTCCCGACGTCATTGCGCATTTGTGCAATATTTTGTTTGGCAGGCACGCACAAAGGTTGGAAGAGCACGTCCGCCGACAGTTAAGAAGGCAATTAAGCCCATTAATGGCGCCACCCTTGCAGTAGGCAGACGGGCGAATCGGCCAGGCGGCCTTTATTTTTTTCAGCAAAATTCATCCAAGGGCTGGATGAAATCTCGGTTAGGAAATAAAATAAAAATAAATATCTGTGGACAGTATTTTTATCAGGTATATTTTCAGGTGCTTGATTGTGAGGCATGAGTTTTTTTTGCAGCTTTTTGAACCTTTATTTCATCATTTTGAGGTCTGCAGCACCCTGAAGCAGCTGTCTGCCTTCAGGGAGCTCTCTCGCAGCGCTCACCCATGCCCGTGGTGACGTTGTCACCCGCCCTCTTCCCACCCCCACCCTGGCAGCGCTGAAATTTTCAGTGCACGTTTCACGCTGGCTGGCTGTTAATTGGCCAGCCAGCGTGAAATCGTGGTGGGGGGGCCAATCGCGGTCGGTGGTCCGTTTCCCAGCCGCTCCCTGGCCCGCCGATTGCACACGCCTGACAGAGGTAAAATTCATGTAATCTTTGAAGCATTCAGGTCTTCTAATATATACTTGTGGGGCTGATTGTTCAACTAGTGTTTGCTGGTTCCTGGTGTGAAGTTGCCGCTCTGGAAAATATTGTAGCTATGGCGAGTGCTATTGCTGATCCATTGCATTTGTTGGGCAGCAGTTGATCTCTAGGACTGATGGCCATTTCATTCTTTGTTCAGTTGGTGAAATCAGCTCTTCTTCATCAGCTGTCAGCTGTGAAGGAGCAGCTTCTCCAGTTGCACGTATATGTTTGCGGTTGCGACAATACATCTGGCTGTTCACTTTCACCGTGTACGATCGAGGTGACAACTGCTTTACACAGATTCCAAGTTGCAAAGTGGGCTGGCTTTTGTTGAGAGTGTTGAATGTTTGCACTCTGACAGGCTCTCCAACTCTCAACTTTGGCAATGATTTGTCAGCTTTATCAAAGTGAAATTTTGCTTTCATTTCACTTTGATTTTGTCACTCATTTCTGTTACTACTTATGGCTTCAGTAATTTTTTAGTTATTGGAAAAGTAGCTTAGCTGCGGCATGACATTAATCGCTGGACTGGATAACTTTCCATGCCTTCAGTAGGTGTGTTTCTCCATTCTAAGATTGCCTTGTACTGGATCTACTCAATTTTTTGTTGATCCCTTTGGCAATTTTCACCGCTGCTTCAGCCTTTCCATTTGACTTAGGGCAGTGTTGAGATGATGTGTGGTGCTGATTTCCCCAATCAGTCATGAAGTGCCTGAATTCTTCACTTGTGAACTAAGGGCTATTGTCGCTCATCACAATGTCGGGAATGCCATGATGACTGAAGTGTGCTTTTAGACATTCTATAATCTCACTGGCAGTTGTTGACATCAGCTTGCCTAACTCTCAGTACTCTGAATAGTAGTCAACAGTGACAAGATAGTCAGTTGACTATTAGTTGGAGATTTGGAGAAGGGAAGAGATGTTGATCAGCTCACAGCCCTCAGCAAGATGCTCTCGGAAGAACTGGTGAGTAATGATTGACATTTCTGCTCCAGCGTCAATTAGGCATGACGCCTCCACCATACCAAATCTCACACCCACTGTAGGGCAGGTCCCTGTCGCTCTGCATAAGACTGAGCGTCTTCGCGAAAGAACCTCACGCCCCCGCTTGGCTCTCAGTGCAAGGCCCAACCAGTTTAACGTCAGTTGGGAAGGGGAGGCCATTGCACTGGGTGGAGTCTCTGTGCCTGACATCCGTGGTGGTTGTGATTATTGAGGGGCAGTCTCGTTTGAAGTGTTCAGCCCCATTACAATTCCAGCAGCTCTTTGGGTTATCCCTTGGGTGGGATTGGCCATAAGGCTTGCCATGGAAATAGGACAGCAAGGATTGGATTAGCACCTGTTTTTCAGCAATCTGTTCCAAATGCCTCCTCAGCCTGAGGTCGACATCCCTGTCCACTCCAACAGTCACCTCCCTAAAGGTGGCTTCTTTCTTGGTCGTATGAGTCCCATATTTTCGCATGATCCGGATGATATGGTCCCGCGCATCAAAGAAGGACAATTGCAGGATCTTCAAATGCCATGAAAACCGCCACCCCCTTGTACAACTGGGAATGCTGATCAATGCATATTAATTAGATGCAACTAATTCCAATACAATTTCTTACTTGCTACCACTGCAATCAGGGCAGTAACAAGACAAAGATCAGCCCTAATAAGTCCTACTCTTTTCTCTTGGTTCTGGGCAAACCGAGGCAGATTTGTTGTACTGCAACTATGAAGATAATGCTATTACCATGGTGATAGACTGTTAAGAGGAGACTTGCAAAATCTGACTAGCCAGCTGGATAGACAAACAGTCTCTGTTTTAAGACAAACATTAATGATAAAACCTTAGTACAATCAATGATATACTTTCAAACTGCCTCTCTTTTCTGAGTCCAGAGGCCCAAAATGCAGAGTTTGGGAATGGTGCATCAGCAATATACAAGCAGAAAGGCATTTTTAGAATCTATCAGGTTTCTAAACTAGCTGGCTTACCTTCAAAATTCAAATTGGCAAGGGGATGGATGAGTCTTTTGCTCACTCTTCCTGTGTTTGCAGAGAGTTTGGGAGGGAGGACGCCATAGGTTACTGTAGTAATTATAGCTTTGATAAATGTAGGACTGTAGCTTTAAGAATAATCCCGTGTTGTAAGATCATATGATCTGTGTAAACCAATGAGTTAGCGGTATGGGGAATCTCTAGGGGAAAGTTTTTCTTTAGTTATAGAGTTAGATGCACACATATAGCTGCTTTTGCTGTCTTGTAAATAAAGTTCAATGTTTCCACCAAGAAAAGTTGCCTGGAATATCAACTCTATAACAAACTGGTGATGAGGATAAATCAGATCTGGTGCTGTCCCTCGCCCAGCGATTGAGAGCATCTAAGATAATCAAAAAGCAAGGAAGATATACCCATCCAAGATGCCACAGTTTGCAGGATCGATCCCTTTGAGCCAGCTACAGACGACTGGTTGCAATATATTGAATGTCTTGAGTTCTATTTTCAAGCCAACAAAATCATGAGGAGAAAAAGAGAAGAGTAATGCCCCTGAGTATTTGTGGGAGCAAAACCTACAGTTTAATTTGAAGCTTGCTGGCCCCCAGTGCCCCTGATTCGAAGACCTTCAGTGAATTAGTAGACCTGGTTAAGGTTAATTTCCAACCCAAGTCCTCAATCACAATGCAGAGCTTCAGGTTCAATTCACGGAATAGAGCCCCAGGGGAGACCATTGCTACCTACGTGGCAAAGTTAAAACAACTAACAGAATATTGTGATTTCGGTGAAACCCTGAATGATATGCTCAGGGGTCGTTTGGTCTGTGGCGTGCAAGACGATGCTATTCAGAGAAGATTGCTGGCTGAAGTGGATCTTGATTTTAAGAAAGCGTTAGAAAGAGCGCTTGTGATGGAAAGCGCTGTAAGGGATTCACAAGCGATTCAAGGAGCACAAAATGGCGCCAGTTTAGTAGTTAGGTGGGAACGGTCAGGCGAAAATGGCATGAAAAGCTAGGACACTGCCACATAGTGGTAAACAGCCCCCGTTAACTGAAAAGTTAGAGGAAACAGCTTAGCAGCAAATTCGAAAACTAATTTTTATCGATGCAGAAACAATCATACTCCTAACGATTGGCAATTTAAAAAGGTGGAGTGTTATGGAAATAACACATATGGAAATATTGCAAAATGAGATTAAAACAGGCTTCCAGGCAACAATCGAAGTGCAATGAAGTATATGGTGTTGAAGAGCCAGATACAACCAATTCTGACAGTTATTCCTTATTCAACATGAAAGTTGGGAAGACAATTATTGTCACATTGCAAGTGAATGGTAAACCCTTAAAAATGGAAGTAGACACTGGTGCTTCTACCACTGTAGTAGGGGAACACGTTTTCAGATATTTAAATAAAGATGCTCAGCAATTAAATTTGGAACAAACCTCTGCCAAGTTGAAAACATACACAGGCGAAGAAATACAGGTAAAAGGTATCACCAGAGTACCTGTTTATTATAGACACCAAACAGCACAACCACCAGTGATGGTGGTAGAAGGTGAAGGACCAAGCCTTCTAGGTCGAAATTGGCTGAGGGAAATTAACTTTGATTGGCCAGTGAGATTTCAAAGGGAAGCAGGAAGAGTTCCTGAGTTGGAAAAGGAACAAGGCAAGGCACTTAGAAAGAGCCTGGAGAGTCCAAGGACTGCAACTGGATGAAAAAGGAGTGTGTAGCCATTCAGCAACCTGAAGAAATGGAGACTGTCTTAAACAACGACATGGAAGAACAGCAGAAGAAACTCAAGGAGACTCTGCTGAAAGGCAGGATTCAAGATGAAGTGAGTGGGTTTCGCAAAGCAAAGAAAACCTGTTGAAAGACCTTCACACACTACAAGGATCCTTCAGGTCAAAGTTTGTACCTCTGGAAAATTACGAAGAGAAATAGGGAGAATTTAATGTTACTCTGAACAAACCGAGGAACCAGTTGGCAGAGAAGACGCAGCAATGTTCAAGGTTCCAGGAGGAAGCCAAGAAGGACTCAGAAGAGCTGAAGAAGCTAAAGAGGCTTTGAAAGCAAAAGTCGTAGAACTTTCCAAGATGCAAGTAGATAATGAATCATGGGTAGCTCAACTACTGAACTAAGACAAGTTGAGATTTCAGCTGAGAGAAGTATGGCTAACAGTGAAGTCAAAAAGAAGGCCGAGACTAAACTCTGTGGTAGAAAGAAGAAGACAAAAAGGAAGAAGGTTCTGAAAAGACAATAAAAGGTGGGAATGAAAATGTTAACAGGTGAGTCGTTGTAAACTAAACTTGCTCTTTTCCTATTTCACTGCAGAACAACCCCTCCACACTATGATAGGTGCAACACCTGCAGAATTACTGATGAGGAGCCGTCTTCGATCAAGATTAAGCCTGATACTTCCCAGTTTGGAGGGGAAGGTGGAGAAAAGGCAAGGGAACCAAAAAGTGACTCATAATTTGCATAGCCGTGAGCGACAATTTAATGTTGGAGAAGCAGTATATGTAAGGAATTTCGGTGGAGGACCGAAGTGGTTACCTAGTAAAGTAAGCTCTGTGACCAGACCATTGTCATACTGCGTGGAAGTGGAGGGCCAGATCATCCGTAAGCATGTGGATCATTTAAGAAGAAGGGAGATATTCCAACAAAATGATGTTCCACCTGTAACCATTGCTGAACCTGTGGTTCCTGTTGAAGTTGCTCAACCAAGGATAGACATGCCCGGTGTCTCTGCTGGAGTGGAAGACACTGAACTGCATGTGCCTAATGAGGTACCTGACGTTAACGAGGTTCCAGAGAATGTGTTTCCTGTCAAAGAATTAGAAGTCATGGAGCTACAATGTTTCACACGGATCAGGAAATCACCTGAAAGACTGAACTTGTAATTTCATGACCTGTGCAAATATTGTAATGTCACGAGATAAAGATCCTTGTAAATACAAAATGCACAGAAGAGTTAAAGGGGAAGAATGTAGTAATTATAGTTTTGATAAATGTAGAACAGTAGCTTTAAGAATAATCCTGTGTTATAAGATCACATGATCTATGTAAACCAATGAGTTAGCAGTGTGGGGAACCTCTAGGGGAGAGTTCTTCTTTAGTTATAGAGTTAGATGCACACATATAGCTCCTTTTGCTGTCTTGTAAATAAAGTTCAATGTTTCCACCAAGAAAAGTTGCCTGAAAAATCAACTCTATAACAGTTACCTTAAAAATTTCGCTAAATCTCTCCTCCTTAAACTCAATACAAGCCATACCAGCTGAGATCTGGGGCTGATTTTTATGCTGGAGCCTGGCAGGCCCCACCGAATAGGATGGGTGGTCGAGGTGAACAGGGCAGGAGGGCAGGAGGAACACCATGGTGGTAGGGGGTGGAAATACCTTAGAGAGGGTGGGCCTCTGATTGGCACAGGGAAACTGAAAAGAAGGCAAGCAGGCCTTCTTACCACTGGAGGCAAGTGGGTAGGTGTTGGGAACTGCATCTCTGCATGCCGCCCAATTTTAGACCCCTCTCCGCCTGTCATCCCACCCTGGGCAGGGGACATAAAAACAGCCCCAGCTATGAGTTTGTCACTGGGGCTTCCAAAAGCTTCAAAAATGCTTCCCAGCAAAAGTAATCAATCCCAACAGAGGAGATTAAGTATCTTTAGAAGGCAGGCATGGTTGCTTTTCAATATGAAGAAGTCACAGCTTGCACTGACCTCTTTGCCCAATTAGTGCTTTTAGCTTCCACCCTTGAAGTGGTAGTGTGTCACCTGAATTTTTCACAGAGCAGTCAGGGTAAACACCTCTGGTGCGCCTGTAATTATTTAAACAACTCTGAAATTGGAATGGAGTCTGTATCCTCTCTCACAGGTGGCCAGTGCTGGAACAGGAGCACTAAAGTTTCAGCCTCCGGATTTGTTTTGTTCCAGGTTTCAGCAATTATTCAAATTAGCTGAACCAATGGATTTTCTGTCCAAATTATATGCATGTTTATATTTAGTTTTGATTAAGAGGAAGGTAGCCTCAGTACTTACACAATGTCACACAGACCATTTCCTTTATAATGCCTCTGATATTCCAGTTAGCAATTTAATTGTGTATTTGAAGAGTACCTAAATTAACTCATTGTCATTCATTCAGCAATACGTTTGCACTGCTGCATAGAGAATCTCAAATTTAAGGTGCATGCCAGGATGAAATTAATAAATCTGTGAAGAGGGTGATTAGCTCTGCTCAGTGAAATTTGTTGATCTTGATCAGGGATTGGCAAAAGTACATTAGCTGGAGAAAAAGTGCGTTCCAGGGTTCTGTAATTTCAAAAATGTGTCCATAGGCCTGGAATGTCAAAAATGTGCTCCTTGGGTTTGGTGCATGTCTCTGGAAGATTATATACACTAGCTTTATCAGAATGGCAACACGTTTCAGCCTGAAAAAGATGGTACCATTCTCATCATTATTATTTTTAAAATTAGAACAGAATCATGTTCTGCATTACAATTGACTTTAGGTTGGACCATGAACTAGTTTGTAATCATAGAATGGTTACAGCACAGGTGGAGGCCGTTCAGCCTGTTGTGTCCATGCTGGCTTTCTGCAAGAGGAATTCAACTGGTTCCACATCCCCTGTCTTTTCCCACTAGCCTTGCAATTTTTTCCTTCTCAGATAATGATCCAATTCCCTTTTGAATGCTATGATTGAATCTGCCACCACCATAGTCTTGGGCAGTGCATTCCTGATCCTAACCACTTGCTGTGTAACAATGTTTTTCCTCATGTCGCATTGCTTCTTTTGTCAATCACCTTAAATCTGTGCCCTCTGGATCTTGAACCTTTCAACAATGGGAATAGTTTTTCTCTACCTACTTTGTCCAGGTCCCTCATCATTTTGAATACCTCTATCAAACCTCTATTCAACCTTCTCTTCTCCAAGAACAACAGTCCCAGCTTCTTCAATCGATCTATGTAACTGAAGTCTCTTTTTCCCTGGAAACATTCTCATTAATCTTTTGTGCACTATCTGTAGTGCCTTCACATCTTTCCTAAAGTGTGGTGCCCAGAACTGGACACAATACTCAAATTGAGGCCGAACCAGTGCTTTATAGGGTTTATCATAACTTCCTTGCTTTTGTACTCTATGCCCCTTTTTATTAAGTCCAGGATCTCGTATGTTTTATTAACTGCTCCCTCAACCTGTCCTGCCATCTTCAATTATTTGCGTACATGTACACCCGAGCCCCTCTGTTCCTGCGACCTCTTTAGAATTGTATCCTTTATTTTATATTTTCTCTCCATATTCTTCCTACAAAAATGAATCACTTCACATTTGTATTTGCATTTTTGACTCCTATGCAAGATACAAACTCAGAAATCTGGAGATACCAAAAGACATGTACAAGGTTTCAGTATTTGATGGGTTAAGGTACGGTTGGATATGGACAATGTTACAAAGGTGAAATTAGTTGATCTTTGTGATGAGGAGGATAAAGGGTTGGGAACTCAATGTTGAACTGACCATGGTGTTGGGTTCCTATTTGGTGGCTAGGGAGGGGAATGGAAAATTCATGATGGAGCCAAAAACGACGAAGGCTTTAGCCATCTCAATGCTTGCATGAAGGAAATTATGATTCATCAAACACTGGAGATGAAAAAAACAGTTCAACAGAACAGAGACAATAGGCGGTCAAGAGAGGTGGTGGAGAGGTACAATTGGATGCCATAATTAAACATGTTGCAGCTGACCCTATGCTTAAGAATGATATCGCCAATGGACAGCATGAGAAAAAGGAGTGGACCAAGAATCTTTCACGACTCTGAATAGTGATGATTTAGCACGGTGTTGGAATTGCCAATTTTTCTGAGGCTCTGTCTGCTTTTAGCTGTTGGTTGAGCTTTTATGAGCTTTCTACATTAGCAAGTATGAAGATGCAATCAAACCCAAAGCCTCAATTTCTCTCATTCCAGTTTACAAACAATCACAAATGCAGATTATATGACTGGAATCTGGAATTGAACTATGGCTGCACATTTCATCTTGGTGTATAACTGCCTGGCTTCAGAGAAGATGGTGAATTTAAGGTGCAAATATAGTCAACATAAAACCAAGATAATAAATCCATATTTACATTTGTATATGATTCTTCTGGAAAATTGCTTTGTGCTCTTCCGTGTCATGAAAAGTTGATTACTGCCACTACTTACGGGCATATTGAGCTTTTTAAGGAAGACTTGTGTGTTTTTAAAGAAATACAAGCAAGGACACTGAACAAAAGATGGCTGATAACGTAAATTTAATGTAATGTAACTTTCTGGAAAATTCCTATGTGGATTATATTCTCAGGTCTGTCCAGAGAGAACATGGAATGTCACACCTGAAAAAGCGTCACCCTTCTTCAAGCAGAGACACTTAAAAGGGAGATAGGAAAGATGCAATAGACTGAACTTTAATCTCCTATGGCTGCAGGCACAAAAGACTGATTTGCACTTCTCAGCAGTCACCCAAAAATCTATCTCCTGTTGATTTATATCTCAGAAAGTGTAAATAGTTCTGATATGAATGCAAGATGACTACTTCCTCTTCTGGAATACACAGGAAACAAAAAAGGGCTAAAAAGCTACCTGCAGAGCAGTGCATTGTGTGCTGGTATGCTGTGAGAGTGACAGTGCAAGAAGACCAACTAGTCACCCCTGCAGTTGCAGGGAAAGTCTTACTTTCTCTATCTCTCTCTCTCTCTGTTGCTGGAGGCAAGGATAAGCAGAAGCCACAATCAAAAAGGAAATAGGACAGCCTCTTCAGCTACCCTGCAGAACCAAGTGTCTCGAATAAAACTGTGAAACTGCCAAAGCCAGCTCTACTGGAATCACCCAACTTAACGGCCGCAATGTACTGCCATCTAAGCCTCACGGACAAGCCAAAGACTGATTTGAATATTTTTAAAAACTTTTATTTGCACTCTTAACTTCTCATTTCTGACTGTGTGTATGTGTGTTGCATTTTTATTATTTTCCTTGGGTATTAGTAACTAATAAACTTACTCTTTCTTTGACTCAAGAAAGCCTAGTTAAATTAGCTCCAAAAAATGAATTTATTTGGACTGGGAAAAGATATCCATGGAGGTAAAGGGACCCCTTTTAAATTAACCTTGTTGTGACCAACAGAGGGGGTTGCATAAAGAAGGGGAGCCAGCTCATTCCTCCTCACCTGGGAGCATAAAAAAATTGGGGTCCCATTCAGGAAGTTAACAAATTGGGGGACCTTGCCCAGGGACCGGTTGTAATAAATTGGGGGCTCGGTGCTGGAATTATTCCCACAGACAAAATGAAAGAATTAGAGTGGAGAAAGTAAATTGTTCCTTTGAAACCAATTTTTAAAAAAAACCAAAAAGGTTTTCTTGAGTCTGCCCTACTAAAATGTAGAAACGTCCACTTTTGATGCCAATGTTTTATGCCAGTGTTTTTACAGATAGAAGAGATGTTAGTTATGAAAATTGAACAGTTCTGTCCCTCGAAGAGTTAAAAGAGCTAGCAAGGCACTTTGGTTTACAATTTCGCCAGAAAGCGAGAAAACCCAAAATTTGAAAAGGGGTGGCCAATGGTCCACAGGCGGAAATTGAGGATGATGAAATGAATAGAGTAGTGGTAGAGATACTAAAATTGGAGCAGCGAAGATTAGAATTTCAGGAAAGAGAAAATGCAAAGGAAAGGGAGAGAGGGAAAGGGGAAAGACAGAAAAGGGCATGGAGAGAAGACAGAGAATTTCAGAACAGAGAGGGAAAGGGAGTTTAAACTAAAACAGCTCAAGCTGAGGGGCAGGAATCCTACAGTGTCCCTTGAAGACACCATAAGTTCAGACTTAATGGCTGAAGCAATCCGGTTTGCTCATTTAATCCCTAAGTTTGATGAAGCAGAGGTGGAAGCCACCTTTATCTCTTTCAAGCAGTTAGCACAGCAGTTAAAGTGGCCAGTCCAACATTAGTCCCTACTACTGCAGAGTAAACTTTCAGGAAAAGCTCATGAGGTTTATTCCCTCTTGCCTGAGGAAAGTGCCACTGACTGTGAGGCAGCAAACAGGGATGTTTTAAGTGCATACGAAGTGCCTGAGGTGTACCATCAGAAATTCCGTACCCTCAAGAAACCGCCTGACCAGGCGTACCTGAAATTTGAAAGTCTTAAGCAACTTCTTTTTGACTAGCGGGTGCGGGCATTTAGAACTGAAACCACATACGAAAAGCTCTGTGAAATAATTTTCCTTCAGGAGTTTAAAAACTCCATACCCTTCCCAATAAGAACACACCTAGAGGAACAGACGGTGACAGTGGCCAGGCAGACAGCCACACTGGCTGATCCACAAACCCAGAAGAGAACCCCCCACCCCAAATCACCCCCAACCAACTGGAAAGGATAGAGGTGGAGAGAATGACAGAAAACTGAGCATTCATGGGAGAGAAGGCGATGCTGGGGGCCCTCCTCAGGACAGAAAGGGAGGTGCTGAGCTGAAAAGTGAGGCCAAGAAGCCTGTGTGTTTTAACTGCTGAAAGGTATGGCACCTCTGGGCCAACTGCTGGGGGTTGCAGGAAAAATTAGTGGGATTTATCGGGGCCCATACCCACCGTGCAGAGAATAGGAGTCAGTCAGAGAGCATGACAGACCAGGCTATGGCTCTGACTGCAGCTAGAAATCCCAGTAGATACACTCCTGAGAGTATGAATGAAGTTGAACAAATCCCTGAGAGTTAAAAGGATTTTGTATCTGAAGGGAAAGGTGGCCACATTTCCCCAGGGTGAGGTGATTAAGCCTGTAGTGAAACTGAGGGATACAGGGGCCAGCCAAACTCTACTGCTGGGAAAAGGCATGACCTTTCCACTAGAAGGTACAGTAAGTGCCGAGGTGTTGCTAAAGGGGATTGAAAGAGGGTACATGCCTATCTCCTTATACCAGGTGCATCTGGAGTGTGATCTTTTGTCAGGAGAAGTGACCATGCGAGTCATCCTCAGTTTGCCTGTGAACGGGGTCAACTTTCTCCTCGTCAATGACCTGGCGGGATCAAAGGTAATAACATCCCAAGTGGTCTCAGAGGAGCCAACTGAGGTCAGGGAGACAGAACAGCTGCAGGAGAAAGTGCCTGGTATTTTCTCTGACTATGTGGTAATGCGGTCTATGGCCAGACAAGCTCTGTCAGTGGAGGCTGAAGTGGCACGGCAGACAGAATACCCTACGGTCTGGTTATCTGAAACCTTTTTCAGGAGTCTAGAAGGCCGTAAGGAGGTAATAAATAGATCTTTGTTGGTAGCAGCCCAGCAAGCTGACCCACTGTTAAAAGAAATAGCGCAGACTGCACATGCTGAAGCTGAGATGGAAGCAGCTTCTGAATGCTGCTAAATGAAAAATGAGGTGCTAATGAGGAAACAGACTTCACAGACCTGCAAATGAGGACTGGACAGTGATTCAACAGGTAGTGGTGATGCCGAGGTACTGGAGGGAAATATTACGGATAGCTCACGAAATTCCAATGGCTGGGCATGTCAGTATATGCAAAACCCAAGCCTGCATCAGCCAGCATTTTTACTGGTCACACTTCCACAGGGATGTAGTAAGGTTTTGCAGAACCTGCCACACATGCCAGGTTGTGGGAAAACCCCAGACTAATAAAACCTGCACCAGTGATTCCCATGCCGGCTTTTGGGGAACAATTCAGCAAGGTGTTAGTGGACTGTGTGGGGCCCCTGCCCAAAACAAAAGGGGGCTACTAGTATATCCTTACCATCATGGACGTGGCTACCCATTTCCCAGGGGCTGTTCCCGTGAGAACCATATCTGCCAAAACAGTGTTGAGGGAATTAACCCAATTCTTTACTGGGTATCAGCTGCCCACTGAGATCCAGTCAGATCAGGGCTCAAATTTCAGTGCAAAATGTTCCAGGAAGTCATGGATAACCTGGGCGTGACTCAGCTGAAGTCTTCAACGTATCACCCACAGTCACAGGGGGCACTAGAACGGTACCACCAAACATTAAAAACAATTATCAGGACATGACTGGGTGTAGTAATTGTGGTTTTGTTTAGTGTGTAATGTACCTCTAAGAATAATACTTGTTAAGGAAGATCACATGATCTGTAGTAACCAATAGGAGAGTAGCGTGGGCTGCCTCAGCAGACAGTGTAGAGTTAGCGGTGGAATTTAAAGCACATGTGTAGTTGTTGCTGAGTATATTGTAAATAAACTTCATGTTTCCACCCAAGAAGTGTCTGCAGATCAAATCTATCATTAACAGTACAACTTGGCCACCCTTACAACAAACTGGTGATGAGGATAAAACAGAATTGAACAGAAGAAACCAAGTTAATAAGAAATTGGCACTGTACATCACCCGGTGATTGTAAGTAGCAAGCTCCATCAGAGTTGAAGCAGTAATCCTCTCTCAAAATGCCACAATTTAGGAGAATTGATCCTTTTGAGCCAGCCACAGACGATTGGTCTCATTACATGGAACGCCTCACGTGGCAAAGATGAAGCAGTTAACGGAACATTGTGAGTTCGGTACGACTCTAAACGACATGCTCAGTGATCGTTTAGTGTGTGGAGTGAATGAGGACACTATTCAGAAAAGATTATTGTCCAAAGTGAATTTGGATTTCAAGAAGGCGGTAGAGATAGCGCTGGCCTTGGAAAGTGCAGTAAGAGATTCAAAAGCAATACAGGGTATGCAAAATGGCACTGTCCTCCACATTGGACAGGAAACCCCAGCCGTAAAGGGCGTGAAAATGCAAGACTTTACCGAGAAGTGGGAAACAGCACCCGATAGCTGAAGAATAAAGAAAAATAACTTAACAGCGAAATTGAAGAATAAATTTTATAGAGGTCAAGCAGTCTTCTAGCGATTGGCAGGTTAAAAAAATCGAATGCTATTATTGTCACAGAAATGGAAATATAATGAGGTAGTGCAAGGAAAGATTCAAGCAGGCTTGTAAACAAAAGAATAAGTACAATGAGACCTACAATATAGAAGAGCCTGAAACAACAAATTCAGACATTTACACATTGTTTAATCTGAAAGTTGGAAAGACAGAACCCATGTTTATCACAGTGAAAGTAAATGGCAAACCTGTTAGAATGGAAGTGGACATGGGAGCTTCCACTACAGTAATTGGGAACAGACCTTCAGATATCTGAATAATGGTGAACACCAATTAAGTTTAGAAGAAACAGCTGCCAAGCTGAAAACATATATGGGTGAAGACATTCAAGAAAAAGGTATAAGCAGATTAACTGTCCAATATGGAAGCCAATTGACAAAACTACCCTTGATGGTGGTAGCAGGTGAAGGGCCAAGCCTCCTGGGGTGAAATTAGTTAAAGGAGGTTAAGTTAGAATGGTCTGAAATTTTCCAGTTGAGAGCAAGTGGGCTACCAGAGCTGCTTAGAAAGTACGCCACTGACTTTAAGGACGAACTTGGGAAAATCCAGGGCCTGCAGACAAAGATTTATGTGGATCCAGAAGCAACCCCTCACTTAATGGAAGCGAGACTGGTGCCATACGCCCCGCAGGAAAAAGTCAAGACTGAACTGAACAGGCTAGAGAAACTGGGTGTAATACAACCTCTGCAATGCTCAGAAAGGGCAGCACCCATAGTCCCCGTCCTTAAACCCGATCAAAACATCCGAATTTGTGGAGACTACAAACTGACGCTTAATGAAGTAGCTAAGCTGGACAGGCATCCCATTCCAAAAGTCGAAGACCTGTATGCCAAGCTGGCAGGAGGGTCAATGTACACAAAGCTTGACATGAGTCATGCCTATCAACAACTAGAATTGGATGATACCTCCCAGGAATTTGTCACAATTAATACCCACAAAGGATTGTACCAATGTACATGATTGCCTTTTGATGTCCCCTCCCCTTGTGCCATCTTCCAGAGAACAACGGAAAGCTTACTTTTACTGAAGGGACTGCCCCAGGTTGTCGTTTCTTTAGACGATATATTGACGACAGGATTCACTGAAAAAGAGCATTTGGCGAGCTTAGAAGAAGTCTTAAAACGTTTCCTGCAAGCTGAAGTGTGCCTAAAAAAAGAAAAGTGCACGTTCCAAGCAAGGGAGGTAATCTATTTGGGTCATTAGGTAAATTCACAGGGCCTCCACCCAGTTGAGGAGAAAGTGAGAGCCATAAGAGAGACACCTGTTCCAAAGTACGCCTCAGAGCTCAAATCATTCCTAGGAATAATCAACTATTATGGGCGGTTCTTACCCAATTTGTCTGCAGTGCTGGCCCCCTGCATTCTCTACTTAAAAAGTGCCAACATTGGTCTTGGGCGGTGTCCCGGACAGAAGCTTTCATAAAAATGAAACAATTGTTGCACTCATCCAATCTATTAGTGCATTATGACCAGATGTAAGAATTGGTGTTGACATGTGACACATCTCCCTATGGAGTGGGAGCAGTTCTGTCTCATTGGATGGGCGATGGCATGGAACGCCGATAGGTTACGTATCAAGAACGGGGAAAAGGGATACTCACAGATAGAAAAAGGCCTGTCCATCATCTTTGGTGTCAAGAAATTTCACCAGTACATTCACGGCTTCCATTTTACAATTGTTTCATATCACAAACCATTGGTTCGATTGTTTAGTGAGGACAAGACTATACCACCCATAGCCTCAGCAAGAATACAATGGTGGGCTTTAATTCTGGCAGCATACGAATACACTTTCGTACATAGGCCTGGCAAACAAATTGCAAACGTCAATGCCCTTAGTTGTTTGCCTTTACAAGAAAATGATGGGCACGTCCCAGTTCCACAGGAACTTGTTTTACTGTTAAATTTCTTAGATTCCTCACCAGTATGTGCTTGACAGATCAGAGACTGGACAAGTTGGGACCCAGTCCTATTTCAAGTACAAGAACAAGTGCTGCATTGTTGGTCACAGGAGACCGTAGCTGATGAAATGAAAACGTACTTTAACAAAAGACATGAAATAACCAGCCAGGATGGCATCTTATTGTGGGGAACACAAGTGATGGTTCCTCCAAAGGGAAGGGAGCCATTTTTAATTGAACTACACAGTGCCTTTTCAGGAATTTCCCGAATGAAGACCATGGCACACAGCTATTTATGGTAGCCTGGGGTGGGTGACGAAATAGAGAGTGGGTGACAAAATAGAGAGTTTAGTAAAGCACTGTGTGTAATGTCAGCAAGTGCAAAAGTTGCCAGTGACAGCTCCATTACGCCCATGGAAGTGGCCAGGTAGACCCTGGGTACGGTAACACATTGACTACATTGGACCTTTCTGGAACAATGTTTCTGCTCATTGCCGATGTCCATTCAAAATGGTTGGACGTAAATGAGGTGACATCACCAACATTGGCCGCTACAATTAAGAAACTATGTCAGAGTTTTGCCATTCACGGACTAGCAGAAGTAGTCGCTTCTGATAACGGCATGGCATTTACGAGTGCTGAGTTTCAACGGTTTATCAGCCTCAATGGTATCACTCATGCACCTTACCATCCTTCCTCAAACGGACTGGCCGAAAATGGTTCAAACATTCAAGGCAGGCATGAAAAAGCTAACTGCTGGTTCCTTGGCAACCAAGCTAGCACACTTTCTTTTTCATTACAGGACTACCCCTCATGCAACAACAGATGTCACACCTGTGAAGTTATTGTTGAAACACTGTCTCAGGACGAGATTGAGCTTAATAATGCCAAATTTAGAGGGGAAGGTGGAAAGGAGTCAGGGGAACCAGAAAACTAGACTGGCATAGTCGTGAGAGGAAATTTATCGTGGGAGACACGGTATACGCGAAGAACTTCAGGGAAGGACAAAATTGGTTACCGGGTGAAATAAATGCAGTGATTGGGCCTCTATCTTACCACATGGAGGTGGAAGGCTGGATCATCTGTAAACATGTGGACCATTTAAGGAAGAGAGAGACAAATCACCAAGATTTGGTTCCACCAGTGATCGTGACTGGACCTGCGTTTCCTATTGAGGCTACTCAACCCAGGACAGACATGTCTGATGTTCCTGTAAGAGTTGAGGATACAGAACTGCAAGTGCCCACTGAAGCACCTGATGTTCAGGCAACTCCGGAAAAGGAGGTTCCTGACAAAAAATCTGAAGTTGTGGAGCTGCAACGTTCCACATGTACCAGGAAACCACCTGAAAGACTGAACTTGTAAATTCCTTACCCAATGTAAATATTATGTTGTCTTGAAAAATATGTACTTGTAAATGTAATACGTATAGCTGAGTTCAAGTGGGAGGAATGTAGTAATTATGGTTTTGTTTAGTGTGTAATATACCTTTAAGCATAATACTTGTTAAGGACTATATTTACCAATAGGAGAGTAGCGCGGGCTACCTCAGCAGACAGTGTAGAGATAGATAAAAACAAAAAGCTAAAAGCTACTGCGGATGCTGGAAATCCAAAACAAAAACAGAATTACCTGGAAAAACTCAGCAGGTCTGGCAGCATCGGTGGAGAAGAAATCAGTTAACGTTTCGAGCCTTCACGACCCTTCGGCAGAACTGAAGCATAACTGGACAAAGCATAACTGAAGCATCTGTTCTGATGACGCTACCTTCAAAAACAGCTCCTCTGACATGTCCTCCTTCTTCCTTAACCGAGGTTTTCCATCCACGGTCGTTGACAGGGCCCTCAACCGTGTCCGGCCCATATCCCGCGCATCCTCCCTCACGCCTTCTCCTCCTTCCCAGAAACATGATAGGGTCCCCCTTGTCCTCACTTATCACCCCACCAGCCTCCGCATTCAAAGGATCATCCTCCGCCATTTCCGCTAACTCCAGCATGATGCCACCACCAAACACATCTTCCCTTCACCCCCCCTGACGGCATTCCGTAGGGATCGTTCCCTCCGGGACACCCTGGTCCACTCCTCCATCACCCCCTACTCCTCAACCCCCACCTATGGCACCTCCCCATGCCCACGCAGAAGATGCAACACCTGCCCCTTCACTTCCTCTCTCCTCACCATCCAAGGGCCCAAACATTCCTTTCAAGTGAAGCAGCATTTCACTTGCATTTCCCCTAACTTAGTCTACTGCATTCGTTGCTCCCAATGCGGTCTCCTCTACATTGGAGAGACCAAACGCAAACTGGGCGACCGTTTTGCAGAACACCTGCGGTCTGTCCGCAAGAAAGACCCAAACCTCCCTGTCGCTTGCCATTTTAACACTCCACCCTGTTCTCTTGCCCACATGTCTGTCCTTGGCTTGCTGCATTGTTCCAGTGAAGCCCAACGCAAACTGGAGGAACAGCACCTCATCTTCCGACTAGGCACTTTACAGCCTTCCGGGCTGAATATTGAATTCAACAACTTTAGATCTTAAACTCCCCCTCCCCCCATCTCCACCCTGTTTCTCCCCCTTCCCCTTTTTTTTCAATAATTTATATGGATTCTTCTTTCCCCACCTATTTCCATTATTTTTAAATCTAAAACTAAAACCTTGTTAGTCTTTCCACCCCACCCCCACTAGAGCTGTACTTTGAGTATCCTGTCTTCCATTCTTAATTAGCACTTTTCTTAGACAAATATCACCACCTTCAACACCTCTTTGATCCTTTTGTCTGTGACATCTTTTGATTATCTGCTCCTATCACTGCTTGCTTATCTCCACAATCACCACACCCTCAACTTCTCTCTCCCCCCGCCCCCCCACCTTAAACCAGCTTATATTTCTCCTTTCTCCTAACTATACTTCAGTTCTGCCGAAGGGTCGTGAAGGCTTGAAACGTTAACTGATTTCTTCTCCACCGATGCTGCCAGACCTGCTGAGTTTTTCCAGGTAATTCTGTTTTTGTAGTATAGAGATAGAGTTGGAGTTGAAAGCACACGTGTAGTTGCTGCTGAGTATATTGTAAATAAACTTAATGTTTCCACCCAAGAAGTGTCTGCAGATCAACTTTATCATTAACAGTACAACTCAGCCACCCTTACAACACTAGGATAAAGGACTAGGCTTCCCTCTGTTCGCTGCCAGAGACTTACCCAATGACTCCACTGGTTTTACTCCATTTGTGCGAGGGCCTCTGAAATTAATCAAGGAGAGGTTTTTAGAACAGAAGGAGGAAGTCGCCACCTTAGACTATGTAACAGTGTTCCGGGAATGACCCATGAGAGCCTGTGATGTGGCCTGGGAACACTTAAAAATCTTCCAGACAGCTGTGAAGAAATAGGCAAACAAGCATGCCAGGGCCCGAACCTTTCTACCAGGAGACTGTGAGTTAGTGCTTCTACCAATACCAGGTGAACCCTTAAAAGCTTGGCTCAGTGTCCCATACAGAGTGGCAAAGAAACTCGGGGAAGGAAACTATCTAATTGAAACCCCAGATTGGGGGAAAAAACAAAGGCTGTGCCATGTCAACATGATAAAGCAATATCACAGCTGAGAAGGGGACAAGCCTTCTGTCCCATTGTCACCGATCTAGAAATTGAGGATAGCAGTGGGGGTGAATTAGAGCGAGAGCGGGTGAGGCCCACATTGAACCCCCTACTACCCGGCTAACCAACACAGAGACACTGGCAAACTTAGACTCCTTATTCACCCACCTAAGTGCAGAACAGCGAGTAGACTTGATGAGGCTGTTCACTACATTTAAAGGATTATGCAGAGACAAGCCAGGCTGCACCACATTAAATCTACATGATGCGGATATGGGAGAGGCCCCTCCCATAAGGCAACAACCCTATTCTTTAGGTCCACAAAAGCTGACCCAGGTTTGGGAGGAGATTAACTACATGCTGGAGCACTAACTAATAGAGGCTAGCAGCAGTAGCTGCGCTCCTGCCCAAGCCAGATGGCTCCACAAGTTCTGCATTGACTACTGAAAAGTTAATGCAGTGACCAGAGCCAACTCTTACCCCATACCATGCCTGGAAGGCTGCATAGGTAGAGTAGGTAAAGTAGCCTACATTGCAAAGATAGATTTACCCAAGGGATACTGGCAGGTTTCCTTGACTGCCCACGCAAAGGAAATCTCCTTCTTCGTAACTCCGGATAGGTTATGCCAATGTTGAGTTATGCCATTTGGACTTTGAAATGCCCCAGCCACCTTTCAAAGGCTGATGAACCAGGTAGTGGTGGGCTTATCCAATTGAGTAGAGTACCTAGACAACCTCCTCGTGTACAGTGACACCTGGGAAACTCAATTAGAGCAACAGGAAGCCCTCTTCCAGAAAGTACAGTCAGCTGACCTAGTGGTCAATTTTGCAAAGAACGAGTTCACTAAGGCTCGAGTGACTTATCCAGGACACTTAGTGGGTCAAGGACAAGTACTGCCCAGAGCTGCAAAGGTAAAAGCAGTAGCACAGTTCCCCATTCCCATAACGAAATGGGAAGTCATGAGGTTCTTGGGGATGTGAGGGTTCTACCACAAGTTCACCCTAAACTTCAGCACAGTAGCCACCCTACTGACAGAACTACTATAGAAAAAAGCAAAGATAGTCTGGATTGAGAAATGCCAAACAACTTTCGAAAAGCTGAAAGCCATTTTAATAGGCGAGCCTCTGCTTGCAGCTCCGAACTTTAATCAAGCATTTAAAGTAGCCATCGATACAAGTGACATCAGGGTAGGGGCTGTCCTCTAGGAAGATAAACCAGGGATAGAGAGACCCATCGGGTACTTCTCCAAAAAATTAAACAAGCATCAGAAGCGGTACTCCACAGTGGAGAAAGAAACCCTTGGCTCTCAAACAGTTTGAGATATATGTCTGAAATGGATACAGAAAGATCACAGTCTATGCATTTAACCTTTGTGGAAAAGTTTAAGATGCAAAATGCCAGTTTATTCCGTTAGAGTTTGTTTCTCCAACTGTGCCACCAAAAAAATCACCCACATTGCTGGGAAATCAAATGTGATTGCAGATGCCCTGTCTAGTTACCTAGTTAAAACTGAAGAGATAATATTGACCAAGGCTAAGAGAATGTGTGTGTGTGTGTGTGTGTGTGTGTGTGTGTTGCTTTATATTTTTTCCCCCTTGTAATGACATGAGGATGTATCTCATTTCATTGGTGGTATGAGGAAAGTGCCATGAAAAGTCAATTACTGTCATGGATTACTTACAGGCATATTGAACTTTTCAAGGAAGACTTGTATGATTTTAAAGAAATATAAACAAGGACACTGAGCAAAAGATGGCTGATAATGTAAAGTGACTACTTTCTGGAAAATTCCTATGTGGATTATGCTGACAGACCTGTCCTAAGAGAACTTGGAATGTCACACCCGAAAAGGCATCATGGCCTTCTTCAAGCAGAGACACTTGAAAGGGAGATAGGAAAGATGCAAAAGACTGAACTTTAATCTCCTGTGGCTGCAGACACGAAAGACTGATTTGCATGTCTCAGAAGTCACCCAAAAATCCATCTCCTGTTGATTTATATCTCAGAAAGTGTAAATAGTTCTGATATGAATGCAGGACAACTATTTCCTCTCCTAGAGTACACAGGGAAAAAAAGGGTTAAAAAGCTATCTGCAGATCAGTGCAGTGTGTGCTGGTGTGCTCTAAGTGTGACAGCAATAAGACCAGTTAGCCACCTCTGCAGTTACAGGCGAAGTCTCTCTCTCTCTCTCTTTCTCATTCTTTCTCTGTTGCTGGAGGCAAGGCTCAGCATAGGCCACAATCAAAAAGGAAGTAGGGCAGCCTCTTCCACTATCCTGTAGAACCAAGTGTCTCCAATAAAATTGTGAAACTGCCAAAGTCAGCTCTACCGGAATCACCCAACTTAACAGCCGCAATGTACTGCCATCTACGCCTCACGGACAAGACAAAAACTGATTCGTATTTTTTTTAAAACTTTCATTTGGACTCTTAACTTCTCATTTCTGATCTGTGGGTATGTGTGTTGCATTTTTATTATTTTGCTTGTGTTTTAGTAACTAATATACTTACTCTTCTTTTGACTCAAGAAAGCCTGGTTAAGTTGGCTCCTTCTAAAAAATGAATTTATTTGGACTGGGAAAAGGTATCCATGGGGGGAAGGGACCCCTTTTAAATTAACCTTGTTGTTACCAGGCGAGGGGGTTGAATAAAGGAGGTGAGCCAGTTCATTCCTTTTCACCCAGGAGCATAACAAAATTGGGGCCCCGTTCAGAAGTTAACAAATTGGTGGACCTCGCACAGGGACCAGTTGTAACATCCAGCATTTGCAATGCATCTTTTTGTTATATGCTTCACCTTACCACTAGATTGCCCAATCATCATTTGCAGATAATATATTTTTGCCTGCTTGTAGGTACTATTCAGCAACAGTACGTGGCATTAATAACATATATTTCCCATGGTGTTATGCAAGGAAGCAGCATATAAAAGTTAGTTCAACTGTACAGAACAATCATTCTAAAATAGCCAACGGCTTCCTGTTTTCAAGACACAGAAACCCAGTAGAACACATTCTCAAAGGATTTACAGACAGCAAATTTGTACAGACCTGTCAGTTACGCACTGCTACTGTAAATTAAGATTTAATAAGCAGATGCAACACAATCTGTGCAAGTAGATAAAAAGGAAATTAATCACTTTCTCACAAATTTTGCCTTGTTACTATCTGCAAAGGTGACTGCAACAATCACCATTCTGTCTGCTAGTACTTTATTGATCCCTGCAGGTCCCACTACAAACATCAGTTGTCATCAATATTAACTTACATTTCTCAGATCACCTATCTATTGCTGTGCAAAGTTGATTTTTTGTCTATGTCTCTCCCATCTTACAACTGCAAGATTCCTGTGCAATGCTGGCCTTAGCCGGCGCCCCTCCAAATCTTTTGCTCAATAATGTATTCAGAAATTGTACATTTTTAATGCTATAAAGATATGACAGCTCTGTTTGCAGTTTCTCTGGCTGCATCTTCAAATTCTTCTTCAAGGTACAGATTATTAAGGCTTGGAGAATTATTTAATGTCTGACTCTTTGAGAAAAAATAACTTTTCTTTCCATTCTGTTTTCTTGATTTGCTTCTTTTTATAAGTAGCAGAAGTTACAATGTGAAGCTTTGGCTCATAAATTCACAAACCTAAGTCCAACTGCAATATAATCAAACACATTAAGCAATATGTTTCAGCATTATCCATAATCAATTTATAGATGGCTCACCATTCATGAAACTCAAAACTGAAGCCACCCTTTTTGGTTATGCCTCTAACTCCAGCATGGTCAACTTTCCTGGCTGCCAGTTCAACTAAGCTGATTTTCAAACTCAGTATTTTGTTAGAGCTGAATGTTCAACCTGACATCCAATCCAATGCCATTGGCATCTGTAATATAGCCTTAAAGACATCTGCTGCTATAATCCTTAACTACACCGTCATCCCTTGAAGAAGTATTTATCAAATGCTGTCCCTTCCTACCTTCCTTGCCTTCCCACCCCTTCCTCACCCTTACCCCCATATTGTCATAAACATCAACTAATCCAGAGCTCAGGACCTCTCCTCTCACATCTATTCCCTTTCCACCCTTGTGGTTCTACTGGTGCCAACTGCTCCAATGAATTGATCATCAGGCTTATTTTCAAATTCCTGCACAGATTCCTCGACATCAACTCTGGACCCCATGAAGTCTCATGGCATCAGGTCAAACATGGGCAAGCAAACCTCCTGCTAATTACCATGTACCGCCCTCCCTCAGCTGATGAATCTGTACTCCTCCAAGTTGAACACCACTTGGAGGAAGCTCTGAGGGTGGCAAGGGCGCACAATGTACTCCAATATCCATCACTAAGAGTGGCTCAGTAGCACCACTACTGACCGAGCTGGCCAAGTCCTAAAGGACGTAGCTGCTAGACTGGTTCTGCAGGAGGTGGTGAGGGAACCAACAAGAGGGAAAAAACGTACTTGACCTCATCCTCACCAAGCTGCCTGCTGCAGATGCATCTGTTCATGACAGTATTGGTAGGAGTGACCACAGCACAGTCATTGTGGAGGCGAAGTCCCGCCTTCACACTAAGCATACCCTCCATCGTGTTGTGTGGCACTCCCACCATGCTAATTGGGATAGATTTCAAACAGATCTAGCAACTCAAGACTGGGCATCCATGAGGTGCTGTGGGCCATCAGCAGCATCAGAATTGTACTCAACACAATCTATAACCTCATAGCCTGGCATATCCCCCACTCTGCCATTACCATCAGGCCAGGGGATCAACCCTGGTTCAATGACGAGTGCAGGAGGGCATGCCAGGAGCAGCACCAGGCATACCTAAAAATGAGGTGTCAACCTGGTGAAGCTATAACACAGGACTACTTCCATGTGTTAGGGGGGAAATAAAGGGATACAGTAATTATTAGGGGGAATATAGGGGTACAGTAGGAACTTATTGAAAGGGAATGAATTACTTAAAATCTCCAAGCACATTGGCAGTTAAAGGTTACCAGATGAACCTTGCACAGCCTTAAGGGCCTGCAAACAACAGAAAGGCCTTGGAGTCGGACTGTAGCCTGAGGATGGCAATAACAACTAAGATTAAGTGCGGTCTTCAACAGATAGGGGAAAGTCTCTGCCTGGGTGAAAACAAATAGGGACTTTTGGTGAATGTACTTGTAACCAGAGATGTCTTTTTAATGTAAACCTATGTGTTGACGAGATCAGAATCTGGAAACTGTTCTTGTACATGTCCAATAATATATAAAAATGTTGAATACTTGTAGTTTAGCAGAGTACTGTCTCATGCTGTATTGAGATGGTGTTCTCCTTGCAATTGCTCGAATAAACGATCGTGACCTGTACCTGAGACTCCTGTGGTCCGTTTGTCAAAGTGACCACAACAATTTGGCGTAGTCGGCAGGATACTTGGATCGGATCCTCGGGACAGCTCTGCAAAGTGGGTGAGTATATTTATTTACCACCTGTAGTTAGTGCAGTAAGCCAACCCGAGAACGGCCCGGTCAAATATAAAAGAATCAGGAGGAGGACTCAGGACAGGAGATAGGAGGCGCCGAGGTAAGAGGTGGAGCCGTGCAGGCGGGCTAGCAGTGCCAAAGTCGCGCAGGGCGGGCCGGACCATTACCAGAGATAGGAGGCAGAGCCGTACTGGCGGGTTACAGTTTGAGATATAACCTTAGCCGAAGCCGCGCAGGGAGGCCAGGTCCCAGTGAAATCGCACGTACCTGAGATAATTAAGTTCTTAGGACCGTGCGAACGTACCGCGCAGAGATAGACGGAAAATAGGAACAGAATGCCACCAGGGAAACAAAATAGCACTATGAAACTCGTCTGGGGAACTGCGGACTCCATTATGAGGCTCATAGCAGGACAACAGTCAAAAATAATCCTGAAAATGCAGAAGGAGGGGTGGAATCCCTCGGAGAACAAAAACAGTGGTGGATAGAGCAGAAAAAGGATAAGGAAAAGAAAGGGGTGATGGTTATTATCACCTTGTACCTGCAGACAGGTTAATATTAAGCTCCAGTTGATTAGAGAGAGAGAGACAAAGTCAGATTCAGGACAGATCAGAACAGTGGCGGCAACTTGTAGTGATACTGATCAAGAGGAGGAGAGCTCTGAAGGAGAAACCTATGAGGGAGTTGAGACCGCCCCATCGTGCCCGTTGAATCCCATGGCCCCTATTTGCAGTAACTGTTAGGAAAAGTAAAGTCAGGAAAGGCGAATTAAAAACTGCAGAGCGAAAGGGGGCTGAGGAACAGGGGGAGAATGAGGAGATTGAGAGGGTTATGGAGAAAGTTAAGCACATACCATTCAGTCCGGGGGAGAAGCAGGTTTTGCTTAAAGAACTGCTGAGACTTAAAACTCGGCATAGCAACCCAGATTTTTGGACCCATATACTGGTGAAGGCTAAATGTCCAGGGGATATTTGGGGAAGTTTACCCCTGCAATTTAGAAGTGGAGACTGGGCGAAACCTGGGGACGTCCCAGATCGGGAGAAGGCGACAGCCCTGCATGGGGACTTTGAGGAGGCAGTTAAGGAAGCCTTGGGGATGTATAATGTCCCGTGCGGGATGACGAGATTTTCCTGAAAATGCGGAAGGATATTTGGGACCCGAAAGGTCCGCGACTGAATTTTCTGTAACTTAAAAAAATGAATTGAGCTAAGTTACAAGAGCTGCTTGTGCTGAAGAGAGAGGGAGAAAGATAGAAAAGGGGGGTACCCCCAGGGAGTTAATAAGCACTAACAGGCAGGAGCTGGGGAAATGTAAGTTTTCGTCAGTATGATTGTCCGTATAGGTGGAGACTTCAAGGTCCCTTTATTTCCCCCGCTGCTATTTGAAGTTTCGTTTAGAATATGAGAGTTTTAAGTCGTTAAACAGGGTTAGATGAACCAACCTTTGTACCACCCCCTTGCTGACTAGTATCACCAGCTTCCAAGCTGATTGGGATTGATACATACGAGTTGCATTAACTCATACGAGTTAGTATTCTAAAATTCTGAGGGGAAAAATTACCTGAAGTTCTAGGGATTCTAGGAAAACCAAAAGGAATAAACACACGGTCTAGGTGGTTCCAATGGATAAAAATGGGTTTCTTTTGAAGAGATGAATTAAATATGAAAGGAAATCTGTATCTCAACAGCACTGTAATTTGAATTTGGGACAATCTTGAGATGTAAAGTGCAGTGTAATTTAATAGGTTACTTCAAATAACGAGGATGCTATCCAAAGGTAAATAATGTGTCGATAAATATATGGGAATTATAACTTGGGTACAAATCAATACACATAAGAAAGAAGTAGTTTTAATTTTGATAGTGTAAATTACATTTCTTACAAAGTTTAAAATTTTGACGTTTGGTTCGTGATAAAGTTCTCAAAAGGGAATTTTCATTTTAAAAGGTTTGACAACAATTGGCACTAATTCAAATGCTGCAAGCTTTTGTATTTGTACGTCTGTTCCCAAAATATGAGGCTAAGCTCAAGACCTTGACAGAGTTTGGCAGAAATCCAATTTTTGGCCAAGTTGATGATTCTGGGATAATTTAAAAGAAACGGGTCAGGCACAATTTAGTGGGTTACTTTTGAGACAATAAAATGTTTGAGAAGAAGGTAAGGAAGCAAAACATGTCAATGCCTGATTTCTGTTTTTAAAACTGTTATGAGAATATTTTATCTATTTTAGAGTCTCTCCAGTCAACCTGAACAAGATAAGATGGTAACTGTTGCATGTGTAAAATGGTATGAGGCAATTAGGAGAAAGATTTAGGGAAAGAGGACACAGTGTACAAACCTTTTTTAAGGGAATTTGATAATCTGGCCATCAACTGAGACATTGGAAACGCACAGGGGAAGATAAGCAAAGATCTAGAGACAGAGATCCTCGTTGACATGGAATAGTTAATACGGCATAAAGACCAAGGAAACATTATAAACGATCAAGACAATAGAGAAATTGACATCAAGAGAATCTTAGGATGATCATGGTCAGGAAAAAAAAGCTTAGAGGTAAAACTATATGGAATCTGTAGTTCAGGAATTGAAATGTAAGGAGAAATAATACTTAACAACAATTTACTACAAGATGGATACAGGTAAAGGGAAAGCTGGAAAAAGATTAAATAGATGTATTATTGATTATATTAATGTGCCTGCGAGCTACAAAATGTAAGACCACAGGATTAACACTATGATGACAGACAGAGTTAAGCGGCTCACAGAGAGAACTGTCACTGGAAGTGAAGATACTGAGCCATTGAAAGATAGGATAAGAAGGTGCACTGTAGAGTTGTGTTGGCAGTTTAAGGAATTGAGGTCCGACGTGGGACAGCAGCAGGAGACAGAAGGCTGGAAGGAGTGGAGGGTGCCTATCCAGATGGATTCAGGTCAGGGAACTCATTTCACAGGAAGAGTCATTAAAGAAATGTATAAATTTAAATTTAAACAGAAATTCCACATTCCCTACCAGCCACAGAGCTCAGGGATGGTGGAAAGGATGAACCGAACTAAAAAAAACATCAATAACAAAAGCAATTCAAGAGACAGGGAATAGCCCAATATTCTAATGCGCCCTAGGGGCTACCCCAAGCAGGACCGCCGGGTTCACCCCATTTAAAATAATGACAAGGAGAGCAATGCCGAGGGAATCATAGTAGGAGTGGGAAATGTAGGACCACTAAAAGGAAGGATGCGAGACTATGTGAGGGAAATAAGTAAGCAATTGCATGAGTTAAGGAAGAAAGTCAGAGACCGACAGGTGATTAAGGATAGGGAAACAGGCAAATCCAAAGAGCAACAATTTCTACACTACCTCGGACCTTGAGGGAGACTAGTGTAGAAATTGCAGGGGTCCTGGCAGAAATATTTAAAATGTCCTTAGCCACGGGTGAGGTGCTGGAGGATTGGAGGGTAGCTCATGTTCTTCCGTTGATTAAAAAAGGCTCCAAAAGTAAACCAGGTAATTACAGGCCAGTGAGCCTGACGTCAGTAGTAGGCAAATTATTGGAAGGCGTTCTGAGAGATCGGATATACAATTATTTGGACAGTCAAGGGCTGATTAAGGATAGTCAGCATGGCTTTGTGCGTGGTAGGTCGTGTTTAACAAACCTTGTAGAGTTTTTCGAGGAGGTTACCAAGAAAGTAGATGAAGGAAAGGCAGTGGATGTTGTCTACATGGACTTTAGTAAGGCCTTTGACAAGGTCCCACATGGGAGGTTAGTTCAGAAGGTTCAGACACTTGGTATCCATGGAGAGTTGTAAACTGGATTCGAAATTGGCTGTGTGGGAGAAGACAGAGAGTGGTAGTGGATGATTGCTTCTCAGACTGGTGGTCTGTGACTAGTGGTGTGCCTCAGGGATCTGTGCTGGGACCATTGTTGTTTGTTGTCTATATCAATGATCTGGATGATAATGTGGTAAATTGGATCAGCAAGTTTGCTGATGACACTAAGATTGGAGGCATTGTGGACTGCGAGGAAGGCTTTCAAAGCTTGCAGAGGGATCTGGACCAACTGGAAAAATTGGCCAGAAAATGGCAGATGGAATTTAATGCAGAAAAGTGTGTGGTGTTGCATTTTGGAAGGAAAAACCAAGGTAGAACATACACAGTAAATGGTAGGGCACTGAGGAGTGCAGAGGAACAAAGGGATCTGGGAGTTCAGATACATAATTCCCTGAAAGTGGCGTTACAGGTAGACAGGGTTGTAAAGAAAGATTTTGGCATACTGGCCTTCATAAATCAAAGTATTGAGTATATGAGTTGGGATGTTACGGTGAGGTTGTATAAGACATTGGTGAGGCCAACTTTGGAGTATTGTGTGCAGTTCTGGTCGCCTAACTACAGGAAGGATATCAGTAAGATTGAAAGAGTGCAGAGAAGATTTACTAGGATGTTGCCGGGTCTTCAGGAGTTGAGTTACCGGGAAAGATTAAACAGGTTAGGACTTTATTCCTTGGAGCGTAGAAGAATGAGGGGAGATTTGATAGAAGTTTACAAAATTATGAGGGGTATAGACAGAGTAAATGCGAGTAGGCTCTTTCCATTTAGATTAGGAGAGATAAACACGAGAGGACATGGCTTTAGGGTGAAAGGGGAAAGGTTTAGGGGGAACATTAGGGGGAACTTCTTCACTCAGACAGTGGTGGGAGTGTGGAACGAGCTGCCATCTGACGTGGTAAATGCGGGCTCACTCTTAAGTTTTAAGAATAAATTGGATAGATTCATGGATGGGAGAGGTCTGGAGGGTTATGGACTGGGTGCAGGTCAATGGGACTAGTGGAATAATATTTTGGCACAGACTAGAAGGGCCGAATGGCCTGTTTTTCTGTGCTGTAGTGTTCTATGGTTCTATGGTTCTAATGGACCAAGTGGGGAATAAGGTGATGGTCAAGGTGAACCCGGAGCGAACAGGCATGGACCATATGAGGTAATTATGACAGGTGATACATGCGCACTTGTGTATATGAAAACGGGAAGTAAATGGAGGCATTAAACACTGTTTGAGATACATGAAAATTGACCAAGTGGTAACCCGGAGAACGGGAGCTGATGTTAATGTCTCCACAGATCTACAATCCTGGTCGTGGGCATATCAGTACTGGCAACAAGGTCGGGGATCATCACTGCTCATCCCGCACTGCAGGAGGAACTTTGGTACAGCATGGAGAGTGCCAAATGCGACATGCAACGGGGAATGATAAATGTAACAGTAGGAGAACAAGTGCTTTCGAATTGTAGTAAGGGTTTGCTTCAGATTGGGCGTGGGAGGTCCGCCACTACCCAGCCACCTCCCACATCTACTTCCACAGTCCGAGTAGAGATAATTGAAGTCCCTCAAACCACACCGACTGAACCACCTTGTCCGACTATGCATCCAGGACCGACGAATGGTTTGGTACTGGTTAATCAGAAGTTTTGTATGATAATGTACACCACGAGCTGGTGCCCGTAGTCTTGAACATATCCGGAATTGCCCCGCCTCAGTCGTGCTCAACCCATATTCGAGCACTATAAATGGCTCTAATGGGCCAGCTGATGACTGAAGCATCTCAGTTCAATGGCGAGATGCGATCAGGCTTGGGAGGGAACCGCGTTAAGCGCAGCCTGATAAATGATGCCGCTACGATATTCAATATAGGGACATCAGTGGTTAATTCAGAACCTGGCAACTGTTGACCAGAAGGTCCGTACCCTGAGCTTTAAGCTTAAGGAGATTCTAGAGCGGGGACAGGGAATTCATAACACCCAATTAAAGACAGACCATGACATGACACGGTTAATCCAAAGCCTGGTTACCGTGCTCGAAAGTCATGTGGGGACTATCAACAAACTGATTGAAATAGGGAAAAATATTTCAGGCGAAGCAAGCAGAAATGATGTTTGCAGCACCTATGGTTCTTGGGCACTGGAACAAGCTCGAGAGAATTTAAGACAGATTAATGAAGAGGTAGTTCCTTTATGGGTAACTAATGAGCATTTATTTAATCTTTCACGACACAAGGATCATGACTTGACTGGTTGCCAGCTCAGAGATTTAACACTTATAGACAGAATGAATGTTGAATGGATAGTGAATAGTAATATGCTAATGAGCATTGTATTAGTAATACCTGTCATACCTATGTCAACACCCGGCTGGACATTATATAGACTAGAAAATATTGGGGTTATATGGGAGGATTACTATATTAGGTATCATGACATTCCACCATATGCAGTAGACATAGAAGGAAATATAGTTTGCACCACATTATAGGGGTGTAGTGCAGAGACCACCGCGGTAGTATGTGCACACCCAATATATGAGACAGAAGAAGCAAAGTGTGGATTTAAAGCAGCAGCAAACTGTACAATGGAAACTATATGGGCTGCAAAAGAACCGACCCATGTTGCATATACAGGAAATGGGAGATATTGTATCACCACGTGGCAGGAAAGAATCCAGTACGGGAACAACTGGATATGCCCCATCCATAATCATTCAGGGTGCCTACACCCACAGGTGCCAGCAAAGGTAGGGAAAGTGGAACTGGTCGAAATATACAAGAGAGGAACGACTACTATTCAGGTCAAGGAAAACCTTAAGGATAGTCTGGCAGTATTTGAACCAGTTGTCCTATGAAATTCCCTTATTACCCGAGCGCCTAACCACAATTCAGAGACAGGCTCAGCAGACATTCGGAACTTACTATAAACTGCAGCAACAGGTTAGAGCCTTAACAGAGGATATTGAGCAAATAGATTCTTCCACATGGTAGGAGGACCCGTGGAACTGGGGCTCAAACGTACAGATACACCCCTGGATTCAGATTATCTCCCATGCCCTAGTCATTCTACAGTTAATATTGATTATGTATCTAACGTTGGGGGAATTTCAGTAGGTGGAGCAGGAATCTGGTAAACCAGAGGTTTGGATTAAAGGACCAGATGATACAGATGGTTTGACCAGTGCCCGTACCCTTTACATGCCAAAACTGGACACCTGGCCAGTATCAATGCGTGGCATTACGTAAAGGGGGCAGGGGGGAATGGACAACACCACTGTATCTGGCTACCTTGGGCTAAGCCAAGGGCCAAAAGGGGGGACTGTTAGGGGGAAATACAGGGATACAGTAATTATTAGGGGGAATATAGGGGTACTGTAAGAACTTATTGAAAGGGAATGAATTACTTAAAATCTCCAAGCACATTGGCAGTTAAAGGTTACCAGATGAACCTTGCATAGCCTTAAGGTCCTGCAAACAACAGAAAAGCCTTGGAGCCGGACTGTAGTCTGAGGATGGCAATAACAACTAAGATTAAGTGTGCTCTTCAACAGATAGGGGAAGGTCTCTGCCTGGGTGAAAAAAAATTGGGACATACGGTGCATGTACTTGTTACCAGAGATGTCTGTTTAATGTAAACCTATGTGTTGACAAGATCAGAATCTGGAAACTGTTCTTGTACGTGACCAATAATCTATAAATATGTTGAATACTTGTAGTTTAGCAGAGTACTGTCTCAAGCTGTATTGAGACGGTGTTCTCCTTGCAATTGCTCGAATAAACGATCGTGACCTGTGCCTGAGACTCCTGTGGTCCGTTTGTCAAAGTGACCACAACACGTGCCAAACAGCATAAGCAGCAAGTGATAAACAGAGCTAAACAATCCCACAACCAATGGATCAGATCTAAGCTCTTCAGTCCTGCCACACTCAGTCATGAATGGTGGTGGGCAATTAAACAACTCACTGGAGGAGGAGGCTCCACAAATATCCCCAACCTCAATGATGGGGGAGCCCAGAACATCAGTGCAAAAGATAAGGCTGAAGCATTTGCTACAATCTTCAGCTAGAAGTACTCTTCTCCTCCAGAGGTCCCCAGCATCACAGATGCCAGTTTTCAGCCATTTCGATTCACTCCACATGATATCAAGAAGTGGCTGAAGGCACGGGATAGTGCAAAGGTTATGGGCCCTGACAATATTCTGGCAATAGTACTGAAGACTTGTGCTACAGAGCTTGCTGTGCCCCTGGCCAAGCTAGGTGTTCCAGTACACCTACAACACTGGTACCTACCCGACTATGTGGAAAATTGCCCAGTTATGTCCTGTACACAAAAAGCAGGAAAAATCCAACCCAACCAATTACCGCCCCATCAATCTGCTCTCCATCATCAGTAAAGTAATGGAAGAGGTCATCAACAGTGCTATCAAGTTGCACTTGCTTAGCAATAACATTCGCACTGACCCCCAGTTTGGGTTCCGCCAGGGCCACTTAGCTCCTGACCTCATTACAGCCTTGGTTCAAACATGACAAAAGAGCTGAACTCCCGAGGTGAAGCGAAAGTGACTGACCTTAACATCAAAGCTGCATTTGACAGAGCGTGGCATCAAGGAGCCCTAGCAAAAATGGAGTCAATGAGAATCGAGGGAAAACGCTCCACTGGTTGGAGTCATGCCTTACACAAAGGAAGATGGTTGAGGTTGTTGGAGGTCAGTCATCTCAGCTCCAGTACATTTTTTTTATTCATTCACGGGATGTGGGCTTTGCTGGCTGGGCCAGCATTTATTGCCCTTCCCTAGTTGCCCTTGAGAAGGTGGTGGTGAGCTGCCTTCTTGAACGCTGCAGTCCACGTGGTGTAGGTACATTCACAGTGCTGCTAGGAAGGGAGTTCCAGGATTGTGACCCAGCAACAGTGAAAGAAAGGCGATATATTTCGATACATCACTGCAGGAGTTCCTCAGGGTAGTGTCCACGGCCCAACCATCTTCAGCTGCTTCATCAATGACCTTCCTGCCATCATAAGGCCAGAAGTGGTGATGTTCACTGATGATTGCACAATGTTCAGCACAATTTGTGACTCCTCAGATACTGAAGCAGCCCATATCCAAATGCAGCAAGACCTGGACAATATCCAGGCTTGGGCTGACAAGCGGCAAGTAACATTCATGCCACACAAGTACCAGGTAATGACCATCTACAACAAGTGAGAATCTAACCATCGCCCCTTGACATTCAATGCTATTACCATTGCTGAATCCCCCCACTATCAACATCCTAAGGGTTACCAATAACTAGAAGCTGAACTAGGCTAGCCATATAAATACTGTGGCTACAAGAGCAGGTCAGAGGCTAGGAATCGTGTGAAGTGTAACTCACCTCCTGACTCTCCAAAGCCTGTCTAGCTTCTACAAGGCATAAGTCAGGAGTGTGATGGAATACTCTCCACTTGTCTAGATGGGTGCAGCTTCCACAACAGTCAAGAAGCTTGACACCGTCCAGGACAAAGCAGTCCGCTTGATTCGCACCACATCCACAAACATTCTCTCCCTCCTCCACTGATGCACAGTAGTAGCAGTGTGTATGATCTACAAGATGTACTTCAGGAATTCACCAAGTCTCCTTAGGCAGCACCTTTCAAACCCACGACCACTACCATCTAGAAGGACAAGGGCAGCAGAGAGATGGGAGCACCACCACCTGGAAGTACCCCTCCAAGTCACTCACAATCCTACTTTGGAAATATATCACCGTTCCTTCAATGTCGTTGTGTCAAAATCCTGGAACTCTCTTTCTAACAGCACTGTGGGTGTACCTACACCCAGCCAGTGAAACCCACATCCCAAGAATGAATAAAAAAAAAAGATTCACCCATCCCTCTGACATCTTTTTTATTTAAGGTCGCTTCATCTTTTTACTCATCCATGGATTCAAAATTCATCTAAAGAATAATCTTTTTGTGTCTTCTTTGGTTAATCATGGGAAAGTTACTGGAATCTATCAACAGAGACAGAAATGTGTGAGCACTTAAGTCAAGTATGAGCTGATCAAAGAGAGCCACCAAGGATTCTGAAAGGTAGGTCATGTCTGACTAATCTAGTTGAATTCTGTGAGTTCACTTCTATAGAGGTGTATTTATGTTGTCTGGTCTTGCTGAAAACATTTCATAATGTTTTAAGGAAAAGACTATGAACAAAAGTGAAACTGAAATTGGAGATATTCTTACAACATGGATTGTTAATTGGGTGGGAAGTGGGAGGCAGGGAATGAGGATAGAGGTGTTACTTAGGGATCAGTACTCGAGCCTCAGCTTTTCACCATGTGTATTATGCTTTAGATGAAGAAGTCGAGAGTTGTTTATCCAAGTATGCACATTGAGCGTGGGATTTTCCTGCCCCTCCTGCTGCCAGGATCATCTGGTCCCATTGAATGTCAGTGGACTTTTGGCTGGGCCGCTGAATCTCCCATAGCGCGTCCCATCATGATGGGGTTGGAAAATCCCTGCCTAAGCTGTGTCGGTGGGAGCAGGAAGTTACAATGAGACATAGACTAAATGAGTGGGTAAACCACTCATTCTACTCTTTTACGGCATTGCTGATGAGGCTAGCATTTATTGCCCATCCCTAATTGCCCTTGAGAAGGTGGTGGTAAGCCGCCTTCTTGAACCGTTGTAGTGCCTATGGTATAGGTATACACATGGTGCTGTTAGGAAGTGAGTTCCAGGATTTTGACCCAGCAGCAGTGAAGAAACGGCAAAATAGCTCTAAGTCAGGATGGAGTGTGACTTGGAGGGGAACTTACAGGTGGTAGTGTTCCCATGCCTCTGCTGCCCTAGTCCTTCTAGGTGGTAGTGGTTGCAGATTTGCAAGGTGCTGTCTAAAGAGCCTTGGTGAGTTGCTGCAGTACTTCTAGTAGATGGTATGCAATACTGTCATTGTATTGGTGATGGAGGGAGTGAGTGTTTAAGGTAGTGGATGAGGTGCCAATCAAGCAGGCTGCTTTGTCCTGGATGATTTCAAACTTCTTGAGTGTTGTTGGAGCTGTACTCATCCAGGCAAGTGGAGAGTATTTCGTCACACTCCTCACTTGAGCCTTGCAGATGGTGCACAGGCTCTGAGGAATCAGGAGGTGAGTTACTCGCCGCAGAATTCCTGGCCTCTGGCCTTGCCTTGTAGCCACAGTATTTATATGGCTGGTCCAGTTCTGGTCAATGGTAACCCTCAAGGTGTTGCTAGTGGGGGATTCAGTGATGGTAACGCCATTGAATGTCATTGGAGGTGGATAGATTCTTGTTGGAGATGGTCATTGGTCACCTATGGTAGATGAAGTTCAATGTGGGGAAGTGTGAGGATATCCACTCTGTATGCTGAAAGAACAAATTAGAATATTTTTAATGGTGAGAGATTAGGACCAGTGGAAGAGGAAAGGGATTGGATGTCCATGTACAAAAAAGTGAGGTGATGCTAAACTGTACAGATTTTTGGTTAGGCATAAATTATGAGGACATGTTGAATAAATTTAGTATGTATTTCCTCAAGTTTCAAAGGTTGAGAGGTAATCTAATAGAGATGTTTAAAATGATAAAGGGATTTGATAGGGTTGGATGAGAGAAACTAATTTTTCTGGTGTGAGAATCCAGAATAAGGGGACATAATCTTAAAACAAGGGTCAGGCTATTTTGGAATGAAATAAGGGAGCACATTACCTTACAAAGATCTGTAGATCCTGGCTGAATTAAAATTTTCAGAACTGAAACTGTTAGATTATTTGTTAGTTAAGGGTTTCAAAGGCAGGGAAATGGAGTGATACGGATTAACCATGATCTAATTGACTGACAGAACAGGCCTGAGAGGCTAAATGGTTTAATCCTGCTCCAATGCTCCCTATGTTTTAACTCATCCTCTAAATTTTTTCACTTCCAGTTCTTTGTTCACCTTCCACTTGTAAAGCACTTCAATGTTTTTACACAAGTGGTGCTATAAAAATAATTCTTGATGCTGGCTAATAACAAAGCATGCATTGAAATTAGTATTAGTTTGTTTATTATTTTGCAGCAAACAGGGGCCGGGATTTTATGTGATGTTGGTGGCCTTGTCCACCAGCCACAATGTCAGGGGGCAACCCCTCCTTTACCAGTTGTGGAAGCACTGACTGGATGTTACAATCCTCAGATAATTAATTGCTTGCAGTCAGGGCTTCTTCCCCTTTAAGGGATGAGGTCCCACCCTCAAGAGCTGCCGGTTCTTTCAGTGGGGGGTGGTCCTTTCTACCAAAAGGCACCTCACAAGGTGCCCGATAAGCAGGGCACTCCCCCCCCACTTCTCCCCACCCCCCCACCCACGCCAACCTCAACCAGGGAAGTCATTAGGATATACCCGTCAGTCTCCCCATGTGGTAAACACAGCAACCGCCACTGGCAAAATACCATTGGAGACAGGAAAAGGCCCTTAAGTGCCCTTAATTGGGCCTGAGACTCCATAAAATGCCACCCAAGGGCTCAAAACTAACTTAAGCCCTCGGGTGATCAGGTTTAGTGGTGTCAATAATTGAACTAGGGCACTCCAAAATAATTCAGACCCTGTTTTAAGTCATAGGCCCCAATATTAATGCAAAGGTGGGTACTGAGTGGGGGTGAGTGTCCCAAGTGCAGAAAAAAGTCTTGGAGGGTTGGGTTCTCCAACTGACACTGACTGCTGACTGATTCAAATTTTCCTTCTGCATTTTGTATCTCCAAGCTGCGGATTCAGTGTGATGTGCACTCTCATGAAATGATCTCTAGTTGACTATTTAAAGGGTCAATATAAAAATGGAGTTTTAAGAAGCTTGATGGTAACCAACATGGATTCACAAAGGGCAACACCAGCACCACAATGATGCTCCCTTCAATTACTGTTATGTGTTATCAGCAGCCAGAGGGACATAACTTTCCCCAGCAATGAGAGGAAGAAAGTTACCAAGAAAGCGTGGCTGGAGATAGCTAAGAAGATGAATAACAGCAGCATTCTGCCACTGTCTTGGATGCAATGCGGGAAGAGCTTCAATGATCAGATCAGGAAAAGTGAGTACATTTGCATATTTACCTACATCCTCCGATCTACAACACTTCCCCCATCGAACAGTCTACCCTATCAAGCATACTCCATCAGATCACACCTCAAACCCACAAGTTTCAGCAGCATCCATCTTTCACTTTCTATGTACTTCCTCATCACCCCAAGTATCATCCATCACTGTCACTCACTCCAATCCTTTGTATTATGAGTATCTGTCTGATAGTCATCCGCTTCAAATTCAGTGTATCCACCTGGTTAATATGTGACCATCAGTCAATAACAATGACAATAACAACTTGTACTTACATAGTGTTTTTAACAAAATAAAATGTCCTAGGCACTGCAAGAGGCATTATCAAACAAAATATGATACTGAATCACAGGAGATATTAGACCAGATGACTAAAAACTTGGACACATAAATAGTTTTTAGGGAAAATCTTAAAGGATAAGGAAAATCTTAACAGATAAAGAGAAAAGTAAAGAGGCAGGAAGGTTTAGGGAAGGAATTCCATAGCTTATGGCCTAGGCAGTTGAAGATGCAGCCACAAATGGTGGAGTAATTAAAACTGGGGATGCTCAAAAGGCCAGAATTAGAGCAGCACAGATATCAAGGAGGGCTGCAAGTCTGGAGGAGATAGCGAGGAAATCAAGGATAAAATTGAGGCGTTGATTAACCAGGAGCCAACATAGGTCAGCGAGCAAAGGGATGATGGATGAACGGGATTTGGTGCAAGTTAGGTCATGGATAGCAGAGTTTAGGATGACCTCAAGTTTACTGAGGATAAAATGTGAGGCTGACCAGGAGGGCAATCTAGAGGTAACAATTAGGCATAGATGAAAGGTTCAGCAACAGATGAGCTGAGACAAGGACTTAGTCAAGGGTTGTTATGGAGGTGGAAATAACTATTTTTTGTGATGGTGTGGGCATGTGGTCAGAAGTCATCTCAAGGGCATGGGGTTTGCAATGTACGATTAACACAAACTTGGTGCTGCCTGCTAGTTTAAATGCTAGCAATGTGCAGCCCAGCAATGAGTGCACTGCTAAGTTGCTGCATGTCTCCGTGGGGAACCCAAATTTGCGTGAGGCTAGCACCAATTAAAGCTAGCCTGCACTACTTGAAGACAGCCCACACCTCTTAAAGGGAAGGTGCACTTTGTCTGCAACAGGCACTGGAACCAGTTTCAGAAGACATTCTGAGCAGAAAATAGTGGAAATGGTGCAATAAGGCAGAGAGCATGCTCCAAGTTTCTCTGATGCAGCACTGGAAGCATTGGTGCAGGAGCTAGACAGGAGGAGAGATCCACTTCCCACAGGGTGCCAGGGGGCCCTTCAGACAAACACTGAGAAGCCAATGGAAGCAAATGTTCATCATGGTCAATGCCATCATGGTAGACCCGAATACCTGGAAGCAGCATTGGAAGAAGTTTAATGACTTCACATGAGTGGTCAAAGTCAGATCAGTGACTACATCTCCAAATACCATATCCTTACAAATGAACCACTAGCCTCACACACTGCTCCATTTACCATACCCCATTCACTCACCTACCAATATGCTCTATCAAACACAAGGGTTCAGAAGAGATTTAACAGAATGGTTCCAGGGATGAGGGACTTCTAATATGTGGATAGATTGGAGAAGCTGGGGTTGTTTTCCCTGGGGATGAGAAGGTTGTGAGGAGATTTGATAGAGGTGTTCAAAATCATGAGGGGTCTCGACAGACTAGACAGGGAGAAATTGTTCCCATTGGTGGAAGGCTCAAGAAGCAGCGGGCACCAATTTAAAGTGATTGGCAAAAGAACCAGAAGTGACATGAGAAAAAGCTTTTTTTTTTAACGTAATGAGTGGCTAAGATCTGGAATGCATTGACTAAGAATGTGGTGGATGTAGATTCAATCATGGCTTTCAAAAGGGAAGTGGATAATTATCTGAAGGGAACAGATCTTCAGCACTACAGGGAAAAGGCAGGGGAGTGGTGTTAGCCTAGTTGCTTTTGGAGAGAGCCAGCATGGATATGAGGGGTCAAATTACCTTAATCTTTGTTGTAACTATTCTGTGATTCTATAGTTAGTGTTTGTTGTTTCCCCTCACCCTCAAAAAATTGCTACAAGCCTCGTACGCACATCACTCAGCTTGCACATATTGCCACCTATTCAACCATGACAGGCACATCACCTAAACCCATTGCACTACACTTACTAACACACTTCCCTCTCTCTTGCAGGGCATGGTGGCACACAGTCAAAGCCAGCAACACTTAACTAGCAGAGGACAGGCAAGGCTGCATGCCCTCAGCCCCATGGAGGAGACAGTGCTGGCCATCATTGGTGCAGCCATGACTGAGGCCGTCAAGGGTGGGACTGAAACCATAGAAAATGACAGTATGTTCCTACCTAATCCAACTTCTCACATCCCACTTCCCCCTCATCTCACCATCTCTTCTGATTTACAAGCTGCAGATATTCTAAGCATGCATCTTTTGCTTTCTCCCCCCTCCCCTCTCCACAACTCTTCCCTTGTGCCTTTCTCTTCTCAGATACCCAAGAACTGCCACCTGCCCAGGCAGTGTTGCAGGAGTGTGAAGTCCAACAGGAGCAAGAGGCTGATGATGATGAAACACCATCACGTGATCTCACATTTGCAGCCAACAACTCAGATACTAGCAGTGTGCATCCTTTAAAGGGCAGCAAAGAAACAGGATCTGCATGAGGAGTTGTGCAGGTGCCAGCTTCCCAAAGGTTGAGATAGCACACAGTTCTGCTGCAGAGGATTCAAATGAGGACTTTGACAGGATGTCACACAGTAAAAGACTGATGGGAATGCACAATGAAATGCTTGGTGCATTGGCAGGCCTGTCAGGACGCCTGCTGTCACAGTCAAGGAGAATGAATGAGTCTAACACCAACTTGACACAGGGTTTTGCTGTTGGAACTCATGCTGTGCAGTGTGGAAGTGGCAGCCAACTCCATGAGAACACTTACAGACCCAACCATGATACAGCATCTGATAACTGATGTCTCAGCTTCCATTGGAGTACGAGCAGAAGACACCCAGGTCACACAATCTCAGTTTTCTGTCATGCAGGTTCAGACTGCTGCCACCATGGCTGCAGATACCAGTGCTCAAAGGGGCATGCAAGGACCCACAGCAGACCAGCATTTGTCCTCCAACAGATTACTAAGATTGCAGAGGTGCCACCCCAGGTGGCAAGGTTATGCAGGATGCATATGGTGGCAAGGTTATGCAGGATGCAGCAGATAATGACGCATCATGAGACATGCTCCAGAGTGGACTCCTCTTGAGAAAACCAGGCAGTGAAAATGTTGCTTGAGCATCCCAATGGCCTACTTGATGATGTGTTGTGTGGCAGCATGACTATCATTATATGTATCCTGCCCATGTTTGTTTGGGCTGATGTGAGCCAGCTGATCAGTGTATCACCCTTGCTGCTCAGCAGCCACCCTCTGGTTTGGTGAGCTAACAGTGGACTGGTGCAGAATGAAGGCATCATGAGTGCTGCCAGAATGCCAGACAATCACCTTGATGATATGTTGAGTACGGTGACACACCAACTTCACATTCAGGGGGTGTACCCTTTTGCGGCTGTGGTACATCTCTTCCAAAAACCCATGCTTGTGCAGTTAATGAAACCTGCAAGACAGGAAAGCCCATTATTCTGGTAAAGTCTCGAGCACTCAATGCCTGCTTCTCTCTGGTCAGAGAGAACTCAATATACTCCCCTCTCCTGGCATAAAGAGCATCAGTCTCCTCCCTTATACAGCAGTGGATGGCAAACTGGGAAATGTTAGAGATATCGCCTGTTCTGACCTGAAATGCATGGCTAGAGTCACCTTCACAGCCACTGGCAATGCTTCTCTGATGCAGCAGTTCTGCCTGCGCGAGGGGGCAAATTTCAATGAGCACCTCCTTCATAAAACAGACAATGCATGTACTGTTCCTGGCTTAGCTTGAAATCCTGAAGATCCTGGGAGGATAAAATTTCCTGCTGTCAGCCCTTCTCTCCCTCATCCTCCACCCGATTCTGCAAGCAACTTGTCCTCCACTGTGCTGACTCTGCTCAATCTGCCTGCTGCAGGCCAAGGTGGCAGGGGGGTGGAAATTACGCCACCTAAGACTGGGAGCGATTGGTCTGACCAGAACCCTTGAACTCAGAACCAAGGCTGTCTCCATGTGCAGCACCACTCCCTGTAAACTTCACCAACTTTAATAATTACAATAACACACAGGGCATTTCTGCAAACTCAGACAGAGCCAGAAAAACAACTCACCTCAAAGTATTCAACGATCCCTTTAAGTAGCACTGGTGGGGATCACTTCTGCTGCTGTACACATGTGTAGCTATGTTTATCTAAGAGAGGGCATTAGTCAGTGTGGTTGAAAGTGACAGTGAGGTGTCAAATCAGCATTACGCACTGACTAACATCACAATCTGCCTACTCTGCATACTTCTGGCATATGTTCCCAACATCCAAACTAACAAAACAAAAACAGAATTACCTGGAAAAACCCAGCAGGTCTGGCAGCATCGGTGGAGAAGAAAACAGTTGACGTTTTGAGTCCTCATGACCCTTCGGCAGAACTGAAGTATAGTTAGGAGAGAGGTGAAATATAAGCTGGTCTAAGGTGGGGGGCGGGGGGGAGAGAGAATTTGAGGGTGGGGTGGTTGTAGGGATAAGCAAGCAGTGATAGGAGCAGATAATCAAAAGATGTCACAGACAAAAGGATCAAAGAGGTGTTGAAGGTGGTGATATTATCTAAGAAAAGTGCTAATTAAGAATGGAAGGCAGGACACTCAAGGTACAGCTCTAGTGGGGGTGGGGTGGAAAGACTGACAAGGTATTAGTTGTAGATTTTAAAATAATGGAAATAGGTGGGAAAAGAAGAATCTATATAAATTATTGAAAAAAAAAGGGAGGGGGAAGAAATGGGGTGGGGATGGGGGGAGGGGGAGTTTAAGATCTAAAGTTGTTGAATTCAATATTCAGCCCGGAAGGCTGTAAAGTGCCTAGTCGGAAGATGAGGTGCTGTTCCTCCAGTTTGCGTTGGGCTTCACTGGAACAATGCAGATTCACTGGATTCAATCCAGTGAAGCCCAACGCAAACTGGAGGAACAGCACCTCATCTTCCGACTAGGCACTTTACAGCCTTCCGGGCTGAATATTAAATTCAACAACTTTAGATCTTAAAGTAGAAGGATTAAAGAAGAGTTGAGGAGAAGTTTTTTCACCCAGAGTATGGTGGGGGTCTCAAACCCAGAGCCTGAATGGGCGGTCAGGACAGAAAGCCTATCACATTTTAAAAATACTTGATTATGCACTTGTAGAGCTGTAACCTACAGGGCTGCAGACCAAGAGCTGGATAACTCTTTTTTGTTGGTATAAACGTATTGGACAAAATGATCTCCTTCTGTGCTGGAAATTTTCCAAGGGCAGACTTTTATGTCCCATGAGCGGGCATGCACCCGACCCAGTCGGGTGTAAAATCGTGCGAGAAGACGTCAGGTGAGTATCCTGATGTCATTGCGCACTTGCGTATATTTTGCTCGGCAGCAAAACGCGGCTGCCGACAATTAAGAGGGAAATTAAGCCCATTAATGGTGCAATTGACTCCGATTTTTCACTGCCCGTCCAACCTTATGGTAGGCAGATGGGCGAATTGGCCAGGTGGCCTTTGCATTTTACATCAAACCTCATCCAAGGGTGGGATGAGGTTCCTGTGATGAAATAAAATAAAAATAAATTTCTGTGGACAGCAGTTTTATCATCTCTATTTTCAGGTGATTGATTGTGATGTGCGGACACTTTTTACAGCTTTTAAAACCTTTATCTCTGCCTTCAGGGAGCTTTCTCACAATGCTCATCCACGCTCGCAGAAACATCATCGCCTGCCCCCACCCCGGCAGCACTGAGCCTTTCAGCACGCGTTTCATGCCGGCTGGCTGTTAATTGGCCAGTCATTGTGAAATCGCAGTTGGGGGCCGATCGTGGTCAGCAGTCCATTTCACAACCTCTCCTGGGCCCATTTTTTCCATTGCCCATCCAACCTTATGGTTGGCGGATGGGCGAAATGGCCAGGTGACCTTTGCATTTTACATCAATCGGGTGTGCCTGCCAAAGGTAAAATTCAGGCCTACATTTCAATGAAACTACAGGCACTACTGGTATGTTCCTTCTGTCGGGTCTCTTTGCTCGGCGAACACGGTTGCACGCCTATCTACTGGTGAGTGAGTTGGTAACCAAGATACTGCAGACACAGAGACCAATGTAAGATGAAGCACATACTGTTTATTAACACAAGTAACAGAGCACTAACACATGTGTGCTTCTCCAACCAGGTCCTACTCTAAACTACTGATTAACATTGTAGTCCGTGCTACACATCAATTGGGTAATAAAGTCATGTGGTCAATCTGCTCACATTCTCTTAAAGGTGTATTGCACCTCAGATTACTACAACTACCAAGCTGAATTCAGCATGTAAATTTTTCAAAAAATTGAAGGCATAATGCTTTGAGGATTGGCATGATTGTATCATATTTATGAGTAGATCCATGTTGGATGTGAATTTTCCCTTCCTTAGGTGTTGCTGGCCAAATTATTTAATCTGTGATGCTAACAGCCCAATTACAGCTGAATGAAAGCCCCAGTTGTGGTGCAGGAAAGTTGAGACTTCGAAGTAAACCTCTAAGCTCCAGGCAGCTTAAAATCAATATGCACTTCTCTAAAATCTAACTCTTAGCAATAATTTAACCTCTATCATTTCACCTAGCAAAACAAGTTTTAAAGTAATTGATTTTCATTTGCAGAGGGAAGCCACTGATTATGATTAAGAGCAAATGTTCTTCACCAATTCGTCTTGCAATAAATCTTGCTGAAATGAGTGTTCAGGAAGCAGGAATAGCTGAAAATGGCGGCCACAAAACTTCCGGCCATTTCCAGCTCAGCCGCATGGTGGGCCATACTTGTAAGGGCACTAGCCCTTAGAGTTGATCTTCAGACAACTTTTCTTAGTGGAAATATTTAACTTTATTTACGAGACAGCAGCAGCAACTACACGTGTGCATCAAACTCCATAACTAAAGAAGAACTCTCTGTGTAGAGGTTCCACATGCTGTCAACACATTGGTTCACACAGATCATGTGATCTTACAACACAGGATTATTCTTAAAGCTACTGTCCTACATTTCCCAAAACTGTAATTGCCACACCCGGGTGTGCCAGCAGCATGCAAAATGGGCAGACTGTGGTGTCATACAGCCTCTCAGATGGATTTGTTGCACAACGTATCAATTTGGGCTATGCAGTTACAATTAATGCCCTCTCATTATCTCTCCCAGAGGAACATGTGTCCAGCTGCATATGAGGGACCGTCCACCAGCACTGTTTTAAAGGACCAGCCCTGAACTGGTCTGTCCTGTGGGTGCTTTTGCATGGTTTATTTTCGCACTCAATGCAACCCAGTCACTGCATCAAGCTTGGTGGAAGCAGCCTACTTTCACTGGGGAAGATGTAGATGACATTGCACAATGACCTCAAGGAACTCTGGGCCTTGAGGGCCTCACTCTAGGTTGCAGCAGTCTGGGCTAGCTAGCTGAGAGGCAACAACAAGGGCACTGGTGGAGTGGCAGTGGTGGGAGCACAAATGGGGTCAACCTGAGAAAGGACTGCAGGTTTGCACAACACGGAACCACCTTCATCAGCCTCAGCAATCCTAGCAATCTGACGGACGAAAGATTGCTGGACTGCTGTGACACCCTACATGCCCCTTGAGCACTAGAGATCCACAGCCATGATGGCAGCAGACTGAGCCTGCATGGATCTCATGACCTCAGTCTCAGCTTCCATTTTAGTACTGAGACATTGGGTGGCTTCTGGCTGTGTGACAATGGAAGTTAAGACATTGGCCACCAGATGCTGCTTCACAGGTGGGTCCGCAAGTGCCGTCATGATGTTGGCTTTCCATACTGGAAAGGATGGGCCCCAAGCTCTGTGCAAAGTCCTGTGCCGAGTTGGAGCTGGACTCCTCCATGCTCCTTGACAGTGACAAGGGGCTGTCTGGTAGGCCAGCCAATGTGCCAAGCATCTTGGTTTGCATGCCTGTCAGTGTTCTCCTGTGCACTGCCCCATTGAAGTCTTCATCTGAGTCCCTGCAGCCAAATGTGTCTGTGACCTTGACTTTCAAGAAGCTGGCACATAAACTGTCCTCCCTCCCTAGCCTGACTACAGCCCACTCATGATCAATGATTCACCATGAGCAGATCCGAAATCAATACTACCCTCTAAGATATGCACAGTGCCATTACCTGAGTAGATGGCTGCTATTGCCAGATCAAGTGATGGGGCTTCATCATCAAAGGTCTGGTGTAGTTCTTGCCCTTCCTCATGAGGCCAGGTGACATTTCTTGGGTTTCTCAAAGTTTAATGCAGAAGGGGAAGGTTAGGGTGAGGATAGCGGGCTGGGTTGGAAAGCAAGAGGTCAATGGTCACACTATCTGCGGCTTGCACCTCATGCCTGATAGCAGCATGAGGTGAGCAGAGGGCTCAGAGGTGTGATTGTTCCCCTCTGGTTCCACTCTGCTGCCTCCTGTTATGGGCAATCCTGTTCTGCGAAAGAGAGGGAAGAATGCTAATGATTGTTTTGCAATGTGTTTGGGTGACATGCCTGCATATCCAGATTGATGTGCCATCTGGTTCACTATTGTCCTTTAGGGAAGGAAATCTACCGTCCTTACCTCATCTGGCCTAAATGTGACTCCAGACCCACAGCAACATGGTTGACTCTTAAACGCCCTCTGAACAAGGGCAATTAGGGATGGGCAATAAATGCTGGCCTAGCCAGCAATGCCCACATTCCATGAATTAATTAAAAAAAAACGACTAGCTGGAGGTATACAAAAGCAATGAAAGGTGGGTGTGAGGCTGGCATTGTTGTTGTGTGAGTGAGGATGAAGTGGAGTCTCTGACTATTTGGCACAAGTCCTGTTGTTCATGGGTGAGTGATGGGGCTGTCGTGCATTGAGCAGCGTGAGAGATTGGTGGTGTAGTAGGTATAAGATGTCCTTTGAAGATGCATTCACTGATCTTGGTCACCCATGTGAGGTCATTGAACCTTTTGCAGCCTGCTGTCAGATCTTTAAGGCCAGACTCAGGATCTCCCTGGTCACTTGCTCCCATTCTCTTCTCAGGTTGTGCCTTGCGGGCCTCCAGGCCCCATGTGGACCAAGGGCTTCTCTCCGTTTTTTCCACCTCCTGTACTGATACCGCCACTGCTCTGCCTGGGAGCCCTCTCTCTCTGCTGCTTCGTTGGGTTTGCTTCTCCTTGTCATCACTTCCTCCACAGTCAGCAGCAGCTTATACAGAATGAGTTCAGTTCCCCTTTAAGAGGGTCAAGCTGGATGTGCAGGCTAACTGAAATACACATTGGCCATGCACGCTACTGGGCCCCCTTCCATGCATGCAGCCAGCACACACTGCAATCATTGAAATGAGGAGGCAACATGAAATTTGAATGCTGCTTACCTCAATGGAATCATATGTATGTTAATCGCACATCATGACCACCGTGTCTGAAAATGGATCTAACTTATTTTCCCCCTTTCATGGACTCTCAAATAAAATAGCCCGTCTCTAATGTTTATAGTTTCTTTATGCTTTAGTTAGCAGTAACAAGCAGTATGTCACACCATCTGGTGACATAGGGCTTTTAAGCAAATTTTCCAACGCTGTTACATCTATTCTGGTTAAATGGAAAACAAGCATTTTGATTTTTTTTTCCAAAGTATATGAATGATGAATTAAGCTGGTACGAGGACTAGACGTTGAAGAAGTTTGTTTTATTAAAATGAAGTATTTTAGAACCATGTTTCCCTTAAAACAATAAAGATACTGTATACTGAATGGCAGCAGTAAATTACTGAAAGCTAGTGTGGAGAACCTAACGATGCTACATGCACTAATCTGTTACTGATATACAACAACAATTAGAGAGAAGATTGTGAATGTATATATGCATATATATATATATATATATATATATTTGTTTCTGTTAGTAGGAAGTGAAATAGCACTCTTGCCTATCATATCTCTTGCTGACTGCACTGCACAGTGTCTGGGAATGGGGTCAGCCTGCAGGTGGGTGGAAAGACACAGCTGCAATCTACTGCAGCCTGCCCAACTGCAAGAATAACTGCACAATGTGTCTCCACTCCTATAAATATATTTTTATTTGTAATTTTTATGTGGCTGAATCTTAGCAATATAATTACAAAATTATTATATGGCCTAGCTTCCTAAAATTTACATCTGATAAATATCCATGTTTTGAACCTTCATTTATTTTCCTCCCCAGTCCGCCTCCCTCAGCCAAGAGCTGTTCCCAAGAGCTGTTTGTAATCAGATGCCTGGAGGTGAAGAACAGTGGTGCAGATCTCCAGATTTTCACTTCCTCTCAGTGAACAAGCACCTGATCTGCACTTCCCCCAGATGAAATTAGAAAGTCGTCATGTTTGGAATTTGAGCCCAAGCTCTTTCTTAACAGATCGTGGCAATAGTTTAGATATTCCATGCCCTTTAAATAATATTGTTCATGCACAGGTAGATCCATAGGGAGGTTTATTATAATGCTTCATCAGACAGTCTAGAACAGCTAAGGGGCTTGACCCATACTACAATGTTGCAGTGAACAGTGGAGACCAGGATTGCAACCCGGCTATAAATATACTCTGTTTCATTAGTTCAGTGCATTGGTTAGCAGCAGTGAAAGAGGACAGATAAAGCTGAGGGAAATTAGACAAAGATCAATTAGTAGCTGGCCAGCATGTGATAAAGGAAAGTAGAATTGATCTGCACGATAAGGAAAAATGTAGTTAAAAAAAACTGGATGCAGGAAGCACATTATCTATTTCCAAGCCCATAGAAGAGAGTACAAGGAATCTAGATTTTAAAAACTTGAGTGACAAAAATCTAATAAAATTTAATTTGCACCAAAGCTCAAAAATGTAAACAGTTCTATGCTTTAAATATATGTTGCACAATATTCAGAATACAATTAGGGGAGGTGGAGCAGATGGGGAGGAGAGGTTATCTCTGAACTCAGGCATACTGATTGGAATCCGTCTTCTCATGGTGTGTGGATCCTACTGTGCAGTCTCAGCTCTAATACTCAGGACTGAATGATATATAGATAGGATACTGAAAGCTTATTGATTTTGACACGCAAAGACCAATTTTGCCGTTGTAGCTGCCAAATCACTGATAAGGTTAAGTTAGAGCAGCTTGTGTGCAGAAAGGAAAATGTACTTTCTACCATATAAGGGATAGTTTCAGCAATGTTCTATTTTCACAAAGAAATAATTCCTGCAATTATTAATTATCAATTGCACTAAAAGGTGCAGCGTAATAAATGTAATTGATCCTGGTGGTGCAGCACATTGTTAGTGTGCAGACGAGCTGTTTCTTAGAGTGGCAAGATTTCAGTTTGAACACTGAATCCCCTCACAGCAGTTGCCTGGTCTCAATTAGTCTGCTAGGATGAGTCGTTGAGGCGATATCAGGTACTTTCTCTGAAAAAGAGAAAAAAAATTAGGGACCAAATTGCAGCCCCAGCTTACTTGCACTGAGCAGCATTCATGCAGAACTAGAACAGGTGACTCACTCATCTTCCCGGCAGAGGAGAAGTATGCATATTTTCATAGCCATGTGAATATCTGTATTTTGCAGGAAAACTTTTGTGTATAAAAATACAATCAGGAAATTCGTAAATCTAATCTAGATAGATGGGAAGGTGACGTCTATCATCACATCTCATTATAAGCCACTGACAGTTTGTAGCTGTTTTAAAAAGGGACAAAGAGTTATGATAATCAAAGAACCCTCCAACATACAAAAAAATTAAAACTAATCAAAAATCAAATTAATTTAAAAGCATGCCTCACCCATTCAGAGTAGCGCTTGAATTTTGATCTGAAGGGGCGGTAGCAAGAATTGTCAATTTTTTTGTGGTTTTCCTTCTCCGATGATAAATAGAAGATTCCTGAAGAGTTCTCCCGATCGCCCACCAGAGCTTATGGTAGAAAATTTGCAGAAACCCTATTTGTGCATCTATCTGGGTTTCCACTTAAGTGACCAAACATCAGGACCCTGAGGAAATGCCAGTGCACATGTCAAAATGTCTATACCTGCCTAGTAATGCACTGGTTATTTTTCAATGCATTGTAGAGAATTGGAAAAGCAAGTAAACCCTTTCAATTTATAAACTATTTTCATTATGCCCCAGTGTAACTTGAAACACTATTTGAACACATAAAGGACTATTTTCAGCTTATGAATAAGTTCTTTTGTTTTAATTTGGTTGCTGCTAGTTTTTAAAAAATGGCTTGCAAATCTAGTATTGCTCATTCTCCTGGTTACCACCTGGAACAAAATCCTATGACTTAATTAGAAAAGAGGCAGCAGTGTATATTATGCATTGATGAGCTTCATTTCATTGCAAAACATACACAAGGCAGTAAGTTTTTATCTCCTTCAGATCTGAAGAACATATGCTTGTCTAAGCATACATGCTCAAACTTTGAAGATCAACTTTGGCTATAAAGCCATTGCTCATGATTCTTGTGGATTTCTGCATTAACAGGATGTAATTCATTAATATCAAATCTGCTATTGACCAATCAATTGGTCTCAATGGCTCTGGGTTAGAAAGAGAAAAATCAGTTAGCTTGACTTCCTGATTACTATCCAATAACTCCTGCATAAAGTATTTGCATGTTGATGTCAGATAAGGATAGGATTTAACTTAGCCATCAAACAACTTGATGTCATTCACAGTACTGTTAAGTCTCACCCATGCCTCATGGACAAAGCACAGGTGGACAAATAAACCTGTGGAACTATGCCAATGCAAAGAGTCATTCTTAGGAGAAAAAGGGAGGGAAGGGGAAAAGTGTGGAGGGATATATTTTTACCAGGAATTATGTAATTCACAACTAGATTCTCAGGGGACTAAATGGATAACCTCCGGAAACAGGCACAGGGATCACAATTGTCATGTGCCCATTCATTCCAATGGAAGCAGCATACTAACTTTGTGATGCCTGCTGATTTGAATGATTTCAGTGTTCAACCAACACTAACTGCGTTGTTTGTTGCCTGAAGGCATCAGCAGGAGGCCAATATTGGGAGTGGCCAGCCCCACATAAAGTTAGCCTGCACCTCTTACAGAGGAGGTGCATTAACTGGAGCTGGTGGTAGCAGTCATACAGGAAGTTAATCTGACCTGGGAAACATGAAAAATGACACAACATGAGAGGGTGTAGGTCCCAAGGTTTTGGAGCCTTGGTGGAGACGGTGAAAAGTAGGAGAAATGCAATGTATCCACAGAGGGCCAGGAGGCTCTCCGCACTGCTCGGAAAGCAGAAGTATATAGCCCTGGTTGTCAATGACAGGAGTCAAACCCTGAGGACCTGGATGCAGTGCCGCAAGAAATTCAATTACCTCAGTGAACGCACGCCATATACTACCAACTGCACCTGCCACAATACAAATCAGCTCTTAACAAAGTCAGAAATTACATCCTATCTGACTGTGACAAAGGTAAACTTTCCCTCCTCATCCTTTTCAACCTGTCAGCAGCCTTTTACACAGTTGACCAAACCATCCTCCTTCAATACTTCTCCACTGTCATCCAGCTGGGTGGGGCTGCTGTCACCTGGTAATTCATTCTTATCTATCTAATCATAGCCAGAGGATTGCATGCAATAACTTCTCTTCTGATCCCATTTGGCTACCCCCAGCGAACCCCACGGATCTATCCATGGCCAGCTCCTAATTCTCATTTCCATGCTGCCCCTCACCAATACCATCTAAAAGCACAGCATTAGTTTTCATATGTATGCTGATGACATCCAGCTCAGCGTCACCACCACCTCTCTTGACTCTGTTGCTAAACTATCAGACTGCTTATCCCACATCCAGTACTGGATGAGCTGAAATTTCCTCCAATTAAATACTGAGAAGGCTGAAGCCATCACTTTCAGTCCATGCTCCAAACTACATTCCCTAGATACCCGACTCCTTTGCCACCCTGGCAACAGTTTTAGATTAATCCAGTCTGTTTGCAACCTTGGTATCGCACTTGATCCCATGATGACCTTGTACAAGTGCCATCATTAAGACTGTGCATTTTTACTTCCATAACATTGCCTGCCTCCACCCCTGTCTCAGCTCATCTGCCACCAAAACTCTCATTCATGCCTTCCTTACCCCGAGAATTGACTATTCCAATGCACTTCCTGCTGGTCTCCTACATTCTACCCCCCATAAACCTGGAGTCATCCATAACTCTGCTGCCCATGTCTTAAGTTGCAGCAAGTCCCAATCGCCTATCACCCTATGCCCACTGACCCATGTTGCCTCCCAGTCAAACAATCTCATCCTTGTTTTCAAATTCTCTCATGACATCACCCTACCTCCCCCAGCCCCACAGTTGTCTTGGTCCTAAGCTTTGGAATACCCTTCCTATGCCTCTGTTTCGCTACCTCGCTTTCTTTCTTTAATATACTCCTTAAATGCTAACTCTTTAACCAAGTTTTTGGTCATCTGACCTAATATTCCCCTATGCGGCTCGGTGTCATATTTTGTTTTATAATGGTCTTATGAAGTGCCTTGGGACATTTCATTCCATTAAAGGTGCTTTATAAATATAAGTTGATGGAGTTGTTGTTGCGTTACTATCCTCAGATACTGCTCAATGTATCATACCCTTATTATTCACCTACCAACAAACTTGATCAATAAGGTTTTATAGCTAGCATTCATATGTTCCACTGCACCCTTACACACTTAGCACTGACACCCTTATCTCACAGATTACATATACTGCAAGGTATTCAACCTTCAACCACATCACCCAAATACATTGCTAGACACTCATTTGCACCCTTCCCTCTTTTGCAGGACAATGTGGCATGCAACCAGTGGTATCAGGAACTAGCCAACAGGGGACGGAAGAACATGCATAGCCTACCCCCATGGAGGAGATGGCGCTGGCCACCATCAGAGCAGTCATCGCTGAGGGCTTGGCCAGTGCCAGGGCTGAAACCATCAAAGATGATGGTATCCTTATACCTAATCTTCGTTCTCAAATCCCACCTCCTCCTCATCCCAAACTCTCTTCTGAATTACAAGCTGTAGATGGTGTAAGCGTGCATGTCTAACATCCTCCACTCTCCACACCACAATCCTATCCTTGTGCCATTCTACTTTCAGATACTCAAGAAAGGTAACCTGGCCAGGCAGTGGAGGAAAAGCAAGAACACAGCAATGAAGACACACCATCATTTGATTTCACTCTCATCCACCAGCTCAGATACAAACACCGCACATAATTTAGAGGATAACATAGAGGCAGGACCTGCACTTGAGGCACCGGAAGAACTCTGATGCTTATGCATATCTAAATTCTTGGTGCATTAGAAAGCCTTTCAGAAAGACTGCCTTCAATGTCAAGGAGCATGGTAGAGTTCAACACCAACTTGGCACAGTGCTTTGTGCAGAGCTTGGAGACCATCCTTTCAGTGTGGTATTGGTGGCCAACTCCATTCGCACATTTGTGGACCCAAACATGATGCAGCATCTCATGTCCAATGTCTCAGCTTCCAATACATCACAGGCAGCAGCCACCTAATGTCTGAGAACTGCAGTGGAAGCTCAGCCTGCTGTCAGGCGAGGTCAGCTTGCTGGCATGCAAACTCAGACTGCTGGCATCATGGCTGAGGACTACAATGTTCATTCGGACTCACAAGATGTCTGTCACAGCAGTTCAACAATCTGCCCTCCAAAAGAGGATTGCTGAGGTACCTCCCAAGGGAGAGACAGTGGCTCCAAGGGGCACAAGGCCAGGCACATGGAAATCAGGCACTAAGGGATTGCACAGGGATGACTAGTTAACTTCTTTATGCAATATCACATGATTTCAATTTTAAAATTTGGTTTGGAATATTATTTTGTGGTGATCAAGCAGATGTGTAATAGTCAGTGGCAGAGGGAAGGTACAATGTGGGATTGTTGGTGAACGGGTATTGCACTAGTATGAATTCTTAGTGATATTTTGGGCAGAAAGGGGCTGCATTAGTTGCCTCCCTCCTCTTCTTCCTCTTATTCCCCTTCCTTCTCCTTCATACTCCTGGTCTTCAGCTGCTTACCATATAACTGATGATAAGGGCTGTCCTCTCATGCAACAGACCACCTCACATCTTTACACCTGCTTTGGCGAGTACTGTCGAGCATTTCTAGGGTGGTCCAAGCAGCAGAAGCATTGTTTCAACATGGTAATAGTCTGATCTATCACATTTCGTGTGACAGTATGGAATTCATTATTTACATGCCTTGCATGTTTGTGCAGGCTGTGCACTAAAGTCATCAGCCATGTCGTCAGCAGCCTTTGGTTTGTCATCATGGCTCACAAACAGCTGGCATTATGGACTGACACATAATAAAGGTATCATGTCTGTGGTCAGGATATCAGGTATTAACGTACATGATTCTCTGCATATGACCACATGCCAGGATGTTGAGGGTCAGGAATCCATCTCAGTTCCAGTACATGACGGAGTTGCCATGTGCCTCCCACAAAGTGATGTGCTTGCAGTCAATGGCACCCTGCACCATGGGGGAGCCTGCAATCCTAGCAAAGTCAGTTGGTCATTTTGCCTGCTTTTGTCTGGTAACAGAGAATGCAATATAGTTAGCTTTCATTGAATAGGGAACCTCAGTGACTTCCCTTATATAACAGTGGACATCAAATATGAGATGCAGCGAATATATTTCAGCTCCAGTCTTCAAGGAACCAGATGCATATAAGTACATCAACATGGTCACGTTTATGGCCACTAGCAATGGTTACTTTACTCTCAAGTTGTAAATATGGTTACAGCAGCTAGCACATTTCAATGAGGGTGTCCTTACTGAAGTGGAGACATCTCATACATTATTTCTTGCTGGAATTCAGGTAGGAGGATTGCTCCCTGAGCACCCTGGGCGGATAAGGCCTCCTGCTTAGAGCCTTTCTCCTCCTCCTCCTCCTCCCTCTTCCAGCAGCTAGACCTGCTTTGCATGGAATCTGTACATTCTCCAAGTCATACTATGTTCCAAGAGGAATATTAATTAGTGCACGCATGCCTAGAAGTAACTAGTTTGTCCAGAAGCTTTGAAGTCAGCAAAGCTTCTTTCAGCACCTACCACACCATTTCTGCAACTTGAAACAATGATAGAAAGCAGCAAACACTGTGGGACCATAACAACAGCCAGAAGAAATCGACTATCAGTTCACTGTGATAAATGTTCTCTCTTAACTGTGTGGGTGCACAGCCACACAACAATCTGAAACATACTGTGTACAGCAAGTAGGCTGTATGCAACCAAAGTCCGCTTTAAGATGTATAGCCATGCAACAACGTTAGTAAACCGCTTGATGAAATAAACAGGTTGCACACAACAATGAAACTTTAAAGTGAACGTTGATGACGATTCCTTTAAATAGCACCGGTGAAGTTCCTTCCTGTAGCTGAAGATGCGTTCAGCTGTGCAAGGTTAAAACACGGTGTTAGCTGGACCATTGAGCTTCAAAATGGTCAAAACACTGGTATCGAATCAGCATTGCACTGATCCGCCTATTCTGCATACTTCTGGCAGACATTTACTGTGCACACTCTAACACCTGCATTCATGAGGTTCCGCTGTAATTCATCACAAGAACGTGTGCGTGTGCCACAGACAGCATTTTGGAAATCTAAGGGCACTCACAGCACCTGAAAAATGGGTGCTAAGGAGCCAAATTTCTCACCCTCACACATTTTAAGATTATACAGATCAAGTGGCTTATTAGTGTTCCTAATTGACTGCTATTTTCTCTTTGACACTAAGAAAATCACATTTATCACAGGCAGCCAAATACCCCCATTGGAAGTTTACTGTTACATTACAATGGTCAAAGTGCATGCTTTTAAACTAATTTTGATGAATAGAAGAGTCTATATTCTCATGGCACCAAAATAAAAAAGTTTTATCACTTCTGTCCATGTTCATTTTATTGAATTTTAAGTCTTCCATATGTTAGTCTTTTGCTTGCCCATGTGGTATTTGAAATCCATAATGATAATCTGTTTATTATTATAATCACTCAAAACAAAATACTGAGTGAAAACAATCCATCACTATGGCACTGCTGGTTCCATTCCTACCATCATAGATCAGAGTATTTTCAGCCATAGTGTTGGTGGTAATACTCTCGCCTCTGAGTCAGATGGTTGTGAGTTCAAGTTGTTGCTGAAACTCCATTGTACTACTGAGGGCGTACTGCACTGTTGGAGTTGTCGTCTTTCAGATTAAATGTTAAGCTGAGTCCCCATTTGCCCTCTCGGGTCGACGTAAAAGACATTATGAAGAAGAGTAGGGGAGTTATCTTTGGTCTCTTAGCCAATGATTATCTCTCAAGCAACATCACAAAAACAGATTATCTGGTCATTATCACATTGATATTTGTGGGAGCTTGCTGTGTGCGAATTGGCTGTTGGATTTCTACATTACAACAGTGACTACACTTTATAATTACTTCATTGACTGTAAAGCCCTTGGGACATCCTGAGTTTATGTCAGGTGCTATATAAATGCAAATCTATTTTTCTTTATATTACATTGCCCCCAGCAGCTTCTTTACTCCATCCTTGGCCTCACCTCCTCATCATTTACACCTTAACCATTTATGATGTCATCTGGAACCATAAGATCAGTTTTCATGAAACTTACTGATGCTCAGCTCTCCCTTTCCATCTTGATCATCAGTCTCAAAGCAACTGTCATTTCTCCAATTATTTACCCACTGTTGATTCCAGATAAGCCAGCGCAGTGAAAACCAAAATGATCGTCTTTACTTCTCCAAAACACATACATCACTCCAGCCTCAAATTCATCAGCTTGCCCAGCTGTCGTGACAGGCAGAGCCAAAAGGTGCAGAACCTGGCACACTGTTGCATCTCAAGGGAATGCTGCATCATCTCTCCATCTCATTTCAATCACACACTTGCCTATTGCTGCTGCCCTCACAACAGACGTGACTAGAATTCTGTATCTGCCTGGTAGCTACTGCAAAGAATGTCACTTCTTTGCTGATTGCTTTCACATTTCACAGTGGAACTACTTTTGTGCACATTACCATCTCCCCAACCTAATTGCAATTTGCTACTTTTCCCTCTCACATCTGCAAAACTCTTTAAAAGAGCTACACACTTACTCATTTAAACTCTTTCTTCAGGACAAGATGGGACACAACAGCTGACACAAGGCCAGAACCGGGGAAGGACCAGCCTTCATTAAAGTCCTCAACCAGATAGAAGAGGAAGCCCTGCTGATCCTATCTGTTGGCAGTAGAAGGAGCAGCTGGCAGTCACCAACAACAGCTGTCTGCCTATTACTCTTACCAATTCTGTTTCCTAATGCAATCACATGTAGGCAGGCAGCATGGCAACCTGGTGGAATAATTCCACCCCATTATTACCTGGTGGATACAGTATAATTTGGCCCCTGGTCTCTCAAACAACATTTGAAAAACAAGTCAACGAGTGACCAGTTACTTTTTTCCTTTGAGAATAGGAAGTTTTTAAAAGATATAACAGTGGGCTGGCAACACCCACTTCGAACTGACCACCACCTCTCTCGGAAACTCCACTGACTATGATTTAGGAACATAGGAAATCGGAGCAAGACTAGGCCATTCAGCCCCTCAAGCCTGCTCTGCCACTAGACCATGGCTGACCTTCTACCTTAATGCCATTTCCTATGCTATCTCCATATCCCTTGATACCTATAAATCTAGAAATCTATCAATCTCTGTCTTGGAAAGACTCACTGACTGAGCCTCCACAGCTTTCTGGGGTAGAGAATTTCAAAGATTCACATACTGTGACTGAAGAAATTCCTCCACATCTCAGTCCTAAATGGCCTACCCCTTATTCTGAGACTGTGTCCCCTGGTTCTAGAACCAACCCCCCTTCCCCCCGCCAACCAGGGGAAACATCATTTCTGCATCTACCCTATATCTAGATCCTTAAGAATTTTGTAAGTTTCAATAAGATCTAAACTCTTCTTCTAAACTCTAGAGAATACAGGCCCAGTCTCCTCAATCCCTCCTCATAGGACAATCCTGCCATCCCAGGGATCAGTCTGTTAGACCTTCATTGTACTCCCTCTATGGCAAGTATATCCTTCCTCAGTTAGGAGACCAAACCTGTACACAATATTCCAGGTGCAGCCTCAGCAAGGCTCTATGCCAGTGCTTCCCAAACTTTTCCCCACTGGGACCCCATTTCAAGGCTTTGAAATTGCCGTGACCCCTCAGAGTGACCTGTGAGACTTGGGAGGGAGCAGGGGGACTTCTTTACTCTTATACTCAAATTCTCTTGCAATAAAGGCTAACATACCACTTGCCTTCCTAATTGCTTGCTGCACCTGCCCGTTAGCTTCCAATGACTTATGAACAAGGACACCCAGGTCCCTTTGGACATCAGCACTTCCCAATCTCTCACCATTTACTAAAGTAGATAACTTCAGATTTTTCCACATTATTTTCCATCTGCCAAGTTCTTGCACACTCACTTAGCCTGTCTAAATCTTCTTTGCATTCTCCTCACAACTTACATTCCCACCTAGTTTTGTGTCACCCCCACATTCAAGTCATTGATATAGATTGTGAATAGCTGGGGCTCGAGTACTGATCCTTCCGGTACCCCACTAGTCACAGCGCGCCAACCTGAGAATGCCCTGTTTATTGTCCATCTCTGTTTTCTGTCCATTAACCAATTCTCAATCCATGACAGTATATTACCCCCAATCCTACGTGCTCCAATGTTGCTAACTAACCTCCTGTGTGGCACCTTATGAAAAGCCTTCTGAAAATCCAAATACACCACATCCACTGGTTCTCCCTTATCTATTCTGCCAGTTAAATCCTCAAAAAAAAACTCCAACAGGTTTATCAAACATGATTTCCCTCTCATAGATCCATGTTGATTGCCAAATATTACCATTATTTTCCAAGTGCCCAGTTGTCACATCTTTTCTAATAGATTAAAGTATTTTCCCTACTACTGATGTCAGGCTAACAGGTCTATAGCTCCTCATTTTCTCTCTCCCTCCTTTCTTGAATAGTGGGGTTACATTTTATTCCTTTCAATTTACAGGAACCTTTCAAGGATCTACAGAATTTTGGAAGATGACCACCAATGCATCCATTATCTCTACAGCCACATCTTTTAACACTCTGAGATGTAGAGCCTCAGGTCAAATGGGATTTATCAACTTTCACTCCCATTAGTTTCTCCAGTACTACTTTTTTACTAATAGTAAATTCTTTCAGTTCATCATTCTTGCGCGTCCCCTGGTTCTCTAGTATTCCTCAGAGGTTTTTTGTATCTTCTTCTGTGAAGACAGACACAAGGTATTTGTTTAGTTTCTCTGCCATTTAATGTCATACTACTTGTTCAATACCTAGTATTAGATTAGCAGAGATTTTCTCCAGTTAAATATTAGAAGACTGAAGCCATTCTCTTCAGCCCCTGCCACACACTCCATTCCCTTGTCATCTATTACATCCCCCTTCCTGGCAACTGTCTGAGGCTGAATGAGGCTGTTCACAAACACAACATCCTATCTGAGCCAGAGTTGAACTTCAGATCACATACGCTCTCTGTCACCAAGGTCTCCTACCTCCACCTCTGTATCATAGCCTGTTTCTGTCACTGACTTAGCTTATCTGCTGCTGAAATCCCACTCACATCTTTGTTGCCTCTAAACTCAACTATTCAAATGCTTTCATGCCCAGCCTCCTGTAAATCTGAACTCATCCAAAACTCTGCTGCATTTATCTAAGTAGCAGCAAGCCCTGTTCACCCATGACCCCTGTGGTCAGTGACCTATATTGCCATTCAGTTGAGCAATGTCTTAAATTTAAAATTCTCATCCTTATGTTCCCTATCTCTGTAATTTCTACTAGTCCTTCAGCCCTCTGAGAGCTCTGTGTTTCTCCAATTCTGGTCTCTTGTGCATCGCTAGTTTCCTTTGTCCCATCATTGGTGTCCATGTCTTCAGTTTTCTAGGAAGCTCTGATATTCCTTCCCTAAATTTCTCAATCTTAATCTCCCCCTTTAGATTGTTCCTTAATACTTTGACCAAGCTTTTGGGTACATATCCTAATCTCTCCTTACGTGGCTTGGTGTCAAATTTTGGTTGGTAATGTTTCTATTCAGTGCCTTGGAATGTTTTACTATGTTAAATGTGCTACATAAATGCAATTTGCTGTTGTTGCCCTCATGCTGTCTCTTAGTGAGATTTTTAAAGTATTTTGGATTGGTTTATTGTTTAGCAAATGTGATTTATTTTTAATGGACACTAACTTTTGGTTGTTTGACTCAAATGTTCATTTGCCATAGACCAATCAACATATTTTGCGTTCCTAACAACATGTAGGACACATCCCTGTGCCCTAATTACATATTGGTCCAATACGAGATCCAAAATTTTAATTATATTGAATTTTTTTCCTGTTGTTTCAATTTTTTGTGCTCTTAGGGACGTCAGTGCTGGGGAATGGAGCATTTCCCTATCGGATACTCATTATTATCACAAGACTGGGTATAGCACAGCCAGAAGCAAAGTAAAGCTCCCTCCACTCTGCTCTAACAACATGTCTCAGCTCCAAACTCAGGAGAGTATACTCTACACTATGAGAGTGCCCTTTCACCTTGTTACTCTGGGCTAGATTTGAACCTTGATCCAGTGGTGAAAGGCCAGTGCCTAACTTGTTATTTTACACATTGCAGCTCCCAGGCCAAATTAATTTTCTTTATTTTTTAAATGAATTGCACAGCACCAACCCCATTTCCCAGACAGCCCAAACTGCAACCTGCCACCACAGTCGCCCTCCACCTGGTTGCACTCACACACACCAGTCCCTGCCTGATGTATAGCCCAAAGAGTTTCTCATCCCATGCACAACACAGCGAAGTATCTTCTGGTTATTTGAAGAGAAAGATCTTGGCCGAACCTCATCACGGTGAGTGTCCTGACAGCAGGACCGGACATGTATGGGGCTTCCATTCACAGGCGGACGTTCACAGCTTGCCATGCGCAATCACACAGCAGCCAGCCAATTAGATATTCATGGACCAGGTGCCCAGCCAATGATGTGGCGGGGCCAGGCAGGAAGTCGACGACCCTACTGTTACCTCATGAGGTCAAATATTTGGGCACTATATTTAACGGTTACCTTGACAGGCATCCACTCCCTGCAAGCCAGCAGCATCATTGTGGCTGTGTGAGTGGATGCCTTGAGACTACAGCTGCTGCTAGAGCCTTCTGATCTCCACCACCCCCAACCCCCACCCAGTCCGCCACCTCCAGATAACCTCATCTGCTCATCTTTCCCCTCACTAGATAACTACCACCTGCTGTTCTGGAATTATGTCTCAGAGCCAACAACGATAGCCCCATGGTTTAGCAATGCCTCCCTGCAGGTTCTCCTCCAGGCCATCCAGGAAAGGAGGTCCTGTTTCTCAGTGATTCAGTGATGGTAGGAGGAGACCCTCCCACCTGATCAAGGCGGTCTCGATCGAGGTCACAGCGGAGGTTAGAAGCTGTGGTGCACACAAGCAAAGCTCGGTCCAATAAAGAAAAAAGGTCAACCATCTGAGGTGCTCCGCAAAGGTAAGTGGCACAGTGTGCCACTGCAAAGTGACGCTCATAAGGGCATCAAGCAATGTAAATGTGTGAGTGCAGAGGGATGCCAGGCAGGAGATTGGGTTGTAGGCCTCAGTACAAGATGGAACATGTTGACCAATATATGTTGAGGCATAGATTACAAAAGTAGGGAGGTCATGTTGGAGTTGTATAGAACCTTGGTGAGGCCACAGCTGGAGTACTGTGTGCAGTTCTGGTCGCCACATTATAGGAAGGATGTGATGGCACTGGAGGGGTTGCAGAGGAGATTCACCAGGATGTTGCTTGGGATGAAACATTTAAGTTATGAAGAGAGGTTGGATAGACTTGGGTTGTTTTCGTTGGAGCAGAGAAGACTGAGGGGCAACCTGATCGAGGTGTACAAGATTATGAGGGGCATGGACAGGGTGGATAGGGAGCAGCTGTTCCCCTTAGTTGAAGGATCAGTCACGAGGGGACATAAGTTTAAGGTGAGGGGCAGGTGGTTTAAGGGGGATGTGAGGGAAAACATTTTTACCCAGAGGGCGGTGACGGTCTGGAATGCACTCCCTGGGAGGGTGGTGGAGGCGGGTTGCCTCACATCCTTTAAAAAGTACCTGGATGAGCACTTGGCATGTCATAACATTCAAGGCTATGGGCCAAGTGCTGATAAATGGGATTAGGTAGGTAGGTCAGGTGTTTCTCATGTGTTGGTGCAGACTCGATGGGCCGAAGGGCCTCTTCTGCACTGTGTGATTCTGTGATTCTGTGAATATGTGGGAACCAGTTCATGCTGTAAAAGTTGTACTAGTTGTTGGAGAGTGTGTGTGTGGAAAACTTACTGGGGAGTTGACATTAGCTTTCATAGGCTGGCATGTTCAATAAGGTATTAGAAATCCATTGAAATGACATTCGATCTTTCTTTCTGTCTGAAGAACAAAAGAGTACATAAAACCAGGGAGCGGGCAAAGACTCGGGGAGATATCCCAGAAATCAGCATCCTGACCCCCACAGAAGAGGAGGTTGTGGAACTGGCAGGGGAGGATGGTGGCCAATCCTGTGCTGACAGAGAGGCCAGCATTTCAGGCCATCAGAGTGATGATGTCTCCAGCCTGGTGTTCATAACTAGGCATACAGATGTCATGACCATGCATTCTATGACATAATTACTTATGACATATTGAACTTTTAAGTAAGACGTGTTTTTTTTTAAAAAGTCAGCCACGCTCTGATCCCCTTGCACTGCCACGATCCAATCTCAATGCATCAATGCCTCCTCTCCCACGGTCCAACAAAGCTTCCCATGAAAGAAAAGGAGCTCCTCCTCAGCCCAAATCCACCAGGAAGACTACCTTGCCTGCTGTGTGCCACCTTTAACCAGTTGTGAATCTGAAGGCATGTGTTTCTTGTTTGTTGCAGAGTTAATCACAAAGGTACCATTTCATCTGGAAAAGTGGGTGTTTCAATGAGTATGCATGACATGCTAATGCATTAAAAATAGGTTCCCACTGCTTGCTGTTGGGACACTCGATCCGCCTTCAATCTGCCACAATCTTAATTCTCTATTCTCATCCTGCTGTCATAAGCCTGACATTTCGCTTCCCGCACAATGAAGTGCACCTGCCTGCCTTGTTTCCCACTGCTGGCTACAGCACAAGATTCCAGCCCATCTAAAAGGGTTATGGCTCTTATTAATTAAAGATCAACTATTCCATGGAACACCAAAGTCAGGAGCATTTTTTCCCCTGTTTTCTCCCTGAAGACATCCAGTTGTACTGAAGAACAGTTCAATGCAGACTGGAAATTGTCCAGAACCTTACCAAAGTAACCATTCATTACATACCTTGATAAGGAGTGCCAGCAACTGATTTGATCACAGAGCCTTTTGCATCAAAGCATGATTCTATTTTCATCTGATATTCACACATATGCACTTCCTTATCACTTTCTAATATGATCTGATTTTTCCCTTCTTAATCCTGGTTCACTAATGTCAATTGTAGTGTTCCAGCTATTGACCTGACTGAGATGAAGGGATGAAAAATGAGACTTCCTAGTGTGTACTGCCACACCTGGCATTATCATCAGCCTGTTAGCCATCAGGGAAACTCAGTTCTGATTCAACTGATTGTAAGAGAGAAGGAACACTTAGAAGGAATCATTCTGGTGATATGCCAATTATTCCACAAGTCATCCTTCATTGCCAAAAGGAAGATTACCAATGAGGCAAAACTCCTAAAAAAATCCATGCAAATGACACCAGAACCTGTTTGTCAGCAGTGTGAGCAAAGAGGACCAAGTTACATTGCTATCGTGCACCAGTCACTAATCAGTGCACATTCATGGGCTCACATGTAGAATTCTATTCATCAGCCTCTGACTGTATCTGAAAAAACAATGGGTGGCCCATGAAATCTGGCAAAGCATTCTTCCTGAACAGTGTACCTGAATGCCACATAAACACATTTGAATGAGGTGGAGAAAGTGGATTGCTGCTCTAGGCACACAGATTACACACATAATCTTATACCAACAGATGCATCAGTCTGTTTGCAGACAGCCATAACCAGCACCAGCGAGTGTGCACTGTAAGTAATGCATCTAAGCTAAAGCCCCTGTCTCCTTGCGAGGAATTCAGGATGTGGAGGCAATGGGACAGGGTACAAATAGATTGGAACCCTCCTTCAGAATTGTAGTTGTTATTTTCCTTTGGTTTTCATTCTTTATTTCTTTATTCACTTACTCATTCACTCATTAACATACAAATATAAACTGTAATATCACAGCATAACAGAAATAATGTTCTGCTATGTGAAGTTCTGTTTGAAAGGATGGCTCACTGCTAGCATCCTGAAATATATTCCCTGTTCCTCCTGGTGCCTTAAAGGAGGGGATGAACCAAATGGACAGCATCAACAAAGTACCTCATTGCACCCTTTGGGTATGCAGACCTTCAGTTGGGGAGGGGGAAGTAGTTGGTGTGTTGCAGGTGGTGACGTACAACTGAGAAGCAAGCACAAGTGGAATTAAAAGGTGAAATCTTTTGGCTGGAGGATTATCTTAAGGTCTCCTACAGCTGTTAACCCCAGAGCTTTTGAGGTCTCAGACTTGCCCACAAGTCATCATCAGCAATTCAGAGTTTTCAATAAGTTTGTGGATGGCAATGGTGGAGGACAAACCCTCCTCCCTCCCCTCCACCCCTCCTCTCCCACTCTCTGCTCCTCCTCTCCGCCCCACCCCCATCTGTGGGCTCCTGCCTCTCGCTGCTTCTGCTTCTCTTTTCCTATTGGCTTCTTGACAATCATTTTGAACACTTTGGTCAGCCTGTACTGTGACACGCCCCCAGTTCATTCCAAGAATTTAAACGTTTACTTTCAGGATACCAATGGTCTGCTCCATTAAGATTCTGGGAACAGCTTGCCTCATTAATTAAAGTCATATTCATAGAACTATTATGGCACAGAAGGAGGCCGTTCAGCCCATCAAGCCCATGCCTTCTTTCTATAGAGCAATCCAATCAGTCCCCTTCCTCTGCTCTATAGTGTAGACCTGCAAGTTTACTTCCCTCTGCAAGTCTTATCCATAGGTGCCTTAACTGGATAAACCCTTTCCCACTATCAGGTAAAAAAGCAGCCATGAGCACTGTGCATGCTATGTTTCTCTGAGACTGATTGACCCTTCCTCCCAAACCCCACCCCCCTCATTTGCCACAGTGCTCTTGACTTGCCTTCAATGGTGAGTTTCAAGAAACCTGGAAAACTTGTGAATGCTGTGTTAAACTTAAAATCGAGTTGAAATATCTCATTGAGCGGTTATGTTAATGGGCAACCCACCTCTTCCAAGGGGGTCATGTGCAAGCAACCCACTAGCTTGAGTTAAGCGTGAAGGCTGGCAGGTTGGAACTGGCTTCCCTATGAACTCTCACTTTTATCAAATTTAACCATCCACTAAGGGATCTGTACTTGAATGATGCAACTGTGTACTACTGCAGCTTAGACGATTTTGCAGAAATTTTCCAATGCTGCTTTACAGGTTTGATACAGTTGTTATCTTCTCAACTGCTGATGGTTAGCCTTGTCCTGGAGGTGCTTTACCGAATGGACTTTAGGGTTATGTATGGTTCAGTGGCAGTTTCCATAAGCAATCATTGTCTTGCCATTGCAAATGTCTTTGAACATACATAGATACAATTCTTTAGCCCAGTATTCGTGTACTGTGGCATGCCCCCTATTCATTCCAAGAATCTGAACCTTTACTTCATGGTGTCAATGGTCTACTCCATCAAGACACTGGGGACATAAAGGTGAGCCTTAAGTGACTGTCTAAAGTGAAAACATACCTGTCTGAAATGTCATCTCTATCCATCTATCTATCTTTTCCTCCAACATCTGCAAATATGGGAGGATGCCCAGAAGGATACCCATTTGGATAGCATACAATGATATACCCCATGAAAAACAGGCAGAACTGGCAGATGGTGTTCCATTAGAGGAAATTGTAAGCTTTTTTACGTGGTGAAAATAGCTGAACAGCAAAAAGCATGAAAATAAGCAGAAAAGTAAATATCAGGTATAAAACAAATCTACTTTTAGAACAAAGACCCAACATAATGGGTCCTTTCTTGCAGTGCCAATTTTTAAACTTGCTAAGCATTCGAAGTGCTTTCAGGTGCTGTAAACCAGCACAATATACTTATTCTTAGGGCCTTAACAAAGTTAACTGCTCATTATGTGCACAGGCCTGTGCTGGAAACATTTTTGAGTGCATTGTACCACATGCAGCACATAGTAAACTTCAAGACCTCATAATTCAGAATGCCCAGTACAAAACAGTGCTACCGGTACAGGACATCAGCCCCATATTTATTTTAACTGAAGCATTAGTAAGTAGCTGCTTTATAAACTCTTGATTTATGGTACTTCAGCTTAAGTATTTAGATATGTGTCTGTCCGTATCAAGGGTATATAAAACTACATTTTGTTAACCTGCTCCCTAATATATATATATCCCTCAGATTCTCATGTGAGAACAATGAGCCTCCTTTCCATCCCTACCAAGTATTCAATTGCCCAAATGGTTACAAAGGAAAAATAAAGAACCACCATCATTTCTTCTCTTCTAAACTGAAAATCTTGGGAACAAACCTCATTGGTATGGATATCGAACTTAACCCAATAACAAAAGCCCTCTTGCAGATCAAACCATCCAACTGATATGTTCAAGAAGCTTCACTCTGCCTAATTATATATTACATTTTGCTGACACCTTGAAGCAATAATTATCCAGAAAACAAAGTGTTTATCAAGAATGTCATGAGAAAATCAATGCTGACCCTACCGACTCCCCAGCAAAATATGACAATAGTTTTTTTTTAAAAAGTAATGCAAAGATGTTGAGGAAAGTATTATTTTTTCAAGTAAAATGGAAGTCAGTAAAAGTTTAGTTAATGGTTTCCTGCTATTAGTTTTCATATTAACAATAACGTTCAGGCTTTGCTGAGTCAATTTTCCCACATTTGTAACAGGGTGAGACTGAAATATTTACTTAATTCCCCTCTTTACACGTGATTGGAAATCCGAATTGGCTGTTCATTCAGATTTTGTCACTAGGGCCAACAAACCCCAGTATAACGGGGCTGGAGGTTTTATTTTAAAATAAACCGTGTGCACATTGTGTGCAACTGGAGGTCGTCTGGGAAAATATGGAGACTGCCTGAAGTGAGAATGCAGAGCGGGTCTGTGTGAAAAAGATTTCCACAGTCCGACTGTGAAACGAAAGATTAAGGCAGTCAGTGTGTGGTGGCTGCGTGTTGATGTGTTGTTTGCTAGTTGCAGAGGCTCAGCCCGATCGATGCTCATTGATTGTCCCTGACGAGCTGCTCCACTTTCCAACCAATGTCAGCGTGTCTCCGGCTAGCCAGGATGGGGAAAAATGAAATTAAGGAAAATCTCTGCCGCCCTGGCGGTGTCGTTTCCACACACTTCACTTGGCAGTCAGCCAAATCCAAGGAGAAGCACATCGAAAAGATGGACTGGTAATCTGTATTAAGGATCAGATGCGTTTCAAATGCACCCCCCCCCCCCCTCCCAGAACACAAACCCATGCGTTTGAAGGTGTTCCGCATATTACTGGCGTTTCTGTTAAACACAGGTTGATCAATCGATGAGATATTGTGAATGTTAAGTGTGTTTGGAAAAAAAAAATACACATTTCTGGTGAAACTTCTGGCGACAATTGTGAAACATTTAGACATTCCTGCAAATTGAATCTCGAGTTTAAAGGCGCGGACCGAACGAAGCAGAAATGTTATCACCGGTTGCGTTGGACTACCTTTTAGTTCAAAAGGTTGAGCCTTCGGTTCACGAAGATCCACTTCGGTTTTTGTGGCGCGCTCCAAAAATCTATGAAATGTATTTGCATGTACTTCCAGAGCGATCTGGGATGTAGAGGAAGGCTTGCAGGAATCGGAAGGTTGTAGCCCCCTCACTTTGTGTTATTGAGTGAGTTTTTGCAACACAGTTACCTTGTTGCAGAGTTTTGCACGGGATTGTTATTGCTGCTTTGAAGTGTGATTGTGATCTGTGTTTCTGGGTTTGTTTGATCCTCAGTACTGCAGCTGTTAGACACTGGCTGGACTGGCACATCCCTCCCTCTGTTGGATTTGCCTTTGGTAGGTGCGGGGAAAAAAAGGGCCTGTGTTTGCAAATATGCAGATGTTATCATTGCTGAAATCTTAGTGTGCTCTAGTGGATCAGGGGCAAAAGAAAAATGGAATTTTTTGATGGCCGGTGGGAAAGCAAAGTAGTTGGCTTTGAGCGGATAGTGAATGTACCGTGGTGTTGGTCGCTGTTAACATACGGGTTTCAGCTCATTGGTGGAAATTAGGAAAAAAAAATGAAACAAAAGTATTTGATGTGAAATAGTACACGCAAATAGTCCATGCTGACAAGACTGTAACTCGTGTAGTTTGTAAATTGGCAGAGGCGTGTTCACAGACTTTAAAAAACATGAATACATCTGCTTCTGTTTCACTTAGTCTCTTTTTTCATTTTTTTCCCTTACAGTTTATCGAGGGAAATGTTTGCCAGTTCCACCTTCTGTTAAACGAGGTTTTCCTTTCAAAAGATGTATATTCTATTAATCGAGAAGTTGCAGTTATTATCAATGAAAAAAAAACATACGGTGTCCGTGATCGTTTTATTTTCTCAGCCATAATCGCTCTGTCTTTCTGAAACTAGTATTTGTGAGTAGTTGGAATGCTGTTGTAGTTCAGCTCAAACAGGATAAATAAATTAGCCGGTAGTTTGGTAAACCTGAATAGTCCGCTGGATCAAAGCAGCGTTTTGCAAAACGTCAATGCCACCTTTTAATGGACAACCTTTGTGTGGATCAAGAAGTACTCCAGAGGTACAGCAGCGATTATGTGAAGTTAAATTGTATGAAAGACTTAAAAACAAATCTTGAAATAAGTAAAGGGGGAATGGAAATGTAATGGATATTTATGCTACACCGCTAGGTTTACATATATATATATATTCCTGGGATAGAAATAGGCAGAATTTCTGACTGGCTCCAGTGGCTTTTTAGGTCCCTGAATCATATCACAATGCAATGGAGCAGTTGATAGGTGGGGACAGTTGGCAAAATGCTGATATTTACCAGGTAATGAGGTGGATATCACGATACATTGGAGCAGTTGTTCGTTGGGAACAGTTGGTAAAAGGCTGATTGATATCTGCCAGATTATGAGGTTGAAAAATACAGTTGTGAAATAAATAATTTATTTTTCTTAGTTTATAAAGCAAGAAGTGCAAAAGTAAAAATTGAGATCCTGTGTGATTATGGTAGTAATACATATTTTGGTGTGTTACATGGTTAAATAGGTTATGAGAGCAAGTTCAGGTATTAGATGTAACTGTTTTAAGCAGTTCATACTTGTGATGAAAATTGCTGAAACATTACTATTAATTATTACATAGTATAACATCAAATAAAGTAACATTTTTAAAAGTACAGGGTTTTGACAACCTTTAATGGGTGAAAAGTTGGTTATGTCATATAGTGCACTGAGCAAACAGACTAGGAAGGTATGATTGGAATGTTGGTCTGCTTGGTTGTTATCAACTGGCCTATGAGTAGGAGTGCTATTGTCCTCCTGCTTTTTGGCTGGAAAGAGTATAAACACAGAATTCCCGTTCTTCATCATTATAAAGTTATGCCTTTTACAAAGGATGTGTGTGGATGCCAGGTGAGGGAGAACAGGACCAGACTTGGCTATATTATCCTTTGCTCTCCTCAGTGGTTGGGTGGCCTATCAACACTCAAGAGAAGAATGTTTATTTGAGTGAGGTTTCGGAGGGCAGCTGGAGTCCATGTGCTCCTTCCTCAATGTGACTCACTACCTTCAGGAGGGAAGAAAATTAGGGGCAAATTGTAATGAATGCTATTTTATTCTTAATAAAGAAGTCTGTATTTCAGATTCTTGTTTTTAAATGTATTTATTTGGCTCATTGGTAATCCTATAGCTTGGAAAGGAAAGGAGCATAAGGTAAAGAAGGGCAAGACTAGGAGCAGTTTTTACTCGGGGCAAGGGCAGTAAGCCTGCCATTGGTGGATCAACTCTATGATGTATGTACCACCCAATTTTCTCTTCCATTGATTTCAACCGAAGGGAGAATTGGTAAGGGTATATAACGGGAAGTCTGATCCATCACTGCCAGTTTCACCTCCATCACCATAACTGAAAATGATTCCCATTGTCTTTAGGTAACCATACTTTTCAGTAATGGCAAAAAAAAATAGTGAAACCTGTTTTTTGCCATGAGGATAGAATATGTCATGTTCCTTTCAACAACAGTAAAAGAGTCTTTAAAGCTTAAAAAAAACATTCTATGCATACAGATTTAATCTCTGGAAACTGTTTGGAGAACCCGTGTGGCTGTTGTAGGCCTATGCTTGTTGAATGCCTGCATAATAAATAGTGTGATCTATGGAACCTGCCTTAGAAATGTAATGTTTTAATATACAGCAATGTTCCAAGTAATGGCTAGTTGGAATGAGTAAACTATCAATCATTAGCTTTTCTGGGTTGAAAATGTTATTTTGTTAAGACGAAGAGTTAGGTTTAGTCATTTGGAAAAAAATTGCAATATAATCTTAACTTTTCATATTGGTAAATGGATGGTCAATGCATATAATTAATCCTTCTATTAAAATTACATTCTGTTCATAAGTATAATTAATTAGACAAACTATGGATCTGCTGCATTTTGCTGTAGTCTGCTAATTTTATTTTGATTTTACACACAGTCTGTCCTTTTACTCTTCGGGCTGCTGTGACTGCACAGAGATCTCTCCCAATCACTGTGATTCAGCTTGTACTGACCTCCACTACTGATTAGTTCTGTCTGCAGCAGAGGGAATGAAAGGAGGGCTCTTGCCTCTCATGTTTTTTGCAGGACTCAGGGCTTATGATTCTGGTGGTTCAGTGCTAAAACTGGATGAGGTTTCTTCCTATTTCTAAAGATCTACAGGCCTTATATGGCAGGAGATACTTCATTACCACTTAACATTTGTGTCTCTACTTTTGTGGGTCCATTTCAGATCAGTATTTTTAGGGAAATAAGAAATCAGAAAAGCTGTTTGGGAAGGCAGAGATATCAAGCAGGTTGTATTGTTGTCGACAAATATCTGCATTGTGAAGCATATTGGAGAAATATAGGATCAAGAACATGAATGAAAGGGAAGAACACGTTAACTGGAGGAGATACGTATTTAATAGATTATATAGTATACTTCCCTGACAGTTCTTCTGCATTGCTGGGTGTAATAGCTCCTCCCTGACTGTGGTAACCGTTTCACTATGAAACCCAATACAGTGCCAAAGGAAGCAGTGCAAGTTGGCTTTTTTTTCTCCTTGACCTTATTTGAACTGGTTTCATTCATCAATCACTGAAGACCACCATTTTTAACTCTGAAACTTAGACACAGCTTGAAATTAATTTTGATTTAATATTTTTTGTTAAAATGTCTCTTATTTTTATTCTAAATTGAGAAAATTATTAACTTATCAAAATGTGCACAATCAGCAATAAAAATAAAGAAAATTCTATTGGTGCAAAATATTTTAAAAGCATTTACTCTTGATTCCATTAAGACCCATCTATAAATACACTCATAAACTGTTTGAAAGCAGGGAGAGAAGACAGTTCCCTGGGTTAATTGAATGGAAAAAACAATCAACTGTGTACCAGTAATACCATATTTTCTCATTTATATGTCAAATAAATGTTCCCCACATTTTTTTCCATTGACAACATTTTACTTGTTACTTTTCAGCACTTTGTTGAAAGATACTAATTTAAATAAAATAAGTGAAGCCTGTTGGTGGAGAAATGTTTCAATATACCAAGTACCACAGATAAAGTTTTCCTTAAAACTGACAACGTTTTTGTATCATTCATAGAACTCATCTAAGGCGCTGATATAAAGCAGGAAGAAGTTGGAAATGCTGGACTGTTATTTGTAAGCTTAGACTTAGTTATATAATACTGATTTGCAGAGGTTTGTGATTGCAGTACAAATATAGTCATCCTTCAGGTATTGGTTTGCTTTATAGTCAAACTGGTGTATGTGTCAGATGTTTTAAGTAATTAGTGCTTGTTAATTGATATGTAATTTTAAATGTCATGAGAATAAAAGATATTATTACAGAAACAAGCATGTTGCAATAGCAAAATATGATTTGAAGGATAATTGGACATTGCGATACTTTTAAATCATTTAAAATAGATATTTTTTTATCAAAGTGTAAGAGCAGTTTGCAGGAAAGAAAGTAGTATTGATAATGAGTAAATCAATTATTCTTTTAACATTAAGAAGTACATGTGGATATATAACTCAAGGATACACTTCTACTCAATCAAGCCAGTCGCGTGTGAAGTATTGATGCTGAAGCTGTTGTTCGCCAAAGGCTTTACAATGCAAAACATATTATATTATTGCTATTTGTCATCACCTCTGTAATAACTATATGTTTAGACATAAATAAAAACAGAAAATGCTGGAATACTCAGCAGATCTGGCAGCATCTGTGGAGAGAGAAAGAGAGTTAACGTTTCAGGTCAAGGATCTTTCTTCAGAATCTGGTCCTTCAGGTTCTGAAGGAAGGCCCTTTACCTGAAACGTTAATTCTGTTTGTCACTCCACAGATGCTGCTAGACCTGATGAGTATTCCAGCATTTTCTGTTTTTATTTCAGATTTCCAGCATTCACAGTATTTTGCAGTCATAAGTTTACACAGGTCTATTTTTTGGTTCTAGATTTTCTGCATTAAACATGCAAACTAATGCTTGCCAATTGATTCAGCTTAATTCCGTTAATCAAAAGAATTTTGGGAATAAGTAGAAGAACGCTACACCAAAGCAAAGGGCAGTGCTGGTTAAACAGTTTTCTTCAGTCAAGACATGAGGGACTGAACTCAGTGATTTGCTCATAATATTTTTTTCCAGATCCAACCTCTGTGGGTCATTGACTATTGTATTTTTATTTCTTGTCTCATAAGATCACTTGTTTTTTATGTATTTAATGTTTTGACTGAAGTCAGAAAGAAATAAAATTATGTGCATGAGTATATGGTAGCCATGAGGTCTTCTGCAAACTACACTTCTGTTTGTCTGTCCTAACTGAAATAATTAACTATTACACATTAATCCTGTTCTAAATGTTTATAGAAACCAATTAAATGTCGTTGTAATTATGACACCTGTTCATTCAATATTAAATTATTGTTGGCATTTGAAATGAACAACAGACAATTTGTTCCTCTTTTTTTCCTCTCCTGAGCGCAATGACATCTGCTGGGTTCTACTGGTGTGTGCCCAATGCCTTATCTAAGAGCCTATTTTTTTTCATTTATAAGCCTAGATTGTAGTTGTTGACAGGGAATATTTTGTCATGGAGGTATCACACCAAGCCTGAATTTGTCCTCAACCAACAGCCACATTTGCGCTTTCAATGAGAGGGATAAGATAGCAACAAGGAACAGGAATGTGGCTGACTTTATTCTCATGAACTGAAGCTAATTGTAGTGCCCCCTGCAACTATTCAGGTGGAGATTAGCTAACTCAACCAGACCTGACATTTATGTCAATTTACTCCCTTAACCAACTGAGATGTTGGACCCATTTTTATGTAGAGCTTCTGAAGAAATCGTTGCTTTTAAAGTTGTACTCAACCATGCCGACTTCACCGTTGAAGCCCAAAATTTTTCTTATTCTTTCACAGTACATGGGCATCGCTGGCTAGGCCAGCATTTTTATTGCCCATCTCTAATTGCCGTTGAGAAGGTGGTGGAGAGCCGCCGCCTTAAACTGTTGCAGTCCATGTGATGTAGGTACACCCACAGTGCTGTTTGGGATGGAGTTCCAGGATTTTGACCCAGTGACATTGAAGGAACGGCGATATATTTCCGAGTCAGAATGATGAGTGGTTTGGAGGGGAGCGTGCAGGTAGTGGTGTTCCCATGTGTCTGCTGCCCTTGCCCTTCTAGATGGTAGAGGTTGTGAGTTTGGAAGGTGCTGTTGAAGGAGTCTTGATGAGTTGCTGCAGTGCATCTTGTAGATAGTACACACTGCTGCTACTATGTGTCGGTGGTGCAGGGAGTGGATGTTGGAGATAGTGGATGGCATGCCAATCAAGTGGACTGCTTTTTCCTGGGTGGCTTTGAGCTTCTTGGGTGTTGTTGGAACTGCACTCATCCAGGCAAGTGGAGAGTATTCCATCACACCCCTGACTTATGCCTTGTAGATGGTGGACAAGCTCTGGGGAGTCAGGAAGTGAGTTGCTCGCCGCAGGATTCCTAGCCTCTGACCTGCTCTTGTAGACACAGTATTTATATGGTTGGTCCAGTTCGGTTTCTGGTCAATGGTAACCCCCAGGATGTTGATAGTGGGGGACTCAGCGATGGTAATGCCATTGAATGTCAAGGGTAGATGGCTCAATTCTCTCTTCTTGGAGATGGTCATTGCCTGACACTTGTGGCACGAATGTTACTTGTCACTTATGAGCCCAATCCTGGATATTATCCAGGCCTTGCTGCATATAGGCACAGACTGCTTCAGTATCTGAGGAGTTGCAAATGGCGCAGAACATTGTGCAATCATCAGTGAACGTCCCCACTTCTAATCTTATGATGGAGGGAAGGCCACTGATGAAGCAGCTGAAGGTGGTTAGGCCTAGGACACTACCCTGAGGAATTCCAGTGGTGATGTCTTGGGACTGAGTTAATTGACCTCCAACAACTGCAACCATCTTCCTTTGTACTAGGAATGACTCCCAACTACCGGAGAGTTTTCCCCCCAATTCCCATTGACTCCAGTTTTATTAGGGCTCCTTGATGCCACACTCAGTCAAATGCTGCCTTGATGTCAAGGGCAATCATTCTCACCTCATCTCTGGAATTCAGCTCTTTTATCCATGTTTGGACTAGGGCTGTAATGAGGTCAGGAGCTGAGTGGCTCTGACGGAACCCAAACTGAGCGTCAGTGAGCAGGTTGTTTTTGAGTAAGTGCCATTTGATAACACTGTTTATGACCCCTTCCATCACTTTACTAATGATGGAGAGTAGACTAATGGGGCGGTAATTGGACAGGTTAGTTGTCCTGCTTCTTGTGTAGAGGACATACCTGGGCAATTTTCCACATAGCTGGGTAGATGCCAGTGTTGTAGCCTCAGTGGAACAGCTTGGCTAGGGGCGCAGCTAGTTCTGGAGCACAAGTCTTCAGTACTACTGTCAGGATTTTGTCAGGGCCCTTAGCCTTTGCAGTATCCAATGCTTTCAGCCATTTCTTGACATCGTGTGCTGAGAATCGGATTGGCTGAAGACTGGCATCTGTGATGCTGGGGACCTCAGGAGGAGGCCGAGATAGATCATCAGTTCAGCACTTCTGGCTGAAGATTGATGCAAATTCTTCAGCTTCGTCTTTTGCACTGATGTGCTGAGCCCCTCCCTCTTGAGAATGGGGTTATTTGTGGTTCCTCCTCCTCCAGTAAGTTGCTTAATTGTCCACCACCATTCAGGACTGGATGTGGCAGGACTGCAGAGCTTAGATCTGATCCGTTGGTTGTGGGATTGCTAAGCTCACTCTGTCACATGCTGCTTTCGCTGTCTGGCATGCATGTATTCCTGTGTTGTAGCTTCACCAGGTTGACACTTCATTTTAGGAATGCCTGGTACTGCTCCTGGCATACCCTCCTGCACTTATGATTGAACCAGAGTTGATCCCCCAGTTTGATAGTAATGGTAGAGATTACCGGACCATGAAGTTACAGATTGTTGTTGTATACAGTTCTGTTGCTGCTAATGGCCCATAGTGCCTCATGGATGCCCAGTCTTGAGTTGCTAGATCTGTTCGAAATCTATCCCATTTAGCACAGTGGTAGTTCCACACAACACGATGGAGGGTATCCTGAAATGTGAAGGCAGGACTTTGTCTCCACCAGGACTATGCGGTGTTCACTCTTACCAATGCACCTGCGACAGGTAGATTGGTGTGGACGAGGTCAAGTAGGTTTCTTCCTTCTGTTGGTTCCCTCACCATCTGCCGCATTCCCAGCCTAGTAGCTATGTCCTTTAGGACTCGGCCAGCTCAGTCATTAGTGGTGCTACTGAGCCACTCTTGGTGATGGACATTGAAGTCCCCCACCCAGAGTACATTCTGTGCCTTTGCCACCCTCAGAGCTTCCTCCAAGTGGTGTTCAACATGGTGGAGTACTGATTCATCAGCTGAGGGAGGGCAGTAGATGGTAATCAGCAAGAAGTCTCCTTGCCCATGCTTAACCTGATGACATGAGACTTCATGGAGTCCAGAGTCAATAATAAGGCAGAAGATGTCTTCTTAATATGTATGGATGGAATTATCACAGCTCTAGTATTCAGGCTGGCCCTGTTCTTTATATATGGAAAACAGTTAAAGAGAAGTTTGAGTACTTGCCCACATTAACAAAAAGGAAGAAGCCACCATGATAAGAAGTGGCAAATTCAGGAATACAGCAGAGAAATACATATGCAAATTAGGTAGAAAATAAATGTTATGGCACAACTTAATCGGCAAGTGGAACAATTTAAGTATATGATGGACGTTAACCTGAACAACCTTTGAGAAATAAAAATGTCCCAAAATCAATCTGAACTCGAGCTGAGTCAAAGCATTGGCTTGGTTTGCACAACTAAATCTCAGGTGAATTGGATTGAAAATTATGCTTTATACATAAAAAAAATAAGAATTGTAAAACACATGGGACAGCATTTTACTTCCGAGGGTAGGCAACAGACATTAGAGCAGAATTTTACATCCCACGGACGGGTTCGCGCTCAACCCAAACGGGCGAAAAATAGTGCACGATGATGTCAGGCGAGTGTCCCGATGTCATCACGCGCTCACGCAATATTTCGGCCAGCATGCACACGTGAGAGTTGACAGCTCACCCATCAACAATTATAAGGCCTATTAAGGCCCTTAATCAATTAATTTAAACCTGTTTTTCTCTGCCTGCCCAAACTTAAGGTTGGCCAGGCAGCCTTTTGATTTTTTAGCAAATCTCACCCAAGGGCAGGATGAGGTTTCCACTACTAAATAAAAAACAAATATGAATTTCTAGGCAGAATTTTTATTCTGTTCATGTTATTGAGAGTTAGTTCCATGTCGGGACATTTCTTTAAGGTTTTATAAATCTTTATTTTTGGTTCTAAAATTGTTCAGGTCCCTGAGGAGGCTCCCTGCCCTCAGGGAGCTTTCATTGCATGTTCTCCCGCGCATGCGCAGGCTTTTGCACTTGCATTCCTCCTGCCCCCCCCACTCCAGCAGCGCTGAGCCTTTCAGCGTGCCTTTCACGTTGACTGGATGTTAATTGGCCAGCCTGCATGAAATCGAGGATGGGGGCCAATCGCGGGCTGCGGACCGTTTCCCGGCTGCTCCCGGGCCTGTCTGCCGCGCCCGCCCGCCGACCCGAAAACCCTGCCCCAAGACTCTTTCTAGGACCCAGTTCTGACCCTCGGTGGGGGGGGGGGCGGGGGGAGCAGTCTCGGCCTCCCGAATTTCACAGGGGCAGACTGTTAATTGGCTAAGGGGTGGATTGGGCGACCAATTAGCGGCTGCAGGAAATGCAAGTGGGTCTGAAAGAGTGCAGGGCCAATTTAACAACTCCTACCACAGCAGCTATTACTGTGGCTGCCATTTCAGTGCATTATTTGCTGGGTTAAAGGTGCAGGAGGGGCAGCAGACGGAACCCACGGCAGGGCTACCTCTCATTTGTGGGTGGAGACCTGTGGGTCCTCCTCGGAGAGAGCAGGGACATTCTCATCCGGAGGGTGTTAGAAGGAGGTCACCCCTCCCAGACCAAGCAAGCCTGGATTGAAATTGCTGCAACAGTGAGCAGAGAGTATGGTCCACAGGAACTGGGTCTGGTGCAGGAAGTGGTTCAATGACCTTATTCGTTCTGGCAAGGTGACTGCAATATTGAACCTTCAGGACAGGCATCGGGGTATTCACCCTCCAGTAGACACTCTGGCTAAGGAGCCTTAGGCCTAATGGCTCCTGAACATGGGAGGAATGTGTACGCAAAGTAATTACAGACTCCTCAGCAAAGCTCAGAGTACTGCTGAGGACCTGCCAGTACTGACACATGCAGCTTCTTATGTATATGAGCTGTTGGCATTGGCCATAAGGCATTTCTGGTCTCTATCTCTTTTTTTTGTCCTTGGAGGAGCAACAGGCATATAATACTGACAAGAGGGCCCAAGTGGGAGGAGGGATTACCTACCTGCACAATGCAAGTGGGAGCCGTGGAGTTCGCCAGGGTTGCTGATGAAGAGCAAGTTGAGGAAGGCAAAAAGGACATCCCTGGTGGAGATGGTGGATACAGACAGCAATGCTTATATTAAGAGGATGCCTGCACTATATCCATCTGACAGCATGTCGAAGACTCAGCTGTATTGGGAAGTCTGTGCTCAGGTGGCTACTGTTCTTCAAGGCTAGCTCTCATGATCTCTTCTTGTGTCTTCCATAGGTGCTAACATCGAGGTGCTATTACAGACTCCTTCACCAACACCAGAACAACCGCTGCCAGAGTGGAGATCAGACCAGTACCATCACATCTTACAAATGCACCCTGCACCAGCGCAGATACAGTCTCTTTGGCGGGTTCTCATGCATGATTAGATTGGGTGGCACTGGGTGATGAGCGAGCGTGTCATGGATGAGCAGGAGGAGGTAAGAGAGACAGCTTTGGGATTTTCCCCCCCCCCTCAAGAGAAGAAAGGACATCAGCTGGTGCAGGGCCTCAGGAATCACAGGAAAGGAGGCTCTGCTTAGGTCAGCAGATGTGGCCCCACATGTTGGAATTCCCTGAGGCAGCGTGGGGTCATGGGATGAGAATGGAGGAATCTATTCAGCACATATGAGCCACCATGGCTCATGGATTTGAACGCATGAACTCTTCCATTGAGTGAGTGACCAATCTCATGGAGAGCTATATGCAGCAGCATTTGGAGTGCATGCAGGAACTGCGCACAGACATTCACAGGATGCATGCTTCACTGAGGCCATGATCGGTTAGTGGTGCTGGTGGTGTAGAAATGTTTGGAGGGAATGCCAGCTGCGTCCCAGTTGGTGGTCCTCTCCAGCCATCTGGAGAGCCAGCCAAGGGCTGAGACTGTCACGGAAGAGGATGAGGGTGCCACTCTTGATGGGCACCATTATCATTATCAGCCCCCTTGGCTCTTCTGACTGAGGAAGCATCCATGCAGCAGGGCCATGCATTACGGAGGCTGCCCCTGCAGTGATGTCAATGGAGCAGCCTCTGGAGGTGTTGCCCCATCCCCACCCGGTACCTCCACAATGAGGACGACCACCACATGTGTCTCAGCTGTAAGACAAGTGAGTCGGCTGCCTCCAGCTGATCCAATGCCACATGAAGAGCACTGCGTGGAAGAGGCCGAGAATGGAGGCTACCACGTTGCATAGAGCACTGAGTGGGTCACTGCGCAGTGTTTGTCTTTTTGAGCACCAAGTAAATATTGACACACATTGAATCCAGACTTGTGAGCCTTTGTTATGAATGATGGTACATTGAACGAGGGATGAAGGGGAACAAGGGTCTGTGAACAGTGACAGTGAAACTTCTGGGCAGATGTGTATGCTTCATTGTCAGTAAGAGTTGATGCTGAGTTTTCAATGCATGTGTTCTCACAGGCATTTCAAAGTCATTCCACATCATGCTGTCCCCCTGTCTTAGAGGAGCTCAGCTGAATGGTGCCTGGATCAGATGATCACTGATGCTAATGTCACCCTGACGAGATTCTCGAGCCCTGCGCTGGCCTTGCCCACCTCCCTGTGCAGCCGGGGTACCTCTATGATCCGCATCTTCCTCCTCCCGCGATCCAACACTTCAGCCTCTTCAAGGTCCATACCTCTCTGAAGAGCCATGCTATGGACTGTCCAGCAGACCGCCACCATGCACGAGATCCCTACAGGAGTGTACTGCAGGGCACTGCCCCACCAGTCCAGATACCGGAACTGCATCTTCAGAAGGCAGATAGCCTACTCGATGGTCCTCATGAGGTGACTGCTTCACATCTGTGTTGGGTTCTCGGAGAGACGTAAGTAACCATTTCTTCAAGAGATATCCCTTGTCTCCTAGAATCCATACACTTGAGTTTGGGGTCAAATGAAGAGCTGCAAAACCAGGGACTACCAGAGAATGAGGTAATCATGGCAGCTGCCAGAAGAATAAGCTTACATATGCAGGAAGCTGTTGTTGTGATCTTAGACCAGCTGGACATTGAGTGAGTGGAGCAACTTCCTCTTGAAGAATCTTACTGGGTGCTTAATTGGTGTCTTGATGGCCACATGGGTGAAGTCGATGATGTCCTGCACCTGGAGGAATTCAGTGATGGAGGCAAAACCCATTGTCCTCCATGCCCCAGGTGTCTGGAATTGTATTTACTGCTCAGCTTTCCCAAAAAGGGAATCAGTGACCTGTGAAATGCAGTGGTGTGCAGCTGTTTGCGAGACACCAACAAGGCCTGCAGCTGATCATTGGATCCAGAAGCAAAGAAGTTCAAGGCCACAGTAACTTTTACAGCTACTGGCAGGGCATGACGAGCAGTGCCGTGAGGTGTGAGATCTTCCGCAAATCTCTATGACCATTTACCTGTTGAGTTGCAATCTCATGCAGCACTCGTTCTCGGTCATATCCAGATAGCTCTACCCTTGGCAGCATATTCTATGGTGAAGGTATTGTCTCCATTGCCTTCATGCCCTTGTCCCCCTCATCCACTTGCCTGATGTCCGGGGCTTTGCTTTTCTATGGAAGATGTTGTTTTTCATTGCCACTGGACCCAAAATCAGAAAGTCACTCTCCTGTTGCCCCCTGCTGCTTCCTTTTGCTCAGGTGGTCTACCAATTCAGTTTGGAAGCTTCTTCTTATGCCCCCATGATGCCAGGAGGGTGACTGTCCCCTTCACTACCCAAAAGCTTATTGGTCACTTTCCCTGCAACCTGTGCTGTGCCAATGGCTGAGTCCCTCTCTGCACCGTTCCACCTTTCATGGTCACCTGATTTTCCTGTGCTGCCCATGACTGGCTCCCCACTGTGTACCTGCCTCCAGTCACCTCTTCTGCCCCAGACACAACATGCAGTCCATGTGCTCCCACCAAAAGATGAAATGCCCCTGAATGAGTTCTTTAATAAGCTTAGTTACTGTTATTGCCTTCCTGGGGCCACCCTTTCCCTGCCCTGGTGAAACTTGGCAGCGACAGGAAACCAGCACATTTATTTGAACATAAAGCATCATTTTGCTGATGTTTAGAGGAGTATAGTTAAAAACTGTGCAACCATCAAAATCGTTTTAGCTATTATTTTTAAAATAATTCTGCAGTGCCTCCTTAAACAACTGTTAAATGTCAGAATTTTTTAATACAAGTTCTATACTGCACCGTATATCCACAACCTCACTTTTAAAAAAAATATTCTTGACATGAACTGGACCTAATAAAAACTCTCAGAAACTTCAATGGCTACCAAAGGAAGAACCAAATCTTTATCAAGAAGTTTTCATCTGTTGAAGATAATACAACAGTGTTTTTATTCAAACCTTCCACAGATTGTGAGAAGACGCTAGTCACGTTATCAGAAATCTGTAAATTTTCAGAAGAATTTGCTGGAAGAAGGAAGACTTTCCACAGGAAAGATTGCAACTTAAAAAAGGATGTCACTGACAGCTTTTCAGAAGTCGAGAAGTTGTTCTATCCCATGGAAGACAGCAAGGTTCCCACTGACGCTTGTGATTATTTTGAGTAACATTTGCTCTCAATCTGCTCGTTGTTTGAATAAACAGTCTACGTCACAAGTAAAAAGAATTTCCTTTCTAATTCAGACTCTGAACTTATAAAAAAACCTGCCACCTAAGATTGAAACACTCACTGAAAAACATTTTCAGCATTTCTAGACCTTATTTAATCTAAATAGTTATGGTCATCAGGGAATCTCTCAATATGATTGTGGGATAGCCCCTTTTAAGAAGCACTCTGGTTTACTGACATGATTCCGTACTTTTTCAATAGGGTTTTGCAGAATCGTCCTCCCAGATTAAAAACCACTTTAATCGTTTTGTTTACCTGTCACGATTATCAGGTTTCTTACTGGGCAAACTATTCAAAATTCAACCACATCATATTTATATTGAAATTATGACATCTGGTCCAAATTTATTAACTTTCACGTAGCTCTTGTATTAAAGCAGGGCTATATGTTATGTAGTTGTGATCAAATGATTCTTCGTCACATCCTTTTTATGTATGTTTGTCCATGCTATAACAATAACATTTATATAGCGCCTTTACCAGAACCAACACCTGAAGGTGCTTCACAGAAGCGTAATCAGGAAACAAAAAGTGGGAGTTGAACTGAAGAGGGAAATTTTAGGAGAAGTGACTGAATGCTTGGTGAAAGATGGGTTTTAAGGAAGGCCCTAAAGGAGGAAAGAGTAGTGGAGAGATTTTAGGAAGGACTTTGAAATCATAGACAGATGAAGGCATGTTTGCATTTGGTGTGATGAAGGGGTTGACGGATGCTCAAGTACAAGGGATGATGACATCAAGTACTTTTTATAATTTTTTTAGCCAATTATCTTCTCCTCTCTTAAAGCTATTACCTTTGGTTGGAGTGTGGTCTCATGGTTGCTGGTCACTCCTTGGTACTTGCCTAAGTGACCATTCTACAGGTGTGAATTTAGTCAGCAGTTGTAGACTGAGATCATGTTGGAAATTGACAGTTGACCCTATTTTGGTTTTCACCTAACGTTGACAGATATGCACACATGCCAGCAAATACTTTACGATAGCAATCAGGTGGGGAAAATCTGTTGTGTTGATTTGCCCCTTTCCTTTTCAGGACTACTGACACCAATAGTAACATGCTTTGCTACAACTGGTTAAAATACTTCTGTGCTAGGAAGAGGAAAATCACCTTCAAGCATTAAAGCTACTTCTAACTTAATAATTGTATAGGGCAGAAGAAATATATGTCCACTCTTACGTTCTCTAACTGTGCTCAAAATTCAGCCTGGAAGGTAACCCCTAATACAACATTGTAACTTTTCTATTTCTTGTTTCTTACAATTATGTTGAGTGAAAGACATGAACTTGTGCAATTAATGCTTAATTTGAGAACAATCCTGCAAGTTGGAACCATGTATCAGAATTTTTTTGGGGCTATATCCAGGTACTGGAGATGAAAGAACTGTTCTGACTATAGTGCTTAACCCCACTGTTTCAATTCCAAAGTCATCTATTAATGGAGTCCAGGATATTCAAGTACCGGTATGTGGAATTGGGACAGTGAAGGAAATTAGTTTTGAAGGGAAAACTTTGGGAAAATGTTCTTCAACATAGCTTTGGCATCAAAGGCGTGTCTACATTAGTCATACATGAGTGGTAACCTAGCCAAACTTGAATAGAACATTCTCTAGTTTGTTAACATGACTGAAAAAAGTTGCTGATAGTTTACATTTTAAACCCTTTGGATTGCTTGGATGAGTTGTGTAAATTTTTTGCTTAGCTACTTCTTGATGAATTCATCCTGAAACTTAATTGATACTCTTAGGGCTGCATTTTATGTGCTCCTGCCTGGCGTGTTTTTGGAGGGGGTGGCACATAAAATAGGACGAGTGCCAATCCCACCACCTTCCCGTCCAGCCCCTAGCTCACCCTCATAATACGGAGGGTGGGTGGACATTGAAATTGGCAGCCCGCCTGCCATATTTAAATAAAGATTTAATTAAGGGTCAATTGAACTTGTTAACAAGTAAATTGACCCCGATGATACACTGCCCATGCCATAAAACGGCTAGCATGGGCAGTCGGCCGGAAGTGGGCGGGCCATTTTTTAAAAAAACGTTTTCAAAGGGCAGGAAGGAAAGGGGGCACTTTGCCCATCATGGGGGCAGCCCTCCCTAAGACAATACCCCCCATTCCTTCCTACCCACCTGTTTATAAGACAGGCCACCCCCAGCCCCCTGCCCGCCCTCCTCCCTAAACTGCTCAAACCCTCCATGCCCAAGACCCTGAGCTCACCTGGCTCCAGGATCCATAGACCTTCTTGTTCCTGGGTGCAGTCCCAACAGTGCCCACTAATGCACTCTTGGTACTGCCAGGATTGCTGGAGCTGTCAGTCAATCTGATTGGCTAGCAGCTCTCGAGGGCAGACTTCCCAGTGTGGGAGTAAAACACTGCCTCAATTTAGCCTGTCCATGGTGCGTTATGGAAGCATAGTGGCCTGGCATGTGGCAGGTCAGCTCCAGGCTGACTTTGCTTTTGGGGGCGGGGTGGGGTGGTGGAGGAAGTTGGGAGTCGAGGGGGCAGTCTGTCCACCCCCTCGTCAGTAGTTGTTGAGGTAGTTATTCTATCCAGACTGATCTAGTTTCCATACATTGATCAGGTATAACCACAACATAAGTTTCTTCCGGAGAAACTTTATCAAGACTCTCCTAAGCTAAACACAACAAGCAATCCAAATTCAAGGAATGTGACTCTCATTTACTGATCAGATCAAGTGATACTGAAGCTAAAGTAAACCTTATGAGACAATCCTTTGTCCACCTAGAGAAAGCAGCTCTCTGGATGCTTTGAAAGTCAAAAGTTGACAAAAAAAAGGGGATGAGCTTGAATGTAGCGGTGCTGCAAAATGGGCAGCAGTGGATCAACTGCTGATTATACACTACCCCATTTTGCTTTCCATTGAAGTAAATCGGATTAGGTGTATAATGATACACCACATGCAGTAATGGATCTCCTGCCAAAGTTTATTATTCCCACTCCAAAGTTTATTATTTTCTTTTTCTGCATTAAGGTTTGGTAACTTCCTAGTCCACAAAATCCATGAGATTTTTGTTTTATATGGGAATGGGGTAATGGAAGAAATTCAGTCAGAAATTAAACACTTACATCTCAAAAAATAGCTAGGGTATGAGTTCCTCCAGTTTCTACTGTGGTCATTGGGCCATACCTGCATCAAGGAAGACAGGTAACCTGCTCCTATGCTCCATTGAGCCTGCTGCTGGATGTTCAAGAAGAACTTTCCAAAGATAGTTTTTATTCTCCTCTAACACTGTGCTGTGCAATGGGCCAAAATCAGACTACTCCCTGTAACTCACATAGTCATATGGCTGAAATTGAGAACACATGAGTGAGGAATTAAAATGCTTCCCCCAATGCTGTAAATCCATATATTGGTGATCTGAGATACTGTATAATTATGCAATCTGCATTAAAACAAAACAAGTAGCTAGTGACAACAGTTTATCATTCCTCAGAATGAAATAGTGTACAGGTAAACATTCTTTTGAAATGTTACAGTAGCTGCTCTGAGGTAACAATCTGTGATAAATAGTTGAATACCTTCACAGAAATTGTGTCTTAATTTTTGAATTGAGAATTCAGTTCATACTACAGTTATAGTTACTTGTATTTTACTTCACTAAACTAATTTCATATACAGTTTGTGGCCAAGTTAGAAATGTTTAAATACATAAATGTGTCATTATTTCAGAAATACATTTATTTATAGGATATTAAAAAATCATGAATATCAGCAATGAATTGAATCTTTACAGTTCATTACAAAATTGTGAAATGTTTAGAAAATTACTTTTATGGTGTAGTGTATTATCACAACAATAGCATGAAATACTAGTAAGTAATCTTTAATATTTCCTTAAAAGTAAGGCCGAGGATAACTATTTCTTATTTCCTTTATTTAAAGAGCCTCCTGGTCCCTGGGGTAACCACAGAAGGTGCCAGACAAAGGTACGCAGAGGTTTTTGGATCAACTGTTGAGTTGGTCAAGATTTACAACAGTTTTCAAGTTCAAATTGGTAACAGAGAGCTGCTTTACATAGATTCTTCATAATTTTGATTTTCAAAATACTTCAGAATCTTTAATGATGTCTAATGCCAGCAAACTTACTGAGCAACAAATCACTCAGATCACAGATCCATTGGAAAAAGATAATCTGAAGGATGATGAACTAACTGCTGACTTAGAAAAAAGGAGCAGAAGTGGTATAATAAATGAGCCAATAAGCAAAGTTCTAAAGAAACCTCGTTCATCAACACGCTTTTCTACATTTGGCAGTACCAGCTCAATGAATGGGCAATTGCAGAATGGAAGTATTTTGGTATATGGTAAAGAATCAACAGCTGTTCAAAACAGTACTACCTCAAAGCATAAAAAAGTCTCTCACATGCTAGACAAATCTGACAGATCACTGGAAAGCGCATCAGAAGTACAGAATGAAGTACACATTGCTTCTTCAGATCTTCAAAAGCAGGTGGAACCTGAGCATATTTTCCTCTCAAGTGAGCGAGAAGCTGGCATTTCTGACATGGAGGTGGTATCTGCTGCTGAAGCAATAAGCAGTCCTGTTGATTTACCCTTCATGAGTGGCATTCCTTTGAATCCAGGTGTTTTTATTATGACTCCTGCTGGGATATTCATGGCAGATAGTGCCCTTCAAATGGCCGGTCTGGTAGAATATCCATTGCAGAATGACCTTGCTTCAGCCATTCATTCTGGAAAAAAGAAGAGAAAGAGATGTGGCATGTGTGAGCCCTGCAGAAGAAGATTAAATTGTGAGGAATGCAGTAGCTGTAGAAATCGCAAAACTGGCCACCAAATTTGCAAACTGCGGAAATGTGAGGAACTTAAAAAAAAACCAACGGCAGCATTGGAGGTAAGGATAACTCTATAAAGGTTTTTGTTCAAATTATTTTTTCTACAAAGTGTGAGAAAATCAGCGTAAAACAATTCAAAATGCTTCCATGTATGAGGAGAAATAATTTTAATAGTATGAAATGCTGCTTTTTAATGGTTATGCTTGAATGATTTATGCAATCCTCAGCATATTGGGATTGTGTTTAGTATCTTAAGTATATCTCTGACAATTATATCATTGTAATTATTATACAGTGTATACCTTTTAGGAGCACAAGTGCTGCTTAAGTGAAAACTTGATTCTTTCATGCATTTGTGCAAAAGGCAAGATTTTTGTTTCCAGGATTTATTTCAGCTTCTGTAAAACCAACTTGTTTCCTTGAGACCTGCAGTCTGGACCATTAATTAACAATTATTGATCCAAGGTCATATAAGGTATTGAAAAAAAATCCTGAATGTTGTAAACAACTCTTCTTTAAAAGATAAGGACAAATAATGTCCTTTCACTCAACATCAACCATTGGTTTCTTGATGCTACATTGTTATATCTATTTGTTTAGTAGGCAATTTTTTAATGAAGGTACTATGTTTTAAAGGTCTATTTATTTGTAAGTGTGTAACTAAAGACTAATTTGACATGTGGCAAGTCTTACTTCTTTTAATAACAATGGAAACTGCAATTCCAAAAATAGAAGAGACATGCAGTATGTTGGGGAATTGCACTTGCTATTAAGAAAATTTATGATACACACACGAGTGATTTAAAAAATGTTAACAGTTATCAATCCCTATCTTCCAGGATTGCAGCCACTCTTATCGCACAGGTTTCTGTACCCTTCTCTTTTTGTCATTCAAGTTTCTGTTTTACTTTCTAGCTGTATATTTTGATGTTTGTTTCGTATCTTCTGCTGACATGTTCTCATTTGGATTCAAATCACAGAAGGAAATAATTTTAACTTTGGACAACAGTGTAAAACAAGTGACATTGTAACATCTGGAAAAACTCAGCAGGTCTGACAGCATCTGTGGAGAGAAAGACAGAGTTAACGTTTCGAGTCCGTATGACTCTTCTTCAGAACTAAAGAGAAGTAAAAATGTTGGTGAAATATATACTGTTTAAGGGGGGTCGGACAGGTGAAGCCGGATAGAAAGCCAGTGATAGGTGGAGGCAAAGGAGAGATTGCAAAAGATGTCATGAACTAAAGGTCAAAGGTGGTGTTGATGGTGGTGATACTGGCTAAAGGAGGTGCTAATGGTGACATTAAGAAAAGAAAGCAGGATGAGCAAGCGACGGATGGCCCTAGTGAGGGTGGGGTGGGCAGAGGGAATGGTGTGGGAGAAAAGATCAAAATAGGCTAAAAGGTAGGGATAAAATAATGAATGGAAATAAACTTTAAAAATAGTAATAATAGAAAGAGGTGGGAATAGAAGTATATATATAAAAATTTAAAAATAAATATTTGAATAAAGGGGATCAAAAAGGGATGAGGATGGAGGAGAAAGTTCATGATCTGAAGTTGTTGAATTCAGTGATAAGTCCGGAAGGCTGTAAAGTGCCTAATCGGAAGATGAGGTGCTGTTCTTCCAGTTTGTGATGAGCTTCACTTGTACATTGCAGCAGGCCAAGGACGGACATGTGGGCATGAGAGCAGGGTGGTGTGTTGAAATGGCAAGCGACAGGAAGGTCTGGGTCATGCTTGCGGACAGACCGAAGGTGTTCCGCAAAGCGGAAATCCAGTCTGCGTTTGGTCTCTCTAACGTAGAGGAGAACGCTTTGGGAACATCGAATGCAGTAGACCAAATTCAGGGAAATGCAAATGAAGGGAATGGTCTCTACGGAATGCCGACGGGGGTTGAAGGGAAGATGTGCTTGGTGGTGGCATCATGCTGGAGTTGGCGGAAATGGCGGAGGATGATCCTTTGAATGCGGAGGCTGGTGTGGTGAAAAGCGAGGACAAGGGGGACCCTATCATGGTTCTGAGAGGGAGAGCAATGTGTGAGGGCAGAGGCACTGGAGATGGGTCGGACATGGTTGAGGGCCCTGTCAACCACCATGGGTGGGAAACCTCGGTTAAGGAAGAAGGAGGACATGTCAGAAGCACTGTTTTGGAAAGTGGCATCATCGGAACAGATGCGACGGAGGTGAAGGAACTGAGAGAATGGGATGGAGTCCTTACAGGAAGCAGGGTGTGAGGAGCTGTAGTCGAGGTAGCTGTGGGAGTCGGTGAGCTTGTAATGAATATTGGTGGACAGTCTATTACCAGAAATTGAGACAGAGAGGTCAAGGAAGGGAAGGGAAGGGAAGTGTCAGTGATGGACCATGTGAAAGTGCCGCTTCATGCTCTTGTCTGGACCTGGAAAAATTTATTAATTTTGATTTCAATTTCCACCCCTGCATCACTTTCACATGATCCACAAACAGGACTGTCCTGGTAGACTGATTATGTCAGCCTGTTCCTGCCCCACGGAATTAATTTCTTCCTGTCTTTACTCCGTTCTCTGTCCCCTTGCCCAGTCTCTTCACACCTACATCCCCGATTCCTCTAATGCTGTACATCATATCACCAATTTCCAGTTCCCTGGCCCTAACTGCCTCCTTTTCACCATGAACGTCCAATCACTCTACACCTCCATCCCTCACCAGCATGGCCTGAGGGCTCTCTGCTTCTTCCTTGAACAGAGGCCCGAACAATCACCATCCACCATCACTCTCCTCCATCTGGCTGAACTTGTTCTCTCACTGAACAATTTCTCCTTAAACTTGTCTCACTTCCTCCAAATAAAAGATGTGGCTATGGGTACCCACATGGGCCCCAGTTATGCCTGTCAATTTATGGGGTATGGGGAATATTCCATGTTCCAGTCCTACTCAGGCCCCCTCCCACAACACTTTTTTGGTACATGATGACTGTTTCGGTGCCGTTTCATGCTCTCGTCTGGACTTGGAAAAATTTATTAATTTTGCTTCCAATTTCCACCCCTCCACCACTTTCACATGGTCCATCTCCGATGCTTCCCTTCCCTTCCTTGACCTGCCTGTCTCAATTTATGGTGATAGACTGTCCACCAATATTCCAGGACACCCTGGTCCACTCCTCCATCACTCCCAACACCTCAACCCCCTCCCATGGCACCTTCCCATGCAATTGCAGAAGGTGCAACACCTGCCCCTTTAACTACCCCCTCTTCACCATCTAAGGGCCCAAACACTCGTTTCAAGTGAAGCAGCGCTTCAGTTGTACTTTCCTCAATTTGGTCCACTGCATTCTCTGCTCCCAATGCGGTCTCCTCTACACTGAAGAGACCAAACGCAGACTGGGTGACCACTTTGCGGAACACCTTTGGTCTGTCCGCAAGCATGACCCAGACCTTCCTGTTGCTTGCCATTTCAACACACCACCCTGCTCTCATGCCCACATGTCCGTCCTTGGCCTGCTGCAATGTTCCAGTGAAGCTCAACGCAAACTGGGGGAACAGCATCTCACCTTCCGATTAGGCACTTTTCAGACTTCCAGACTTAACATTGAGTTCAACAACCTCAGACCATGAACTCTGCCCTCCATCCTCATCCCTTTTTGATCTCCTTTTTTCAAATGTTTACTTTTATATATGTATGTGTATATATGTATTCCCACTGATTTCTATTATTATTATTTTTTAAATTTATTTTTATTCAATGTTTTATCTCCACCTTTTGGCCTATTTTGAACTTTTCTCCCACACCATCCCCTCCACCCATCCCACCCCCACTTGGGCCATGTGTCGCTTGCTCATTCTGCTTTGTACTCTTAATGTCACCATTAGCACCTCTTTTAGCCAGTACCGCCACCATCAACACCCTTTTGACCTTTTGTTCGTGACATCTTTCACAATCTCTCCTTTGCCTCCACCTGTCACTGGCCTTCTTTCCAGCTTCACCTGTCCCTCCCCCCTTAAACAGTATATATTTCACCACATTTTTACTTCTCTCTAGTTCTAAAGAAGAGTCATACAGAGTCGAAACGTTGACTCTGTCTTTCTCTCCACAGATGCTGTCAGACCTGCTGAGATTTTCCAGCAATTTTTGTTTTTGTTTCTGATTTCCAGCATCTGCAGTATTTTGATTTTATTTTATTATATTGTAACATCTGTTCTTCATACATGTGTCAGGATTGAAGTCAATGGAATTGAAAATTAAAAGAGATTTATAATGGGTGGCCAATCCAATAGCATCCTTTTGTATTATTGTTCAAAGTCACCTGGTCCAATAAAATTCTTTTAGGAAAGGAATTCTGTTATCCTTACCTGGTCAGGCCTATATGTGACTCCAGACCCACAGCACTATGGTAGGCTCTTAACTGTCCTCTGAAATGCCATAACAAGCCACTCAGTTGTACCAACTGCTATCAAAAAAGCACAATAAAAGTAAAACAGGAGAGATTATTCAGCTTTGACCTGGGCATCTGATTCAGTTACAATAAAAGGCACACTCAGCTCCGTCAACTCTACAACCCTCCTCACCAATATTATAGGGACTTGTGCCAAAATTGGGAGAGTTGTCCCATAGATGTGACAAGCAATAGCTTGACAGACAAAAGCAAAATACCAGGAGTCCTAGAAACCTGGAAAAAAAAACCCCAGAAAATACTGCAAAAAACTCAGATCAGGCAGCATCTGTGGAGACAGAAACAGAGTTAATGGGCAGAATTTGCTGCCTGCCGGGCGGGCGGGCCCGACCCAATCTCCGGCAGGCGGGGAGCCAATCCCCGCCGGAGAAGCGGGCCACACCGCCATTTTATGTGGGTGGACCAATTAAGGCCCACCCAGCGTGACGTCTGCCATATGCGCTTCCTGTGCGGGCGGGGGGAGGGATTCCACAAAGCGAGAGTGCGCTCTTTCACGCATGCTCACAAAAGAGCGCACATCTCCCTGAGGCTAAGTGCAGCCTCAGGGAGATCGCTGACAGTTTTAAAAACGTTAAAAATAGAAAAAAAAAATCCTTAACATGTCCCCCTCATGTGACAATGTCACATGAGATGGGACATGTTCATAAATTACACTAAAACTTTATTAAACTTTTAAAATCCCTACATGAAACCTCATCCTGTTGGTTGATGAGGTTTCATATTTTTCCTATTGCCCGCCGGGGCTCCTGGCCTGCCCGCCAACCTTAAAGTTGGACAGGCACGTCCTTTAATTGCTTTAATGATCCTGTCATTGGCCTCAATTGGCCATTGACAGGTTGGCGGGCTCACCTTCCTGAAAATTTAAATGGGGCGGGATGACATCGGGGGCTCTGCCCGATGTCATCCCGTGTCATTTTACGTGTCGGCGAGCGGGCCCCACCCCCTGCTCGCCGACGTCAAAATTCAGCCCACTGTTTCTGTTCGATGACTTTTCGTGACATAAGGTCATAGAAATAAAACATGTCTGTTTCTCTCCCCCCAGATGCTGCCTGATCTGCTGTGTAACAGCCTAGCATAGTCATGCTCAGACAATCATATCTTTCAGCCAATGTTCTTTCTCCTCTATGACCTTATCTGGGTCTGTCCTGTCCCAGCAGTAGGACAGACTCACCAGAGGTAGGGGCACAGTGGTATACAGTAGTCAGTAAAGGCTCACCTTTAACTCTACACCTTATGAGGTTTTGTGGCATCAGGTCAAATGTGGACAAGGAAACCTGCTGATCACCATCTATTGCTGCCCCTCAGCTGATGAATCAATATTTCACCATGTTACAAACCACTTGGAAGGGCACAGAATGTAAAGAATGGTGGGCGGGCTTCAATGTTCATTATCAAGAGTGGCTTGGTACCTCCACTACTGACCGAGCTGGCTGAGTTCTGAAGGGAAAGCCTGGGCCTGCAGCAGTTGGTGAAAGAACTAACCCCAGGGAAAAAACCTGCTTGACCTTATCCTCACCGGTCTACCTGTTGCATGTGTATCTGTCCACGACAGTATTGATAGGTGTGACCACTACACAATCCTTGTCGAGACCAAGTCCTATTTCTACATGGAAGACACCCTCCATCATGTTGTTTGGCACTAGCACTCTGCTAAATAGAATAGACACAGACAGATGTAGTTGCCATGAGGCAAATGTGTTCCAACACAATCTGTAACTGCATGGCCCACATATCCCTCACTTTACCATTACCATTAAGCTAGGAGATCAGCTCTTGGTCGATGAAGAGTGTAGAACAACATGCCCAAGGTGGCACCCGGCATACCTACAGATGAGGTGCCAATCAAGTGAAGCTGACAATGCAAAACTACTTACATGCTAAACAGCAGAAGCAGCATGCTATAGACAGAGCTAAGTGACCTCATAACCATTGGATCAAATCAAAGCTCTGCAGTCCTGCCGTAACTAGTTGTGGATAGTAGTGAACAATTAAACAACTAACAGGAGGAGGAGGCTCTGTGAACATTCCTTGATGATGATGATGGGGCCCATCATGTGAGTGCGAAGCACAAAACTGATAGGTTTCCTTCCATCTTTAGCCAAAAGTGCCGAGTTGATGATCCAACTTTGCCTCTTTCTCATCAAGGCTAGTTCTCAACCAAATCAGTTCATTCCGGCTGAAAGCAAGAAGCAGGTGATTGCACTGATTACATCAACAGCTATGGGCCTTGACAATATCCTGGCTGTAGTGCTCAAGACATGAGCTCCAGAACTAGCCATGCCTCTAGCCAAGCTGTTCCAGTACAGTTACAACACTGGAATCTACCTGACAACAAATTAGAAAATTACCCAAGTATGTCTTGTCCATAAAAAGCAGGAGTAACCTAATCCAACCAATTACCACCCCATCAGCCTACTCTCAATTATCCAAAAAGAGATGGAAGGGATTGTTGACTATCAAGTGACACTTGCTTATCAACAACCTGCTCACTGATGCTCAGTTTGGGTTCCGCCAAGGCCACTCAGCTCCTGACCTTGTTACAGCCTTGGTCCAAACTGGACAAAAGAGCTGAATTCCAGAGGTGATGTGAGAGTGACTGCCCTTGAATTCAAGGCAGCATTTGGTTAAGTGTGGCATCAAGGAGCCCTAGTAAAATTAAAATCAGTAGAAATTAGGAAAATACTCTCTGCTGGTTGGAGTCATTGCTAGCACAAAGGAACGTGATTGTAGTGTTGGAGGCCAATCATCCGAATCCAAGGACATATGCTGCACAAGTCCCTCAGGGTAGTGCCTGGGCCTAACCATCAATGGCCTTCCCTCCATCATTGGATCAGGAGTGTTTGCTAATGACAGCACAGTGTTCAGTTCCATTCAGAACTCCACGGATAATAATGGAGCTGTCCATCCTGGCATGAAACACGACCTGGATAACATTCAGCTTTGGTTGATAAGTGGCAAGCAACATTGGTGCCACACAAATATGACCATCTTCAAGAGAAAGTCAAGCCACCTCCCTTTTACATTCAATTGCCATTGTCGAATTCCCCACCATCCATATCATAGGGATCGCCATTGACCTGAAACTTAACTGGATCAGCCACATAAGTACAGTGGTTACAAGAGCAGGCCAGAGGCTGGGAATTCTGCAGCAAGTAAATCGCCTCCTGACTCTCCAAAGCCTTCCCCAGAGACACAAGTCTTGGATGTGATGGACAACTCTCCACTTGCCTGGTAAGTGCAGCTCAAACAACCCTCAAGAAGTTCAACATCATCCAGGACAAAGCAGCTTATTTGATCAGCACCCAATCCACCACCTTTAATCCTTCATTCCCTCCACTGCATTGCAGCAAGTTGCCATGGCTTCTTCTGCAACACCTCCCAAACACGTGACCTCTGCTACTTAGAAGGATAAAGGCAGCAGAAGCAAAGGAACACCACCACTTGCAAGTTCCTCTCCAAGTTACACACCATGCTGACTTAGAAATATATCCTCATTCATTCATCATTGCTGAATCAAAATTCTGCAACTCCCTACCTAACATCACTGTGGGAGTACCTTCACCACACAGACTACAGTGGTTTAAGAAAGTCGCTCATCACCACCTCCTCAAGGATAATTAAGGATGGAAAATAAACGCTGGCTTTTCCAGCAATTCCCAGATTTTATGAATGAATAAAAAATATTATTTCCCCCAAGGATTGATAATGTTCAGTGACAAGAGTAGTGTCCTAGTTCATGATCCTGGAATAAGTAGGATGTGTTGTGCATTTACCAATTATATTCACTCTTTTGTAGATATTATTGCACAATTTTACTCGCATAGCTTCTGGAGTAAGGTAATTTTACGAAAAAATTAAAGCACTTGATATACTGGATAATGCTAGTGCTGTGTGGTCATGGTGGCAGAACACATTGATGTGGTGACATGCAATACTGTGCAGTGTTAGGACAAGGATTCTTTATGATTCTTCCACTTAGTGATCTCAGTAGGGCCACCTGTAGAGATATCAAATGTAGCAGAATTTCCAGAAAGGGAAAAATGCAAGAGAGAATTGAACTGCCACAGTAGTAAATGTGAGGAAGTTGATTATTATATGTGTGCCAATACATTCAATTGGCAATGTAGTGTGACAAACTGGAGTGTAAAAAAACCTGTAAATGTTTTATTTTTATTCCTATGAACAGAAATGTTGGCTCATAACACTTTTGCGTTGTGTGTCAAATTCTATATCATTGTTTTATTTTAAGAGAATTCAAAGAAAATTGTTTATAAATTGTACTAATGCTTTTTTTGTCTAATAAAGTAATAATAAGCTAATTAATAACTAAACAATTATATTTAGGCGTAGAGTTTCTGCGTTGGGCGCAATCGGCAATCCGGGCACAAGCTGCGCCCAAATTTGTGCTAGTTTTGAGAAGTTTCTTTTTCCTCCTGTTTCCACTCAAACTCATTTGCATATCACCAAATGTAAAATCTGCCTTGAATCAGTGCAATCAGAAATTATTTAGAATTTAAAAAAATAAAATTTGCTTTAAAAATATTTCTTAATTTATTTGAGTGGTAACTTGGTAAGTTGATTTAATATGGCTGGATATGTGCTACTCACAAATAATCATTATCATTTTAATTCAGTGTCTAGTCACAATTTATGAGCAACCCATTTTTAAGTAACTTTTAAAAAAAATAGACATAATCATTTGCTAGTTATAATGTGTATTCAGTTTCCTTGTAAATTTTAAATATATATATTCAAAAGCTTACCAGCTTAATTTTAAGAGCCTCTTCAAAGGTTCGCAAACAAATGCATTTAGTAGGAATTAGCAATCCTGATTAAATCAACCTGGAGGCAGGCCAGGTTTGTGGACGGGGCTGGTTTCTGGCGCAATGTTTTTTAAGCCAGTGCAAAAGTTTGCAGAAACTTGATTTATACTGAACATAATTTACGCTTGAAGTTCCATAATCTTTTGCACTGTTTTGGTTGACTGGGTGAATTGCACTGACAAAGCACCACAATCTACAAGCAACTCCGGGTCCTGATCACTGTTGGTGGAAATTTAGTGGGAGCCATGGGCTAACATAATTACGTCATGGTTTAATATTCAAGTATTTTGGTACTTGTAGTATAGTAGTAAAAGAGAATAATTATTATTACCAAGCTTTGTACCAGTGAACTCAGTTGACGTGTTAAGGAATAGTGAAACTTGATTGTTGTAAAATATGTAATTGAAAATAAAGCAATTGTCGTGTGAAGCAACTGAATTTTATCAATGACTTACAAATCTTTCACAATACTGCTCTGTACTATTGTAAGGGTATGATACTCTTGTCACCTAATTGTCTAAAATGAAAATTGCATCATACATTCTTAGAAAATAGTTCACTTTCACAAAAAAGGCCTTCCCTCTCTAACGTTACCTCCTATTAATGATAAATGGGGCAGAATTTTGGACTTGATAAGTCTACTTCTTACTGTCTTTATTTTAGTGGTTTTGTTGTTGTTGCTAATGGCTCAGTGAGTACAGAAGACAAAGAAACTGGAAACAATCCTTAGTCTGTGCTGAGTCACCTTCAGCTGATTTTTAGTGAGTGTACTCCAGTTAACTGCCAACACCCTTGGGTTAGAGACAGGAAATCAAACCTCTGTTGGGATTGCATGTGGGTGGACATTAAGTGAGGTCTGGATCAGGCTCAGCTTTAGTACTTCTCGTGATTGAATAGTCCACCAGCTTTCACTGTTAAAGCACATGCACAAAATTTAGCAACTTAGACAAGGTGCTAAGGGCAAAGAGAAATCTGAGGAGGCATCTCTTTCAAGGTGGAAGGTGGAGAGGGGAGAAATTGGTAAGAAAAAAAAACTTCATTTTTAGGCAAACTTGAGTATTGCTTGCCTGCAGGTATTTTTCGCACCTTGAAATTTATGTTATATGAAACTTGTACTACTGATATTAAGCTAATGCTACAATGAAATTATATTACATTATATTAAAGAAGTGATGCCGTCATGAGAAAGAACCTCTTCAGTGGTGTGACACAATCAGTGCCTCAACAGCGTTATTGTATTGTTTATTGCATCTTTACTATCTTTTACATTACAATTAGGAGGAAAACTTTAGAAATGCATGCAGCAATAAATAGACATCAGATATATTAAGAGCTTTCCTTTGTGGCAAACTTTGCAAAGTTTGAATAATATCTTCACAACAGGCTGTTCCAGGAACTAGTGATGAAAATGGTGATGCTGGCCTTTTTAAATAGACGGAGAATGTTTTCCATGCAGGGTCAGCTGCTTCTATTTACAGTAAGGAAGCCGCAGCCTGAATGAATTAATTATAGAATATTTTCATAACACATTCGATATAGATCACTAACTATTCAGCTTTTAACTTGATACTTATTTGGTAGTTTGAGGACACAATATATCAGAAAATGAGTACAATGTTCCAAACAAAACTCAAGTCCAGTCTGAAATTAGAGTTTGTTCCATTCTTCTGCTTATCGATAATCTGGACTCAAATCTCTGAATCAATTCATCAACAAAAGAGGGAGAAATAGGCCAATCTATTTCAACACACAGTTTACAGATGACTATTGATATTCATTACTCTGCTGTTGTCTAAAGAGCAAACTCACTATTAAGGCAATGGAAGGCCAGACAGCCAAAGTTCTGGCTGTGTCCTTGATATCAATATCAGTATCATGCAGCAATCTGCAACACAGTGCTTCAACATGCTTTTTAACGGTATATTTGGACAAACGTTATTTGGCATTGGAATTTAGTGCCCGTTACGGAAGATAAATGTCTTCACCTGTGTGACATTTGACCGCCTATGGAGGGGTCACCTTGACAGGTTACCTCTTGGGTAAGTACAATGTTGCTGTTACGTAACTATCACTGAAATGTAGGGGACACCTCACTGGAAGAAAATAAGTGAGTTACTCAATGCTTTTCTCCTTTTTATATTTAAATAAAGATCTTTGAAATGTTTGTTCTATGTTCCTGGATAAATTAAAGATTGAACAACATTAGTTTCGTTTGGAAGTATGTTTGATAGTTGGACAATTTATATCAGTTCTTCAGGACTGCCGTTGATAGATTGCTTGTTGAACATAGAGACTACAAATAACAAGGATTATTGTTGGTGAAATCAACTACAGTTGAAACTGCATGAATGCAAGCCTGATTTAAAGAAAACTGTTAAAGCTGCTCTGTGTGGTACTGTGCTCAGGTAACCATTTTACTATGGTTAGGTTGGCATCCCTGGGATATGGACAGGAAAATGAACCTGGATTGTTGCGTGCTTACCATTGATCTCGGATTCAAGTATGTGTGCGTGTGCAGTTATTAGTTTGGTGGGGGAGTGCACGTTTAACTGTGATTGCTCCACAAACTGCAGACACCCATTGACTAAGCTCTTAAATGAAGAATCTCCACTTTGACAAGGTACAGAGTTCCTACCTTCAATCAAATGCACACCTCTCCCTGATATAAGACACAGCTTCCTAAGAGGAGAGAAGATTGGAAGCATTTTCTTGGTAGTTACAAAATTTCACTTCTACCAGAAATTGTAGGTTCTTTTTCCCATTCTAGTCCTTGGAGTTTTGATAGAAGGAATGCTTATCAATAAAGTGCAAGTTGGTTGAAGGTCTGGTCCACTATCTGGTTTCCCACTATGGGACATTAGTGGCAGCCTGATAAAAGCTGATCTTTGTACAACAGATGAATAAATGGACACTCTGAGTCATTGTAGCTATAATTGGACAGGAGGCCAGCTGAGCATTGTGTTTAGACATAATGCTATCCATATATTTAATACAGAATTTTAAAAAAAATATCAGCAACCCAAAAAATAATATGGGCAGAATTAGCGCCTTTTTTTCTGATGGAGGTAAAAGAAAGTGATTGCTATAGTCTGTCAAACATTGGAAAATAAGTGAAAATGTGATACAAATGGGAAATCTGTATATTTGTCAATAGTGGATTTGCTACTGGAAAAGTAGATGATTATTCTTTGCTGCTCAGTATGGAGTAAGTGCATCAAATGTACTAATTTGTTTTTTATATTGTAAAATCTAGGTGGTTACTCGGAAATAGTTTAGTCACCCTGATATAATCAAGCCTAATTTTGTTAAAACCCCTTGCCCTTAAGGTATTGAACATAACAGGATTTCACTTTACAGTGCTAAGAATATTACATGCAGCCTGTTAACAGTTAAGACTGATTATATTAAGTAATTATGTCCCCCTTTTTTTTCTGTTTTCAGAAGGTGATTCTTCCTTCAGGAGCAGCATTTCGATGGTTCCAGTAGATGTGAGCACGCAATTCCCGGAGTTGTGTCATTAAGTGCAATGTGTCTGCTTGCTTGTATTGTCTCAGGCAAACATTGTCGGCTGAAGTAAATGGACGCACCCTGTGTTTTCTTAGAACCAAAACTCTCTTTCTGCAACTTTCATTCCAATTTTTATGGAGGTGAATTTTATGTTGTAAGAATGAATATCTTTAGTCATTGTACAATGTGTCAGTGCTATTACAACAAATCTGTAAATTGCAGTACCAAGACAAAATGGGCACAGTATGGACAATCAGATTTTATTTGTTTGATGTTGATGTCTGTTGCGTATATTGGAAAGTGCTAGGAGTGTTTAGAAAGTTAATTTTACAGATATCTTTTAAGACTAGTTGACTGAACACACTGTTCTAGACATAGCACAATGGTTAAATTACATGCCTTTTCCAATCTACCTTTATTCTATATTTTAATGCATATTTCCCCAGCTGTCATTAAGTTGATCGTTGTATCATGGCACCTCTTGACATTGTAGTCTTGGACACTTAAGTAGACACTAGAATATAATTTTCATAATTTTGTTTATAAACATAATTTTTGTAAATTGCTGAAATAACATCACTTTTGTGGTGGTCATTAAGCCACTGGGTTTTCATGTGAAATCACCAGCTTCACACCTATTGCATGGTGCATTTTGTAATGATTTGGCTGTTTTTGGCTGTTTTGTGTAGAAAATTAGTGTGTTTTTTTGTGTGTCAAATTTCAATTTGCAGCTCATAACCTTGCATGTGGCACTTGACATCCCTTGTGATGAGCAGACCGATTTCTGGAAATGCTATTTAGGGAGGTTAGCGTTTCATGATCTAGCAAACTTTGTTACTTCTGGTATAAAGATACACTTAACACAATTGTTTTAATTGCCTGCAAAAGAAAATCAGTGCCCCAGTGATACCTAGGCATGGTGGACCACAAGAATCCCACGTTTGTGAAATCTTTCAAACCTCATGGCTGTTGAACCATAAAAGATGGCATTTTAGGGGCACAGAATATTACAGAAATGGTATAAAAGTGACCAAGGAATCAAGGTTCTATTCTTGAGGGGAAAAGGCCTTTATCAGCAATCAAAAACTTTTCCTGCCAGATAAATTGTATTTTGTTGATTGATTAACATAGCAGAGAATGGTATTTATGTTTATACAACTTCTGTGGAAAGGGGAAAGAACTGCAGTACTTTGAAACAAAGGATGCACACATTGGCTGTAATAATAGTAGCCACTTAATAGCACCTGACCAAATTGAGCACTGAACCTCTAATGTATTACCATTCCTCTCCACACAAAAGTACATAAAAACATATACACAAAAAATAATTTCAAATAAAATATATGGTTTAAGCTGTATTCACTCTGCAAGTGTAGGATTCATGTGACCTGATTTAAGCTTCATGCTGATGCCCAGTTTAAATGTAAATCCAGAGGTAGGGTACAACCTGACTCTAGAACAAGGTGGAGTGAAATTCTGTGGATTGGGCGGTCTTATACTTGACACCACATGGAGTGTAAATTCACTGCAATGGATCCCCTGCCTGGGTGCTTTGTAGATCTACTTTACCTCAATAAAAAAGTTTAGAGAGAGTTTTCCCCCTCCTTGCTTTCTTGACATTCAAATTACTAGTTCTTGTGGGAGAACCCTGGATATGTGTCTATTCAGACGTGCACAGCTCACATACAGGACAGTTGAAGTTCCAGCCAGGCAGAAGCCAAGCAATGTAAACAGGAATTGTGAACAAGTGTCCACGATGTAAACACACCCTTTAAAGCATGCATTTGCGCTATTTAAAATTTACAGAGCCAAAATTTCTTCTTGAAAAAGCACTGATCTCCGTAAACATCTTCTATCTGAAACACTGGTGGTGGGGGGTGGTAAAAATCCTTTTGGGAGGTAGCACAAAATAGCAAATGGATTGGAAACTAAAATTGGGTGGAGTGTAAAACAGGCTGCAGATTCGCCATTGTCCATTTTGTTCACCCTCCCAAGAAAAATTGCACACCCAGGGAGTCCACATGGATGACATCAGTCACTTTTGTTTGGTATGTTTAAAGTAAAAACAGATCTCTGCCTGACAGGCATTACAAATGACTGCTAAGCTGCACTGGTGAAAATTAGTTCTGACAAGAGCCAAGCTCTAGACACAATTAACCTGTGATGATTCCAGTATTGTTGCTGTGTCACGTCTGAGTTTGCTTTTGTTATACTTTTTGAATAATATAATATTGGACACCAAAATATGGTGAAATGTGTTTGTTTCCCAGAAACAAACATGTTTTAAAGTCCTCAAGACAAGCAAGAGAAAGAAAAGAATGGCTGTTATAATGCATAGATTCTAAAGAATGTACATGTTTTTCAATGATTTATATGAGTCGATACTGGTTCAGGGTGAATCATATGACAATGTGCAAGAATCTGTAGCTATATAGACAGGATTCAAGTTACTTTGAAATAATCACTCTTTTAGGGCCCTTGGCTATTTTGTCTCGGCTTGAGCACTAATTTCCTTTTTCTGTTAATTCTAAAAATGCCTTCCAAATATTGTGAGATAACAGTGCAAATGATCTGGAAAGAAACACACAAAATATATGGATATGGTTTTTTTCTAGTTATGTAATTCATTTCAGTGTTGTAAACTGGTCTTAAGATTTGTTTGGTATGTTTAAAGCAAAAACAGCAAAAGAAAATGGAACAAATTATATGCATCAGCAATATGGTGTCTTGTCTGTAGCGATTCTGTAAACAAATAAACTAAGTACTGTAAAATTTAAGTTTCTCATTTTTGATCATTTTAGCTTTTGTACTGTTTTAAATTCAGCACTTAAAATATATGAATAGAATATTAAGAGTGATAACGAGCCAAATACTGGCAATAAAAAACAAGTAACCATTGAGTTCAGTATGAACTGCTGTGTCCATGAAAATGGCTGCTATTTTGTGTTTGGCAGTGATCTTGTTATGGTTGTTACAACTCTGGGGAGCAACATTACCAGGGTGATGGTGACTGAGATGTTTGCTCCTACAGTTATGCTCTCCAGAGGCATGAAATATTGTTTGCAGTTCTGTAAATGTCTTAAATTAAGATTGTTTCCAATTAAACATCCATTTATAAATTTTAAAGAAGGGCTTCTAATACAGAAGGATCAAGTCAATATACAGTGCCTTTACTTTTTGTCATTTTCTTGCTCAGTAAAAATAACTTTATTCTCTGGTGGTTAAAGATGAATAACAGCATAATTGCCACACTCCTGAACAGAGGTTATACAGCAAGTAATCTTGAAATAATTGATTATAATATACACAATGCTCTTCTAACTTCTTTCAAACTGTAATTTCATTGGGGCTAATTTTAACTCTAGATTCTCGCCCATCAGATGATCCCTGTGCTCACTGACTTACGTTAGCTCGTGGTCTGGCCACACATTGACTTTTAAAATTCTCACCCTTGTTTTCAAATTCCGCCAGGCCTTTACCACTCCAATATCTCTGCACCCCTACAATTCTGGCCTCTTCTGCGTCTCCAATTTTCATTGCTTCACCATTGGCAGCTGTTCCTTCAACTGCCTAAGTCCTAAACCCTGGTATTCCCTCCCTAAACCTGTTTGCCTCTCTAGTTCTCCTTTCTTTAGGATGTTCTTTACTATGTTAAGAGTGATATATAAATGCAAGTTTTTGTATATTACAGCAATGGCTGCACTTCCAAAGTACTTAATTAATTGAAATGCTTTGGGATGTCCTGAAGCTACAAAAGGCACTATATAAATGTACATTCTTTATTTTGTGAGATATGAACCTTTTATTTGTTTTCACTGTAGTTAGTTTTCCCAATTATGTTGAATTTTTGAATGAATTGGATAGAAGTCAATGCAGCTAGTCAATTAAGCCAATACACAATATGCAATCAATACCATCAGTGTAAGTTTTAATGGAACATCATCTCCTGATTTGTTTTTCTTAAAATTAACAAGTTCATTAAATTTACATATCTGTATGAAAATCACATTCAAAATATAGGGGTAGAGTCTACACTTTAAACACAATTGCTGATTCTAGTGCAAATTGTAGCCAAAATTACACTCATTTTAAATTGTTTTGTTTTCATGTTGCGTTTCTGGTCAAACCTATTTGCATATCACTGAATGCAAAATCTGCCATGAACCTGGTTAATTGGGCAGTGTTTTGAAACGGATTTTACTTGAAAAATGTTTCTTTATATATTTATAAATGGTAACTTGGTGAACTTTGTTAAAACAGATGAAAATAGGTTTATCATTAAAAAATCGTTTTACAACAACAACTTATAAATAGTGCCTTTTATGTAATAAAATGTCCAAAGGTGCTTCACAGGGGCATTACAAAACAAAATATGACACCAAGTCACATAAGGAGATATTGGGTTAGATGATGGTGGGTGCCGGTAAAGAGGGCTCCCAAGTTTAAGCTAAGTATTCTGAGGGCTCAGGTCAGGGATCATGGTAGGGGTGTGGTGTGGTATCAGGAATCGTGGGTGTTGAGGATCCTGGTGGTTGTATCAGGAGCAGAAGAGTGAACAGGGATTGCGTGTTGAGTCGAGAACAGCAGCAAAGGAAGGTTGGGTTGGGAGCAGCTATCAGATCCAGGAGGAATACTCCTGCTCTTCTCAATTCCATATTCAGGTCAGTTACTTGTCTTCTTGGTCACAGATGATCCCTAGTGCTCATTTCCCTGAGTAACAAATGGAGTTAATGTGGATGCCTAAGGGCAAACCAGTCTTACAGAAAGGTGCCCCAAACATGAATGATGACTTTCAACCTGGGAACAATACAGTAAAGAAAGTTTGTAATTTCTTTAAAATGCTTGTGGAAGCTGTTTTTAAGAATGTTTGAAATGAACTTTTAAGAGTTTTCATCAATTGTAAAGGGATCAATTGTAATTTTCTCGAATAATGTGAAATACTGGTACACGTGACCTGGTAGCCTGTGACCTGGAAATAGTACCAACATAAAGGAAGTTAAGACTAGAAGCCATGAGGCTGAGTTATGATCATTGGCCAGACTTGGGCCATGGGGGGAGATCCCATTACAGACCAATATGTTTTGTTTAAAGTAGATAAATGTTGAGATTCAAGACATCTGTGTTTGGAATAAAGCCACACGACTGCACCAGTTTTGAACAAACAAAAACAAAATTTACTATACAAGTTCAGAAAGATAAAACAATTTATAATTTGATTCTTATACTCTAACATTCAGGTTAAGTATGATGCATGTGAATTAACAGATGAACGGTGGTCAAACACACCACACTGCAGAGTAAATGACAGATGCAACCAAGACAGAGTCCATGGATTTCTCAAGAACCCACCCAGGTGCCAATAAACACTAAGTCAACAATCTCATTGAAACGGTCTCCTGAAGGATTCCCAGCTTCATCTTTGAAGACCTCTTCTTGAAATTCTCTCCAAAAGTCACTCGCACTGATGGCTTTAACAAGGTCCACCTCACAGGGTTTCAGTCTCGCCTTCCAAGATCCCTTCTCCCTGGGTTCCTGAGTATACTCGAACACTAGTTCACAAGCACACTTTCATATCTATGGCCATGCCAAGCAGAACACCACTGCTCCAAAGGAGTATCATTGCCCCAATGGCCCTCTTTACTTAAAGTTTGCTCCCTGCAGCCCTTTCTCTAACTTTTTAACTTAATTGGATCTATTCCTGCCCCTTTGTCTGTGACACCTCTTGCTGACTCCCCAAAACTGACTGCCTCAAGGAGAGCTGTTCAGTGACCCTTGAACTGATCTGGGGACCTATCAAAACACTCCCAGAGGGTTCCACTCTTGTTACTAGGCAGGAACCAATATAACAAGCATTGGAACATTCTGTCTTAAATGTTGCCATCTCCACTGACCTTTAATTTAGCACCCAGGGACACAAAGATCAATGGATTTCAAGGCAGGCTGGCAAACACAAGGCAGAATTGTAAGATAAAGGAGAGCTATAGGTAGAAGACAATCAGTGCACAGATGGACACAAAGAGAAAGCTGATGGTGGCAGAAAGAGGAACACAGAATTCATGTGAGTTGAAGCCAGCAAAGCTCTCTATGAAAAGGTTGGTTTTCTATTTGGAAGTAAGAAGAAAAGTAGGATTCCAGAAGCTCCTGGGACAGCAATGTATGTGTAAGCTAAAAGCTACTGAATCCTAAAAAAACAGTGCAAATAGCTCAGACATGCAAAACATAGTTGTATCAGAGGACGAGATCATGAAGCGGGTTTGTTGGTTGGCTGCTTGGTTGAAAAGGAACTCTGGAAAGCTGAGTTTGTTGGTCGGTTGCTCGGTTGAAAAGGAACTCTGGAAAGCTATGTTATTAAGACTGATGTGACCTGAGTAGGAGAGGGTTCATAGATGTGTGCCTTGTTGATGTTAACTATATCTGGGGACCTCAGATAGAATACAGCTACCATTGAATGCAACTCGAGGACCGAATTGATTGAATGGGAAAATGAGAGAACCTATGATCAAGTGGCCAGGTTGGAAGGACTGAGTTTGCACATGGTGCCATATGTGTGCAGGGAGTGATGTGGGTGCTTGTCATTGAGTAAGACATATCTTTTTTGTATTGACTATTTAAAGTGAAATTTACCTTTTTTATGAGATATCATTTATCATGTTTAATTTGCATTTGTTCTGATTCGTGTTAAAGTAAAAAAACACAGTGAAATGTTGTTAGTAATTTCATCATTTGGAGGTCATTTGGTAAATTTGGTTATTTTGGTCTATGGTTTCCCCATGGGGGTCATAACACAGGTGCTAGGTTCCTTATATGCATTTACTAGGGCCTAATGCCTACTTCAGGGAAGAAGGATCATCAGGTAAAGGTTGCCTCCTATTTGTTCTTAGCGTATATAATGGGTGGTGTACTTCCAGCTGGAAATGTGTGCATGGTTCCTGGATGCAATATTAGGGTCTAATGGTCTTAGTAGGGCCTAAAAAATATGCACTGCCTGGACCAATTTCTAACCTCCATGTCTGAGCTACACAGTCCGAAAAAGGTTCCAGATTGCTTCCCTGGTTTGTGATTAAAAACTGACCACAGAGAGAGCAGCAGTAAGGGTTCTACAATGAGCCATATCAATCAAGGGTTCCTGCTCCTCATTGCTAAGCAACAACTAGAAGCGCACCCATGTGGATGACTGGTGAAACAGGATCAGGGTCATTTATGATGTCCTCCACAATCTTCACAAGCAATGGGTATTCACTGTCAAGTGAATAGTGGTCATTTGGACAAATCCCAGTGCCCATGTAATTGTACTTTAGAGAAGGGCTTTCAGTAGGGGCAAAAGAGTGAGAAAATTGGAGGAAGCAGGAAATAAAATGGGTAAAAACTTAAATTGGCCTAAGCACTCAAAGTCATTCCACCTGTCATTTTTGTAATCTCAGTTCATTCTTAATCCAGGTTGATGTCCCTGCAGTGGACAGGCAGTATTAAGAAAAGGACAAACAGTACTGATATTTTTCTTTGAACACTTGTACAGTGAGCAGCTGATCCCAACTCCCACCAGTAGAATGCCAACAATTTGCATTTTTATATTGGCCTTAATGTGGAAGAATGATCCAAAGTGTGTTACAGACGTGTAATCAGAAATAATTGACACCAAATAAAGAAAAAGACATTATGAGGGACTATTAAAAGCTTGATCAAAGTGTAGGTTTGAAGGAGAGTCTTGAAGAAGGAGAGTAGAGGGGCAGAGATGTTTAGGGAGGCAAATCCAGAGTTTATAGGTTATGGTTAACTGAAGGCACAGCTGCCAATCATAGGGCTAAGGAGTGCAGTACAGATTAGCAAAAATGTATATAGGACTCCAAGGGTTAGATTATGAGGAGAGATTACATAAACAAGATTGTATTCTCCAGAGTATAAAATAGGTTAAAGAATGATTTGATTGAAGTTTCTCGGATTTTGAAAGGAATTGATGGGGTAGTTAGAAACTTTATCTGCTGGTGGAAGAATCTAGGACAGTGCTTTCCAGACTCATTTCCATTGTGACTCCATTTTAATACCTGAAAATTAATGTGACAGCAATAAAGCACCATAGTAACATTCAGTATATAATTATTGAATCTCTGGTATTATAGATCAACATATAAAATTACATCATTTAAATGTGAAAATCTGTGTTTTAACACACTTTGCAAAATGTTATTATTTTATGAACTTATGTAGGTTTTAGCTAATCTCTCCATTTCCCCAGACAAAAGACTCAGTGAAGCCCTCTCCCCTGGTGATGCATTGTAATCATCCCCTCTCCCCCTACCACACACACACACATGAACACACACCTCTCTTCTCAGACCCCTCCATCCCCAAGAGGCACACCCACCAGCCTCTCTTCCAACCCCCTTCTCCCCACCACCCCCCTCCCTCCCCGGTCAATGCAATTACTCATCAGCCCCTCTCCCTTTACCCCCTTTTGGTCTAGTCGCCAGTACCTGTGAAACAGAGTCTCCAGCCTGGGGTAAAGTGCCTGTACAACAGGCAGACAGGAGCAGAAATACAGTAAAGTTTGAAGTTGCCATTCACATTCCTGGCTCAGCTGTGTGACTTCCTGGTTTTTCCCACACTTGGGCAGTGAGTTACATTTGCAGGCTTCTAGCTGTGCCAAATGGGCACACAAACATCCCAGGCCCACTCGAACTTGCCACTAGAAGTGTTTTCTGAAGTTAAAGAATATTTTGGGCTCACCATCTGCCTGTGCTGTTTGGTGGAATTGATTCAGTGGGTCTAGGGTTGTTTCGTCAGTGCCTCCAGACTGTATCATCTCCTCTACCATTACAGCTGCTTGACGGAGGATCAGTTCATGACCCTGTTGAGGATTGTGACCTACCCTGTGGGAAGCCCTGGTCTAGGACAGGCGGACATAACTTTCAAATAAGAGTCACGCCTTTCAAGAGAGAAGTTAGGAAACACTTCACAAAGAGTGGTGTGGAACTCTCTCCCACAAAGCACATTAGATGTTAGCTTAATTAATAATTTTAAATCTGAGATAAGCCACTACCAGCTCATACTTCATCTCATTTCTATATTTCTTAGTTCTGATGAAGGGTCACACGGACTCGAAACGTCATCTGGATCCCTCTCCGCAGATGCTATCAGACCTGCTGAGCTTTTCCAGGTATTTTTGTTTTTGTTATAAATACATTTTTGCCTACCAAGTACATAAAGGTATATGGAATCAAGGTGGGTGGATGGAGTTAGGATACAGATCAGCCATGTCTCATTGAATGCTGGAACAGGCTTGAGGGACTGTAATGCCTTTGTCATAGAAGTGGTCCAAGTGGAGGTTCGCAGAAATCGTGGGAGGACTGTAAGGCTGGAGGAGATTACAGAGTTAGGGAGGGGCAATGTTGTTAAGTGATTTGAATGCTAGGATGAGAATATTACACTGGAGGTACTGGTTGGTGAGCACAGGGTGATGGGTAACCAGGGCTCAATGCAACTAAGGATACAGCAACAGAGTTCAGTATGAACTGAAGTTTATGGAAGGTGGAGGATAGGCTGGCCAGGAAAACTTTGGAATAGTTAGCCTGGATGTTTACTGGGACAGGTTATGTAGAGGGAGCCCTTCCTCCTGGTCTGGTCCTCCCCCACCAGGGTCATGGATCAGAGGGCGTGCTCCTGCAGCCTGCTCAGGAGACCTCCCTGTCCATCTGGAAGCCAACCTGTCAGGAAGGAACCTATCAGAGCTAAAAGACGCAATTAGAATTAAAACTCCACAGCCTGTGGTGAAACCCAGACTTCAGGATGTCCTGTCTGAAACTCTTCCCGGGGTGGTGGGAAGGTCGAATCCACAAACTGTGGGTGTCTGGGGATCCTCAGGATCATTTTATGGAGATGACCTGAGGGTGCTGGCCAGGGGAAGCATCTTGCTTCAGCTGTCAGGTTTCTCAAGGCCTGGGAAAACCAGCTGCAAAACCAGTTAAATCAGAGATGTCAAGCTTCGTTAACATATTTAAAACATCAGTCAGCCAATTCTCCTCTTGGAAAGAGTTGGTTGGCTGTCTGTTGTCACACCTCAGTAAAACCTGGAACCAGGCCAAATTTTTAAATGTTTAACCCCTGCCTGCAAACAATCCCACATGTCGACCCATGTAAAAATTCTCCTTGTTAAATTTGGTAAGCCATGAATAGAGGTATTGGTTGTAGATGGGCTGAGCTGGGGCTGACACAAAAAATGTTATGGAGGAGGAAATGGGTGCTCTCTGTGATATGGGGGTCGAATCTCAACTCAGTATCAAATAGGATGAGGTTGCAAACTGTCAGCTTTGTAATATGAAGGGTTAATAGCAGTTCTGCTAATAGCTAATATATATCATCAGTGATGTCAGATCATGTGTCACTGGAACTCAGAGGGAGAGAGATGCTTCTGGAAAGTGCCTCATGCTTATCTATCCCTGTACATAGTTGTATATAGTTAATACATGTTTGGAAATTCCTGGAGGCCTTGTAGTCTATGTTAAACACACCCTGAGACCATTTATGGTATTGCTTTGTGATTGCAGTGGTAAAGTCACCAAATAGCAAGGCTCCCCGATGAAACAGCCGGTAGCGGGAAAGTGAACGCCGTCGAAGCTAAAGCAGAGAGGGAACAATTGTGGCAAAGAATTTGAAGTAAAAGCGGCAACAGGGTCCTAAGACAGTCAATTAAATTAACAGACAATCATGGAAAAAGTCCTACTTCTTCCCGAATCCCATGACTATGTGGAAGAGCCCACCTAAGCAGTACACTGGCAAAACTGGCATTGCAGATTCAACAAAATAGGACAGCTTCAGGGTTAACACAAAAGCCTGATGATGAACAGGTCAACACACTCTTCTATCCCATTGGCAGCAGCGCAGATGGCATTTAGGGTGTTAAGGAAGACACAGTAACCTGTGAGGAGGTTATTAAGGCCTTCAATTCATTTTTCAGTCTACAAAGGAACATTATTATGAATCAGGTGAAGTTTAACAGGTACACTCAAGAATCCAGAGAAAGAATTGATGTTTTCATTTATGACCTGTATCATTTGGCTGCTAGTTGCGAGTATGGGACCCTAAAGGATGAACTCATCCGAGATCATATTGTGGTGGGTGTGTTTGAGGAAGCCCTGTCTGATTCTTTGCAGTCCAGAGAAGAGCTAACATTATCCAATGCAGTTCAATTAGCCAGGCAGGCTCAACTACGGAAGCAGAACTGAGTTTTAATCTGGGGTGACATAGACCCTTTGTGGAGTCAGATCACTAACTCGGTTCAGCTCGTAAGCAACAGAGGTACCAGCGCACTCAGTAAAAAGCAGACCCAGAACGCAGAGTCTGCCATTATCCAGTGCTCCCATTGTGGTGTGAGAAAACCCGATCGGTGCAAAGACTGTCCCACCATAAATGCAGCATATCATTCCTAAAGGAGGCAGGGCCATTTTAAAGCAGTATACCACAAAAGAAAGCCTCCTAATCCAACATTTAAAGGGAAACCAGTCGGATCCATTAGTATTCAGGAAATAGAGAACACAGAGTAACACAAAGTGCTATTCTAGGGTGAAGTTGCAAAATCCAAAGCAACCTTCTAGAGCGCAAATATCATAGTCAATGGCCACAAAACCAATTTTTAGTTGGACATGGATACAGGATTGTCCATTCTTTCTGGCATAGTATCATGGCTGAAGCCTGAGTTCCTCAAATCATGTATGATTTCTCTCCATGATCCAGGGAACATCCCACTGAAGATGCAAGGGCAGATGACTGCCACACTTGGTTATAATGGAAGGGAACTTAGCAACACCCTTTATGTTATTCAGAGTCAAGATTGCTCTTTATTAAGCATGGAAGCTTGAATAGCTTTGCAGCTTCTCTGTGCACCAGATGCCGTAGAAACCCTAGTCAACTCAGAACGGTTTGAGCTAGTCTCTATAGAGAAGGCTCCACCCCTGCAGTTTCAGGAGGACATTCTGGAAAGTGTGTTCCTCTTTGAGGAGAGTATGGATGAAGAAGAAGACCAGGCCACCACTGACAATGGACTTCAACCAGAGGAGGAAATTCTGGACTTCGCACTACTTTTCGCAGAAAGAGTGAATGAGGATGATAACCATGATACCACTAATGAGTGTGACCAGAATATCACTAGTGAATGTGACCAGGATACCAATCCACCTGACTATTCTGGTAAAGGCACTGATGACCTAGAACCTGGTGCATGAACGGAAACCAGGAACACGAGCTCTGACAATGGGAAAGGAGACAATTACAGAACACAAATTGATTCCCCAAACTCTGATGTCAAGACTAAAGAAGTGACTGAAACTGCTGATATACTAGATACTGATCTCACACACATACACTTCCTTGTAGATTGTATTCTCCCCCACTTACCCCCACAGTCTCTTGTGCCTGTGACATCAATCTCTGTGTTCCTGACTCCTTTAGAGGCTGTGCAGGATGTATGTTCTCCATATTCTTCCTGGAATGCTTAAGTGCATGTTAAGTGATTTAAGTAATCAGTAGACATTCACTTCTATTCACAATTGTTATGACCCCAGCTGATGTTAATTGTTGCACAAACCAAATCCCAGAGGGAAACTTGGCTTATAAGCCATACCCTTTTTTTGATATTCTGAAAATTTGAAGAAGATGTACTGATCTCAGCAGCAAGAAGTCTATTAACATTTCTGGGATTTTACAAAGTAAAAGTTTTATTTAACAAGAATAAAAGAAAACTTAAGCAAACAAGGTTACTGTTTCATAACTAAGGTTAGTCTTACAACACATTCCCCTAAAAGACAACTTGGTCAGACCCACAGCTAAACAATTTGCAGGAACACTCCCTTATAGATGTTTAACTATAGAAATCCAGTAATATTACCCAAGGCAAACTGCTGCAGCTTCAGTAAAGCATACCACATGGCCTGTAACTCTTCCACTTTGCTGTGAAAATCCAAACTTCAGCATAAAACTGCTATTTGCAGCCCACAACTTTTCTGGCTTGACTGGATGGATGATTTGAACTGCATCCTCCCTCAGCCACAGCTTTAGCTGCTACATGTCACAGTTCCAGCTCAACAGCTTAACACTAAAATAGCTTTTTTACCCTTCTATCTCAGGTTCCCTTGTTCTTGTACCTCTTTGAAACTCAAATCCTTCCAAATTTAAGATCTTTCATATTTCTATCTTGTCTTTGCTTTTGGGTCAGTAAAATATAATATCCTCCATTTTATTTACCTGTGGAACGCCTGCAAACATGTCTCTTCTCATGTACAACTCCCTTTTGATATTCAACAATCTCTCCACTTTTTTGAAAAATGCAAATGTTAGATCCAATCTATTCACTTGTACCTCAAACCTAACACTTCCACCCTTTTCATGTTTTAAACCCCCCAGACAACCTGTCTCCTATTACTTTCTGCCTAACTTAATTAAATGACACACATAGACACACACAGCCTTTTTCACAGAATAACACCATATTCCCCAAAAATATAAAAAAATTATATCCATTTCTCACACCGATATTGCCCTTTGATTGCTGAAGTTCGCGAACTGCCAATAGTGAACAGCAAACTCATAGACATGAAAGCAGAGTGCGCTCATCCCAAGCAACACAAGCGAAAAAAATACAGTATTAACAAAAGTAGCATCAAATACACTTGAGAATAATTTTCATTCTTCTGTTTGTCCATCGGAGTCATTCTTGAAGGCAACTTAATTCTAGGTACAGGATTCATTGAATGCACTTAAACAATGGGTACTTATGTCAGGCAATGAAATAGCTGGGTCAGGAGACTGCAGGCCCAGGACAGCTATACAAACCTTCACAGCAGCTGACCAAGTCTCGTTCTTTCAAGGAAGAACAGCCAGCAGCACAATCTATAAAGCAGGTACAAGAAAGAAGAAGAAAAAGGGAACGTCTGTTCATCACCTTAATACTGTACACCTGAAACTGGATTCTCTGTCTACTGATTATTTAAATCACTTAAAACGCACTTAAGCATTCCAGGAAGAATATGGATCCTACACGGCCTCTAAGGGAGTCAGAAACACAGTTAGAGATTGACATCATAGACACAAGATACTGCGAGGGTGAGTGTTGGGGGGGTGGGGTCGGGGGGAGGGGGGGCGGCGGGGGCGAGAATAGAATGTGCAAGTAGTTAATGTTAATAAGTAGAATGAAAGACTTGTGGGGGGTGGAGATGTAGTACAAAGGGCTAATAGCTGTTATGCTAATAGCTAATATATATCATTAGTGATGTCAGACTATATTCAGATACTGAAGCAGTCCATGTCCAAATGCAGCAAGATCTGGACAATATCCAGGCTTGGGCTGACAGGTAGCAAATGATATTCATGCCACACAAGTGCCAGGCAATGACCATCTCCAACAAGAGAGAATCTAACTATCTCCCCTTGACATTCAATGGTTTTATCATCGCTGAATCCCCCAATATCAACGTCCTGGGGTTACCAGTGACCAGAAACAGAACTGGACTAGCCACATAAATACTATGGCTACAAGAACAGGTCAGAAGCTAGGAATCCTGTGGTGGGTAACTCACCTCCTGACACCCCAAAGCCTGCACACTATCTACAAGGCACAAGTCAGGAGTGTGATGGAATACTCCCCACTTGCCTGGATGAATGCAGCTCCGACAACACTCATGAAGCTTGACAACATCCAGGACAAAGCATCCACTTGATTGGCACCACATCCACAAACATTCTCTCCCTCCACCACTGACACACAGTGGCAGTAGTGAGTACCATCTACAAGATGTACAGCAAGAACTCACCAAGGCTCCTTAGACAGCATCTTCCAAACCCATGACCACTACCACCTAGGACAGGGGCAGCAGGCACATGGGAACACCATCACCTGGAAGTTCTTGTCCAAGCCACTCACCATCCTGACTTGGAAATATATCGCTGTTCCTTCACTGTCGCTGGGTCAAAATCCTGGAACTCCCTCCCAACAGCACTGTGGGTGTACCTACACCACATGAACTTCAGCGGTTCAAGAAGGCAGCTCACCACCACCTTCTCAAGGGCAATTAGGGATGGGCAATAAATGCTGGCCTAGCCAGCGAAGCCCACATCCCATAAATGAATAAATTAAAATTAATATTAAAATAAAATGTGTCACTGGAATTCAGAGAGAGATGCTTCTGGGAGGAGACTAGTGCCTTTCTATCCCTGTACATAGGTTGTAGATAGTTAATAAATGTTTCGAAATTCCTAGAGCCTTGTTTTCAGTAATCTATATTAAACACACCCTGGGACTGTTGATGATATTACTTCAAGCTTTAGCTTGAGACAGCGGCCAGTGAGGGGAACAGAATCCATAGTGAGCATTCAGAGCTTGTGGTGGGGCCTGCAGACAGTAGCCTCGGTCTTCTCAATGTTTAACTTGAGGAAATTGCTACTGGATGTGAATATAGATGAAATAGAGGAGAGATCCAAGGATAGATCCTTAGCGAACTGCAGAGGTAAGGGTGCAGTGGGACCTGGGGTAGGGGGGAAAATTGCAGGCAATGCACTGACTATGTTTGAATAGGTGAGACTGGAACCAAGCAAGGGCAGCCCCACTCAGTTGGACAACACAGAAGAGCTATTGATGAGGATTGATTTGGTCGACTGCTTCAAAGGCTAGAGAGAGATTGTGGTGGACAAGGCAAGATGGAGGTTGTCGACCATGGTCACTGGAGGATATTGTTGTGACTGATTAGAGCTGTTTCAGTGCTCTGATAGGAGATGGACCTGATTGGAGAGATTCAAACATGGGATTGTATGGATTTGGGAGGTGATAAAGCCTTCAAGGACTTCAGAGAGAAAAAGGAGGTAGGAGATACAGTTTGAAAGAGCAGAGGGATAAAGTGAGGAGGAGGTTGATGGTGGATGTTTGAACAGGAGAGGAACAGTACATAAGAGATAACTTTACAATGCCAAGATCAACATAGCAGGTGTTATAAAGATCAATATGTGTATCAAATGAGCAGTTGACACTTAAGTTCAAAGTAACAATAGAACTGCAGTGTGATTCATTGAAGCCTGCCAATCACCATTGACAGATCACAAAATCTCAATTTAACTATGGAATTGGAAAGGAAGGAACTTTTTCTCTGGGCCTGGTATACACTAAGATTTCCTAGGTCAATAATAGGCAATTTTAACTTTGCCAGTCCTAGAGTTGCAGCAAGCTGTCTATCCTCAATTTTAAGCTGCTAAACTAACCAGGCAGCAAGAATCCCTGCCCAAAGCTGAGTCCCTTTTTTCACATTTTCACATTGGGTCCCAAGGATATCATTGTGACCACACTGTAATTTTTACTTTGTGGTCTCAGCTGGAAGCAGCAGGAAGTTTTCTGCCAGAGCAACCCAGCAACGAAATGGATTGGAGCCAAAAGAGGCCCAAAGAAGTAATGCTTTTATTTATGGGGTCAAAGGAGCAGGGGTGCACACAGAGCTTTGGCCTCCTCTGTATGATCTTGTCCCTTGCCCCAGTTGTGGTTAAGACCCCCCCACCTCAGCAAGGTCCGGCATCCAATCCTGTCTGTTATTGACAGGTGTCTTCCAGACCATGTGATTTTCTGCCACTTTCTGCCTTGGGATGGGAGACATGTCAGCTGGTGGGATTTAAATGAGACCTGGGGGAGAATTTTACAATACAAGCGTGTGGTAGGCCTGACCCTTCATGAAATGGGGCGCGGTGACATCGAATGCGCACCCAACGTCATCGCACCGCCTCACGCTATTTCGGTTGGCAGGCGCATGCAGAAATTGGAAGTGCATCCACCGACAGTTAAAGGGCCAATTAAGCCTATTAAATGCCCAATTGACAGCGATTTTGAGCAGCCTGTGCTCTTTTATGCTCAGCGCATGGGCCAATTGGCCTGGCGGCCTTCATGTTTTTCATTCATTCTACACCCAGAGTGGTGCGGTGAGGAGTTAAGGATTTTGATGTGAGTTGATTGTTTTTGGCATTTTTTGGTTGTTTTGAAAAGTTCTCTGATCGCCAAACTTTTGCAGAGGCTTTCTGTAGAGAGGCCCCTTCAGTGCAGAAACCTGTGCAACTATCTGGACAAACATGGGGATTGTGTACTCAGCTGGAGGGACCTCCTCAGAAGGAGGAGAGGGCCAGAAGGGAGAGGGGGCCTGTTGCCTGCAGGCACCACCCCTGTGTCTGCCCTCTGGATCGAGCCGCAAAGCCAGAAGGGGTGGACGGCCAGCAGGATTTGCAAGGTGAGGGGTCCGGAGAAGGGACCAATACCCAGCAGGTACAGGCAGCGATCATGCTACCTGGAGATGACAGAGGTTCAGAGCCAGAGCAGGCTCCACCTCTCCAGGGAAACTGTCACCTCTATCTACGACATGATGGGCCCTGAAATAGCCTCAAACTGTGTAGGTGGCCACCCTATGCCAGTGGCTCTGAAGGTGACAGTGGCCCCAAACCTTTATGCCTCAGGCTCGTTCCAGGAGTCAGTGGGAGATCTCTGTGGAGTCTCGCAATCCACTGCCCACAGCTGCATCAAGTTGGTCACAGATGCACGGTTCTGAAGGGTCAACATCTTCATTCACTTCAGGACAGACGAAGCCAGCCAGGCAGAGCGAGCCAGAGACTCCACTGCAATTGCAGGATTTCCCAAAATTCAGGGAGCCATTGACTGCTCACAAGTGCTCATAAAGGCGCTGGTGGCGGAGACAGATGTCTTTGTCAAATGAAAAGGCTTCCACTCTCTAAGCATTCAGATTGTCTGTGACCACAAGAGTGAGATACTGCAGATTTGTGCCAGGTATCCAGGAAGCTGCCACGATGCCTCCTATATCCTGCGTCACTTCCAGGTGTCAAGGCTGCTCTTTGCACGGTTGAATGGCTGGCCACTGGGGGGACAAACGCTATCTGCTGAAAAGGTGGCTGATGATACTCTAAGACACCCAAGGACTCCAGCTGAGGAGAGGTAGAACCACAGTCATGTTTCCAAAAGGGCAATAATTGAGAGGACAATAGGCTACTGAAGATGAGGTTTCACTGCTTGGACTGCTCAGGGGGATCACTGCAATGCCCTCTGGAATGTATCTCCCTTATTGTAGTAGTCTGCTGTGTCCTACACAATCTGGCTCTCTCAAGGAGGACACATTTTAGGATGAAGATAGCGATGCTGTTCCAGAGGATGCAGCAGATGATTCCAGACTGAGTCCGAGGAGGAGCCTGAACTGCTCCAGGTTGGGAAACAATATCTCGAATTGAGGATCTTATGGGAGGCAGGGAGACCAGGCAGGCTTTGATTCAGAGGAATTTCAGTTAGGACTCCAAAGCAAGGAGCTAAGGTGATAGGAAGGAAAATGCCACCTTACTGATGGGTGCTGATGAGGCTGTCCTGTCACCCTCCACTCATGTCCCTACCTCTGAAATAAACTTACAGCCCATTATATATGTGACTCATAACTCCCAGGCCTCTTCCTGAATGAAGTAAAGCCATTGCAGATGCTCTCACATTTTAATATTGAAGTGTGAGATATACATGCACCACGCATGTGTCAAGGAAAAAATTATTCACCCACGAGACCCCATTTGTGATCCTAGTGACTTAAATTTCTGCTTATGAGTGCTACATCTTGGTGCTTCTCCCTCACTGGCAGCTGTATTGGAGGCAGGCTGCTGACTCTGATGCCGCGTCGGCCTTGATGACTTTGGTGGCCATCCTCTAGTCACCGGGGCCTGTGTGGGCCCCACGGGACTGGGCAGGGGAGTCCTGCACTGTGGCTGGGTGCTCATCAGTCATCGCGGTGTCCTCAGATGTGACGGTCACTGGCAGAGGGGTGGAGGAGCTGCTGCCATTCCCAGGAGCGCCCTGAGAGGAGCCCCCAGATGCCTGGGGCTGCAGCCCGTCCGCCAACATGAGATTTGTTTCAACCTCCCTACTCACCAGAGATGGACGGAATGCCAGCAGAGTCACTAGGTGTCTCATGCGACTGCCACATTGGCATTAACCTGCTGAGGTCACTGCCAATGTGGGTGCATGGGCTCGCAGGTCTGAACTCAACTCCAGAAATCCCTGATTGAGTTCCTGGAGCTGCCTTTCCATGAGAGTTGCCATTCTCTCTATGCAGAATGCTGTGTATTCAGAGTTCTAGGCCAATGCAGTGCTCATGCTCTGCATGGACTCCTCCAACACAGAGATCATGGCACGCAGACCCTCAGGGATCTCTGCCAGATCTTCATGTACCTCCCGCTGGACATCCTGCATCTGCCACTTAATGGACGACTCCAGAGGCTCATCATCTGCCTCCGGCTCAGCCTCGTCCTTGTCTCCAGCAGTCCGACTGTTGGCACTCTGGGGACTCTCTACCTCCGCCAGCTTCTCATGCGAGTGTGACATGACTTCCCCAGTGTGCACTACCATCTGCTCCAAAATGCATATGCCCACTGACATGCCTGTATCTGCACTGGTGCATGGTGCAGAGGGAGGATGTGACACAGGCGCATTTGTCTGCTGGTCATTCTCTGATGTCAAGGGAGGATCCTCGGGGTCCTTCTGCATTCTAGAGGATGTTCCATTTGAGAGAGGAGAAAAATGTCAGTCTCGAAAAGCATTACGAGCTCGGAGTGCATGCAGTCTGGTTGCTTCTCAGAATGGATACTTGGCTGTGCAAAGACTCCTGATTGGACGAGCAATGGGGATTAATGAATTTCACATGTCAGTCTTACAACTGCTGCCCTACATCTCTTATACCGTCCCCCAAACTCTTCCCTGTCCACTGGACTCTTATTCTCCTCTGAGACCCCTGCCTCTCCACGACCAGTGGAACTGGCTCCACATTAGCATACCATCCCGTGTGCTTGCTTCTCCATCTGACTTAAGATCAGAAGGTTAGGGAAACCACCACCCATCCGTCCTTGCTCCTGCACATTGTGACTTCTCTTCTCCTGTAAGGATGGAAGAGCTTTCATTACTCCTCCCTCTACATGCCAGAACATACCAGCCTTCCCTCTAAAGACACAAGTTCAGCTTCCCATCACATTGCCAGACCTCACCCTTACATACATGGCAGCCATCTAGTCTAAACGTAGTCTTTTCAAGGCACATGAATATGTGCCAATTTATGCTGGGCATTTCACACCCATGAGCACCAACAAGTGCCTCCACCCACAAACACATCTCTCCACGGTTACGACTGGATTCAGTATTCACCCGAGAAGAGCACAGAAGGTCCTACACACTACATCATGTCCGCTGAGCTGACCTGCCACCTTCTCCCATGCCTTCTGTGTTAAGTATGGTGGCCTCCTCTTTCCGTCTCATGGCAGCAATATGTCCCGCCGGGCACTGACTGCCTCCAGCAGAAGCAACAGGAACTCATCTGAAAAGCTGGGGGCAGGCTGGTTCTGGCCATTTTCATCCCGCCTGGCATGGGCTCCGTGTGTGGATGACATATTGCAGACACAATGGATGGCACAGGAACTGAGAAAAGTAGTCAGATTCTTGGAAATTCAAAGCAGCTCCCTGAGGCCGTTGAACAACAATTGTCAGCCTTCAGGGAGCTTCATTTAAACTACATCCCCCTCCCCCACACCCTCATTCGCCCTGCCAGCCGCCCTCTTCTTCCCATCCCCGCCGGCAGCGCTGAGCCTGTCTAAGTGCGAATTTCATGCCGGCCAGCAGTTAATTGGTGAGCCAGCATGAAATTGCTGTCGGAAGCCAGTCGCAGATGGGAAGATGGGAGCGGGCTTCACATCTTCCAATCCTGCCTCCCCCACCACCCACCCCCCCCGGCCCTGTCAAAGCTCAAATTTAAATACCCCGGGGCTGTGGGGGAGGCAGGACTTCGGCTCCGATATGGGAGTGGGAATGGAGGGGGTGTGGTATGGAGTGTCCTGATGCCAGTCGGCTTGCTGGTCGGGTAGTTTAAGTCAATTAAAAATTAAGGCCATTGATCAGTGGCCGATTGGAATTTTTCTAGTTCGCCTGCGGGATCCCTGCAGAGTTAGCAGCATGGTGATGTTTGGAGGTGGTATCACGGTGGCAGCCCAGGGGTCAGCACTCCAGGATCCCTTTGTAGACCCCCACACCTACCTGGCTATAGCTACGGCCACAGGCTGGCCTGTGAAGGGCTCCTCATCCACATTGTTGGCCTGGCAGCTGCGACCACTTTTATTTCAAGTATGTTAAAAGTGCATTGAGGCTGCCTCAAGATGGAGGCGCTCCTCTCTCTCCATTACTTGCAATGGTTCTTTTTCATATTCATTCATGAGATGTGGGTGTCGCTGGCTAGGCCGGAATTTATTGCCTATCCCTAATTGCCCTGGAGAAGGTGGTGGTGAGCTGCTTTCTTGAACCGTTGTTGTCCATCTGTTACAGGGAGACCCACAGTGCTGTTAGGAAGGGAGTTCAAGGATTTTGACCCAGCGACAGTGAAGGAACAGCGATATAGTTTTAAGTCAGGATGCTGAGTGGCTTTGAGGGGAACTTGCAGGTGGTAGTGTTTACAAGCATCTGCAGCCCATGTTCTTCTAGGTAGTAGAGGTCGGGGTTTGGGAGGTGCTGAACATTGTGCAATCATCTGTGAACATTCCCAATTCGGACCTTACGATGGAGGCAAGGTCATTGATGAAGCAGCTGAAGATGGTTGGGCCAAGGATACTACCCTGAGAAACTCCTGCAGTGATGTCCTGGAACTGAGATGATTGACCACCAGCAACCACAACCATCTTCCTTTGTGCTAATTATGACTCTAACCGGTGGAGAGTTTTCCCCTGATTCCCATTGACTCCAATTTGCTAGGACTCCTTGATGCCACACTTGGTCAAATGCTACCTTGATGTCAAGGGCAGTTACTCTCACCTCACCTCTGGCATTCAGCTCTTTTGCCCATGTTTGGACAAAGGCCGTAATGAGGTCAGAATCAGTGGTCCTGGCAGAACCCAAACTGACCATTAGTGAGCAGGTTATTGCTGAGTAAGTGTTGCTTGATAGCACTGTCGACGACACTTTCCCTCACTTTGATGATGATTGAGAGCAAACTGATGGGTCAGTAATTGGCTGGGTTGGGTTTGTCCTGCTTTTTGTGTCCAGGGCGTACCTGGACAATTTTCCACATTATCGGGTAGATGCCAGTGTTGTAGCTGTACTGGAACAGCTTGGCTAGGGGCGCAGCAATTTCTGGAGCACAAGTCTTCGGTACTATTGCCGGAATGTTGTCAGGGTCCATAGCCTTTGCAGTATCCAGTGCCTTCAGCCATTTCTTAATATCACGTGGAGTGAATCAATTGACTGAAGACTGGCATCCGTGATGTTGGGGACCTCAGGAGGAGGCCAAGATGGATCATCCACTTTGCACTTCTGGCTAAAGATTGTTGCAAATGCTTCAGCCTTGTCCTTTGCACTGATGTGCTGGGCTTCCCCATCATTGAGGATGGGAATATTTGTGGAGACTTCTCTTCCAGTTAATTGTTTAACTGTCCACCACATTCATGACTGGATGTGGCAGGACTGCAGACCTTAAACGTATAAGTGTTGTAGTTTCACCAGGTTGACACCTCATTTTTAGGCATGCCTGGTGCTGTTCCTGGCATGCCCTCCTGAACCAGAGTTCATACCCTGCCTTAATGGCAATGGTAAGTGGCGGATATGCAGGTATGAGGTTACAGTTTGTTGTATACAATTCTGCTGCTGCTGTTGGCCCACAGTGCCTCATAGATGCCCCATTTTGATTTGCTAGATCTGTTCAAAATCTATCTCATTTAGCACAATGATAGTGCCGCACAACACGATGGAGCATATCCTAAATGTGAAGATGGGACTCTGTCTGCACAAGGACTGTGCGGAGGTCACTTTTACCAACAGTGTTGTGGACAGATGCATCTGCAACAGGTAGATTGGTGAGGAAGAGGTCAAGTAGCTTTTTCCCTCTTGTTGGTTCCCTCACCACTTGCTGCAGGTCCAGTTTAGTAGCTATGTCCTTTAGGGCTCGGCTAGCAGGGCCAGTAGTGGTGCTACCGAGCCACTCTTGGTGATGGACATTGAAATCCCCCATCCAGGGTGTATTCTGTGCTCTTGCCACCCTCAATGCTTCCTCTAAGTGGTGTTCAACATGGAGGAGTTCTGATTCATCAGCTGAGGAGAGACGGTAGGTGGTACCCACCAGGAGGTTTCCTTGCCCATATTTTACTTGATGCCATGTGATTCCATGGGTCCAGGGTCGATGTTGAGGTATCCCAGGGCAACTTCCTCCCACTATATACCACTGTGCTGCCACGTCTGGTGGGTCTGTCCTGTTGGTGGGGACAGGACATGCCCAGGGTGCCTGATGACATTGTCTGTAAGATATGATGCCATGACATGGCTGTGTCAGGCTGTTGCTTGACTAGTCTGTGAGACAGTTCTGAGCCCCCAGATTGTAGTAAGGAGGACTTTGCAGGATCAACAGGGCTCTGTGTGCCATTGTCATTTCCGGTGCCTAGGTCAATGCCAGATTGTCTGTCTGTCTGTCTGGTTTAATTCCTTTTAGACTTCATAGTGGTTTAATACAACTGAGTGGCTTGCAAGGCTATTTAAGAGGGGAATTTGAGATTCAACCACATTGCTGAGGGTCTGGAGTCACACGTACACCAGAGCAGGTAAGGATGGCAGATTTCCTTTCCTAAAGGGGCATTAGTGAACCAGGTGGGTTTTACAACAATGGTTTCAATGGTCACCATTAAACTAGCTTTTAATTCCAGATTTATTAATTGAATTTAAACCAGCTGCCATGGTGGGATTCAAAACCAGATCCCTAGAACATTAGCCTGAGTCTCTGGATTGCTAATCCAGTGAAATCACTATGCCTCCCTGGCTACACCTCCATCAGTGAGGCTAGAGAGCGTCCTAATTGGGTGATGAATGCATTCTAGCCACTAATTGGTTAATCCTGCAAAAATCAACGTCAGGTTATTGCTCCTGACATGTTGCGGGTTCGGTGCCCATATTTGCCCTCAATGTCAAGGTCCAGATCAAAAATAGAAGATCCTGCCCTCCAGGTCCCGTTTACACCCTAATGAATTTTGTGCAAAATCACTTGGCATCAACATACAGAATTATCACCTCCTTTGACTTAGAGGGTATTATGTATGTGTCAAATTTGGATCTTTATTGCTTTCTTCTACATTTTTATCCTAACTTCAAAAAGTAGATACTCTTTATTGGACGCCATTTTGCCCACGAATAAACGTGTCCCTGTTGTGAGAGCCTCCTTGCTTTTTTCACTGTGTTTATCTCAGTTTATTGCTAAGATAGTTTTGACAGGCCTGTCAGAATGATTCAGTGCACTGTCTTTTCATTGTGAACTGCTCGAAATTTCCTCAGGGCTACTAGCCCTTGTGCAACTAGGATTTGATTAGTTTTATTAACTGAATTCTTGGCCAGGAATGTATTAAATGCTTCTATCACTGGGCTGAAATCTCCCCTGACAATCGTTTTTACTGGGTTTATATTTACTACATTTATACATGGGATCACACGGAGTTTCCTTTGTGGGGTCCCATGTGCAAAGATTTAGTTTGAGGCCTCTGTATTTTACTAGACAATGCTAAGAATTTACTGAATCCACGTGGGACCTTGTGGAATTGCACAGGTCGCAGGCTCCTACTGCCAACTCGCACTCTTGAGCTCTGTCCAGTGATCATTGTTGGACTGTGTGGCTGATTTGGTCGACAGTCGCATCATAGTTGAATGCCTACCAACACTCACTAACTAGGGGTATACATAAAATTGACCACTCATGTGTAGTTTGAGAGGATGTTTGCTGCTGTGGAAGTATACTCCGGCAGGAGTCCATATTTTCAGGAAAAGCAGAGGGAAAAAATTGCTGATAACATAACTTTGAATTATTATTAAAAGAAATGAATGAGCCTTTGAGACGTTTCAGTCTTTATGTATCAACGTCTAGAATGATTCAAAAATCTCCAGTGCTTACAAACTGGAAGATTGCAACTTCTTTAGCCTAAATTCAACCATTACTATTATTTCTCAGCTTCAGTTCAAAAAATCCATCAGTCTAACTAGCAACAAAAAAAAAGACCTTAAGCATTGGAATACCAACCTCGGTATCATACAAAGCGAAAAGTGGGAAAGTGTCCAATTTTGCTGTTGCTCTTCTTTGACAAGGTGGAAAACAGTATCAATAAACACTCGAGGCAGTGGACATAATATTAATGTCATTAAAATAGATATGTTGTAAAATGTTCAAGGTAGGAGATATCAGGGCTGGAAAGTTAAGCAATAAAATAAAAGCAGAGTACTGCGGGTGCTGGAAATCTGAAATAAAAACAAGTGCTGGAAATACTCAGCAGGTCTGGCAGCATCTGTGGAAAGGGAAACAGAGTTAATGTTTGGAGTCGAATGTGACTCTTCTTCACCGAATATTTCCAGCTACTTCAAAAATATTTCTCAGACAGTCGTAGTACAACAGCTGACTCAGGTGTGGCGAAAGACCTCAGAACTACACAATTCTATGGCTGCAGAAACTGGCAGAGCTTGTTTCTTGCTGCATAACAACATGGGGAACATCAACAGCAGAAAAGACATTTGAGTCAAGAAAAATGATAGAGATACAATCGGCTTTGTTGTAGGGTGGCTGAGTTGTACTATTAATAATAGAGTTGAACTGCAGACACTTCCTAAGTGGAAACATTGGGCTGAATTTTCCCCCCTTTGGGGGGGTTATGCGGGGGCGGGCGGGAGCAAGCGCGAACCCGATCGGTGTCCCGATTGGGTCTGCTCCGCCATTTTACGTGGGTGGGCCAATTAAGGCCCGTCCAGGGTGACGCTCGCCCGGAAGCGCTGAGCGCTCCCTGTGCAGGTTGGGGGGGAGTGGGGGGTTGGATTCCCTGAGTCGGGGCCTGCACTCTTTCGCATATGCTCACAAAAGAGCGCAGAAATCTCCCTGAGGCACAGGGGTGCCTCAAGGAGATCAGTTTCAGGTTTTAAAATTTAAATTAAAAAAGAAGAAACTTTTAAAACATGTGTGACACTGTCACATGAGCTGGGACATATCAATGAATTTTTAAAATAATTTTTATTGAATTTTGAAACACTTCATGAAACCTCATCCCGCCCGTGGATGGGATTTCATGAAAAATGCGAAGGCCACCTGGGCTCCTCTCCTGCCCGCCAAGGTTGGACGGGCAGCTCATTTAATTGTTTTAATTAGTTTTTAACAGGCATTAATAGGCCTTTGACAGTTCGGCGGGCGCCCGACATCACCACGCGTCATTTTACGTGTCAGCCCCGCCCCTGCTCGCTGACGGGAAAATTCTTCCCATTAAGTGTATTTACAATATACTCAGCTGCAATTACACATGTGCTTTCAACTCCAACTTTATCTCTACACTGTCTGCTGAGGTAGTCCGCGTTACTCTCCTATTGGTAACTACAGGTCATGTGATCTTCCTTAACAAGTATTATTCTTAAAGGTACATTACACACCAAATAAAACCATAATTACTACATTCTTTCCCCTTTAACTCAGCTATACTCATTATATTTACAAGTACATATTTTTCAAGGCTACATAATATTTACACTGGGTAAGGAATTATCAGTTCAGTCTTTCAGGTGGTTTCATAGTATGTGAGGAACATCGCAGCTCCACAACTTCAGATTTTTTGTCAGGTACCTCCTTTGCCGGAGTTACCTGAACATCGGGTGTTTCGGTGGGAACTTGCAGTTCTGTATCCTCAACTCTTACAGGAACATCAGACATATCTGTCCTGGGTGGAGTATCCTCAACAGGAAACACTGACCTGATCATGGTCACTGGTGGAACCATACCTTGATGTTTTGTCCCTCTATTCCTTAAATGGTCCATGTGTTTACGGATGATCCGGCTTTCCACCTCCATGTGGTAAGTTAGAGGTCCGGCCACCACACTTATTTTATCCGGTTCTTCCCCAAAGTTTTTCACATATACCGGCTCTTCCATGGTAACTTTCCTCTCTCGACAATGCCAGTCGTGTCTAGTTTTCTGGCTTCCCTGACTCCTTTCCACATTCCCTTCTAAATTCGGCATCATTAAGCTCAATCTTGTCCTGAGACGGCGTTTCAACAATAACTCCGCAGATGTGACACCTGTTGTTGCATGAGGGGAAGTCCTATAATGAAAAAGTAAGCATGCTAGCTTGGTTGCCAAGGAATCACTAGTTAGCTTGAACATTTGAACCACCCTTTTGGCCAGTCCATTTGAGGAAGGGTGGTACGGTTGGAGTACAGGAGTGATACCATTGAGGCTGATAAACCGTTGAAACTCAGCACTCATAAATGCCGTGCCGTTATGGGAAAAGACTACTTCTGGTAATCTATGAATGGCAAAACTCTGACGCAGTTTCTCAATTGTAGTGCCCAATGTTGGTGACTTCACCTCATATATGTCCAACCACTTTGAATGGGCATCGACAATGAGCAGAAACACTGTTCCCAGGAAAGGTCCAACGTAGTCAATGTGTAACCACACCCAGGGTCTACCTGGCCACCCCCATGGGTATAACAGAGCTGTGAATCACAACTTTTGCAGCTGCTGACATTGCACTCAATGCTTTACCGTACTCACTGTTTCGCCATGCATCCCTGGACACCATAGATAGCTGCGTGCTATGGTCTTCATTCAGGAACTTCCTGGATGGGCACTGTGTAGTTCAATTAAAAGTGGCTCCCTTCCCTTTGGAGGAACTATCACGCATGCTCCCCACAATAAGATGCCATCCTGGCTGTGTTATTTCATGTCTTCTGTTGAGGTACGGTTTCATTTCATCAGATACGGGTCTTGTGACCAACCATGTAGCACTTGTTCTCATACTTGAAATAGGACTCGGTCCCAACTTGCCCAGTCTCTGAACTGTTGAGTACATACCGGCGAGGAATCTAAGAAATTTAACAGTAAAACAAGTTCCTGTGGAATTGGGGCGTGCTCATCAATTTCTTATACAGGCAAATGACTAAGGGAATCGGCATTTGCGATTTGATTGCTAGGTCTATGTATGAAAGTGTATTTATATCCAGCCAGAAATAAGGCCCTGTTAGTATTTCTGTACCTTCTTTCTATGTGCCTTCTTCTTTCTAGCGCAGGCTTTAATTTTGGCCTTCTTTTTGACTTCTCTATTGGCCAGACTTCTCTCAGATGCAAGCTCAACTTGTCTGAGCTCAGTGGCTGAGTCTCCCAAAATTTCATTATCTGCCTGCTTCTTGGGAAATTCTGCAACTTTTGCTTCCAAAGCCTCTTTGGCTTTATTTAACTGATTCTTCAGCTCTTCCGTCCCTTTTTGTATTTGTTTGCTGCTTCCTAGAACACTGAATGTTGTTGTGAATTCTCTGCTAACTCGTTCTTCAGTTTGTTCAGAGAAGTGCTGAATTCTTTCTGTTTCTCTTCATACTTTTCCAGAGGTACAAGCTTTGACTTGAGGGAATCTTGTAGTGTGTGAAGGTCTTTCAGCAGGTGTTCTTTTTCCCTGCGAAGTTTGCTCACCTCAACTCGAACTCTGTCATCAAGCAAGGTCTCTTCGAGTTTCTTCTGCTATTCTTCCAGGTTTTGGCTTAAGACAGCCTGCATTTCTTCAGGTTGTTGAGTCCTTACACACTCCTTTTTTCAAAACAGGAACACTTCCAGCTTCCTTTTGGAACCTCCAATCAGGTTGATTTACCTTAGTTCAATTTCACCCTAGAAGGCTTGGTCCTCTGCCTCTCAATACCAATACTTGTAGCTTTGCCAATTGGCTTCCATAATGGACAGTTACTCTGTTTATGCTTTTTACTTGAATGTCTTCGTTCCTAGGGCTGAATTTTGCCGTTGGCGAGCAGGGGGCGGGGCCCACTCGCCGATGCGCGAAATGATGCGGGATGACATCGGGGGAAACCCCCGACATCATCCCGCCCCATTTAAATTTTCAGGTAGGCGGGAGCACAGCAAAATCAGCTGCGGGCCTGCCAACCTGTCAATGGCCAATTGAGGTCATTGACAGGATCATTTATACAATTAAAGGACCTGCCCATCCAACCTTACGGTTAGCGAGCAGGCCAGGAGCCCCGGCGGGATGAGGTTTCATGTAGGGATTTAAAAAGTTGAATAAAGTTTCAATGAAATTTATTAACATGTCCCATCTCGTGTGACATTGTCACATGAAGAGGACATGTTAAGGATTTTTATTTTTTATTTTTAATGTTTATACAACTGTCAACGATCTCCCTGAGGCAGCACTTAGCCTCAGAGAGATGTACGTTTTTTTGTGCGCATGCGCAAAAAAAGCATACTGTCGCATTTGGAGAATCCCCCACCCGCCCGCACAGGAAGCGCATAGCGCTTCCCGCCGGGCGTCACGCTGAGTAGGCCTTAATTGGCCCGCCCACTTAAAATGGCAGCAGGGCCTACTTCTCCAGCGGGAATTGGCTCCCCGCCTGCTGGAGATTGGGTAGGGCCCGCTCGCCCGGGAGGCAGAAAATTCTGCCCCTATATGTTTTTAGCTTGGCAGCTGTTTGTTCTAAACTTAATTGATGTTCACCACTATTCAAATATCTGAAGGTATGTTCCCCAATTACTGTAGTGGAAGCTCCCATGTCTACTTCCATCTTAACAGGTTTACCATTTACTTTCACTGTAACAAATATTGGTTCTGTCGTTCCAATTTTCAGATTAAACAATGAGTAAATGTCAGAATTTGTCGTTTCAGGCTCTTCTACATTGCAGATTTCATTAGGCTTCTTCTTTTGTTTACAAGCCTGCTTGAATCTTTCCTTGCACTGCCTCATTATATGTCCATTTCTGCAACGATAGTAGCATTCGATTTTTTTAAACTGCCAATTGCTAAAGACTGATTGTTTCCATCTCTATTAAAATTATTCTTCGAACTTGCTGCTAAGTTATTTTTCTTTATTCTTCAGCTAGCGGAAGCTGTTTCCTGCTTCTCGGCAGAGTCCTGCTTTTTTACACCCCTTTTGCTTGTGGTTTCCCACTCAATGTGAAGGATGGCACCATTTTGCATACGCTGTATTGCTATTGAACCTCTTATAGTGCTTTCCATAGCCAGCACCATCTCTAGCACCTTCCTGAAATCCAGATTCACTTCAGACAATAATCTTTTCTGAATAGTGTCCTCTTTCACAACACACACTAAACAATCTCTGAGCATGTCATTCAGAATCATACTGAACTCACAATGTTCTGTTAGCTACTACAAGTTTGCCACGTAGTATGCAATTGCCTCACCCGGGGCTCTATTTTGTGAATTACACATGATCCTCTGCATCATGACTGAGGGCTTCGGTTGAAAGTAACCCTTCATGAGGTCCAGCAACTCATTGAAATTCTTTGAATCTGGGGCACTCAGATGCCGTCTGAGTGGGTGCCGCCAAACTTAGAATCAGATTGTAGGTTTTGCTCCCACAAGTACTCAAGAGGATGGTTTACCTCTTCCCTTCCCCTGTAATCTCGTTCGCTTGAAAAAAGAATGAGGCGTTCTATGTATTGAGACCAATTGTCTGTTGCTGGTTCAAAAGGATCAATTCTTCCAAATCGTGGCATTTTAAGAGAGGGTAACTTCTTCAATTCTAATGGGGATTTCTACTTATAATCATTGGGCGAGGTACAGTGCCGATTTCTTTTTAACATGATTTCTTCTGTTCAGTCCTGTTTTATCCTCATCACCAGTTTGTTGTAGGGTGGCCGAGTTGTGCTATTAATGTTAGAGTTGAACTGCAGGCGCTTCTTAAGTGGAAACATTAAGTTTATTTATAATATACTCAGCAGCAACTACACATGTGCTTTCAACTCTATCCCTACACTGTCTGCTGAGGTAGCCCATGCTGCTCTCCTATTGGTTACTACAGATCATGTGATCTTTCCTAACAAGTATTATTCTAAAAGGTACATTACACACTAAATCAAACCATAATTACTACGGGCTTGTACAGTAAACTCAGTTCAAAAATCTTGGGCTCTCAATGAGCACTCCAGTTTAACTAAAAGGTTTACTGTAAAAACTCAGTTAGTCCCCAGTCCCTACCAGACATTCTCAATTTCCACCTTTCTGATCTTTGTTAAATGTTCTAAGACATTTTTATTATGAGAAGAGCCCTATAGAAAGGCACGTTATGAAACGTGGGATTTGTGAACGTGAGAAACACGAGTTACACAATGTCAATGGCATAGATAAAGTGACATTTAGGTCTTTTTGAAGGCAGGAATGGAGCTGGGAAGTTGGAGCGGTTTTGGACAAGCACACAAAAGGTAAGGGCTGACTGATGGAAAGAGCAGTTCCAATGTCAGGTAGAGGGTGCAAGGAGTGACTGCTAAATTAGTGAACAGGGAAGGAGCAGTAAAGTATGCTGTGATAGCATAGAGGAAGGCTATAGAAGAACTTGACAAGGACATGAATCTTGAAGTCACTTTGCCAGGGCACAGGAACCTGTGGGGATGCAGTGCAAAGGACTTAATGAAAATGCAAATCCAAGATTTGTAGATACGTTTGACTTTATGAAGTGGGAGATCAGCAAAAAATGGGACAATTAAGCCCTCAGCACAATGAAAGGATAGAATTGCTTTACAGCATCGTACATTATCTGATCTTTTCTAAAGAGGAAATGTCAGAATGGCCGTTCTGTACACCAACCTCTCATTAAGTTCTAGCTGAAACATGAAATCTTGCAATAACAGTCAGTGATCACTATCCCATTCGCAACATCCAGTCCAGTGTTAGTTTGGCACACCAATTACATTACACGATTTGTACTGGCAGAAGTCAATTTCAGCTTCACATTGGTGTGACCTTTATCTTGTGACTCCTCAGGCAATGTCATCCAGATTGAATTCTGCCAAGCAGAGAGGAAGCACCTCCAATAACTAAGCTCAGCAGGAAGAGAGCTTGTGTTACAACATGCTTGTGCAAAGGTTTGCTTTTGGGACCAGATCCACTCAGGGCCTTGTGTAATTGCACCAGTTGCACAACCCCAAGACAGGTGGTGATCTAGAGTTGCCAACTCTGGCTGGCGGCATTCCTGGTGGTCTGATCATGTGATATTCTGACCATGTGATGGTGTGACCATATGGCATTTGATCACCTGAAATCTGCAAATCATAGAATGATTACAGCACAAAGCTGACATTCGGTCCTTCATGTCCATACACAAGAGCTTCTTTGATTCATAATGTTTCCAACTCAACAAGGAAGGAAGCAATGCTGGTTCTGGTTCTGGGGAATGAAGTGTGGCGAGTGAAGCATGATTCAATGGGAGAGCATTTGGGAAACAGCGATCATAATATACAGGTTTAGATTAGATAGGGGAAAAGAACAAGGAACGAACCAAGTGTAAAAATTGGAGGAGGGCTAACATCAGTGAGTTAAAAAGAGATCTGGCCTGGGGACTGGAATCAAAAATTGGTGGGCAAAACAGCAGTTGAACAATGGGAGGCCTTCAAAGTAGAAATGGTTTGAGTACAGAATAGACAGATCCCCACAAGAAGAAAATAAAGGGCATTTAAAACTAGAGCTTCCTGGATGGCAAAGATACAGTGATTAAGGTGAGACAGCAAAAGCAGACTGATGACAGACACTATAGATTGTGGTGTGTAAGATGACCTTTGAAGCCTCGAAAAATCCTTCATAAAAAATGGGGGTCAATTTATATGCCAGGGTTGGTGTAGATGGTTACCAAAAAAATAACACCAGTAATTCAAATTAAATCAATGTGACACATTTTATTAAATGAATTAGTTTTACAAACATGCCTTTAACCACAATCAAAACATTTTAAAAACTGTCAAACTGTGACATCAAGGTCTTTTGTTAGTCTCTGAGTGATATTGGTCTTCTGCTACTGCACCAGATACTTTTGTTCCATAAAGCGGCTACGCCAACTAGCTAAAAGCAAAATACCGCAGATGCTGGAAATCTGAAACAAAACCAAAAATAGCTGGAAAAACTCAGCAGGTCTGACAGCATCTGTGGAGAGGAATATAGTTAACATTTTGATTCTTCATCAGAACTGAGGAAATATAGAAATGAGGTGAAATATAAGCTGGTTGAGTGGGGGTAGGACAGGTAGAGCTGAATAGAGGGCTAGCTGTTGCTTTGCAATCTTTGCTGGATTCAGGGTTTGATCTGGCCCACTTAAATGTGCATATACACATTGCATTTCTAGCAACGCTGCATTTTGCTGATTTTCGAGGACCCATTCTGATACATGCTTCTCAAGATCAGGCCAGAGGCTGGACCATGTTCTCATGGCACATTTGGTCTTAGGCATCTTCCTCAGGGTGAATGCCTTCTTCATCTATTCTCATGCCAGTTTTTCACTAACATTGAATTCCCTTGCTACAGCACAGTTATTTGACGAATTAGCAAATGTTATGACTTTTAGCTTGAAACATGCTCCGTACTTCATTCTTTTTGCCAGAGGACCCATTTCTGTTTGTCATGTGCCATGTGTGGTCTGCCCTGTGTGGGCGTATCTTAAACTCCCGTGCATCTTCTTAGCAACATGGCTCATATCGCCTGCTTAATTCAATGCGCCAAATTATAAGGTGAGTGAAACATGCATTTCTGAGGTGAAAAATTGAGGCCAACTCCTAGCAGAAAGGGGTGTTGACTTATATGCCAACTATAAGCCTAAACATGATTTTTGGTGCTGAAAAATTGGCATAGTCTTGTACGCCGGGCAAACTTATACACCACGATCTACTGTAAGTTACTTAATACAGTGGAAGACCAAGATGAATATAAAAAGTACAGATGAGTTATATTAAAGGGAATAAGAGGAGCAAAAAGACAGAATGAGAATAGATTTGAAACTAACATAAAAGGGACCCAAGAACCTTTTATAATTCTCTCTCTCTCTCTCTCTGGTAGTTCCTCAAAGCGAGGAGGACACTTTCCACAGAGTGCATCCCAAGGCAACAACTTGCATGTGGAATCTCTCCATGTGAGGAAGCTGTTGCAGTAGTTCTGGCTGACCAGGAGACTCTCCTGCTCTTACTGGCTGTCTTAGGCATATTGGAAGGATTTAAAAATTGATAATCAACCTGTTTGGCCACATTATGAATGCACCTTCCATGGAATATCAAGTCACATGGTAGATCTTGAGCCTGGAGGTTACGGCTCAGAGGTAGGGACTCTACCGCTGTGCACCATGACCTCCCCTTTTATAAATATATAACTTGTAAAAGATTAGTCAAATAAAGGGACCAAGAAAGAGATCTTCTTGTGAAGATAGAGGGCATGGCTAGGATACTAAATGAGTACTTTTGACAGCATCCTCTTCACTAGTGAAGGCAGCTGCAATATAGCTGTAAAAGGAAGAAGCAGTAAAGATATTGGATAGGATAAAAATAAATAAAGAGAGCTATTCAAAAGGTTAGCAGTCCTCAAAGTCCTCGAAGTAGAAAGGTCACTGGTCTTACTGAAGGAATTGATGGTTGAAATTGGGGAGGATTTGGCCACAGTCTGACAACCTCCCTTAAATATGCTAGTGATGGCAGGAGACTTGGCTTGCTCCTCTGTTTAAAGAAGGCTGAAGGGATAAACCTTGTAACTGCAAGCCAGTTAGCTTAATATCAGTAGCAGGGAAACCTTTACAGAGACTAATTTGGGACAACATTAATTGGTATTGGGGAAGTGTGGACAATTAATGAAAGTGAGTACAGATTTCTTAAAGGCAAATCGTGTTCGATTAACTTGATTGAGTGCATGATACACATGTTAGCCAAATTTAAGTCCAAGGATTCACAAAACAATGACAATATGGACATAAAATTGGCTAAGAAAGCAGAGAGTAATGGTGGATGGTTGTTTTTTGATCAAAGGAAAGAATACAGTGGTAGTCCCCAAAGGTCATTCTTAATGATGTACATTGATGACCTGGATTTAAATTACTTCAAAATTTGCAGATTACACGAAACTGAGAAATGTAGTAAACAATGAGGAGAATAGGAACAGATTACAAGAGGATATAGACTGTTGAAATAGGCAGGCAGGTAGCCAATGTAATTTCATGCAGAGATATATTAAGCGCTACATTTTGGTAGGAAGAATGAGGGGAGGGAACATAAGTTAAATGATACAATTTTAAAGAGGGTGTAGGAACAGAGAGACCCAGTAGTGCACAGATACAAATCTTTAAGGTGACAGGATAAGTTGAGAAAGCAGTTTAAAAAAATAACATGGGATCTTGGCTTTGTGAAAAGAAGTATGTATTACAAAAGCAAGGAAGTTTTGCTAAACCTTTATAAATCAATGTTTGGGCCTCAGCTGGTGTATTGTGTTGAATTCAGGGCACCACACTTTAGGCAAGATGTCAAGGCCTTGGAGAGGAGACAGAAGAAATGTATTAGAATGGTGAGAGGGATAAGGGAATTCAGTTATGTGGCAAGCTGGGGTTGCTCTTCCTGGAGAGGAAAAGGTAAAGAGGAGATATGGTAGTGTTCAAATTCATGAAGGATTTTCAGAGAATAAATAAGGAGAAACTGTTTCCAGCAGCAGAAGGGATGGTAACCAGAACTCACATTTAAGTCGATTGGCAAAAGAACAAGAGGTAACATGAGGATACATTTTTTTTACACAGCAAATTGTTATGATCTGAAATACACTACCTACAAGGTAATGGAAGCAGACTCAGCAGAAACTTTCAAAGGGAATTAGGTAAATACTAAAGTGTGGAGGCGTGGAGCCAGTTGGATATCCCAACCACAGATGAGCCGACTGCTCCCCTTCTGTGCTCATTCTATGAACTCACTGATAATATGTAACTTATAGTAATAGTTGTAACACTCTGACATCCCACCTATAACAAAATTCTATGTAGCAGTAATTCTATGACCTGTGAATATTAACCTTGTAGCTACAACCAGAATCTCCTTGCACTGCACAAGATTCAGTTAGCCCCCCTAGTCCATGCAACTTTTAACTGGCCTGATATTTCTCCCTATCACCTTGGACTCTGGTCTGGACTCAATTTGCTTGTGAAGGTGACAATTCTCAACTGGAAGCCTCAGTCAGAATCCATCCATGCTTGAACTTCACACATCAAAACCATCTGACACAGACCCACCTAAAATGAACTGAAAGATCACACAAAGGACGGTGGACTTGGTGTTTGGGGTACTTCTCACAGGGTGCATCACACATCAGCTAAGTGCCAACATTTCTAAATCATTCTCCTGTAACTCAATTTCCTTCCAGATTGAGTTATTTTCATCCCTTTCAAATACTTATCCATTCCTTTTTAAATAATATTTTATTCTCTGCCTCAATAGCCACTTGTGGCCAGCATCCCATAAGAGTACTCAGTGGAAAACCCTTCTTTATTCCTTCCCATTTCGTTCTTCCAGTGAGAATTCTCAGTCTCCATCCCCTTGTTACCCATTTGTCCATAACTTCCCCAGGTTTCACTCACCCATTTAATGGGTCCACTGTCTACACTTCTCTCACTCCTCACATTACTGTTGGGGCTTCCAACTCTGCAGGAAATGTTGGGTCTCATCCCCATTCCCCAGTTTCCCGTGCTCCTTCCTATGTCCCCATACCCATTCATCAATCTTCCTATCCCCTTACACGAACTTCTACATCTGACAACCTGTCCTGTGTCTGCCCTTCTCTCGAACCTTGGTCCATTGTCTTATCGATCCCAACTGTTCCCCATCTTCCACTCTACTCCCCCACCCGAGCCCCAGTCCCCTATCTCCGATCTTCACCCCGGTCAGAAATAGGTGACAACTCACAGAATAAAGGGGAGGTAATGGCGTAGTGGTATTGTCACTGGTAATTGAGTGATCCAAAATAATGAGTTTGAATCTCACCACTGCAGATGGTGGAATTTGAATTCAATAAAAATTTGGAATTAAAAGTCTAATGATGACCATCTGTAGATTGGTGTGAAAACCAATTTTTTTTGTTGTTGTAAAAGCCAACCCATCTGATTCACTAATGATTTCAAACAGATCTAGCAACTCAAGACTGAGCATCCCTGAGGTGCTGTGGGTCATCAGCAGCAGCAGAATTGTACTCGAACACAATCTGTAACCTCATGGCCTAGCATATCCCCCACTCTACCATTACCATCAGGCCAGGGGATCAACCCTGGTTCGATGAAGAATGCAGGCGGGCATGCCAGGAGCAGCACCAGGCATACCTAAAAATGAGGTGTCAACCTGGTGAAGCTATAACACAGGACTATTTGCATGCCAAACAGCATAAGCAGCAAGTGATAGAGTCAAGCGATCCTACAACCAATGGATCAGATCTAAGCTCTGCAGTCCTGCCACGTCCAGTCGTGAATGGTGGTGGGCAATTAAACAACTCACTGGAGGAGGAGGTTCCACAAATATCCCTATCCTCAGTGATGGGGGAGCCCAGCATATCAGTGCAAAATATGAGCATTTGCTTCAATCTTCAGCCAGAAGTGCAGAATGGATGATCCATGTCAGCCTCCTCCTGAGGTCCTCAGCATCACAGATGCCAGTCTTCAGCCAATTCGATTCACTCCACATGATATCAAGAAATGGCTGAAGGTACTGGATACTTCAAAGGTTATGGACCCTGACAATATTCCGGGATTAGTACTGAAGACTTGTGCTCCAGAACTTGCCGCGCCCCTGGCCAAACTGTTCCAGTACAGCTACAACATTAGCATCTATGCAGCTATGCGGAAAATTGCCCAGGTATGTCCTGTACATAAAAAGCAGGACACATCCAATTCGGCCAAGTACTGCCCTATCAGCCTACTCTCGATCATCAGTAAAGTAATGGAAGGGGTCATCAACAATGATATCAAGTAGCGCTTGCTTAGCAATAACCTGCTCGCTGACGCCCAGTTTGGGTTCCACCAGGGCCACTCAGCTCCTGACCTCATTACAGCCTTGGTTCAAACATGGACAAAAGAGCAGATCTCCCAAGGTGAGGGGAAAGTGACTGCCCTTGATATCAAGGCTGCATTTAACCGAGTGTGGCATCAAGGAGCCCTAGCAAAACTGGGGAAAATGGGAATCAGGGGGAAATCGCTCTATTGGTTGGAGTCATACCTAGCACAAAGGAAGATGGTTGTGGTTGTTGGAAGTCAGCCATTTCAGCTCCAGGGCATCATTGCAGGAGTTCCTTAGGGTAGCGTCCTCGGCCCAATCATCTTCAGCTGCTTCAGCAATGACCTTCCTTCCATCATAAAATCAGAAGTGGGGATGTTTGCTGATGATTGCACAATGTTCAGCACCATTTGTGACTCCTCGGGTACTGAAGCAGTCCATGTCCAAATGCAGCAAGACCTAGACAATATGCAGGCTTGGGCTGACAAGTGGCAAGTAACATTTGCGCCACATAAGTGCCAGGCAATGGCCATCTCCAACAAGAGAGAATCTAACCATCGTTCAATGGCATTATCATTACTGAATCCCCGACTATAAACCTCCTGAGGGTTACCATTGACCAAAAACTGAACTGGACTAGCCATATAAATACTGTGGTTACAAGAGCAGATCAGAGGCTAGGAATCCTGTGACGAGTAACTCGCCTCCGGACTCCTCAAAGCCTGTCCATCGTCTACAAGGCACAAGTCAGGAGCGTGATGGAATACTCCCCACTTGCCTGAATGAGTGCAGCTCCCACAACACTCAAGAAGCTTGACACCATCCAGGACAAAGCAGCCCACTTGATTGGCACCATATCCACAAACATTCACTCCCTCCACCACCAACGCACAATAGCAGCAGTGTGTGCCATCTACAAGATGCACTGCAGAAATTCACCAAGGCTCCTTAGGCAGCACATTCCAAACCCACAACCACTACCATCTAGAAGGACAAGGGTAGCAGGTAGATGGGAACACCACCACCTGGAAGATCCCCTCCAAGTCACTCACCATCCTGACTTGGAAATATGTTGCCGTTCCTTCACTGTCGTTGGGTCAAAATCCTGGAACTCCCTTCCTAACAACACTGTGGATGTACCTACACCACATGGACTGCAGCAGTTCAAGAAGGCAGCTCACCACCACCTTCTCCAGGGTAACTACAGATGGGCACTAAATGCTGGCCCAGCCAGCGAAGCAAACATCCTGTGAGTGAATTTTTAAAAAAAGGTAAACTGCTACCAGCAGTAGATCTACCACAACACAGACCATTATGGATGAGCAGTGCTTAATGGAATTGAAATGAGGAGGCTGCGACTGAGATGTACACTTTGTCTACGGAAACTACAGGAATAGCCAATTATTAATAGTGAACAATCTAGTGAAGGTCACCACTGCTGTTAAGTTTAATGCTAGATGGACCTGTCAGGCATCCACAGGGATATTACAGGAGCCAGTCATTATATTCTCCATTCCTGCGTTAAAAGCATAACAGAAATCCTTTTATGCCACAGATATACCAATATACAATTAGTGATGATTTTCACAAGGTACAGGGCGTTATTGGTTGTATGATGTAACCATTCATGCACCTACCAGCAATCCTGTGGCATTCCGAAATAGGAGTGAAATATTTATCCATCAACAGCAAATAGTATACAACCATTGACCAAAAATAATACGCAGCAATACATGCTTTGTAGGAGTGTGCTTGATGTTTTCATACTTGTTAGAATTATGAGGTTTATAATATTGTAATGTTTGGAACTGCATCTTTATCTTAAGGTAAAACAGACAGGGTCATGTGATCTGTCCTGAAGTTGGCTTGACCCCAGGCCTGGGGCAGTTAAAGATCAAAGAGAGGCCCAGGATGAGTTACTATGGCAATGGTGTAAGGTGTTCATGGTTGGAGACAATCTTCCAGTCTCTGAGTTCACAATTTGGCTGGAGTCTGAATCTCCCAAAGTCCCAGAAAAGTATTGAAACAGTTGTTTTGTAAACACTCCATTTACCTCTAAGTTGAAAGGGCTTTGGGGTCAAGAATAGCTAATCAGCATTTCTATGTGGATACAATGTGTTTCACATTGCCATGGGGAAGAGTTCAGAGGAAGCCATTTTTGAGATTGCATTACAGGCTTTCCTACAAATCAATGAATATCATGGACAGCAGTTTTGTGTGGTCAGCAGAAAGGAAAGGCTGTTTGGCTTTGCTTATCACAGCCAGATGTGGATGGGAGACAACCTTTAGTTGAAGGGACGCATCCCACAGCCATCTAAGGATTCTGGGAGATTTGTCCTGGTGTGGTCAGAGGGGAAGAATCATGGGGACAGAATTTACTGCTGGTAGTGGATTTAGGAAATTCTCCGAAAACTAAGGGAAGCACCTAGAGGCGATTACTTGAAGTTATCACTTGGCGAAACAGGAAAAGGTGAACGCATTGGAAGTTGGGAGCAATTGTGGACTGTTTGCTATAAGGGCTGTAATTCCACGGAGAGTGCAATGTGTGTTAAATATAAAAGGGGAATGTACCTTTCTGTAGTTTAAGGTATAAGTTGCCTACAAAAATAGCGTTTAGTTGAGTGTGTTGTAGTCATTTTTTACAGTAAAAATCTTAAATTGTGAAATTTTGCTAGGCCATCATTTTCAGCTATTAACTGGAAGTCTGAATTTCTTTTTAAATGTTATAAGTCTCCATGGGGATCATAACATCTTGAAATCAAATATGATAGCATTCAATGAAGGAAAATATGTATGGAGGGCTGGTTCCTCAGAGATATGGACAATGGAATCCATATGATTGAACAACACATCTGCATAGCTTTCATGTCCAAGTAGAGATCAAATATAATGTTGCACTTTAGCTGAACATGCATTTGGATGCTAAAGCAAAGTTTAATTTCTTAGAAGAGTCAGGGTAGACGTTGCGTGGGGGGCAGGGAGAAGGGTGGCGGAGGTGCGTGCTGCTTACACAATAGGCGGAATTCCCCATATTTGAGACTAAGTGCAGTGGCGGGTGGTTTCAGCAGTGCCCAGCCCGCTAGCCAGAATGGAGGAAACACGCGCCCAATTACACACTTGAGGTTCATTAACTATGCACAGGCGAATATCGGGTTGAATCACCTGGCAGATTGGAAACTGATCCATCTGCCTGCCATCAGCTGGTGGGGTCAAAGGTCCAGGCACCACATTTAAATGCAAGTCCAACACATGCATCTCACTCTCTCCAGCCCACCTGCCTTCAGGAGACGTGCAGGGATGTCTTCTAGCCACAAGTAGAGGGCCGAAAGCCTCAAGAAGAAGGGAGCAGCCCGCTTCACCCACCAGGCCCTCCAGGCCTTGATCAGAAGAGTGCGGACACATAGGCATGTCATGTAGACCAGGGATGGCTCCAGGAAGCACAGCAGCCTCATGTCTCCGGCCTGGGAGGCCATCGCAGAGCAGGTCAGTGCGGCTGGCTACTGCACCCAAAATGCCATCCAGTACGGAAAGAGTTTGAATGATCGCATCCGCCCTACTAGGGTAACTCATCCTTTAACTCCTTGCAATGTCAAACTCTCATCATGGCATCATGCACTCAAATGTCTACTCTCTTCAGGGGTCTCACACAACCATTAGCAGGGGACAGATATCAACACTCGTTCTCTCATGGAGACTTTCACATCACCAGCATCCCATCTATCATGTTACTCATACTCCATCATCTGGGGAGGGCTCACCACACACAGAGGACGTGCATCTCACCCAACCTCTGCTCCATCCCTTCGCATCACATGTCTTTCTTTCTTCTCATACAGGCCAAGCTGGCACACAACAGGCAGAAGGGGTCACAGACCGGAGGAGGGACGGCTGACATCATTACCCTCACTGAGTTTGAGGAGGCAGCAACCGAGCTGACTGGGGAGGACAGGAATCGCTCCTGTGGGGAAGGGGAGATTGGCCTCTCCCAGCAACCAAGTACAGATCACAGCTCCATTACTTCATCAAATCCCGACGATCACAGTGAGTTATATGCAATCTTATATAGCTCATGCCCATTACCTGAAACTCTATTTTCTATTTTCTAGGCACCAGCAGATCAAGCCGACAAGGCAGTCAAGCACCAGGCCGAGCCCTCACACCACGTCCGAAGAGGAAGATCCAGAAGAACAATCATGATGCTCACATACACCCTCCGCCAGCTCAGAGACACACCTGTCGGTGGGGGACAGCTGCAGATTAGGCTCGGGCTAACTTTCTGGAGAACACCTCACTGACACGTCCCCGCAGCAGTCGGAGGCAGGGACGGCCCAGATCTCCGGCACTCGGAGGGCAGCTGGAGACCAGCCACCCACTTAGTCCGAGTCAGATAATGAGCCTCTGGAATTAGTCGCCAAATCAATGCTGGAGATGCAACAACAGGCAACAGAACATCAGGCAGAGATTCGACAGTCACTCAGCAGACTAGAGTGAACGATTGAGGAGTCCATCCATGTTCTGTCTGATGTTGTGGCTCTGACATACGAGGTCGCCATGGGAAGGCTGGCAACTACCATGGAGACCTTAGTCTAGCAGGCCTTGCTGGCTTTGTGCTCGGTCCTGCACTCCATGGCCACTCACCCTAGTGGGCACCATCAGGATGTAGGCGACATAGGGATGAGGCGCATTAACCTCCCTCCAGGTGCACCATCTACTGCAGGTGTGAGGGTGGGACCCTTGGGCACCCACAGGGAGGATGAGTATCATCCAGACACTCTGAAGGCCTCCTCTCAGGACACTCCAAAGGTGTGCAGCAGCTCACGGTCCCCTCTGCCTGTGACCCCATCCACTCCGGCTGCTCAGGCCACCAAGGGTTCTTCTGCACCTGAGCAGGTGACCCTTATCAGGCCGGGGCCCTCCAGGCCTCGAGGCACCAGAGGATGTCCACCAAGGTCAATGCAAATATCAGGACTTGGAGTCAGCAGGCTGCCTCCACCTCTGCTGCAGATGTCAGGGCTGCACCCAGGCATAGCAGTAGTGCTAGGAAAGTTAAGAAAAATTGATGTCACTTTTGGGTCATGGGTGGGCTCTACATGTAAAGAAATTGCACTTTTGTGAATATATTTGATGGTTATGTGAATGTTTTGGTCAACTGAAGGCATTGTGATTTTGTTCTTTGGAATCCTCTTATGTCGAGGTTTACTCTTCCCCCACTCAGTGATAGTGTCCCACTGTGAGATTCACATTCCTGTGATGTCAACCTCAGTTGAACTAGTCACCACACCCTTGTGTGATATCAAGGAGATGTGTTTAAATCTTTATTGGAAGTGTGTGATGTAAGCGTTTCTAACCCTCCTTCCTCAAGGAACATCATTGAGTGAGGCAGCTCATCGGCATTGATATTCTCGCGGTATTTGTGCCTCCTCAGTGGTAGTGGCAGGAGAAAGGGCTTGCATGGGAGGAGGAGATCCTTAGGCTTGTCCACATTTTAGTCGCAGCAGTGGTTGCATCATTAGATGGCAGCGAAGGCTTCGAGTTTTCCCTTACATCGCTCTTGTTCCTCAGTGCTCCCTCAGTTCCCAGAGTGAGCTCACTCATAAGGCCCCACGAACCAAAGCAAAGATCATGGCTTGATAATTTATGAGGCCAGAATGCACAAGTGTGAATGCAGGCCTCATTCCCACTGCAAGTGGGTGACATCCCCTGAGATGAAAGTAAATGGCATTAAGGGCTAGGAGAGATGTGGCCATATGCCCTCATTTAATTTTACTCTTCCTGGAGCCTGTCAGCAATTAACGTGTCACGGGCATGTCTCCCATGTCTTCCTTCCTCCATGGCGTGATCATGCTCATACTGACCCTCAGCAGCCTCCTCAGGTTCCTGGGCCTCTGGATCTTCATCCTCCGAGGAGCACTCATCCTCCTCCAGTTCATCATCTGGCAGGGGTTCACCTCTTTGTATTGCCAGGTTGTGAAGGGCGCAACACACGGTGATGATGCAGGAAACCCTGTCGGGAGTGTATTGTAGTGAGCTATCAGAGCGGTCCAAGCATATGAAGCGCATCTTCAGAAGCCCTATGGTCTGATCTATAAGGGATCATGTGGAGCTGTGAGCAACATTGTGCCTCGCCTTGGAATGACTCTGAGGGCGACGCACTGGTGCTATCAGCCAGCATTTCAGTGGGTACCCCTTATCCCCAAGCAGCCATCCTTGCAGATGTAATGGCCCCTCAAAAATCTCAGTCAACTGGGAGTAACACAGGATGTAGAAGTCATGGCAATTACCAGGGTACTGTGCACAAACATGCAGTATGTGCTTCCAGTGACCACACACCAGTTGTACAATGATGGAATGGTAGCCCTTGAGGTTTATAAACATTAGGGGCTGCTGCCATCGAACCCATGTAGCTATATGGGTGTGGTCTATTGCACCCTATACTCTTGGCAAGCCTGAGATGGTGGCAAAGCCAGCAGATCTTGCAGCCTGGCTATCTTCGTCCAGAGCAAACCTGACATAATGATGGGCCATCCTGTAAAGGACTTCTCTTTTATGCATCGATGTGTTGTGAACTGAGAGATATCACACAGGTCCCCTGTTGATCCTTGGAAAGACCCAGAAGAAATTTAGCGCTATGGTCACCTTCAAAGCCACTGGCAGGGGGCACCCTCCAACTCCACATGATGTCAGGTCTTCACGAAGAATGTGTCAGATGTGACGTACCAGAGCTCGGGACAAGTGCAGACGTGCATGACATTGCCTCTCATTCATTTGTAAATAGGAGACTCTTCCACGATAGACCCGAGGTCTGACGATTTGCCTCGGTTGTCTGGGTCTCTCCTCCTGACCTCCTGCTCATACTCTGGCTCCGCTTGACCAACTCCCTTAGGCGTGACCTCCTGCTGGAGCTGCGTGCAGCGTCGCCTCTCCCTTCTTTGCACCACCACCCCACACCCCCAATTGCTTTAGGACTCCGACAAGGGCAGCATTGAGCTCTAGAGCCATATCTTCTCTCTGAAAAGAAACACTGAAGACATTAATGATTCAAGGGGCAAGAAAGTGAAGCTCAGAAGATGGCACATATGAAATCTGTAAGGGTCCATAGGTTTTCCTGCCCTACTTACATGGTGCCCTGTCCCTGAGACACACATCGAGGTGACCAAGCTGGCACCACAGATATGTAACATCTTAAGCCCTGCGTGGGATGCTAAAGTTTAAGTGAGGTGAGTGACCCAGCCTAGCTCTGTGCTCCAATCTCTGATATGGCATATTAATGACCAATCAGTTGCTCATGGTCAATGAGTGGATCCCCTTTGGCTTGTTAGAAATGTCACATCTAGTGAACAGGTGACAGGCCTTCATTGATGGAATGCCATATATGATACAGCTGTGCCTCCTTCACTACTGCCTGCATTCCCAAATTCTACATTCTTATGTGTTACTCTTGAGATTCAGCGACTGTGATGTGAAGGCACTGAGTTCTGAGTAGCCATTTAACAGTGTTAATGAAGCCATTGGCTTTCATCGCAAGGATCTCTTCCTCCTTTCTTTCTACGCAGACTCCTGTTCATTCTTGCAGCAACAACAAGTTAGATGGTGACTCTAGAAAGGCCCACTAGTGTTTGACCTCCCTCCTCACTGCCATTACACGTCCTCCCCCCCCACTTGCCCTCCTTGAGTTCATCCTTCTCCCTCACTGCCATTCCACAGCTTTCCCCTTGCGCCCTTGTGTTCACCCTTCCCCCTCCCTGCCATCCCACAGCCTTCCTTCCCAGTTGCACTCCTTGTGTTCATCATCCCCACCTTCACCTCACAGCCCACCCCCGGGTGAAGTGCTAGTTTCTGAAAATGGAGTTCTGCCTAACTACCACTAGACAGTGGTGTTCATTGTGGACAACAGTCTGAGCCATCAGGAGTAGAAGACCCCTGCACTCCCCAACCCCGGCCACAGTACTGAAAGTGGAGGCCTGCGTGAGTACCGCAGCACAGTGGTGTTCTTCGGGACACGTAGGTATGAGTAGGGGCAGACCAATCCTACAGCCCAGCAGAGTGGCATTCATCTCAACAAGACCCGCGCAGTGCTATGGCAAGTAGGCTATGTAGTTTGCACTCACCTTGAAGTTATGAGCAAACTGATGCCTGACTTGTGCATGCCACCCCTTTTCAAATGGGTTTGAGGCCAACATAATGTCCCTCTGATGTGAAGCAATATTGGAAGGCGTGGCAAGGCTACTGTGAGCAGCTGTTTGAATGGGCATTCATGAGATGTTAATGAATGCAAATGCTGTTCACACCACTGGTTGGTGGGATAAATGACCTGCCATCAACCTGCCATCAGGAGAATTGTAAACTGTTTTTACGCCGGCAGATTTCCGACTTTTTGCCTGCCACTGGATTCTCTGCTCCTGCCCGCTACGAAACCCGCCGTGGGTGGGTTGGGAAAATTCTGCCCAATGTCTTGGCAAGTCACCAAGGCTCCTTCGACAGCACCTTTCAAATCCATGACCTCTAGCACCCAGAAGGACAAGGGCAGCAGATGCATGGGAACACCATCACCTGCAAGTTCCCACCCAAGCTACACACCATCCATTGCCATTCCTTCATTGTCACTGGGTCAAAATCCTGGAACTTCCTTCCTAACAGCACTGTGGGTGCAGCGGTTCAAGAAGGTGGCTCACCACCATCTTACCAAGGGCAATTAAATTAGGAATGGACACTAAATGCTGGCCTAGCCAATGACGCCCACATCCTGTGAAAAATATTGATAAAAAACTTGGTAAAATCACAGCAATATGCTGCATAATATTACCAGATTGCTTGCATTCACAGTACTTTGTTTTTGTCCTAGGTTCATATATTAACAAGTCATAGTGCTTTTATTTCAGGGTGATTGCTGAAAATATTGAATTACAAAACATGCCAGATCTGTCCATATTTTCCACCCAAAACATTATTGAATGTTGCTTCTCCTTTGCAATGACTTGCTCTGTAGGAGCTGCTTATTATTGGTTGGGCTTTCTTTCTTCTACTGGCCTAGAACTGTGATTACCAATTGTGCAGCTTGCCATGGTGACAGTTCATTTCCATGGTCGATGCTCCTGGCGTTTCCATGCTGCTGATATCAGGCAGTTTTTCATGTGATGGGGATATATGGGTTTGAGCAGCAAGCCTCTCTGTGGTTGGGAATGAAGCACGTGAAGATAGCCTACCTGTCTGATTTTTCTACATTTTCGTCTGCAATACTGCTCAATTTGGGACAGTAAAAAGAAATAATTACATTTGTATGACACCTTTCGTGACTACATGACGTCCCAGAGCACTTTATAGCCAATGAAGTACTTTTGAAGTATATGCAATGTTTTACAGTGGGAAACACAGCAAGTTCCCACAAACAGAAATATGACAATGACCAGATGATCTGTTTTTGTGACGTTAATTGCAGGATAAATTTTGTCTCTGGGACTGGAGAGAACACCCCTGCTCTTCTCCACAATAGTGATGTGGAATCTTTATGTTCGCCTGAGAGGGCAGATGAGAGCAGGTTTAAAGTTTCATCCAAAGACAGCACCTCCAACATTGCAGTACTCCCCCAGTACTGCACTTGAGTGTCAGCTTAGAGTTTGTGCTCAAGTCCTGGCATGGGACCTGAACCCTCAACCTTGTGACCCAAAGGCAAGAGTGTTACGAACTGAGCAGAGGAATATTGAAGTCTTACTTTAGTGACCATAAATCATACCGGATTTCAAAACTCTATTTTACATTTTTTAATATTATGCCTGTGTATTCATAGTGGTGCAATAAACACAGATTTACACGTTTAGGTATGTGATTTTTTAAAACAATGATAATTCCATAGGTAAACATCAACTTGGTATGGACCAAAATGTTCCTAATCTCATATGCTGGGCTCTACTGTGAAATGATTTGAACTGTTCAGCAATGGGACTCAATAGCCTCAGTTTCTCTGTAACTAGGGAGGAGAAATATTTGTCAGGATTGCCACTCCTGATTGCTATCAAGTGATTCCTGCTGGGAAGTTTGTGTGTGTGTGTGTGTGTGTGTGTGTAAGGGCAATGAATGATTAGCTTCAGCTGTGATGCTCCATGCTTGAATGACCATCGCAACAATCAGCCTCTAAGCTCATGCATTAAGAATAGTCTCTTGGGCGATACCGGAAGGCTGTCAGCACCTGTGGAACCATATTCCAGCATCAGTCACTGCCTTCGCGAGAGAGGAGGGAAGAGTGAAAAACCAAAACACATTTGTATTTGTCTGTTTGAATTGATATTTAGTAGAGTATAGAAAGTTATACAAATAAAATTTAATTTATATTAAATATGGGATCACTGAGATTTGCTGTATATGCGGGCTGATTTGGAAAACAAAGCTCCCTCATATAAACAAGTTATGTTAAGCCAAAAAGAAAACAATAATTTGGATTTCCCTCTTCACTGTAATGCTGTTAAGTGTGAGGTGGAAGCACCATCACTGTTCATTACCTGCACCTCTACCTCTGTCCCATTTTCTGTAGTCAAGGTAGTTTAAAACTATACTGAGATTGCCAGGACTATTTACATCACTACCTCAGCTGGGGGCATGAAAATTGCTGTAGTGCCTTGCTACTGCTTCACCTGCAGTCTGTCATAAATGCTTTAATCACAGAAAATGGTTCATCTTCAAGGACCAAGGACATTCTGGAAGAATTCTGAGGTGCAGAGGGATCCAGGTGTTTTAGTGCATGAGTCACAAAAGGTTAGTGTGCAGGTACAGCAAGTAATTAAGAAGGCTAATGGAATGCTATCCTTTATTATGAGAGGAATCGAACATAAAAGTAAGAATGTATATATTATACAGTTAAACAGGGTGAGATCGCACCTCGAATACTGTGTGCAGTTTTTTGGTCTCCTTATTTTAGAAAGAATGCAAATGGACTGGAGGTGGTTCAGAGGAGGTTTACTAGATTGATACCTGGAATAAGCGGATTGTCTTATGAGGAAAGATTGAACAGACTGGGCTTGTTTCCACTGGAGTTTAGAGGGGTGACTAGATTGAAGTATATAAGATCCTGAATGGCCTTGACAAGGTGGACATCGAAAGGATATTTCCTCTTGTGGGTGAGTCCAGAACTAGGGGGTACTATTTTAAAATTAGGGGTCGCCCTTTTAGGACAGAGATGAAGAGAAATTTTTTCTCTCAGAAGCTGTGCGACCTTGGAACTCTTTGCCTCTGAAGGCAATGGAGGCAGGGTCATTGAATATTTTTAAGGTTGAGGTAGATAGATTCTTCTTAGGCAAGGGAATCAAAGGTTACCGGGGGTTGATGGGAATGTGGAATTCGAAACACAATCAAACAAAGCCGTGATCTTATTGAATGGCGGAGAAGGGGCAAGGGGTTGAATGGCCTACTTCTGCTCCAATTTTGCATGTTCACATTGACTTTTAACCATTTGGCAGAATTCCTCTTTTATTTTATTATTGTTTTGTGTGTGTGAGTTAGGGTATTTAGAAAGAGTAATTATTATACTTTCACATTTCATGCTGTATGTTAATAAGTATTATCTTTCTACTTGACAAGTCTGGTTTAATAATAAACTAATAATTTTGTTGTTTATTGAAGAAAGCTTGGCATTGAGTGGTTATTCTGAGATTAATAGGTACAGCACATGTTTAGCCATATAGCTAGCTGGAAAATCATTTAAATATGTGTTGTGATCCATGAAGTAGTGGAACTGGAGATAGACAGTGCACTCCTCCTTTCCCAGTTGTAACAACTCCTCCCCAGTTCGTAGTCTGTACAGAAATGATCTGATTTGTATGTCATGGATCTAAAGTGGATGACCTCACACTTCCCCATGTTGAATTCAATCTGTCCCAGGAAACTTAATTTGATATGTCCATTTGTAACTTCCTGTTCCCATCTACACAACTTATTATACCTCATAACTTAATGCCATCTCAAAACTTGGATGTATAACTCTGTTCATCTAAGTCATTGATCTTTATACAAAAAAGCTGAGGCCCAGAATAGATCCCTGAGGATCACCGCTTGTCACACCTTGCAATCTCTACCTCCCAACCAATTAGCAACCCATGTCACAAGATTATCTCCATATGTACACTTTTTAATTTATTTTTTATTTAACTTATCAATTTTTTTTTATTCATTCATGGGATGTGGGCTTTGCCAGCATTTATTGCCTATCCCTAGTTGCCCTTGAGAAGGTGGTGGTGGTGAGCTGCCTTCTTGAACCGCTGCAGTCCATGTGGTGTAGGTACACCCTCAGTGCTGTTAGGAAGGGAGTTCCAGGATTTTGACCCAGCAACAGTGAAGGAATGGCGATATATTTCCAAGTCAGGATGGTGAGTGACTTGGAGGGGAACTTTCAGGTGGTGGTGTTCCCATCCATCTGTTGCCTTTGTCCTTCTGAATGGGAGTGATCATGGGTTTGGAATGTGCTGTCTAAGGAGCCTTCCTGCAGTGCACCTTATAGATGGTACACACTGCTGTTACTGTGCGTCGGTGGTGGAGGGAGTGAATGTTTGTGGATGTGGTGCCAATCAAGCGGACTGCTTTGTCCTGGACGGTATCCAGCTTCTTGAGTGTTGTGGGAGCTGCACTCATCCAGGCAAATGGGGAGTATTCTATCACATTTGTGATTTGTGCCTTGTAGTTGGTGGACAGGCTTTGGGGAGTCAGCAGGTGAGTAACTTGTCAAAAGATTCCTAGCCTCTGACCTGCCCTTGTAGCCACAGTATTTATATGGCTAGTCCAGTGCTGCTTGATAGCACTGTTGATGACCCTTTCCATTACTTTACTGATGATCGAGAGTAGACTGATGGAGCAGTAATTGGCCGGGTTGGATTTGTCCTGCTTTTTGTGTACAGGACATACCTGAGCAATTTTCCACATAGCCGGGTAGATGTTAATGTAGTAGCTGCACTAGAACAGCTTGGCTAGCAGCGCGGCAAGTTCTAGAGCACAAGTCTTCAGTACTATTGCAGGAATATTGTCAGGGCCCATAGCCTTTGCAGTATCCAGTGCCTTCAACCATTTCTTGATATCACGTGAAGTGAATCAAATTGGCTGAAGACTGGCATCTGTGATGCTGGGGACCTCTGGAGGAGGCCAGGGTGGATCATTCACTCGGTACTTCTGACTGAAGATTGTTGCGAATGCTTCAGCCTTATTTTTTGCACTGCTGTGCTGGGCTCCTCCATCATTGTGGATGGGACTATTTGTTCAGCCTCCTCATCCAGTGAGTCTTCAGGAGCTCTATATAAACACCATCCATAAGCAAGTAAAAAGAATTCATATAAAAACCAAGCATCTAATGTATCTTACATTTGTTTTCTAGTGGAAGCATTTGACCCTTATAGCTTGCGGCTGTGCCAGCCCTGATTTTCACCCAAACACTTAGTGGGAACAAGGCAGGTGAACAATCAATCAGGAGTGCAGAAATAGGATTCCTCATGAATAAATTCAAATAGAGGTCCTATCATTAGAACCCAGACTCAATTTTAACTTGGCAGGTCAGAAGTCTCACCCAGTGACATAATTGTTAAGTAAAACTAATGGGATTAGCTTCACAATGTGGCTGGAAGCAATATTTAAACAGGAACTTATCTGCAAGCAATTCAGCTCATTCAGATCTAAATGCTATTGTGAATCATCAATTTCCAAGGCACTTCTAAGTTTGCAGTTTGCTTCTGATTGTCTCCCCCTGCCTTAGCCTAATTAATCACCTACTGTTTACCATTGGTGCTGATTTTGCTTCAAATCCTTTGAATGGATGAACATGCATTTAGAGAATGAGTGAGGAACAGCAGCAACAACCTCAAAAATCAGAACATGCAGCAGGTAACCCGTTAGAAAATAGCACGTCAGGGGAGCTGCCCATGGACTGGAGAGAGGGTTTAATTTAAACAAAAACAAAAACAAAACTAAAATAAAAATACCTGGAAAAACTCAGCAGGTCTGACAGCATCTGCGGAGAGGAACACAGTTAACGTTTCGAGTCCATATGACTCTTCAACAGAACTAAGGAAAAATAGAAGAGAGGTGAAATATAAGTTGGTTTAAGGGGGGGGGACTTTTTCCAGGTATTTTTATTTTAGTTTTGTTTTTGTTTTGGATTTCCAGCATCTGCAGTTTTTTGCTTTTATCTTAGTGTTTAATTTAAACAACCCTGATTTCTCCTCTCACCAGCTGTAGGTAAACAGAAAGGTGTTTTTGATTTTTGTTTTCCCCCTTTATATGTGGCGGTGTATTTTCCCAACTCCTCAGTTTTGGTGTGATCCAATTCTTTATTAATAACACCACAGCAAACTCAAGATAGGGTGGCCTAAAAAGGGTTAGTTTGTTTTTACATACACTCAAAACGCAGAAGCGGGGTGGTGACACTACATAGCCCCCAGTACATTCATACAATAAGAGAGGGATAAGGGAACGAAAGAGATACAGGGCAAAGACCACAGACAAAATAAGAATTATTGTTTCATGTGAGTCCAGAATCAAAAGTCCGGTAGTGTACCATAGGAACAGGAGAAGGCCATTCATTACGTCGAGCCTGCTCTGCTATTCAATACGATCATGGCTGATTGAACACTTCAATGCCTTTTATCCATACTATCCCCATAACCCTTTACATTAGTGTTAATCAGAAATCTATCAATCTCTGCCTTAAACATACTCAATGGCTGAGCTTCCACGGCCCTCAAAAATATATATCACTTAACAGAGGTTAGAAGGCTGAAACTGTTGCTGGGTAATCCACTATTCGAATAGTGATGACTTCCACGATGGGACAGGTGCACAGAGATGAATTAGTCTTTTAGGTGCTGTTACAGAAGTTCCAGTAAAAAAAACAGTATAGGTGGGGGCCAGGTATTCAAAAACCTGGCCAGAGCCCTTTTCTGCTGTTGCTTGCTAGGTGGAAAATGGCAGTCTGCTTTTCAGCTCCATAAGGCAATATTACAGGCTCTTGCATCTTGCAGGGGATGGAGGGGGGTGCGGGGGGAAGACTTGGGGGTGTCATGTAACAGGACTCCCACTTCTCAACCTCAGTTTGGACAAAGAATGTATATTCCGTCTTGAGATACTTAATATTTCAACAATTAATGAGTTCAACAGAGGTTCCAGGGTCCTTTTGTCTTTGCAGATGGGTCGTCTCTGTTTGCTGGGGATCTGGCCTTAGAAATGTAAAGTGCCTTTGTATGATTCTTTGGGATTTGATCTCTATAGTCACGGGTGCATTAGCACTCCTTTAGAGATAATGAGGTTGCTCCTACAAAAACAGAAAATGCTGGAAAAACTCAGCAGGCCTAGCAGCATCTGTGGAGAGAGAAACAGAGTTAATGTTTCAAGTCTGTATGACCCTTCTTCAGATTGCTTCTTCTCTGAAGGCCAGAAATTCCTTTTGCGTGAGTCATAGCCAGTCATGGCTTCAGCCAGTTTTAAAAAAAATAATTTTATAGATTAGCCAGGATAATGTATATGTATATTTTATAAAAATATACTGAGGTCTTAGCTCCCTGACAAAGGCTTTATTCAGCCCACAGAGTCTATAGACCAAAAGTCACTTTCCTGGGTATTTCTGAGGAACAGTGCACAAGGAGGTTGTCAGTAACCTATATAAAAACTTCCACCTGCTGGTAGAGGGGACCATGCTTTGCCAGTGGCTGTCAAAGTCACAACCACCTGTCGTCACTTTTTCTCCAGACTCCTGCAGAAGACGTCTTATGCATCTATCCATCTGCAGTGCACGGTGTCATCAATGCCTTCCTTTCCAGAGCAAACCATTAAATTACCTTCCCAATGATGCCAGCAGCCAGAATGAGAGAGATATTGAATTTGTAGTAGACCGACTTCCCTCATGTTCAGGGGATAATAGATTACGCTTGTCAGAGGATGGGCTAGCAGCTTTCGCCAACTGGAAGGGCTTCTACTCGATAATGTCCAAATGCTGTGTTGCCACCACAGAAGGATAATGTTGAGTTTGTACCAGTTTGGTGATAGTTGCCACGATGCCTTCATTCTGCAATACTAGTCATCCACCTATTTTTCAGTCCGTTCAGGACTATCCTGTGATGCCCCCTACTGGATACCCCCTACTGACTTGGCTGTTGACACCACTCCACAATCCCAACGCCCCTAAAGAACAGAGGTTGTAGTAAAGGTCAACATACCATTTGCCTTTATACTTGTTTGCTGTACCTGCATGTTAACGTTCTGTTTCATGCACAAGAACACCCAAATCCCTTTGACCATGCATATTTAATAGTTTCTCATCATTTAAAAAAAATCTGTTTTTCTAATCTTCCTACTAAAGTGAATAACCTCAAATTTCCCTGCATTATACTCCATTTGCGACCTTCATGTCCATTCTCAATCTACCTATATCTCTTTGCAAATTCTTTGTGTCTTCCTCAAAGCTTGCCATCCCACCTAACTTTGTATCAACAGTAAACTGGGATATGTTACACTCAGTCCCTTCATATAAGTCATTAATATAGATTGCACTGATAGCACTGATCTTTGCGACACCCCAGTGGTAATAATCTGCCAACTTGAAAATGACCCGTTTATTCTTCTCTCTGTTTTCTGTTCTTTAACTAATCATCTATCCATGCGAACATAATACTCCCACCCCCATGAGCCCTTACCTTGTGCAACAATCTATTGCGTAGTAACTTATTGACTATCTTTTAAAAATCCAAATATATTACATCCACTGGTCTCCCTTTATCTATCCTGCTAGTTAAAAAATTGAATACATTTTTCAAAAAGGGCAATTTCCCTTTCATAAAACTATGTTCACTCTGCCTAATATATTATGGTTTTCTAAGTGCCTTGTTAATACCTCCCTAATAATAGATTCCAGCATTTTTATGACAGCTGATGTCAGGCCAATTGGTCTGTAGCTCACTGCTTCCTCTGCCAACCCTTTCTTGAATAGCAGTATTACATTTTCTAGCTTCCAAACCACTGGGACCATTCCAAAATTGAAGGAATTTTACATAGAAACATTGAAAATAGGAGCAAGGAGTAGGTCATTCGGCTCTCCGAGCCTGGTCCGCCATTCAATATGATCATGGCAGATCCTCTATCTCAATGCCACACACCTGCTCTCTCCCCATACTCCTTGATGCCTTTAGAGACCAGGAATCTATCTATTTCCTTCTTAAATATATTCAGTGACTTGGCCTCGACAGCCTTCTGTGGTAAAAAGTTCCACAGGTTCACCACCCTCTGAGTGAAGAAATTTCTTCTCATCTCAGTTCTAAATGGCCTACCCTGTATCCTGAGACTGTGATCCCTTTTTCTAGACCCCCCCAGTCACAAGAAACATCATCCCTGCATTCAGCCTGTCCAGCCCTGTCAGAATTCTATACGTTTCAATGAGATCCCCTCTCATTCTTCTAAACTCCAACTAATACAGACCTGTCAGCCCAATCTCTCCGCATACAACAATCCTGCCATCTCAGGAATCAGTCTGGTGAACCTTCGCTACATTCCCTCTATGGCAAGTATATCCTTTCTTAAGTAAAGATGCCAAAACTGCACACAATACTCCAGGTGTGGTCTCACCAATGCCCTGTACATCTGCAGTAAGACATCCTTGTTCCTGTACTCAAGTCCTCTCGCAATGAAGGCCAACATACTATTTGCCTTCTTATCTGCTTGCTGCACCTGAATGCTTGCTTTCGGTGATTGGTGTACAAGGACACCCAGGCCCCTTTGTACATCAACATTTCCCAATCTATCACTATTTAAATAATACTCTGCCATTCTGTTTTTCCTACCAAAGTGGATAACTTCACACTTGTCCATGTTATACTGCATCTGCCATGTACTTTCCCACTCACTCAACCTATCTAAATCACCTTGAAGCCTCTTAACACCCTCCTCACTGCTCACATTCCCACCACGTTTTGTGTCATCAGCAAACTTGGAAATATTACTTTGCCTCGTCCAAATCATTGATATATATATAGGAAATAGCTGGGGCCCAAGCATTGATCACTGTGGTGCTTCTCTAGTCGCTGTCTGTCACTCCGTTTATTCCTACTCTCTGTTTCTTGTCTGCTAACCAATTCTCAATCCATGCCAATATATTAACCCCAATCCCATGTGCTTTAATTTTACACACTAACATCTTATGTGGGACTTTATCAAAATCTTCCTGAAAACCCAAATACACCACATCCATTGGTTCTCCCTTATCGATTCTGCTAGTTATGTCCTCAAAAAACTCCAGTAGGTTTGTCAAACATGGGCCTGAATTTTTCTGTTGTTGGGCATGCACGATCGGCGGGCCCTGGAGCAGCCGGATAACGGACCCCCAATCCCGATCGGCCCCTCACCGCGATTTCATGCTGGCTGGCCAATTAAGGGCCAGCCAGCATGGAACACATTCTGAGAAGCTCAGCACTGCCAGGGTGGGGGTGGGAAGAGGGCAGGTGACAGCATCACTGTGGGCCCAAGTGAGCGCTGCAAGAGAGCTCCCTGAAGGCAGACAGCTGCCTCAGGGAGCTGCAGACCTGCAAATAATGAAATAAAGCTGTAAAAAAATGTCCACGCATCACAATCAAGCACCTGATGCTTACCTCATAAAAATGCTGCCCCAGATTTTTATTTTAATTTTATTTCCTAATGGGAGTTTCATCCCGTCATTGGATGAGGTCTGATGAAAAATGTAAAGGCCGCCTGGCCAACTTGCCCGTCCACCAACCATAAGGTTGGATGAACCATGAAAAATCACAGACAATTATGCCATGAATGGGCTTAATCGCCGCTTAATTGTCGGCAGTCGCGCTTCCGACGTTTGCGCGTGCCCGCCGAGCGAAATATCGTGTGACTGCACTATGACATCGGGACGCTTTCCCGACATCACCCTGCGTGATTTTTATGCCACCTGCAGGATGTAAAACTCTGTCCACGATTTCCCTTTCATAAATCCATGTTGACTTTGCCTAAGATAAAGGCAAAATACTGCGGATGCTGGAAATCTGAAACAAAAACAAAAAATGCTGGAAAAATTCAGCAGGTCTGACAGCATCTGTGGAGAGAAAGACAGAGTTAACATTTTGAGTCCATACGACTCTTCATCTAGCTAAGAAAAGCAAAAATATGGTGAAATTTATAATGTTTAAGGGGGGTGGAGCAGGTGAAGCTGGATATAAGGCCAGTGATAGGTGGAGGCAAAAGAGAGATTGCCAAAGATGTCATAAACAAAAGGTCAAAGGTGTGTTGATGGTGGTGGTTGTACAGGCTAAAGGAGGTGCTAATGGTGACATTAAGGATAGAAAGCAGAATGTGCCAGACAAGCGTAAGCACCCGGGAAAGAACAACGAGCAAGTAACAGATGGCCCTAGTGGGGGAGTGGTGGGGGGAGGGGACTGTGCTGGGAAAAAAGTTTGAAAATAGGCTAAAAGGTGGGGATAAAACAATGAATAAAAGTGAAAATAAATTTAAAAAATAATAAATTTAAAATTTAAATGAATATTGAAAAAAGGGGATGAAAAAGGAGTGAGGATGGACGAGAGAGTTCATGGTCTGAAGTTGTTGAACTCAATATTAAGTCCGGAAGGCTGTAAAGTGCCTAGTCGGAAGATGAGGTGCTGTTCCTCCAGTTTGCGTTGAGCTTCACTGGAACATTGCAGCAGGCCAAGGAAGGACATGTGGGCATGAGAGCAGGATGGTGTGTTGAAATGGCAAGCAACAGGAAGGTCTGGGTCATGCGTGCGCACAGACCAAAGGTGTTCCGCAAAGCAGTCACCCAGTTTGTGTTTGATCTCTCCAATGTAGAGGAGACTGCATTGGAAGCAGCGAATGCAGTGGAACAAATTGAGGGAAGTGCAGGTGAAGCACTGCTTCACTTGAAAGGAATGTTTAGGCCTGTGGACGGTGAGGATGGGGGAAGTAAAGGGGCAGGTATTGCACCTTCTGTGATTTCATGGGAAGGTGCACTGGGATGGGGTTGGGGGTGAATGAGGAGTGGACCAGGGTGTCCCGGAGGGAATGGTCCCTCTCGAATGCCGATGGGGGGAGTGAAGGGAACATGTGTTTGGTGGTGGCATCATGCTGGAATTGGCGGAAATGGCGGAGGATGATCCTTTGAACACAGAGGCTGGTGGGGTGAAAAATGAGGACAAGAGGGTCCCTATCTTTGTTCTGGGAGGGAGAGGAAGGTGTGAGGACAGAGGTGCGGGAGATGGGTCAGACACAGTTGAAGGCCCTGTCAACCACCATGGGTGGGAAACCTCGGTTAAGGAAGAAGGAAGACATGCCAGAAGTGCTGTTTTGGAAAGTGGCATCATCGGAACAGATGCGACGGAGGCGAAGGAACTGAGAGAATGGGATGGAGTCCTTACAGGAAGCAGGGTGTGAGGAGCTGTAGTTGAGGTAACTGTGGGAGTCGATGGGCTTGTAATGAACATTGGTGGACAGCTATCACCAGAAATTGAGACAGAGAGGTCAAGGAAAGGAAGGGAAGCATTGGAGATGAACCATGTGAAATTGATGGAGGGGTGGAAATTGGAAGCAAAATTGATACATTTTTCCAGGTTCAGATGAGAGCATGAAGCGGCACTGAAACAATCATTGATGTACTGAAAAAAGAGTTGTGGGAGGGGGCCTGAGTAGGACTGGAACAAGGAATGTTCCACATACCCCATAAAGAGGCAGGCATAACTGGGGCCCATGCGGGTACCCATAGCCACACCTTTTATTTTGAGGAAGTGAGACAAGTTTAAGGAGAGATTGTTCAGTGAGAGAACAAGTTCAGCCAGGCAGAAGAGAGTGGTGGTGGATTGGGATTGTTCAGGCCTCTATTCAAGGAAGAAGCAGAGAGCCTTCAGACCATCCTGGTGGGGGATGGAGGTGCAGACGGATAGGACATCCATGGTGAAGAGGAGGCAGTTAGGGTCAGGGAACTGGAAACTGTAGAGCATCAGAGGAATCGCGGATGTAGGTGGGCATCAGAGGAATCGTGGATGTAGGTGGGAAGAGACTGGGCAAGGGGAGAGGGAACGGAGTCAAGATAGGAAGAAATTAGTTCTGTGGGGCAGTAACAGGCTGACATGATCAGTCTACCAGGAGAGTCCTGTTTGTGGATTTTGGGAAGGAGGTAGAAGGGGGCTGTCCGAGATTGGGAGGCTATGAGGTTGGAAGCTGCAGAGGGGAGATCTTCAGAGGATATGAGATCAGTGACAGTCCTGGAAACAATGGCTTGACATTCAGTGGTGGAGTCATGGTTCAGGAGGAGGTAGGAAGAAGTGTCTGAGAGTTAGCGCTCAGCCTATGCGAGGTAGAGGTCAGTACGCCAGACAACAATAGCACCACCCTTATTGGCAGGTTTGCTAAGAAAGTCAGGGTTGGACCTGAGAGAATGGAGTGTGGCAAGTTCAGAAGAAGACAGGTGAGTGGGTGAGAGGAGCAGGGAAATTGAGGTGGCCGATGTTACGCCGACAGTTCTCAATGAAAAGATCAAGAGAAGGTAAGAATCCAGAGGGAGGGGTCCAGGTGGAGGGAGAGTATTGGAGGTGGGTGAAAGGATCCGTTGAACAGGGGGAGGACTCCTGCCCAAAGAAGTGAGCACGGAGACGAAGGTGGTAGAAGAAGAGTTCAGCATCATGCCGAGCCTGGGAATTCATTGAGGTGAGGGCGTAAGGGTATGAAACTGAGTCCTTAGCTGAGTACTGAACTTTCAGCACCAGAGAGGGGAAGGACAGGGGGTATGGTGAATACATGGAAAGGGCTGGGATTAGAAGACAGGATGGGGCCAGAGAGATGGGAAGGGGTAGAGGGTCATGGATGTACATTGGTATCAATGAGTTGTTGGAGCTTGCATTCCTTGCAAGCTTCTAATCCCAGCAAACCGTTAAATTGCTTTGATGAGGCCATATTAGAAATCTTTGGTTATGAGAGTGAGTGAGGGAAGGTGAACCATGAGGCTCTTTTTCATTCTGCTATCTCCTCATTCACTAAGATATTGGCAGAAAACCAAGCACTAAAATATCAGACACAAAAAATTGTCATGTAAGCTAGAATGAACACCGTACAGGGAATATCGTAACAGCCAGCCATCAGCTTTAGCAGCAGAGAATAAACAGGTATTTCATTTATACAATTCATTGGAGAAGCACTTGAAAGAAGAAATAGGATATAGTGGAATAAATGTATACCATATCCTATCACTAAAAAGAATCACCAGAACAAGAAGTCCTAAATGCTCAAGCGTATACCACAAAATTGAAAAAATGGCTGAACTTGATTTCAATTTTGCCTAGGGAATTTCTTTGGGATGCTGCAGAGTAAATTAGTAGCTCAACAAAGAAAGATTATTCATAGTAGGTGAGGTAGTCTAGACAGCATTGTCGGTGACAACGTTGTGGGCCACATCTGTTGAAAGGAGAGTTAGCTGAATGGGTGGCTCAGACTGAAGTTAACTTGAATGAATGCATGGTGCTCTAGTTTTCTGGCTCATATTCTCCTTGTCAGCGCCTACACCCTGCTTTGGCTTTGGTTGCAGGCTGCTGCCCTATTGATCCTCTGTGGTAAGGCTGCTTTGTATGGAAAAATTGAGCAACATGCACCAGACACATGATGATCTTGGAGATGTTGCCAGGGTGTGTTACAATGTCGGTAGAGACCAGTAACTTTTTAATTCAAACACAAGTTCAAAAGCAATTCAAACTTCCAGCTATTAAAGGAAAGAATTACACCATAAGGTTTCACATTTTCAACAAAAACTTTTATTGTACAAGATCTAAACAATGCAAGTATTAGTAACTTAACACTATATTTCATAAACACATTCTATAAACCCAAAAATCTCAAAAGAACACTCCCTGTTTTACTTTTATCTCCACCTAGAGTTCCCCTATACTTTACAGGATCTTAAGGGTCCCTTCACTTCTCCTGGGACCAAGCCAATGTGTGCCACAGCTTTCAGGAATCCACTTTGATTCTCCTCAGTGTTTCCACTATTCTCCAAGCTAAAAGACAAAATTTAAAACAAAACCCTCCCTGAAATCTATCCTAATGGCAACATGACAGGCCTGGAATGTCCCTGGTAAAGATTTAAACTAATTAGTTACAATTCCCGAACCTTCCCTTCATTCTGGGAAACCATATGAATAATTTAAACCCCTGATTGAAACTGCTGTAGACATCATGGGCTGAATTTTCCCCATGCCGTGGGGTTTGTGTGGGGGTGGGCGCGAATCTAATCAGCGCCCCTAATCGGCGATGCACCGCCATTTTACATTGGCCCGCCCAGTGTGACGCTCACCCTGAAGCGCTGAGCGGTCCCTGTGTGGTGGGGGAGGGGAGGGGGGATTCCCTGAGTTGTTCCTTGTATTCTTTCCTGCACGCGCGTTTGACACGGTAAATTTAAATAAAGGGGAATAAAAACTTTTAAAACATGTCCCCTCATATGGCACTGTCACATGAGCTGGGACAGGTGAAAGAATTATTTTTAAAATTTTTATTGACTTTTAAAACACTTCATGAAACCTCATCCCGCCCGTGGATGAGGTTTTATGAAAAATGCGAAGGCCGTCTGGGCTCTTCACCTGCCAACCAACCTTAAGATTGGACGAGCATCTCAGCTAATTGAATTAATTACTTTTTAAATGGCCTTAATAGGTCTTTGACAGTTCGGCAGGTGCGCAGCCAACTTGGCTGCGCGCCTGTCGAACTGAAAATCTAAATGACGCGTGGTGACGTCAGGACGCCTGCCTGACATCACTGTGCGTCATTTTACACGTTGGTGAGCGGGCCCCACCCCCGCTCACTGACCGGAGGATTCTGCCCCATATCACCACAAAGGGGGTCAGAGAATTAGCCTACTGTTTAGTTTCCAATATTTCCCACTATGGCCTTATAAAATAAATCTAGTCCACCCTTTGATTTGCAATCACTTTAGGTCTGTTCACCAGCTTCTCAAACCAGCTGTTTTAATTCATCTTACATTTAAAGATGGCAATTCCCAAACTAAAGGTTACATTCCTGAAACATATGAATCGTAAAATTAAATGTTCGTAACAGGCTGCAATATAAAACATCCCCAACATATCATGTCACCATTGATCATTGCCAAATGGGGCCCTCTGGATATATTTGGTGGGGTAATGGCAGGTTCAAACAATCCAACTCTCGTGCCAGCTGATCATCCTAGCGTGCCTTGTTTCATCTTGCACCACATAAACCATTAAAATGCTTTAAAGAAACAAACTGCATCATTCCTTTTAAATTTGACATACAGAAAACAACTTTGTCCCTTTAAGGATGCCTTATCACATACAGCATGTGGGCAATGCCCATTATGAAAGGGCTGTATTAATGTTAGATGTGACTTTCACCCAAAAATTGAGAAATCATTACTTCTACAAAATGCCTTTATGTGATATCAGACGACAGCTTAATGAAGCTCTTAAGCACTCTGTAATAGTTTGGAGAGATGGGTTATTGCAATTGCAAATATTGGAATTATGCAACATTATGGAAAGCAAGATTTCTTGGTACTTTCATGCTTAAGAATTGCCAAAATGAATATTCTTGTCGGACGGAAATTTTAGTTTTGTGTTTTAATTCTCGCTGTGAGTGATCATCATCCATAACAGGACAAGGAAGACACAAGTGTAACTGAGGCCTGAATTTTCATGCCCATTTTCAGCGTGCTTTCTGTGTAAAATTAGGACATCAGCTGATTTTGAGAAACAAAATTGGGTGGAAGTCATTCCACCAGCTTTCCAGCTCATTATCTCTATCCTTACATTTCCTAATGCAATTTGGTCCATCCTGCAATCCACCACATAAGTAACAATGAGCAAGATCATTATAAGATATAGAAATGAGACTAGAGGTACTGTTGCCCCAAATTTCCCAGTGTTATGCTGGCAATGCACGACAGGTAAGTTAAATGAGAGCTATAAGTCACAACAATTGAAAGGTCCAATTGAGATAAGCAGAAGTAAAAAGCTTCTAAGCCAAGTCCGTAAAGAATTTGAGTAGCTTGGAATGACTTATTAGAGTAATGTTTTCGACATACTGCCTACACAGCCTTGGATTTGCTTCTGACTGCATCAGCCCCCAACATTGACCAAATTAACCTAAAATAGTGTATACATAGTGTCTCTTCAATGATTCCACAAGGGGAAAAGGCTTTACCTAATACCCACCTCTTATCGTGTTATTGTCCTTCTTGTATACAACTGGATATGGAACTTGCACTCCCTTGAAAACTAATTAACATTGTCTTTTCAAGGCATGGCTGTGAAATGAATTTCTGTCCCCAGTTTCTACAAGCAAAACAAGTATATTGGTATTGTGACATGATGGATTGAAGAAATAGGATAGAAAAGATGTCTGAATTTAATTGTTGCTCAGCACAATAAAGAGAGAGGTCTTTCATTATGAAATAGGAAAGCTGTCACAGGGGCTGATAGACAAGGATGGAAAAAGAGGTAAGTAAAATTTCTGATTTATAATTTAAAGAGTATTTAAATTGTGATTCCTTTTACAGAATGACAATTATTAGTCTAAATTTTATTATCATTATCCCATACAAATTGAGATTGTTGATGGAGAGGCTACTGCCAGCAATGACCCCTCCACACAAACAGTTTTTTTAGTTAAGAGAAATTTGTTTTCACTTTCTAATTTATCTTAATCATTTGGCCATAAATTAAAAAGTAAAAACAAATTGATCTTGCGTAAAATAATAATTGTTCTCTAATTACACTATATATTGAATATTAAAAGCTGTACAGTGCAATTAGGGTAAAAATATTTTACATTGATTAAAAATTATGAAGTACAATTATTTTTGACAATAGGCATTATGAGACTGACTTATAAAAAACAGTGTTGAGGTAAGGTTTGTTTGTTAATGTTATTCAAAAGCCTGGATCATGAATGCTAAGAATCTTGTAACATTTTACCCACAGAGAAGGTTGTGATGGCACATAACTGTAATGTTAATTAAAGTGGTCACTACTAATCTTTGGTTTACTTTAATAAAAGATAAGATTCAATGCCTGGGTGAGTCATTGTACAGTTTCAGGCTGAGCCATAGGGGAGAATTTAAACTGGATGCGCAGGGAAACTTGTCGACTTGCCAGCAAGGCCACGTCCTTGTTTAAATATGTAAATCAGGTCTCGATCTGGGTGGTTTTATAATTGGCTTCTGCGTTCCTGAGCAAAGGAAGGTAAAGAAAACAATCTAGGGATCCTTCTCTTGTTCCTTGCAGGGTAGCGCTTGTGTAGATATCAGGTGATGTTGCTATCTGTCTCCTGAGGCAAATAGCCTGCTGACATTTATTGCCCAGACTTACATCAGAATTAATATTTGGGTTAATTGGGTGGAGGGTTGCCAGCACTTGTGGAACTATAATCAGCAGCTTCAGGATAGATGAGCAAGGAAAATAGGGAAAAATTGACATGGACAAAAAATGGTTTATGAACAAATTGTCTTGCAACAGACAAAATACCTACTGCAGTGTAAATTGGCTGCTATGGCTAACGTAAAGTCCTTTTCCCTTATACAAGTGCAGCCGACAGCAAAAACAAACAGCTGCACTCATAAATATAAATGGCCCAATTTACCTTATTCTAATGGCAGTAGTGAACTGCATTTTCATAGAATTTGTGAGCTGGTACCAGATTTATCTGCTCAGCTTTGGGCCTTGTGTATGTATGCAGTTGATGTCACAATGCCAATGGTGTCACATCAGTAGCGTCAAAGCTTCCTGATTAAATGCTTAGATTGAAACAGACACTCGTGATGCTGTAATTATGTCGCATGCAGGTGTAGAGCAGGTGTTTTTGTATTCCAAATTGATGCCTTGTGGAGAGTGATGCCAGGTTTGGAAATAAACAGGGGGAAATGGCAGTGAGACTTTGATATAGATTTTATAGCTCAGCTCTCCCAAAACTTGGCAGAAAGGATGAATTGATTGTGTGGCTTGTATTTGAAAGCAAACACATTAAAGTCAAATCACTGAGCCTAAGAAACTAAGGTGAAAACTTAGTCTAATGCAAAAGGGAGTTGGGAGTTCATTCATTTTATTTAATAAACCATAAACTACAGTGTTCTCATAATCTGGCTCCTTCAAATCTACAAATTCAGAGGGTGGAAAAGTTTAATGTTATGGCAGATGTACCAAATCACCTGGAATATCAATTTCTGGAATCTGTAAGCCCCTCAATTTATGATTAAAGTGCGATCTTTAGTCTGCTATCAGGGGTTTTATAAACCTGCTTAATATAGGACTGAATGCCACTCACACGTGGTTGTCAATTTAATTATGCACTGTTATGAAAAATTGATGGCTTCATACTTGGTGATATTAGTAACACCGTGCTGTTCCTTTCTATGCTATTTGAAAAAGAAGCTGGTGTTTATTTGAAATACGTTGAACACTTTTGTTAAAGTGGTTAGAATAATTCCAGTATAAATATACAAATATATATTGCATAAACATACAAGTTATTTTTACAAAATATAACCACAACCCATAATCTCTTTAAGAATAATGGATCATATGATTGATACAAATGAGGGAAACCATTTGGTATATTTAAAGCACCCCCTCTCCTCTAATATGGCATCTAATAGTTTTTTGACAAAATTTTTGTCCCTTCTACCCTTCTTAGAAGTCCACTTCACAGCTTGATTGCTCAATGTGATGAATTTCCTGACTTGAATTTTTCTACTTTTGACCTTTACTCATTTGTCCTACTGTCGCAGTTTAATTTGAAGTGATGTTTGAATTTACCCTTTCCATAGTTTACTAATTTATATGCCTCTAAAGGGTCACTTCTCAGCTTCCTCCTTTCAAGGTTAAAAAAGAATCAAGCTTTTTCTTGGATCAGTCTTGTGGCTTTCCCAAGCTCCCCTGAGTAATCACCTGGCAGCTGTTCAATGTTGTGGCCATTATGATGCACAATTTGACTACTGTACTTTTTTTTTCAAGTAACTGGTGTAGTCCTCCACCTCAAGTTTTCTCTATTCTGTAATCATATGCACTATAGATCTTATGTTTCAAGAACAGGGTGAGTATCACTGGATAACAATATCTCCTTATTTGTAGATTAGATACACTTAGGTGACTAGTACTGTGCAGCTGCGCCTAGTGACCATAGCACCAAATTTTTCTGGGATTCACTGGCACACAACATAAGTTGGAAATGACATTTCTCTAGGATATGGTAGCATTTTATTCACGTTTGGTCTGGCCATGCAGGAACTAGCCTGTATTTGGTAACCAGAATGATTTTCTTCTTTTTCAGTAAAATGATAACTACAAGTATATTTACGTAAAATAAATGTGAGTCCTGGACAAATGTTTCTGGTATCTTTTTTCCCTTCTCCTTCTAAAGGAATTGAACATTGGGGTATGGTTTTACAAGCTACCAAGTGACCAGAATTTATACAATGGCTTTTGATAGGCTATACAACAGGCATCACTTGTAATCCAAACCCAATGCTGACACACATGTATTTCTAACAGTGATGACGAGAAAGCACCCTGCTGATTCTCATCTCCCTAACTCAGGCTAACTGTAGTGCCTCTATTACTTCTACAGATGGTATTAGGCTGCTTAGTAAAAACCAGGAAAAATAACCTAGGATCTTGATCAAATGAACAGCCCAGCTCCTTATTGGATAAACACAATGAGTTTGGGGAGGCTTTAATAAATTAAAAATGGTTGAAAATGCCTTATGGAGAAATGCACCCTACAATAAATGATCGATGGGTGCGTTGTACCTTATACTAAGCATAATGCTTTATCTACCTCATGTGGAGTAACAGATAAACTATACAGCTCAGAATGATTGATGTATAATACAAACACATAGATATTTGCCAAGTTATTGACACCATGACCGAATGACTTCAGCTGTGCTTTCATGGGAGAGTTAATGCAAACAGTCTAGCTGCTGCTGCCACTTCCCTTGAGCTACATGAGTAGCCTTTGCTTCACCTACAACACCTAACATCTACTTGTGTTGCTATGACAACTGGGTTACTGGATGGCATTTTGAGGCGAGTTGCTCTGTGGCAGTCTCAATGTTTATTTGCTCAGAAATATTGCTTTCATGACTTGATCTGATGGAAAATACCTGCATTTTTAAGTTTGTACAGCTTTAAAGAGGAATGTTTGCCATCAGTATTCTTTTGAAATATCAGACAGTAAGAAAAAATAAGGACTAACTTTAACATCACTTTTTAAATCCCCTTTTTGGAGATCTATAAAATATTTTTTGCTTTAACAATGAGTTTCAATGACATGATCAGGGAAAAGACATAGAGGAATTTCTGAGCTTACCGGTTTGAATTTCGTTATTAGTAGGGAGTAGAGTATTTGAGCAGTTTTGTTATTTCAGCTGTGTTTCTTAGTTCAGGTCACTCACACTGTTGGGGTCAGTAACTCAGTCAGTCAATGATGTCATTAATACCAAATGTTAAAACATAAATATTAAAAATATCATAGAAATTACTTGTGGCAATATTAGTGTCAGCTCTGACTCAGCAGTAGTATTCTTGCTTTAGAATCACAAGTTTGCGGGCTCAAGTCCCACACCAGAGACTTGGGCAAAACAAATCTTAGCTGTCACTCCAGCACTGTGGGAGTACTGCACTGTTGGAGTTGCTGCCTTTTGGATGAGATCTGAGGCCCTGTCTGCTCTCTCAAATGGACATAAAAGATCCCATGGCACTATTTTGAAGGAGAGTAGGGCAGCTATCCCCGGTGTCACGACCTATATTTATCCCTCTATTAACATCACTATTATTTGTTAACTGTATTATCACATTGCTGTGTGTGAAAGCTTGCTGTGCACAAAATGGCAGCCACATATCCTACATTACAAGAGTGAACATAATTCAAAAAGCTAATCTATTGGTTGTAAACCACTTTGGATATCCTGAGGTCATTAAAGGCTTTATCAAATCGTGGGATGCTATTAATGCACAACCTGTTATCAGGTCATCCAATTCAGTGGGTGGAGAGGAAAATGATTTATTGTGAAATGATGATTATGAAACTGCAAGTGCCACATCTGACTAGAGTAGGATGCTTATGATGATTCCATAGCCAAAATGACTCAGGTTGAATTTAATGAACTCTTTGCACCTGATGCCAAAGATGATGAATTTGATGGTTTTTAAAACATTGGGTGGAATTTTGTGGCCCTGTCGCATCAGGGGTGGGGCCCTAAAATTTGGCAAGCCATTGAAAAGTCCATTGACTTAGGCGGGACCGTAAAATCCCACTGGCATAAAATTTTGCCCATTATGATTGTGGTTCAAACTATCTGTTTAGAATTACTTCATTAAATAAAACATGACAGATTGATTTCATTTGAATTACCGGTGTTTTTTTCCTCATATTTCAAAGTGGCGACCACATACACCAACACCAGCAGTTCACATTCTATACTCGCTGTACAAGTCAGCCCCTGTTCTCAGAAGGGTTTTTCAAAACTTCAAAGGTCGACTTAAATACCATGACCTACAGCAGTTAGTGAAAAGAGGAAATGTTTTGGGCACAGTCAAGGTATGTTCCCTCAAAAGGGAAGGGTAGGACAAACAAATCCAGAGCTCCCTGGATGACAAGAGAGGTAGAAATTAAGCTAAAGAAGAAAAAGTGTGCTTACCACAGGTGTCAGGTAGTAAATACACTTGAGAACCCAAGCTGAATATAAAAGGTTAAGAAGGGATGTGAAAAAGCAAATACGAGAAGCAAAGAGGGATTATGAAAAAAGACTGGCAGCTAGCATAAAAGGAAATCCCAGAGTATTCTATAAACACCTCAGTAATAAAAGGGTGGTAAAAGGAGGAGTAGAGCCCATTAGGGACCAAAAAGGGGATTTACACATAGAGGTAAGAGGCATGGCTGAGGTGTTAAATGAATACTTTGCATCTGTCTTTACCTACGAGGTAGATGCTGCCCAGGCCATGGTGACAGAGGAGGAAACTCAGTCACTAGAAGGGTTTAAAATTGGTAAGGAGGAGATGTTGGATAAGCTGTCGGTACTTAAAGTTGATAAGGCACCGGGACAGGATGAGATGCATCCAAGAATATTGAAGGAAGTGAGAGTGGAAATTGCAGAGGCACTGGCAATAATCTTTCAATGTTCCTTGGATTCAGGGGAGGTGCAGGAGGACTAGAGAATTGCAAACATTACACCCTCGTTCAAAAAAGGTTGTAAAGATCTGCCCTGCAATTACAGACCAGTCAGTTTAACTTTGGTGGTGGGAAAACTTCTAGAAACAATTATTTGGGATAGAATTAATAGTCACATGGAAAAATTTGGATTGATTGGGAAGAGTCAACATGGATTTGTTAAAGGAAAATCACGTACGTCTGACTAATTTGCTGGAGTTTTTTGAAGAGGTAACAGAGATGGTTAATGAGGGCAAGGCTGTTGATGTGGTGTATATGGACTTCCAAAAGGCGTTCGATACAGTGCCACACAACAGACTTGTAAGGAAAGTTATAGGTCATGGAATAAACGGGACAGTCGCAACATAGATACAAAATTGCCTGAGGGATAGGAAACGGAGAGTAATGGTTAATGGGTATTTTTCAGGCTGGAAGAAGGTTTGTAGTGGAGTTCCCCAGGAGTCGGTATTGGGACCCTTGCTCTTCCATATATCTATATATATAAATGATCTCGATCTTGGTGTGCAGGGGACAATTTCAAAGTTTGCAGATGACACAAAATTTGAGAGAATTGTAAACTGTGAGAAGGACAACATAGAACTTCAAAAGTACATTGAGTGGGCAGATGAGTGGCAGAGAAGTGTGAGGTGACACACGTTGGTACAAAGAACATGGAGAGACAGTATAAAATAAAGGGTACTCTTCTAAAGGGTGTGCAGGAGCAGAGAGACCTGGGTGTACATGTACATAAGTCATTAAAGGTGGCAGGACAGGTAGAGAGAGCTGTTTCTAAAGCATACAGTATTCTAGGTTTCATTAATAGGGGCATAGAGTATAAGAGCAGGAAGGAGATGATGAACTTATATAAGACACTGGTTATACCTCAGCTGGAGTATTGTGTACAGTTCTGTGTGCCACACTATAGAAAGGATGTGAACGCATTGGAGAGAGTGCAAAAGAGGTTTATGAGAATGGTTCCAGAGATGAGACACTTCAGTTATGAGGAAAGATTGAAGCTGTTTTCCTTGGAGAGGAGAAGGCTGAGAGGAGACTTGATAGAAGTTCTCAAAATAACGAGGGGCCTGGTCAGAGTAGACAGGGAGAAACTGTTCCCACTTATAAACAGATCAAGAACCAGAGGGCACAGTTTTAAAGTGTTTTGCAAAAGGAGCAAATGCTAGGTGAGAAAAAACGTATTCACACAGCAAGTAGTTAGGGATTGGAATGCACTGCTTGGAAATGTGGTGGAGGCAGGTTCAATTAAGGTATTTATGAGGGTATTGGATGATTACCTAAATAGAAACAATGTGCAAGATTACGGGGAAAAGGCAGGAGATTCATACTAAGGTAAAAGGCTCAGAGAGCCAGTGCAGACACAATGGGCTGAATAGCCTCCTTCTGCACCGTAAGAATTCTGTTATTCTGTGAATAAACCTGATGTGGCTACTTCAAATACATTGGTCTGAATAACTAGTCCCAATAACAACACTAAAACCATCTGAATATTTGGACCTAGCCTCTCCACTCCTGAACCAACTCACGATGTAGTCTCCCAACTCCCAGACAACCAGCCTGACTCTCCCTGACCTCAGGCTGCTTCTTACCTGCTACGTGTGTCTCTGGCCTTCCCACTGTTAGGTCTGAGAAATACTGTCCCCTCCTGACTAGGGTTTTTTATTCCTACTCCATTTAGAGATATATGTAGTGTTACACAGGTTAGTACAAAAGACAATATCTCTGTCCCTCTCTCTCTCTTCAGGTACCATGCCCTAAGAGGACACTGACAACAATGGACATTGACAAGGTACTGCTCTGGTTTGCCATTGCCTTCTGCAGGTTCTGACCAGGTTGACCAGGAGACTCTTCCACTCTTATTGCCTGCTATTGGCATATTGAAAGGATTTTCAGGTTGATATTCAGCCTTGTTGACCATGCCACAAACGTGCCTTCTGTGACCAACAAAACTTGAAGTTGGAGCTTCTGACCCAGAGGCAGTGATGTTACCCCCAGCACCATAAGAGCTCCCACATAAAAGACATTACCAGTTTCATAGTAGAACATAAAAGTTATAGTGCATCACAACAAATTTCAATATTTTGTCATTTTTAACAGTAATTATAAACAATTGTAGTGCCTTGAGTTACATATTGACAGAATTGAAAAACTTAAAAAACTAGCATTTAGAAGAATATAAAGTGCCTTACAGGGATGTAACAGGGAAGGTCGTATGATTACAGGTGAAAGTTTATGCTATAACTTTGGACTATTAGAGTGCAAAATATCATCACCACCTCATCCCTTCCAATTAATTAATATTTTGTAATATTTTAGGAACTATATTCACAGAATTCCACCTTCATAACACTATTTGTCATGTTTTTGTAATAATATAAAAGCATCAATCACTCATGAGCAATTGTGCAAATGGGCTGTGTGTTCATTTGTTGAGACTAGACACATGAGAACGTTTATACAAAGGTATAAAGATTGAAGACACCAGCAGCAGAACTGTGTGTGTGTGCTCTGCTTAAAAGCAAAAGTGAAACTAAAACTGGATTGTGTGACACACTTCCTTTCTAGTGATATCATGCTCCTATCCTTTTAAGGCATATTATAACAACCCCCTTTCTTTTTAAAGATACTTTCTCCCTTCCAAAGAAGTATAACTATTTACGATACATGTTCATGTTTAGTTATTATTACATAACTGTATAGGACTGGGGAGTCTATCCATCTCTAACCGTAAAGATAATCTGCTGGTATGGCCAGAACTTGTAATGGTAACCTTGACTGGATGTTTCTTTAATAGCTCGCGGTGATCTGGGGGATTGTCATTCTTGGATGCCATTCCTGGTTGTATTTGGGATCTGGTCCTCAATGCAATAGGACTGCACAGTGGTTGAGGAGCTGGAATGGATCTAATTTGTCTTTGGTTGTACCTCACCATTGCACCTTTGTATGTAATGTCTTCGAATAGAGTAGAATCATAGAAAGTTTACCACACAAAAAGAGGTCACTTGGCCCATCATGCCTGTGCCAGCCAAAAGAAAAGAGCTAATCCTACTTTCCAGCATTTGGTCTGTTGCCCTGCAGGTTATACCACATGAGGTGCATATCGAGACACCTTTTAAATGAGAGTTTCTGCCACTACTACACTTTCAGGCAGTGAGTTCCAGACCTTTACTACCCTCTGGGTGAAAAGGCTTTTCCTCATCTCCCCACTAATCTTTCTACCAATCACTTTACATCTATGCTCCTTAGTCACTGACCTCTCTGCTAAGGAAATTAGGCCCTTTCCAACTACTTTATCCAAGCCGCTCACAATTTTGTACATTTCAATCAAATCTCTCCTCACTTTCCTCTTTTCTAAGGAGAACAGCCCAAGCCTATCCAAACTTTCCTCATAGTTGCATTTTTTCAGTCCTGGCAACATCCTCGTAAATGTGTTCACCGTTCTTCACCTCGCCATGCACATCATTGTCATTTTCTGATTTGTCAATCACCTCCTGTACAGGTTTCTGACTGGATACCGGATGGTCATTCTTATTGCTTGAAGGTACCCACTGTATACAATCTGTTTGGATCAATGCACGACTCTTTGTAGCTGCATCAGCTTTTGCCCTGGTGCATCTTCAGCTGCTTCATCAATGATCTTCCCTCCATCATAAGGTCAGAAGTGGGGATGTTCACTGATGATTGCACAATGTTCAGCACCATTCACGACTCCTCAGATACTGAAGCAGTCCAGGTCCAAATGCAGCAAGACCTGGACAATATCTAGGCTTGGGCTGACAAGTGGAAAGTAAGATTCGCACCACAGAAGTGCCAGGAAATGACTATCTCCAACAAGAGAGAATCTAACCATTGCCACATGACATTCAATGGCATTATCATCGCTGAATCCCCCACTATCAACCCCACATCCTGGGGGTTACCATTGACCAGAAACTGAACTGGACTAGCCATATAAATACTATAGTTACAAAAGCAGGTCAGAGACTAGGAATCCTGTGGCGAGTAACTCACCTCCTGACTCCCCAAAGCCTGTCTACCATCTATAAGGTATGTCAAGAATGTGATCGGATATTCTCCACTTGGCTGGATGAGTGCAGCTCCAACAATATTCAAGAAGCTTGACACCATCCAGGACAAAGCAGCCCACTTGATTGGAACCCCTGCCACAAACATTCACCCCCTCCACCATCATTGAACAGTGGCAGGAGTGTATACCGTCTACAAGATGCACTGCAGAAACTCACCAATGCTCGGAGTCAGATTCTTCCAAACCCACGACCACTACCATCAGAAAGGACAAGGGCAGCCGACACCATGTGGACTGCAGCGGTTCAAGAAGGCCGCTCGCCACCACCTTCTCAAGGGCAATTAAGGATGGGCAATAACCAACTACGCCCACATCCCGTAATGAACTTAAAGAAAGCGCTGCCACAGCCAATGGCCCTTTCTGCCACATGCCTTAAGAATTGTTGGAAAGCTGAGCATTTCCTTGGTGCAGGCAGAATACCACACCTTCCAAATGTTTTGCTAGGTTTAGGTGTTCTAGTAAGTTTGTCAACAATTGGGGTTGTACCTATACCTGTAAGCTTCATCATTACGTCCATCATTACAAGGATCACTTCGTCATTACGTCCATCCTTGAGTAGCTCTTCAATGCTATAAGTTTTGGGCTTCTCTAACAGGTCTTTCTGGAACATGTCCAAGGAAGTGGATGTTATCACCAACTCAACAATTCTGTCTGCTGGCTCTGTGTTCAAAAAATCACAGAATGTACCCTTTTCTCTGCATCTGCTGATGAAGTGGTCTGTGGATTCTGTAGGCTGTTGTGGAAATGACATGAACTCTAGCTGAATAGTATGGAAGTTTAACATGACAAGAGAAAATATCATGTGCTTGTGATAAAGGGACGGCAATAATCATGGGTGATTTTAATTTACACATAAACTGGAATAAACAGATTGGCAGTAGTAGCCAGGATGAAGAGTTCTTAGAATGCTTTCGAGATAGTTTCTTAGAGCAGCATGTTCTGGAACCAACCAGACAGCAGGTTATATTAGATTTGATATTGTGTAACGTGACAGGATTAATTAATGACCACCGAGTAAAGGCACTACTAGGTAGCAGCGACCACAGTGTGATTGAATTTTACATCCAGTTTGAAAGGGAGAAGAGTGGATCTGAGACTAGTATCTTAAACTTAAATAAGGTCAACTATGTGGGGATGAAAGCTGAGCTAGCTGAAGTGAACTGGGAAACTAGGCTAGAGGATAGGTCAATAGAGAAGTAGTGGCAGACATTTAAGGGGATATTTCAGAGTATTCAGAATAAGTACATTCCTGCTACAAAAAAAATCTAAGGGGAGGAGCCACCATATGTGGTTAACTAGAGATATTAAGGAAAGCATCAAACTTAAGGAAAAAGCATACAACTCCGCAAAGATGAGTGGCAGGACAGATGATTGGACAGAATATAAAGAATGGCAGAGAATGACTAAAAGGTTAATCAGGAGAAAGAAATTAGAGAATGAGAGGAAGCTAGCTAGAAATGTAAAAATGGATAGCAAGAGTTTCTACAGGTAGTTATAAAGGAAAAGAGTAAGTAAAGTCAGTGTTTGTCCTCTAGAGAGTGACAGTGGGGATTTAATAGTAGATAATAAGGAAATGGCAGAAGAAATGAACAAATATTTTGCTTCTGTGTTCACTATAGAGGATACAAAAAACATTCCAGTAATAGCTGCAAATCAGGAGGTGAATGGAAGAAAGGAACTTGGTGAAATGGAAATCACTAGGGAAACAGTACTGAGCAAATTGATGGAGCTGCGGGCTGGCAAGTCTCGGGGTCCTAATGGACTGCATTCTCGGGTCTCAAAAGAGGTGGCCAATGAGGTAGTCAATGCGCTGCAGAAAACAGGAAACTATAGGCCAGTTAGCTTGACATGGGGAAGTTATTAGAATCGATCATTAAGGAGGTTATAGCTGGGCACTTGGAAGAGCTCAAGGTAATTGGGAAGAGTCAGAATGGTTTTGTGAAAGGAAAGTCATGCTTAACCAGGTTATTAGAGTTTTTTGAAGGAGTATCATGCGCAGTGGGTAAAAGGCAGCCTGTAGACATACTGTACTTGGATTTCCAGAAGGCATTTGATAACGTGTCAGATCAAAGATTATTATGGAAAATTAAAGCACATGGTGTAGTGGGTAACATATTAGCATGGGTAGAAGATTGGCTGGCTGGCAGAAAGCAGAGAGTATGCATAAATGGGTCTTTTTCTGATTGGCAGGATGTGACGAACGGCGTCCCGCAGGGGTCTGTACTGGGGCCTCAACTTTTTACGATTTACATCAATGACTCAGATGAGGGGGGTGAAGATATGGTAGCTAAATTTGCAGATGGCACAAAGGTAGATAGGAAAGTATGTTGTGAAGAGGACATCAGGAGGTGACAGATGGATATAGATAGGTTGAGTGAGTGGGCAAAGATCTGGCAAATGGAGTTTAATGTGGGAAAATGTGAAGTTGTTTACTTTGGCAGGAAGAAGAAAAGAGCAAACGGAGAATGGCTGCATAATTCTGAGGTGCAGAGGGATCTAGTACATGAGTCACAAAAAGTTAGTATGCAGGTACAGCAAGTAATTAAGAAGGCTAATGGAATGCTATCCTTTATTACAAGAGGGATTGAACATAAAAGTAAGATGTTATGCTTCAGTTATACAGGGCATTGGTGAGAACGCACCTCGAATACTGTGTGCAGTTTTGGTGTCCTTATTTAAGGAAGCTTGTAAATGCATTGGAGGCGGTTCAAAGGAGGTTTACTTGATTGATACATGGAATGAGTGGGTTGTCTTATGAAGAAAGGTTGGACTAATTGGGCTTGTTTCCGCTGGAGTTTAGAAGAGTGAAGGGTGATTTGATTGAAGTATACAAGATCCTGAACGGCCTTGACAAGGCGGACATTAAAAGGATGTTCCCTCTTGTGGGTGAGTCCAGAACTAGGGGCACTGTTTTAAAATTAGGGGTCACCCTTTTAGGACAGAAATGAGGAGAATTTTTTTCTCTCAAAGGGTTGTGTGACTTTGGAATTCTCTGTCTCAAAAGGTGGTGGAGACGGGGTCATTGACTATTTTTAAGGCAGAGGTAGATAGATTCTTGTTAGGCAAGGAAATCAAAGGTTATTGTGGTTAGGTGGGAATGTGGAAATCTAAACACAAGATCAGCCATGATCTTATTGAATGACGGAGCAGGTTCGAGGGGCCAAATGGTCTACTCCTGTTCCTATTTCTTATGTTCTTATGTCTCTGAACCTGTCTTCCAATGTTTTCCATATCTCCTGGGAATCCTTTAGCTCTTCTGCTGTTAATTCTGACATGTTCAGCCTGTGTAGACCCTCATTCCCGATTGCTAGGTGAGGTTTTCTGGTTTGCTTGTCTGGTTCAGATACACGTGAATCAAGAAACCATAGCTCTGTACGTTGTTTAAACATTTTCAATTCGGATAGTAGGCCAGCTGCATCCCAATTCAGACTGGGGAATTTTGTGGATATTTTGACAATATCCCTTTGATCTTCCTTCTCCTATAATACCTGGGATGAGTGTCATTGTGGCTGGTTTCATGTGCTTTTCTGAAGCTCCAGCCATTATAATTGCAACCTTCTCTGGCCCGGTTTTTATTACTGTTTTGTTTTTTTTTTTGCTTTCCCTTGCTCGCTATTGATCTGGCCCATAGACTAGTCACTTGTTTTTCCCGGCTGAACTAACCCAGTGCTGGTCCTCTCGACATGCTGTCCCATTCACTGAACTGACAGGCTATGCACTGCAACCTCACCACAAGGGATCTGTACGTTTACTAGTTTTTGATTTTGCCCTGTGTCTTCAAGGCTTTGCTGCGCAGTCACCACACTGCCATTTGAACACTTTCTGACATTATGACTGTGTTGTGGTCTGGCCAAAATGACGTGGGTTGTCTCATGCCATGCAGAATGATGTAAAACTGTTCACAGTGTCGTACCTGTACTGAATCTTGCTGCCAGGCTGACCACTATGTTGTTTAAAAGGAACCACTGCTGCACAACATGTTGCATTTTTATAATGAAATCAAGGCACCAATCACTCATAAAGGATTGTGCGAACATGTTGTGGGTTCATTTATTGAGATTTGGCACATGGAAACATTTATACAAAGAAGTAAAGCTTGAAGACACCAACAGCAGAGCTGTCTGTGTGCTCTGCTTAAAAGTAAAAGTGAAACCAAAACTGGATTGTGTGACACACTTCCTTTCCCATGATGTCATGCTCCTATCCTAAATGGCATATTACAACACTATCCACTCACCAGCAGTGTGAAGTCGAAGATCTGAAGGTTTTAATAGCTCATTAATTCTCAAAAGTATATGACCTCAACAGAGTTCCAGCTAACTTGGCAAGGCAGGCTAACAATTATTTTCAATGCTTAGCCATTTTATTGACCCTGAACTCTGAACGACACCACAAAAACATAAATACAAAGGTTACATCTCATGAATATCTAATCTCCATAAAGGTGATTTATCATCACAGAAACCTCCAACCTGCTCAAAAATCTTCAATCAATGTCACATCCAGAAATATGATGCAAAACTTAATGGTTGGAGAGTTGAGTTTGATGGTTACGTTTTCTTTGCACCCTTCATTACCAATACCAGAGGATATAAAATACCTTTGCTCACAGATTATATGGACTGAGCTTTCCCTGTTCGTGCTATTGCTAGTGGCTGACGCTCAACTGGATTGCAGCTGAGATTTAGGCCAAGATGTTTGATTTGATTTCACATCAGTGATATCTACTGTACTTTAATTCCAGTTCCTCTATCATCCCTCAAATCCTTTAATATTTTTCCTTAAAACGCTTATCTAATTTCCACTTAAATATCAGCTGTATATACATTCCATATACTATTAACTGTTTATAAAAACTTTTGACGGAACTTTCTGTGCCCGCTGGCATTGGGCGTGCTCAGCAGCGTGAGCGGACAATATGGCGAGAAGGCCAGAAATCGGTTTCACGACGTCATGAAACCAGTTTGCTATCGTCCGCTCAGCCTGTCGATGGCAGGCCACGTTTCCCACCATCGGACGTCAGTGACCTCATCGTAATGCATCTGCATCTCATTGTAAGGCCAGCCCACTGGAATCATCACCCCAGCTGAATCATGCGCCCACATTGGCAGGAAAACACGCCGACGTATTTCACAACAGCATGTATAAGGCATGCACTTGGTGGCCTGTATTTTGAGGGGAACTCGGAGATGAGAACACAGTAACGTTGTGCATTGGTTGCGAGGATCTCCTGTTGGACTTCAAGGTTGAGGTGACTGGGGGCGGGGGGGGGTGCAAGGACTGCCCTGCGGTTGATGGTAGTGCACAAGCACATGCTGGGTTGAGGGGGGAAGCAGCCACACATTAGAGAAACCTTGTATAAAGTGACCATTCCTCTGCAGCTGAGACAGTTTAGACACAGCCACATTGACATGCATGGAGTCAGGCTTTTAGCTTCACTACCCACTCAAGCAACACAGAGACATGAAATTGCCACCAAGTGCTCCAGAGCTTTTCACCCCTTGGGCAGAGATTGCAACGTCATGAGCATTTTAGTGGAATGCAGAACAGTTGGTCGATTGCACACATTGTACAATCTCCTTCCTGAAGCTGGGCATGGAGCAGTCACTATCCAATATCATTCTTTCACCGCCTGTCTCTTCATCCCCTCTTGCTCTGTGTCTCTCTCTCACTCACTCAAGGGGCACTCACAGCCCCTTGCAATGCCTCCATCCCGGTTTTGACCAGTCTCCCCCATGGTTCAAGCTGACAGTGCAGCCTTGCAGTGCGGGTTAGGGGAATGCCTGCAACTGAGCTGAGAACACAACATGCAGACCAGTGCACAAAGCTGCCGCCAATCGGTCGGGTGGAGTGGGGCTTAGGTGGGTGGGGTTTCGGGCATCCATGCAACGCACTAAACTCTGGCCATCCAAGTGGTGGCCAGCACCCTCTGGGATGCATTAAGGGGCCTTCAGACTTAACCTAGAGAGATTCTTAGAACACCCATGCTAACCCACAAGTCACTCTCTTTCAACCTGCAGGAGGAGTGCATCAGGAACATGGAGCCTGGTGAACTAGTTGCATGCGTTGTGGCATATAGAGAGCAGAAATAATGGAGAAGAGAGCAACAGAGGCACCTGGCTGTGCAGAGGGAGGAGCAGCACCCACAGGAAGGCTGGGGCTCCCGCACACGCTGCCGAAGAGCCACAGCGTGCTGCCACTGGTTGGTGCCTAGCTAGATGCAGGGCCTATAGACGCTACCATTCATTCCTGCAGATGCCTGAGAACCAGTGTTGCCAAAGACTGCGCATGTCTAGGGAATTGGTCGGCCACACCCGCCAGCTGCTGCAGGATTTGGTGCCATGGGGATATGGAGGGAATCCACTGCCAGTAACCATGAAAGTGACTGCGGAGCTCAATTTTTACGCCAGTGGCTCCTTTAAGGGCACCACAGGTAACCTCTGTGGAATATCACAAGCCTCCACCCACAAATACATTCAGGTGGTCAAGGGATGCCATTTTCGTGAGGACCCACAACTTTGTGCATTTCGCCTGGGACCAGGACAGCCAGGATGCAAGAGTGATTGGATTTGCCCAGATCTTGTGTTTCCAACAGGTGCAGGGTGCCATCGACTGCACTCACATGGTGCTCAGATCTACATTGCAACAAGCAGCCAACCACATCAACCACAGGAGCCTCCATTTGCTGAATGTGCAGCTGGTGTGCGACCACCACAAATGCATCCTGCAGGGCAGCACATGGTTTCCAGGGAGTGTCCATGACTCCTACATTCTCAGTCGTTCACAGATACCTGACATCTTCCAGGGTCCACAGAGGCTGCAGGGATGGCTTCCCGGGAACAAGGGCTACCTGCAGAGGACGTGGCTGATGACACCCGTGTGGCAGCCTCAGACTGCAGCAGAGCGACGCTATAATGAGGCTCATGCTGCAGCTCGCAACTTGTTGGAGCAGACCATCGGGACGCTGAAAATGAGGTTCCGGTGCCTGGACCGGTCTGGTGGAACCCTGCATGATAGTCCGCAGAGGGTGTCACACATCATCATCTCCTGCTGCACCCTTTACAACCTGGAGCTGCAGCGGGGAGCAGAGCTGGCTGAGGAGGAGATGGAGGAGCTGGAAGTCTCCGACGATCAGGAGGACGTCGACAGGGATGAAGATGAGGAGGTCCGCGAAGGCAACAATGACAGTGATGAGGCCCTCATAGCTGCTAGATTTGCAGAGGATGATGATGATAATGCAGTGAGGAGACCCCACAGATCCTCAGATTGCATCTATGAATGTTTGACTCCAATCTGGCTTATGGCAGCGCACATACCCTCTGTGATAATGCTCATGTCATGGAGATGCAGTGGAGGCCCTAATAGTCACTTGATTGCAGGAGGGTGATGACAACATGCAGTGAGGATACTCCATAGATCTTTACATAGCCTCTGAGAATGTTTGACTCCAGTCTGGTCGAGGGCAGCTTGCTTGCGCTCAGTGATCAGGGTCATATCATGGATACGCAGCCGTAAAACTTTAAATGCACCTGATCATTTGTCAGCCTTCAGCACCTGCCCTCTTCAGGAGCACAGAATCGCTGATCACAGATACTGACGAGATGGGGGCCAGCCCCATCTTAAAGGTGCTGAGAGGACACAGAGAGAATGACAGAAATCTGTGACGCCTGCCCACGACATTCTGGCAGCAATGAAAGCACCATCGAGGTGCAGACATCACTAATGTGACCAGGGAGTGTGAAGCCAGAGCATCACTTTGGCTTGAAGGCTGCACAAAACACAGGGAAGAGGCCCTGGATTGAGCCAGCTGCCTTTACCTTGTGCAGAAAGGTTTCACATCTGAGTGACAGGAACACTGCTCATCAGAACAAGGAGTCATTGACAGGGAGACATTCTTGGGAGTTTATTTACAATAGTGAACATTATGTATAAGTGATTAGCACCCATGTCTAGGCTGTGTAACTACATCTTCTAACCTTCCTAATCATGCCGCTTCGCCTTGGTGTTCCCTGGACATCCACAGCGGGGGTGGAGGCAGCCTGCTGACTGCTATGCCCTGTCTGTGACGACCTTGATGGGCACCCTCTGGAGGGCCAAGACCTGGAGGACCCTGGCCTCTTTCAGGGTCCTGCTGTGTGGTAGTGGTACCTTTCTCAGCCTGTGGAGCTGGAGCTGCTGGGGTCACAGGAAGAGGGGATTTGGATGGGCCGGACACTCCTGGAGTCACCTGGGTGGATGGCCCTGGGGTGTGCACCTGCTGATCCTCCTCCCTTTGGCTGCCCAAGGGTCCCTGGCTCACTCCTTAAGGAGAAGGGGAAGCTGGAGTGAGATCGAGCTGCCCCGCACCCCTCTCGCTTACACACTGTTGGAGGCCAACTATGGCATCAGTAATGGAATTCAGTCCATGCAGCAGTGCAGGAGTGACATCCTGGACGAAGGTCTCCATGGCGGCCGTCATCCTACACAGTGTTGACCTCACTGCATTAGCATGCCAGTGCTATAACCTCAGACTGAAGGTGGATGGACTCTGCCATCATGCCTTGCAATCTGAGGAGTGCAGCGGACATCCCTTCCTGATGTTCCCAAGCTTGCCTTTGAAGCTGCAGCAAATGAGACATGACCAAGTCCAGAGGCTCATCATCTGACTCGGACTCAGCAAATGACTGGCTTCCACCACTCCACCAAGTATGGGGACCTGGGAAGTCCCTGCCTCCGCCTGCTGTGAATCAGACAGTGCAATGTGCTCGCCAGATTGTGATCCCAAGTCTACCCTAAAGCTAGGTCCCACCGTGGTGTGTGTCTCTGCGCTGGTGGAGGATGTGGGTGAGCGCTGTAACGGGTTTTCAATGAGGGTGCCTCAGATTTCTCTTCTGTGGTTTCTTCAGGGCTTGATCAGAGGCCCTGAGTCATGGACTCTGTTGGTTGTTTCCCAGATGTGCCTGCGAAAGCAAGGAGAGATAATTAGTGCATGGCAGGGGACTGCAGAACATGACACATCACTCACACCATGTTTGCCTGATGGATGTTGCACTGCTGGATCCTCACTTGGTAGAACATCGCCGACATCACCATCAGCACAGGAACGTCCATATCTTCACCGTCTAGCTGGATGGCTTTGTTTTCAAAGTCAATGAGGACCTTGATTTCAGGCATTGCTCCACCAGCCTGCGACCTCTCCCTCTTGTGTGCCAGCCTGTCCTGTATGAATACAGATGGGGAGAGTGTAAGCAGGACGCCTTCCAGGCCAGATGATAAGTATGCCTGGCATATGTGGATGATGAGTGGTCCCATGGACAGGATGAGGACAATGAATGTTTGTATGAGAGAGTGAACGGTGATATCCCTTGAACTGGCAGTGAGTGAGGGCCCTGTGGATGTGTGATTGGTTTGTGATTGTGTGAGTTGAGAGTGATGAGAAGAGTGACTTACCCTGGTGGCACAAAGATCATTTATCCTCTTGCGGCATTGGGTAGCTGTCCACTTTTGCAGGGCACTGGCGCTGACCACGGCACCCACTGCCTCCCATGCTGGATTAGTGATGCCACTGCTCCTCCTGTGGCCAGAGTGGGGGCAGAAGACATCATGGCGCGCCTCCATGGCGTCCAAAAGGCGCTCGAGGTACACATCACTAAACCAGGGGTCTACAGTCTTTTTGCCTTTTGGGACCATCCTGTCTTCTGTGCGGCAGTGATGGGCTGGAAGCACTGAGAGGTGTGTGCGCGGCTACACTTCAAATATGGCGCCCAGCTTGATTAAACGGCGAAGTGATGGCATGGTAGGCGAATGAGAGCTCCTGCAAATGCATAATTAATACAGCAGGTTTGGGACAATACGGCGTGAGAAGCCACCATTGAGGCCAGCGGGTAAAACGTTGTTTTCCCCGCCCATTACCACACTTCGTGGCAAATCTGGGATGATTCCGCCCATTGCTTTTTTTAACCTCGTTTTTTCTGCTTAGTATCAAACCTGAGTTTAAATAAGCTAATAGGAGATAAAACAAAGATGAAAAGGATAAAAAATATGAATGAAAAAGGAGAAGGAAAATGGACCAGGTTTTGCAAGGTTACATTGATAACGTGGAACATAACCAGTTGTTGAGTATGCTTGACTCCAGCAAACTGTAGTGTCTGGGGTGTTGTTACTGGACCAATAACTTTGGGATCAGAAACAGTAATTATGGCCCTATTTTTAACTACATCCACCTGGTGGAAACCATCTGGAAACTGCCCCCAGGGGTCCCCTGCTGCAGCCTCTTGCCACTTCTTTGTGCTCCCAGCACACCAGCTAGGTTGACATTAGTCCAGCTGAAGGTGGGAGACTGCATCATGTAATTTAAATGAAGCACTGACGTAAAAATAGGCAGGGCCTTCACGTCCCCCATCTTCCCTGGTTTCTACTGGCTCTCCTGCATAGTCCTCACTTCTCCATTAATTTTGGGACTTATGATTATCTACATCAATATTCCTGCTTTATTAAAGCACACTTTACAGTTTTTGTTCTTCCCTACAAGCCATTATTTATTTTTTAATAGTCTGTTCTGATCAGGTAATTGTACTTATCTTGGAACACCAAAAGGGCAGAATTACTAAATTGTTGTTCATGCACAGTTTTGTGTGATCAGGATTGATGGAACATCACACAGGATCTCTGTCAGAGAAATACCAAGTAACATTAGTCAACCAGCTTCACAGTATTCCAATGGCAACATTTAAAAAAAATAAACTAGAAGGAATATCCTGGCAAAACAGATTACATAAGATTATAAGAAATAGGAGCAGAAGTAGGTCATTCGGTCCCTCGGGCCTGCTCCGCCATTCAGTAAGAGCATGGCTGATTTGATCATGGCTTTAATTCCACTTTCCTATCTGCCCCCATAACCCTTGACTCTCTTGTAAATCAACAATATGTCTAACTCAGCCTTGAATATATGTAATGACCCAGCCTCCACTGCTTGCTGGGGAAGAGAATTCCAAACACCAAACTTCTCTGAGAGAAGTTCCTCCTCATCCCTGTCTTAAATGGAAGACTCCTTATTCTGAAACTGTACCCCCAATTATCGATTCCTCCATGTCGGGTAATATCCTCTTAGCATCTACCTTGTCAAGCCCCCTCAGAATCTTAAATGTTTTGACAAAACCACTTCTTATTCTTTTAAACTCCAAGGAATATAGACCCAATATGCTCAACCTTTCCTCATAAAACAACTCTTTCACCTTAGGAATCAACTTAGTGAACCTTCTGTGAACTATCTCCAATGGAAGCATAGGATAAAAGCAAAATACTGCAGATGCTGGAAATCTGAAACAAAAACAGAAAATGCTGGAAAAACTCAGCAGGTCTAACAGCATCTGTGGAGAGAAAAACAGAGTTAATGTTTCGAGTCCGTATGACTCTCCAGGCTCGAAACATTAACTCTGTTTTTCTCTCCACAGATGCTGTTAGACCTGCTGAGTATTTCCAGCATTTTCTGTTTTTGTTCCAATGAAAACATATCCCAGCTTAAATAAGGAGATGAAAATTGTGCACAGTATTCTAGGTGCGATCTCACTGATGCCCTGTAACAAGATTTCCCTACTTTTATATTCCATCCCCCTTGCAATAAAGGCCAACATTCCACTTGCCTTCCTAATTTCTCAGTGTATCTGTGTTAGGGTTCTGCTATCTTTACCTGTCAGCAAGGTAAAGTTATTCAGTCAAACTTATTGTCATTTTAAGTTCTCAATTAAAAGAGATTTTAAATCATCATAAGAGCTTAAGTCAGCTATTCTAACTATCAACTTGGTCTTAAGATAAAGTGTCCTCTTTCCCAGGAGTATTTAGACTAAACAAAGATATCTTGATCTAAGATTATAGGTATGTTATCGCAGAAATTAATTCACTGAAGAGTCAACGTCTCTCAGAACTTAGAATCCTATAAGGAAGACTTCTAGAAGAGTTAGTGTTCTTGAGGTTTACAGAGTGAGGTTACAACTTTTTATAATGGTTATTTAATAATACTTTATTATAAGTGTAAATCTTGGATGACATTACAATATTGTTTTAAATATTACAGAGTGTAATTGCAAGATAAACCAATTCATCTAAATGCAAACTTCAAATCCACTTAGAAAATAAAGTGGGATATTCAAACAAATAACAACCAGTTTTTCATACTCACAGTCAAAAGTATAAAGTGTAGTTTTCTGCCCTTGTCTCCATTTGAGAGGAAACCATATAAGGTCTTGACTCTCTTACAACTACGAATGTCCAACTGTCCTGCAGGTCTCACAGGTCTGACAGGTTGCTATGTAGAATGCAACAGTTGAGAATTATGCTGACAACTAGTTTAAGATTATCAGTCCGGCTTGCAGTGTGGCACATTTGTGTGTACTGGAAGCTATATATACTTATACACGGGACCCCGTTCTTTGCAGACAGAAAGAACATGTACACACATTGAGCCTGTTTCAGCTAAACAAAATAAGCGACAGCCATTCACTGACTCATTCCTCAGGGCAATGCCTTGACCAATCAGGGTCAAGCTGCCTGGTTTAAATTTCAAACAATGCTGGCAGTCACCACCAAATGGTGCATTCTCCATGGCAATGCCTCTACCAATCAGAGTCCACTTGCCAACCAATCAGCACTCTCTTCACATACAGTAGAAATTGTTTTCTCCTTATATTGGTATTCTTGCAAAGTGTTCTGATGAGTGCAAAATGAAAAGCTTTGACATGTCTTTTTTTTCAGCAATACTCAGGTTCTGTACTACCAAACGAATATTTTATTTAACATCAAACAGACAACATCTGACCTACATGCCTCATCCTATCATTCCAAAATGTAGCCCATGTAAATAATGTCAACACACTACTTACAAAGATCAAACAGGGACATATACTATACAAGTTCTCAATCAGAAGGAGCTGAGTTCCAGTCACAATCACAGTCACAAAGACTGGATTGGATAATCCAAGATGACACACTAGTAGAATTCCAAAAGAGTGCCACACTGGCATCTTTCAGATGAGACTTTAAGCCAAGGCCCATCTGTCCTCTCCAGCAGACCGAAAATTTGTCCACGTAGTGCCCATAATTTCAGTGCTACAGCTGCTGTTTTGGATCCAAAATGTTGTCAGTGCCACACACACATTTGTGCTGGACCTCATTTTGGCTAGGTCAGTAGAGTTGGCATTAGGAGTGTGTGACGGAAGTATACAGAGTAGACAGTTGATGACGTCAACTGTGTGTAATGCTGATTTGACTCTAGCCTCAGTGCTCCAGTTAACACTTTTCTTAGCCTTTCACATGCATTCAGCAGCAGGAAGGGCCTTCACCACTGCTATTTAATGGGATTAACAACCACTTCTAGGTTAGTTACTGTTTGATTTCTATTATTTGTTGCTATATTAGTAGATGTGCATGTAGGTTTGTACTGATATTTAAAGTTGATGAAGTCTAAAAGGAAGGTCTTGTGGCGCAGTGATAACATCCCTACCATTAGACCAGAAGATCTGAGTTCAGCTCCCACTTCAGAACTTGATGGCGATGGATGGTGTGTTTATAACATGGCCAAACAGGTTGATTATCAGCCTGTAAACTCTTCAATATGCCAGTTGGCAGATGATCAGAGCAGGAGGGTTTCTTGGTCAGCCATACTGCAGAAGGCAACGGCAAGCCACTGCAGTACTTTGTCAAGTATACTCATGGACCAATCCAATGGAAGTCTATGGTTGTCAGTGCCCTCTTAGGGCCTGGTACCTGGAGGAGGAAGTCTACAGGGAGTAGACATGGTGAATGCCTTATTTTTTAATTCAAGGATTCTGGTCAGACCACTTGCTGTTGGTCATGGATGTTATAGTTTCTATCCCCCTTGGCCTGCAGCATGACAGGGAGATTGAGCAGAGGCAGCAAAGAGAAGGGCATGCTGCTAGAAGAGGAAAGAGGAGGGGACGTCTCAGTTTCACTAAGGAGCTGCTCTCTGAAATCTGCCACTAATTGCAGGCAGACCTGCAGTCACAGAGCATGGTGAGATTGGCATTATCAGCGGCTATAAAGGTAACTGTGGCCAGGATCTTCTTCCTGTTGGACTACTTCCAGGTTGCAGCAGGTGAAATCTCCAAAACCTGGCAGTTCATTGTTGTATAAGGATGCTCTGTATGAATGCTACACCAGCAAAACAATGTGTGCACAGTCAATTGCATTCTGTACCACGAGGAAGCAGTCTACTCCCCCCTATTCTGACAAAACCATTTGTAAATTCAGAGATGTATTGTAACCAAAAAGGATTCAACTCCTTCAATGTCCAGCTGGAATGTGACTATAGTCAATACATCCTGTCTGTCAATATGCAGTATCCTGGTCGCAGTCAGGATGCCTTTATCCTGTGCCAGTCTGTTGTACTGTCAGCTTTTGAGCCACCACAAGAGACCAGAGTGTGGCTACTGGAGACAAGGGCTATCCACTGACCATGTGCCTCACAACTCCGGTGCGCAACCCACACACAGGTGCAACATGCCTACAATGAGAGCTTTGTTGCTGCACAGAAATGTCATTGAATAGACCACTGGGGTGCTTAAGCACAGCTTCCACTATATGAACCGCCCTGGAGGAGTCCTGCAGCACTCTCCAGAGCATGTCTTATGATTTGCTGTGGTCTGCTGCATCCTGCACAACCTTGCTAGCCTGAGGGCACAGCCCTTTCTACCAGGTTTATAATGAGCAGCTGAGGAGGAGGAAGAGCAGAAGGAGAAGAGGAGAAGGAGAAGTGTAGAATGTGCCCAATGTCTGCCCTGCTCAACACCACAAATTTTGAGAAGTGGTCTTTTAATGGATATTAGGCCCCAAATTTACATATTCAAGGCTAACACCCATTTTAAGCATCCTATGCCTAAAAAACGCTGCAATTAGTAAGCTTTGTACCCCTTTTACGCACAAAATCAGGTAAAACATATACCAATTTTTGCATCACTGTGTTGAAAGACAGTATTCGTGCTACTTGGCTATAAAGAGTTAAAGCGCCATTATCATGTTAGCCATATTGTACACCCACTGCTTTCTCTCTGATTTCACTGGAATGTTGTTCTTGTGTTTGCTCACACTTCTTCCTGCCCAGCTCTGTTCTACAAATATGCTGGGTATAAGTATTAAAGAGTTAACTTTAAAGATTAATATCACTGATTTCAAACTTGTCCCTTGTGCTGAAATGTGGGAATTTATATATTTCTTACTGAATGGCTCTGGACTGGCCAGAATAATTACCTACGCCTGTTACTAGGTAGTACTTAAAAATAAAATCTGTCTTTTGATGAATTTTAAATTCTATTTCACATACTTTTCTCAAAATAGTGCAGACAGTGTATATCCTTTTGGGCAACCATTTCAGTTCTCTCAGGATCAAATAACAACCTTGCCTGAAAATCTAAAAACTGCAGTGTGACCAAACTCCCTGATGAGCAGTGTGAAATCGAGGCCCAGCTCACCCCATGACCTCTCCACTTAAACTAGGGTTGCCATGGACACCACACTCTATAAATAAAACTGTTATTCCCAGTATTTTTTTTTGTTACAGGTTATGGAATGTGAATTGTACAATTTCTATTAATCAATTATGATCAGAAAGCTGTAAAATATTTTTGCAAAGGTTATTCTCCTGATATTATTCTGATGAATCACAGACACATTCAAGATTTTTAGTTTGGCAAGCTGAATTTCAAGGGATCAAAATAACTTTGTGCTGTGAGAGATAGAGGGTTTCTTCTCAACAGCTCGCTGTGGTGAAAACATGCATGACAGTTCTTTTCAGTTAATCCAGCATTTATAGGGAAATCATTAAGGCTTTGTGTGAAGCTGTCAGCCGGCAGCCTTCTGCCATGAGTCAAGTTAATGATGTGGCAGGCATGCAGTGCTGGGCATGACCTGAAAGGCCGTCTCTGGAATTGTGTCACATGGTGTTGCTATTTTTTTCCTCTTTTGGGATCAATGAATCTTTTTCACATATTTTAATTCTTACAGTGCTTGACTGCTTTGCTTCAAAGAGACTTAATGATCATCCTTGTCAGCCAAACTTTCAGACATCATCAAGACCACTTATACCACACACAACAGTTCCTTTCTCTTCCTGTTAGAAAGGGGCAGAAGATTAAATCTGAGTAGTACTGTCCTCAGTGAAACCATTTAAATTGCCTTTCTGTTACTGACTGACCCTTTGTTTCCTTCATTATTAAATGTCATTCATGGACACAGAGGGCAAGCTTTAACACACCGCCATTAACAACAGATCAGTGAAATTCTAACAAGCCTTCAGAATAGGTGTTTCCTTGTTTGTTGTAAAACTTAAATATTATAGCCACATATAATTTGATTGGTCAGAAAAGTTAGTTTTGAAACACCTTTAATGGCACTTAAAAATTAATGTGTGCTTCAAGTCTATATTTGTTCTTAATGACTTTCCCATATTACGTAACTTAAAATTGCTCAAGATATGTCCTTGGGGACAACTTTGTGTGCCTCAATTACACTGAAAAATGGGGTGAAAGGCAAACAATTTTTTTTAAAGTACGCATTGGCTGCCTGAGGCTCCTCTGATTCAATTTTGTGCAGGCCTCAAGATGGGTGCCCAGTGCTCCTGTCTGAAACTAGTGGGAGCCTTATTTCAAGATTTAAATAAGGCTCCTACTCCTCTCATGGAACTTTGACATAATTTTCATGGGCCAATGGATTGAATATGCTCAGCACATGGCCTGGAGTGGCCAAATCATGGGTCCTTAAATGAATTGCTGCAGGCTGCTCCAAAAATGAGCCAAAAACCTTTTAAATTTCTGCAGGAACATGAGTACTCCTCCTGGTCCAACAAAATTACTCAATTTCTCATCCTCCGTGAGCTGCCTTAGAGTGCCCACTCAGTGCTTGCTGTTCACCAGCTTCATTTTAATGAAGGACAACCACCAAGGTGGTTTGGGCCTTTTGTGAGGGCAATCTGACAAACAGCGCAATCTCAACACCTGCCACCTGTCTGACTAATGTACCAGACAAAAACAACCCCTTTATATCAGGACTACAGAGATTTGAAGCTGACGATGCATCAAAATGATAAAAACAAAACATTGAAAATGCATAGGTAGGACATTTTGGACTCAAGTTGCTGAAACAGTATAAGGATCTTTTAGATTTACTTCACAATAAGGAGCGTATGTCCTTTCAGCAGCTAATCTTCATTCCAGCCTCCATAAAGTATAGTGTAATATAACATTCGAGTCCATGTGTATTCTATTAGAATGTCTAAGGTCAATGTTATAGATTAAAACAGCAGTGTAATTCTGCATTTAAAACATATCTCATAACATAGAATTATAATTCTTATATATATTAATTTTTAAAAATATAAAAACATGTGGAACCAAGCATTACATAGCATATTCTATGGCAATCAGATCAAAGGAAGCCCCACTGATGCATTGTCGGTAAGAGATGGATTCAAAACAAATCTGTCTCTAGAATTCAACAGCAGTCAATAAATCTTATGTTTTCAACGGACATACATTCCCAGGTGTACTGGGAGGCTTCCTCAGTTCTCATTGGGGTTGCTACTCAAGCAAAACCGATAGGACTCTCTTTCACTTGTGTAACTCTCTGGCTCATCGCACACTCTCTAATGACTCATCCGCAGAGAACAACTAGGAGTTAAACTTTATAAGGGTTTCCCAATTGATCAGTAGAAGTTAGAGAATCCAATTCTGTTTTTGAAAAATTAAATACAGTCAAAATAAACAATATCATAAGTATCCTATCCAATTTATGGTAATTCATAACAATAATTTATACTTGTAATGATTCCAAATCCATATGAGATCTATTTGTATTTTTGGTGGCCTGTCTCGCCATAGTGAGCATAGCCCACAGTTTAATGCTACATGCCCAGTTATGCTACATCCATCTATATTATCTTTTCATTTACGTATTCTCTCCACCACACACTCATACAAACAAACTTAATTCTCTGTTTAGTTATGAGCATACGGTCTCATTCAATTGCCTGCCTAGGACTAACCCTTTAACAGCAGGGAATCTGTAATGGCTAACAATCTAGTCAAATAACAGTCATCCATTAAATATTGAGGACAAATTGCATAAACCTGGTTTGTATCCCTTTCAGCCAGATTTTCCATTCCATGATACGGTTCTGTGACGGTGTGGGGACAGGGACTGTTTCCTGCTGTGGAGGCCACTGGGAATTTGTGCGACCCCCGCGCTCATTAATTATGCAGTCGGGGGTTTCCCAACGTATCAAGTAGCAGGGACGGCTGGATGGAGTATGCCCCGCCGTCATATCAGGGCGCCATTTTTAGAAGGTGCCTGGACAGCAACCTACACAATGTTGAGGGAAGAGATGGCCCAAAGAGGGCAGGGAGTTCCCGCACCCAAATTCAGCGTTGCCTCCCTGGGCATCCTGCTCGACGAAGTGGAGGCCAGGAGGGTTGTCCTCTACCCACAGGATGGGGGAAGGAGGCTGTGCAGGGAGAAAAATCCAGCATGACTGTCAATGCTCAGGGCCTCCACCAGAGTACTGCCCTGCAATTTCACGAATGGATGAATGATTTCATCTGCACCGCCAGGGTAAATGAACCCTCAACTGCTCACAATCACCACATTTAATGGTACAGGGGACATGGACCTCAGTGGCTATGCCTCATAGCTCCACTGAAGTCTATAGAGTCTGCAGGTGATGAGACCACTGTGGGTCCCTGACCCTTCCACGCAGAGAGCTCACATGCTGTCTGGGAAGGCAGGAAGGGGGTCAGGCATTCAGGGCACTAGCAAGCACTGCTAGTGACATGCCTCTGGGAGCCTTATCCTTATATCTGCAAGGGCTCACCACTCTGGAGGGTGCTGCTCCAGAACTCTTGTGGACAACCTGCAGTGTATCAATCACAGGGCACACAATCCAGTGGGTTATTTGTAAGACTGGAAGTATGAGAAAGATACATGAAACCCAATTGCTCTCAACCCCATCTTTGCTCTTTGCGGTGGAGAAGTTAAGCCATAATAGGAGAGAGAGGGAGAAGATGGGAGGGGGCCGGCCCCACTTCAAAGACCTCACCAACTTCGAGAAGTGGGCAGCCCAGCTGGCAGGGGTGGAGCAAGACAGATCCTGTGAAGATGGAGAGATTGGGTTGTGGCCTTCATCCAGTAAGGATCCATGTATGTCATAGAGTTACAGCAAATATGGGTACGAGGATTCCTATCTTATCACCTAAGTCATTAATAAACACAGTGAATAAATGAACACAGATCCTTGAAAAACACCGCTAGTTACATCCTGCCAATTAGAGTACCTGCCCATTATCCATATTCTGTCTCCTTCCACTCAGCCAATTTGCTAACCTGGTCAATGATTTGCCTTCAGCTTTAGCTAATAGCCTCTTGTTCCTCCATGTTGGAGGCAGCTCATGCAGTCACTTGCTCTCTTCTCTCTCACTTACAGGTGCCACCAGGAAGAGGACAAGGCCCCAAGGTGACGAAACCCAGTCCAGCGCTCAGACAAGCCCGGAGAGGAATGAGGACATTACGGAGGAAGAATGTAGAGGTGTCACAGCAGTCACATGGGACCTAATGTTTCCATGACCCTCCACAGCCCAGAGACACACACCTCAGAGGGTATTAGATATAGTTTAAGAAAGGTCGCACATTCTGGTGGTCACTGCACGTGCATGTGTCTGCAGCAGGAGGAGGCAACCAAGCTCACCAGCACTTGGAGGAGTGCTGGGGAAGAGGCATCTGCAAGGTGCGCGCCCAATGATGAGCCTCTGGAATCAGCCTTCCAAGAGATGCTGGAGAGGCAGCAAGGGGCGGGGCAAGATCAGACAGAGATGACGGAGGCCTTCATCAGAGTGGCATGTGAGGCGGAGGAGTCTGTCTGCCCACTGGCTGATGAAGTGGTGCCAACCTGTGCACACATCAAAGTTTCCATGGGGAGGATGGTGGTCTCCATGGAGATCCTAGTCCAGCAGATTCTGCCGGGGATGCGCACAGACCTGCACTCCAACTCATAGCCATGGTGGGGCTTCTGCAGTGGCTATCTGAGAGCGGCCGGGGCACCTTGACCTCTCTCAAGGCGCCCCTTCCCCTCAAGGAATCAGGCAGAAGCTCCCAGGCATCCAGAGGGAGGAGAAACAGTAGTTGGACACCCCTGGGTCCTCCACTCAGAACTCTCTGAGGGTATCCAGCCCTTCTGAACCCTGATTTCCTGGGACCCCTTCAGCTTCTTTCTCTGTGACCAAAGAGGGAGCAGCTGTCCCACAGCAGGACAACCAAAGTAAGCCGGGGCCCTCCAGGCTTTGGGTTTCCAGAGGACGGCTGCCAAGGTCATTCAAGACAACAGGGCCACCGGCTCAGCAGTTTGCCTCAATCCCTGCTGCAGATGTTGGTGGGCACCTAGGAGAAGTGATAAGAAAAGAAAAATTAAGAAGTTCTGATTTCACAAGTAGTTGTACTATGACTTACATTTATTACACTTTTGTAAATATAGTTCACTTGCACTTTAATCCTGTCTGATGTGGTTTATTTGCTATGTAGTCCTTAAGCCCGTGCAACACCCGCCACCGCATCCCCCCAACCATCTTCCGAATAACACCCAATGTCCCCCGGAATCTGACATGTGCAGGGAGACAAAGGCATTTGCCAGGGCCCTTGAAAGCCATGTACAAGAATTCTCCTGTGCACGCTGAGCCTTTGTGCCTCACACTCTCATCTGTCCCAAGGCCCTAGCATTGTAAGTACTACATGCTGAAGGTGTTCCCCTTCAGTTGTCCATTGAGATGACCTGCATCTCCAACAACCCTGATGACCCAACTCCCATGCAGCACCTCGAGATCTCCATGGTTGTCGTCACCTTCAAAATAGACTCTAATACCTTTTCCCCTCCCCCGCCACCCTTTAACCCCCCTCCCCACCATAACCATTGAGCTGCTAGGAATCACTTTTGATCTCCTCATGGTCACCCTTTAACCCTCCCCTGTCACCTACCATTCTGTCCAGGTCAATGTTCAAGTCCCCTACCTTCCCAAACAGCCCACCCTCATTACAACAGACATGCCTTCCCTCATCCTGCTGACCCCCAGAATCCGCATCATCTTCTGCATCCCCTCCAATACCCCTCAGCGTCCCTTCCCTCAGCATCGCTGCACCCTCACCCTCTCATCCTACTAGCTCCCAATGCCCCCTTTAACTGTCACCATCCCGTCTTATCACCATTACCCTGAGGACAACCCCCCCACCAGGACTCCTCCAGTGATTCCACTGACCCCTCCCTCTGAACCCCTTTTCCCTCTCCCTCTCCAATCCCATCCACACCTCAGCAGCACCCCCCGTGCCCCTTCACACCTACACAACCCACACTCCCTCCCCACCCCACCTTCCAGCATGGGCCTTCCCACCCTCCTGCTCCATACCAGCTCACCCCTTCCACAGTCCCCGCAGAATCTCTCTCTTTCCCCTATCACCGCAACCTCCCTCAACACCCTCTAGACCTCCACACCCATCCCACTTCTTCATTCCTCCCTTCCCATTCAATATCTCACCGAGCACAGACCATCACCGCCCAACAGTACCTCCTGCAGCCTTCCACCTGCAGTTTGAAGACTCACCTCCTGGAAGAAGTTACTGCTTGAAGATCCGAGCACTGGAAGAAGCTGGTGTGCTGAGAATGCCCACCTCCTGGAAGCTGCTGCACAGAAAAGATCCATATGGTTCATGTTCCACCCATCCATTTCTCCACGTGGTGTTCCAGGGTCCAGTTGCTGGCGGCCACCATCTTCTCTACGGATCTTTGTGAGCTGCCTCCGGCCTTCTTCTGGTAATTGTTGACACGTACACGCCACATTAGTCCAGATGTGCTCTGAACCGTGTAATTTCCCATTGGCGGCACGGACGATCAGGTGGGGGTCACAATTTATTCAGGCCTTCATCTGCATCCCACTAAAGTGATGCAAATCAGTTTCACGCCGGCCTTTGGCAGGAATGGCGATCCACCATGATGGACAGGAGTGTATGTTCCTGCTGTTATTTTACACTGCTGAGAAACCAATTTTTCAGCTCCCCCCTACCCAGCCCTCCATTAAATCCACCACTGAGGGTCTGGAAAATTCTGCCCTTTGAGTTTAGAAGGTTGAAGGGGTGATCTAATCTGGGTTTTTTTTAATGATACAGGCATTCAATAGGGTGGACACAGAGAAACAATTCCTTTGGTGAGGCAATCCAAAACAAGTAGACTTAGTTCTAGAATTAGAGCTATACCACTTAGAATGGAATTCAGAAAACACTTTTTCCCAATGAAAACTGGGAACGGTCACTCTAAACGCCTGTGGGTGCTGGGTCAAATGACATTTTCAAGACTGAGATTGGTAGACTTTTGCTAAGTAAGAGTATCAGAAATGTGGCTAAAAGGTGGGTAAATAAATTTGAGATACAGATCAGCCATGATCTAACTGATTGGCTGAACAGACACATGGAGCTGAATGGCCTGCAATATAAATATATATATGTCTGTATAATATATATATGACACACAATATTGCCATGTAGGAATATGAATAACTGGAATACCTAAATATATAGTTGTGAAAGAAATGTAATCTTCAAAAATACTGAACAAAATATAACAGTGCCCAGTCAGCATGTGTAAAATTAGTCTTTTGACCAAACAAAAGTACAACGTTGTTAAAATGTAAGCCGGGATTTTCCATTCCCATTTGCGGTGGGTGGCATAGCGGGTGGGAGTGGAAAATATCGGGAAATCATAAAAATCGGTTTCACGTCGTCATAAAACCAGTTTGCGATCGTCCGTTCCACCAGTCAAGGGCAAGCCACATTTCCTGCTGCCGCACATCAAGAAGCTAATTTCAATACATTAGAATCTCATTATAAGCCCTGCTTGCCAGAATCATCCCCCCATGCTGGATCATCACGCTGATGCCTTTCACAATGGTATATAAGCGGTGTGCACCTGGCAACCTGCACTTTGCTTGGGACTTTGATGTTTGTTTGCCTATCTTGCTTCGGGCAGCACTTGCAGTCATCAGCGCCAGGCTTCATAGGCAGCACAACATTGCTTTTAGGGGGGCTCACAGACAGGTATCTACCTACCAGGCCAGCCATAAGACGGGGGGTGGCTTTTTAACGGCTGGAGGGCGAGGGTTTACTTGGGGAAGGGCGAGAAGTGGCCTCGGGCAAGGGAAGAGGGGGTACTAGGGAAGGGGGGTATCCCAGGGTGTGCATGAGGACACACGTTATCTGTGCAAGTAGCCTCAAGATGATGAGGGCTGAAGAGACAGTCACCAGAGGAGATGATGTTATGAACAGTCCCCAGGCGAGGCTCCACCAATTTGTTATGATCCCAGACGAGGTATCCCAAATCATCATGCTCCAGGGTGAGGGAGGATGTATTGGCTCCCCTTCTTTATTCAACTCCCTCAGTTGATCGTAACAAGGTTAATTTAAAAAGGACCCCTTGCCTCATGGATACCTTTTCCCAGTCCAAATGTATTTATGCTTTAAAAGGAGCCAATTTAACCAGGCTGTCTTGAGTCAAAGAAAGAACAAGTTTATTAGTTACTAAACACGAAGAAAAATAATTAAAATGAAACAAAAATACACACAGATTTGAAATGAGAAATTGAGTCCAAAAATAAAAGTTAAGAAGTTATATAAGTCAGTCCTTTGGCTTGTCCGTGAGGAGTAGATGGTGAAATGTTGCAGCCGTTAAGTTGGGGTGATTCTGGTAGCGCTGACTTTGGCAGTTGAGCAGTTGGTTTGGAGATTATTGGTTCTGCAGGTTAACTGAAATGAGTTGTCCTGTTTCCTTTTCAACTGTGACTTTGCTGTCTTGTGACTTGCTTCCAGCAATCAGAGACAGAGGTTTATTTTACCTTCAAGCTCAGGGATGCCCAGTTGGTGTTCCTCAGCCATGACCTTCACAGCACACACACACCAGAACAGAACACCAGACTAGCACACAGAACTAGGGTTGCAGTTGGCTTTTTTAAAAACCCTTTTCTTGTGTATTCCTGGAAGGGAAAAAAACAAAAAGTCTTTTGCACAGATCTGTAGTCTTTTCAACTCAGTTCATGTTCACAGTCTGGGATATAATTCAACAGGAGGTGGTTTTGGCTGAGATGGTAATCATTTCCCATTATCTCCACAACCACAGGCTATTACAGTTCACATTGCATTGTATCTTTTCCTTTGAAGTACGTCTGTTTGAAGTAGGCTGTCTCACACATTTTAGGTGTGACGTTCTGTTCTCTCTGAACTAGTTGGTCAAGTAATCCACATAGGAATTTTCCAGGAGGTGGTTACCTTACAGTCTCAGCCAGCATTTGCTTGTGTGTCCTTTTTTAAAAAAAGTCTTACTTAAAAGTTCAATATGTCCATAAGTAATTCTGTAATAGGATGCATGACCATGACAATGAGGCCAAATGGAAATGTGAGAGTGTGTGTGAGAGAGTGAGTGGTGATGTCCCTTGAGCTGGCAGTGAGTGAGATGCCAGTGAATGTGTGATGGGCTTGTGAGTGTGTGAGTTTAGAGTGATGAGATGGTTGACATACCCTGGAGGCACAAATGTGATCACTCATCCTCTTTCTGTACTGGATGGTCAACGTCTTCTGTGTAGCGTTGGCACTGACCACCGTTGCACCATCTCCCAAGCCGGAGTGGTTAGATTGTGGCCAGAGCAGGGGTACAGGACAAGGTGGGCTTCCTAAAGGCATTCCAGTGATGGGTCACTGAACTCTTCAGGGCCATGTCTTCACTGGAGCAGTCCTGGGCTGCAAGCATTGAGAACCGTGTGTGCGGCTACAGTTTAGATATGGCAACTGGAGTGAGGAAATGGTGAAGTAATGGTGTGGCACAGAGGCTGCCCGCTAGCAAAACAGCGTGTTTCCTATGGCTGCATAATTAATGAAGGGGAAGCACCTCATTATCTCAAAACCCGCCCAGGCAGCTTGTGGGAAAAACGTCTTTTTTCACACCCACAACCGCACTTAGTGCCATTCAGGGAAAATTCTGGCCATAGATTTTTAACAGGAATAAAAGCAGTGTAAAATTATGTACTTTTTATTTTTAGCCAACAATAATTACAATCTGTGACGGCCTGTGAAAACACCTGTACAATAAATGACTAACAGCCATTTAGTTAACTCTCAATGGCTAGCTTTACATTTTCTTCAATAAATTGTGCAGGTTTTAATTCTGATCATTGATGCAAAAATGTTTTATCTGATCTTTCTGAGGCAAAATCTTAACCACATTAGCAAACCTTTTTGGGAGAATAATTCCAGTGCAGCCACTTTTATTTTTCAGTCCTGTGGTCATGCTGCTGGCTTCTAAGGTGTGGGTTGCACAAAGCTGGCAGCAACACCACAATAATCTAAATTTGCTAAGGCTGGCCATTGGGAAGACCAGGTATAAATAACAAAGGAAAGGTTGCTTGCACTAGCAAGTTCAGCAAATTAGCTATAGGGTTGCCACTAACCGCTCAAGACTCCATACTGTGAGTCAGCAATGCTCACATAGAGGTTTAACCCAATAGGGAAGGAGCTTCAGAATTTCCAGATACTTAGATGGTCTTCTACCTTTCCAATTTTCACAAATATTTCAGTAAACTGAGGCAATTTGAACAAATTAATCAGTTACCTAGGGTGGAATTTTCTGAGGCCCGTTGGCGGCGGGCGTGATAGGTGGCGTGCGTGGGAAATATGACACGACCTGCTTCATGATGGCGTGAAGGCGGGTCGCGATTTTCCGCTCAACCGTCGACAGCTGGGCTGCGTTTCCCACCATCGGTCGGCGGGGAGCTAATTGTAATACATCAACATATAATTAAAAGGCAGGCTTTTGGAACCCCGACGCATCATCCATCCACGTCAGCGGGAGAGCATGCCAATGTGTTTCACAACAGCACGCAGGCGACATGCACCTGGCAGCCTTCACTTTGCGGGAACTGAGGTGAGTGAACTGCAGCGTTCTCCACAGCTCACCCGCTGTTTACAGGCCTCAGGGGCACTGGGGGGTGGGGGCAATTGATGTCTGGCCCCAGAGGCGACTGCTGGGGTGGGGGAGAGGGGGGAATGTCCAGGGGCAAGTGCTGGCCAGCCTCGGAGGCGACCGTAGTCCGTGGTTTCGTGGGGGGGGGGAGGGGGCGTCAAGGCTGCTTTAGTGCTGCATCCCACACACAGGCAATCAAGGTGGGGGGGGCAGGGTAAGTGAGGGAAGTGGCGACGCACTAGGGACACCTGTATAAACTGACCATTCCTCTGCAACTGAGACAGATCAGGCTTGGCCACAGTGATATGATTGGGGTCAGGCTCCTAGCCTGCCCGCCCATGCAAGCAACGTGGAGGCACCAAATGGCCACCAAGTGCCCCATACCTTATCCCCCCATTGCCCCCCTGCCCCGGCACAGACTTTGAGTCCGCCATAACTTTATTGGACTGCGGAGCAGTTGGACTGCGCATGTTGTACAATATCCTCGCCAACGCTGGGCATGTAGCAGTCACTGCTGGAGATGCTCACAGCCCCTTGCAATCTCAGCATCCTGGTTTGGACCAGTGTCCCCCATGTTGGAGGTTGACAGAGCAGCCATGCAGCGCACTCATCTCTGGCCATCCGTGGTGTGAACAGCACTCTCCGGGAAGCGTTAAGGGGCAGTCACACAGGGCCAGGAAAGGTGCTAAATACAGACATGATAACCACATCTCTCTCTCTCTTTCATGCTGCGGGAGGACCACGTCAGGATCATGGATCCTGGTGACCTAGCTGTATGCCTGATGGCCTACAGAGAGCATAGAAGACTGAGGAGAGAATGACTGAGGCACCTGGCTGCGCAAAGGCAGGAGCAGCAGCCTCATGAAGAAGGGGCAGCTGGGGCTTCCTCACACACTGCCCAGGAGCGGCAGTGAGCCGTGGCTGGTCGGGGCCTAGCGACATCCAAGGTCTATAGACACTGCCTGCCATTCCTGTGGATGACTGAGGACCAGTGTCGCCGACAACTGCACATGTCTAGGGACCTGGTGGCTTACATCTGCCACTTATTGCAGGACTGGGCACCAAGGGGACATGGAGGGTATCCACTGCCAGTGGCTGTGAAAGTGACCGGGGAGCTCAATTTCTATGCCTGTGACTCCTTTCAGGGCTCCACAGGTGACCTCTGTGGGGTTTCACAATCCACCACCCACAAATGCACCCATGAGGCCACAGATGCCATCTTCTCCATGGCACACAACTTTGTGCATTTTGCCTGGGACCGGGAGAACCAGGATGCAAGGGCCATTGGATTCGCCCTGATCTCAGGATTCCCACGGGTGCAGGGTGCGGCTGACTGCACTCATGTGGTGCTCAGGTCTCCGTTGCTACACTCAGTGGACTTCATCTACTGCAAGGGCTTCCACTTACTGAACGTGCAGGTGGTATGCGACAATCAGAAACGCATCCTGCAGGCATGCGCACGGTTTCCAGGGACTGTGCATGACGCGTACATCCTGAGTCGCCCTGCAGTCTTTCAGGGTCCACAGAGGCTGCAAGGTTGGCTCCTTGGGGACAAGGGTAGAGGGCGTGGCTGATGACACCCATGCGGAGGCCTCAGACTGTAGCAGAGCAACACTATACTGAGGCTTATGCAGCAGCTCGCAACTTGGTGGAGCAGACCATCAGGATGCTGAAGTTGCAGTTCCGGTGCCTGGACCGGTCTGGTGGAGCCCTGCAATACAGTCTGCAGAGGGTGTCATGCATCATCATCATCTGCTGTGCCCGTTACAACCTGGTGCTGCAACAGGGAGAGGAGTTGGCTGTGGAGGAGATGAAGGAGCTGCACATCTCCTATAATGAGCAGGACACCAATGGGTATGAGAGTGAGGGGCTCCTCAGTGGTGATGATGACGGGGATGATGACGCATTGGATAGTCGAGGCAGGCACACTCAGGAGTCTCTCATAGCTGCCAGATTAGTGGAGGATGATGACGGCATACAGTGAGGCGTCTCCACAGATCCTCATGTCGCAGTTGTGAACATTTGACTCCAGTCTGGCTTATGGCAGTGCCAATACCCTCCGTGGAAATGCTTCTGTCATGAGATGCAGTGGATGCCCTAATAGTCGCTCGATCACAGGAGGATGATGACGACATGCAGTGAGGACTCTCCATAGATCTTCACATGGCCTCTGAGAATGTCTGACTCCTGTCTAGCCGAGGGCAGCTCATTTGCATTCCTTAATCAGGGCCATCTCAGAGACACAGCCATGAAACTTTAGATGCATCTGATGCTGTGTCCGCCTTCAGCACCTCAGCCCTTCAGGAGCTGGTGCACAGCATCACTGCTCGCAGATGCTGGTGCGATGGGGGCCAGCCCCATCTTAAAGGTACTGAGAGCACACAGAGAGAATGAGATAACTCTGTGGCGCCTGCAGTACATTCTGGCAGCAATGACCAACACTGCCGAGGTGCAGGCATCAGTATTGTTTCCAGTGAGTTTGAGGTTGGACCATCACTGTGATCTGAAGGCTGCACAGAGCACAGAGAAGGGGCCCTGGACTGAGACACCTGCTTTTATCTTGTGCTGAAATGTTTCACATCTGAGTGACAAGAACACTGCTCATCAGAACAAGGAGCCATAGGCAGGGAAACATTCTTAGGAGTTTATTGACAATAGTGAACAGTACGTACAAGTGATCAACACCCGTGCCCAGGCTGTGCAACTACTTTAACCTAACTTTCCTAACCCTGTTGCTACGTCTTGGTGCTCCCCGGACATCCACAGCAGAGGTAGAGGCAGCCTGCTGACTGTGGAGCCCTGTCTGTGATGACTTTGGTGGGCATCCTCTGGAGGGCCGAGACCTGGAGGGCCCTGGCCTGCTTTTGGGGTCCTGCTGTGTGGCAGTGGCGCCCTCCTCGGCCTGTGAAGCTGGAACTGCGGAGGTCACAGGAAGAGGAGATTCAGATGGGCCGGTCACTGCCAGAGTCACCTGGATGGATGGATGGCCCTGGAGTGTGCACCTGCCGATCCTCCTTCCTATTGGTGCCTAAGGGCCCCTGGCTGACTTCTTGAGCGGAAAGGGTAGCTGGAGTGAGATCGAACTGCCCACCACCCCTCTCGTGTGCACACTGTTGGAGGCCAACAGTGATGGAGCTAACCCCGGGCAGCAGTGCAGGAGTGACGTCCTGAACCAAGGTCTCCATGCCGGCCGCCATCCTGCCAGTGTTGACTTTGGTGCATTGCAATGCCGGTGCTATCACCTCAGCCTAAAGACGGATGGACTCCTCCATCGTGCCTTGCAATCTGAGGAGTGCAGTGGACATCCCTTCCTGATGTCCCCGAGCTTGCCTTTGCTGCTCCAGCAACTGTGCCATGACCGAATCCAGAGGCTCGTCATCTGACTTGAACTCAGCAATGTTCTGGCCTCCAGCAATCCTCCGAGTGCCAGGGACCTGGGAAGTCACTGCCTCGGCCTGCTGTGGATCAGAAAGTGCTATGTGCTCACCAGATTGTGATCCCAGGGCCACTCTAAAGCTAAGTCCCACTGAGGTGTGTGTCTCTGCACTGGTGGATGAGCACTGCGACAGGACTTCAGGGAGGGTGCCATCGGATTCCTCTTCAGAGGTTTCTTTGGGGCTTGATTGGAGGCCCTGGGTCATGGACTCTGTCGGCTGTTTGGCAGATGTGCCTGCGAAAGCAAGGGGAGATAATTAGTGCATGGCAGTGGCCTCTGAAAGAGGTAACATCACTCACGGCATGGTTGTCTGATGGATGCTGCACTGCTGGATCCTCACTTGATAGAGCAGCGCTGACCTCACCATCAGCACACGACCGGTCCCGGTCATCGCCGGCCAGCTAAATGGCTCTGTTTTCGAATTCCGTCAGAATCTCAATCTCCAGCATCCCTCCACCTGTCTGCGACCTTTCCCTCCTGTTGTGAACCAGTTTGTCCTGCATGGATAGAGATGGGGAGAGTGTATCAGAACACTTGACAGACCAGATGATAAGTGTGCCTGGCCTGTGTGGGTGGTGGTGGTCCCATGGATGGGATGAGGACAATGACGCTGTGTGTGAAAGAATGAATGGTGATGTCCCTTGAACTGGCAGTGAGTGCGGGCCCTGTGGATGTATGATGGGTTTGTGAGAGTGAGAGTTGGGAGTGATGAAAAGTGTGACTTACCCTGGCGGAACAGAGGAGATCATTCATCCTTTTGCGGCACAGGGTGGCTGTCCTCCTCTGCAGGGTGTTTGCGCTGCCCACTGCTTCCACCGCCTCCCATGCCGGATTGGTGACTTTGCTGCCCATCCTGCGGCCAGAGCCGGGGTAGAGCACATCCCGGCGGGTCACCACAGCATCCAGCGGTTGCTCGAGGGACCCGTCATTGAAGCTGAGGGCTGCAGCCTTTTTTCCTTTGCTGGCCGTGTCTCCCGGCAACGGTGGTGAGCTGGTGCCGATGAACGCTTTGCTGGCAGCTGCCTTTTAACGATGGTGGCCGGTGTGATGCAACAACGTGGTAATAGCGAGCGGGCGATTGAGAGTCCACCCACCATGGAAACTGCGTGTTTCCCAGGAATTAATAAATAATGAGGCAGGCCTCGGGGCGACACAGCGTGAAAACCGCCATTTTTTTCGGCGGGTAGGACTTCATTTTACCCACCCGCTACTGCACTTAGTGCAATTCTGGGAAAATTCTGCCCCTATTCTTTATTCTTCTGCTGTGGTTCTTTTCATCTTTGCCGCAAAATACTTCAATCTGAACACAGCATATAAGTCAGTTAATTGAGGAGCACTATGATTTGCCCTCTCATTTTTTACATGCTGCTTTTGGATCTACCTTATAGCTTTGGACATTCTTAGTTATTTAACTGAAGAACTATTTTTCCAAGTGCATTGTGACATAGATTGAACTTTCTGAAAACCCAAAGAAGTAAATATAAGCAGACTGAAGCTTTCATTTAAAATTTCCATCTACATTATTTGAAAATGGATACAACATTTGGTTCAAACATGGGCACAATGATTGGATCTTTGGACAAAGCAGACAGCCTAATGTAGTGCACAATATTGTTGTGTAGTTACCTTATAAATTACTAAAATTCTTCAAAAATTCTACTACCTGTCCTCATTTTGTGCTTATATTTGTTCATCTTTTGTTATTCTGAACAATCTTCTTAATTCTTTTCCTCCACCTCGAGACACATGAGGCAGACAAAGCACGCGCTTACACCTGTTTCCTTAGCTAGTTATTCCTGGAACACATCACTAGTTTGTCACCAGAAGCTATAACTTGAGGGGCACACTCCACGTCAAGCATGGCTGACCAGGAGATTCTCCCGCTCTTACTGCTTGCCATAGATAGTATTGGAAGGATTTACAGGTTGATTGTCAACCTGCTTGGCTACATTACGAACATACTTTCTGTGTTCATCAAGCCCTGAAGTTGGACTCAAACCCACAGAGCTTCTGGCTCGGATCCAGGGATGCTACCTACCTCCTTTCTGATAGTAGTCCAAACAAAAGTATGCTAGCTAAATGCAAATCTGTAGGGAATCAGGTCACTCTTGGGAATGGATAAGAAATTGGCTAAAGTAGGAAATAACAGGAATTTGCTGGAGCAGGAGAAGGTCTAAATCTGGTGCCCATGGGACATTGTTGAGCCCATTGCTGTTTTGAATTACATCAATGTCGCAGAATCAGAAATTTTATGCGAACTTGCCAAATCTGTCACAATACCAAACTAAGAAGTGTAGTGGAACAAACTGCTCAGAAATTATAGAATAGATTGAGCAAAATATGCAATGGCAGTTGAAATTTAAATGTATATTGCACATTAGAAAGAAAAATGGGCAACAGACAATCCATGAATCATGCTGAAATATCTAAGAAGTTGAAAGAGACTGAGAACATCAGCACTCGATGATGACCATGTCCAACTGTTATAGAATAATTAGCAAAGTCAGTAGAGTGTTGAACTACATAGCCAAAAGAGTAGACTATAGATCAGAGGAAGTAGTGAGCTACTGTGCCCGAGTCAGACATCACTTGAGTATTGTGTTCTGTGATTGCTGAGAAACATAGGAGACAGTCAGGCACCAGAGAAGTGTGACAAGGCTGTTCCCTGCTGAGTTGTAAGGAAAACCAGGAGTAACTTAAGTTTTTCAACAGCAAAAGAGGTGCCTGAGAACTGATCTTATAGAGATATGAAAGGGTAAATCAACAATATTTGCTTTAAAGTGAGCTATGAGAACATGATAAAGAGATACTGGTACAAATGGGTAAAAAGTAAATTCAGGGCTGATTTCAACAAAGTTGTTCACACAGTGTCTGATCTATTCAACTTCCAGATAGAGTAGTGGAGGTGAAAACCATGGAGTCATTTAAGAATGAATTAGATACTGCAAGGAAAGTAGGGGTGCGGGGGTGGGGGGTTGCGGTGCTGTCTGGTCTTTCTAGATGGGTGAATAGTCAAGATTCATCAGTACTATGTTGTGAGCACGCACCATCCTTATTGAAAATTAGTATCTGCAAAAATTAGCACACCTAAAGGTTAAAATTTGTGAAAAGTAACATACGTATGCATTAATGATGGAGCAGTTAGTTTATTTTCTTTTTAAATTCAAATCATTAAAAGCACTGATGCATATTCTGCTTGTAAAAATGACTACATTTTTCTTCTTTGTTTGATGAAAGGGGTAATGACTTTTAAAAATGCTTATTTATGACGCACTAACAAAATGCCAAGAATTGCCCAATTTTTAATCAGGTAATTTTATACATTTTTTTTTGCTAGTAGGAAAAGCAGAACATCCTTGAAAAAGGGATTTTCAACTGCTTACCATCTGTTTCTTGGCTGAAGAGAAGGCACCCAAGAAAATCTGATGGGGCCCAAAGATACCTATATTCCCAAGGGAAACACTTTAAATGGGTGACCAGAACTCTGACTCAAAACGGACGGGAGGCAGCTTAAATATGCAAATCAGGATTTGGAATCCCGATTGCAGTTTTCATGGACAAATGGACAGAGCATGCTAGTTCCATCTACTATTTCCATGCATTCAGCAACCTAACCAGCATTCCTTAAAGGGAGTACTGAAGGCTGGTAAGAAAAGGCAAGATTTTCTTTTTTTAAAATAAGGTTTTCGTGACACTAAGGAAGAGCAGTCATACTGCCAGCCCATTCAAATTGCACCCTACCCCACCCCGGATCAGGAAACTACAGGCCAGTTAGAAGTTATTATTAAAGATGTTATAGCACCATGCTTAGAAAAATTCAAGGCAATCAGGCAGTGTCACCATGGTTTTGTGAAAGGGAAATCGTGTTTAACCAATTAATTGGAGTTCTTTGAAGGAGTCACATGTGCTGTGGATAAAGGGGAACCGGTGGATGTACTGTACTTAGACTTCAAGAAGACATCTGATAAAGTGCCACATCAAAGGTTATTGCGGGAAATAAAAATTCATGGTGTAGGGGATAGCATGTTGGCATGGATGGAAAATTGGCTAGCCAACAGGAAGCAGAGAGTTGACATAAATGGGCCATTTTCTGGTTGTCAGGATGTGACGAGTGGTATGCCACAGGGATCAGTCCTGGGGCCTCAACATTTTACAATTTATATAAATGACTTGGATGAATGGACCGAAGGAAGGGTTGCTAAATTTGCTGATGATATAAAGATAGGTAGGAAAGCAAATTGTGAAGATGACATAAGGAGGCTACAAAGAGACATAGTTAGGTTAAGTGAGTGGACAAAAATCTGGCAAATGGAGTATAATGTGGGCAAATGTGAAATTGTCCATTTTGGCAGGAAGAATAGAAAGGGAGCATATTATCTAAATGGTGAGGGATTGCAGAGCTCTGAGATGCAGAGGGATCTGGGTGTGGTAGTGCATGAATCACAAAAGGCTAATATGCAGGGACAGCAAGTAATTAGGAAAGCCAATGGGATGTTATCAGTTATTGTGAGGGGAAATTATTACAAAAATAGGGAGGTAATGCTTCAGTTGTACAGGGCACTGGTGAGACCACATCTGGAGTATTGTGCACAGTACTGGTGTCCTTATTTAAGGAAAGATGTAAATGCATTAAAAGCATTTCAGAGAAGGTTTACTAGACTAATACCAGGAATGGGCAGGTTATTTTATGAGGAAAGGTTGGACAGGTTAGGCTTGTATCCACTAGAATTTAGAAGAGTAGGAGGCAACTTGTTTGAAACCTTTAAGATCCTGAGGGGTCTTGAACAGGGTGGATGTGGAGAGGATGTTTTCTCTTGTGGAAGGATCTAGAACTAGGGGTCACTATTTAAAAGCAAGGGCTTGCTCATTTAAGACAGAGATGAGGAGGAACTTTTTCTCTCAGAGGGTAGTGAGTCTTTGGAACTCTCTTCCTCAAAAGGCAGAGAAAGCAGAGTCTTTGAATATTTTAAGGCAGAGCTGGCTAATTTCTTGATTAACAAGGGGGTGAAAGGTTACTTGGGGTAGGCAGGAATGTGGGGTTGAGGATACATTCAGATCAGCCATGATCTTATTGAATGGTGGAACTGGCTCATGGGGCCGTGTGGCCTACTCTTGCTCCTAATTCGTATGTTCGTAACCTGCTGACCAGCCAGTTATCCACCCTGGTTGGTCACTATCAGTAACATTTAAATGAAGACTGTAGCTAAAAATGGTTTGGACCTCTCAGTTATGATCTTATGTCATTGCATGACCAATATCAAGCTCTTTTTCACCTGACTTAGGCATATCTATAACACTAATTAATCTCCTAAGGCATTGAGAGCATATGGCATTAAGTGTCAAGACCAAGTACCGTTTTCAGATAAAGCAGAATGATAGGCTGCAGGAATAACTGGACTGAGTGATAGGTGAGAAGAGAAGAGGGAGAAAGGCGAGGGGAAAGGAGAGAGGGGAAGTGCAAGGAAGGGGAGAGCAGAGGAGGGTGAGGTAGAGAGAAGGGAGGATAGGAGGATGGGGAATAATGAGATAGGATAGGGAAGAAAGGGAAGGGAGTGTATTGAAAAAGGCAGAGCAGATGGGAGATAGAGGTGGAGACCAGGGGAAGAGAGAAGAGGGTGCGGAAAGGAAAGGAGAGAGAAGGGATAATGGAAGTGAGAGGGGATGGAATAGAGGAGTCAGGGAGAGGGAGGCAGTAGAGGAGGAGAGGGAGAGGAAGAGAAGGAAGAGAGAAAGGAATGGAGACAGGAGATGGTGACAGAAGAGCAAGATCTACACATTGCAATGTTACACCTGACAGTGACACCTTTAAGTGCAACTATCCCATCACCGGCAGAGCTCATGTTTGGCAGACCAGTATGTACCAATTTATCTACTCTTACCCTTTCTACTCTCTCAGAAACTAGAGAACAACTTTTAGAACTGCAAGAAAAGATGACCAACATACATGATAACAATGCAGATACAAAATTGCCAAGTTTACAATTGGGACAAGTTCACATTCAGGATTCCACAGAAGGTGCGTGGCAGTCAGCCGGGGTGACAAGGATTTGTTCAGAACTAAGGTCCTATGAAGTCATTACACACAAAGGCACAATGATGAGGTGTAACCGAGAACAAATCAGATCCATTCCAGCTCCTCAACCTCCATACAGTCCTATTGCATCTAGGAGAATATATCAAATGCAACCAGGAGCAACATCCAAGAATGACAATCCCACGCTCACTGAGCACTTGAAGAAACGTCCGGACAAGGTTACCATTACAAGATCTGGGTGTACCAGCAGATTATCTCTACACTTTACAGACTATTGGATTCATCAGTTCTATACACTTCTGTAATGGTAACTAAACATGAATGTGTATTGTAAATAGTCATATTTCTTTGGAAGGAAGAAAATATCTTTAAGCAGAAAGGGGGATGTTGTAATGTGCCTTTAAGGGATATCAGCATGACATCAGTCGAAGGGAAATGTGTCATATGATCCAATCCTAGTTTCACTTTTGCTTTGAGCAGAGCACACACACAGCTCTGATGCCTTCAAGCTTTATACCTATGTATAGCTGCTCCCTTGTGTCTAATCTTAATAAATGAACTTATAACGTACTTATAACGTACCAAATCCCTTATGAGCAGTTGGTGCCTTATGTCTTACACAATAAATAAGCCTATTATATCATTACAATAACACAACACTTACAATCCTGCAGAGAACACCTCCATTTTGAGGTGCCCTCATGGTTTACAACCTTGCTCAGCAGCACTCACCTGTCCTGGTTGGGCTTCACAGAGGACCCACTGACTGGGCATCCCATTCCACTGATCTGCCCACCATCCTTAATTGGATGGTGTTTCCTGCTCTGGAAATTCATTCACTGTCTGCTTCATCATTGCGCTGCCTGGAGTAAAACAGGCAGCAACCAAAGGCTGGTTTCCTTCCCATTCAATGTACTTTGACATGAAATTGTAGAGCATAGGCTGATGTTTGCAGCTTAATGCATCATAAGTTCCTGAAGAGAGACTAGATGTTTCCCCATAGAAAACAAGAATTATTTTGACTGCCGTCTGGTGCTTAAACAAAAAAACAGAAGCTGGCAAAAACAATCTATTTCTCCTGCAATTAGTGCCAGTAAATCAATGGATGACATTCATGCAGTTTGTCAATTATCAGGAACAGTAACATTTTAGCATTAGATTAAGCATCAGCTACAGTTTAATCCTGGCACTTGTGGTTTTGCAGCCAAAGGTCACATTTCCTTTTGCCTTAAAATGTTGAATCCTCTGTGGCATTCTATTGCAAAAACACAGAGTATAACCACACAGAAACCTTTGTAAATTGACAGGTATTTGGCATTGTATAGCAACTCAGACATGCTGCAATGCCATTCAGAATCTATCTTATGCGCCATGGTGTATTGAATGATCATTAAAATAGCAATCAATAAGGTAATAAGGTAATCAATGCTAATCTTAAATGGTACCAAAAGACTCATGTTACTATTTGATCCAGGAGAATAGGCTTGTATTCCAAAAGTTGCAAAATATTCTATAAGTTTGGAATATAAACCAATCAAGAACCGAAAGAATATTTTAAGGGAAGGGGCCTGTAGATGTGGAACTCTGTTTATATTGCAAAGTAGTTTCTACAAACTTATGTACCAGTGTTCGATCTTTATGACCGGTTTATTGTTTCTCATTGTCATGAAAATGGAAGACTTAAACATGGTTCGTTTCCTTTTTTCCAAGCTGTTCTAACTGCACCAAAACTGTCTTTTAACATTTGCAGCATGGAATTTATAGAACAAAAATATGTGAGACATCATTTTAATGATTCTTCACTAAAGAACCATTTTGCAGATTATTTTTTGTTGAGTAAGGCAAAAATGGAGTATTTTCTTCAATGTTTGCTTTCCTTTCTCAATTGTACTTCTCAGTTTAACTTGAATCCCACATTCAACTAGGAGCTGCATGTTCATTGGAAAGCTAGAATATTCACAGCGAAAGCTCTCTGGGATAATTTGACCACCTGACAGGTGGAGGAGGTGGTCGTGGTAAAACCGGAGGCAAAGGGCGCGTCAAGGCCAAGACTCACTCCTCCAGTGCCGGTCTCCAGGTCCCCATTGGCCATATCCACCGGCTGCTGTGCAAGGGTCACTATGTCAAGGCCTGAGTCCCCATCTACCTGGCCGCTGTTCTCGAGTACCTGACTGCCGAGATCCTCGAGCTGGCCGGCAACAAGACCCGCATCATCCCCCACTACCTGCAGCTCGCCATCCGCAATGATGAGGAGCTCAACAAGCTGCTGGGAGGGGTCACCATAGCCCAGGTTGGGGTCCTGCCCAACATCCAGGCTGTGCTGCTTCCCAAGAAAACCGGCCACCCCAGCAAGGTTTAAGCCTGAAAGGACGAGATTGGAAAAAGATGAAAAATAAAGGCAAACTGGACCCCAACCCACCTCCAATTCACCCAATTACAGTTTTAACTAGGTGGTTAGGGGCAGGATGACTAACACACCCTTTGGAGTCAGGTCAGTCACTAAAACCTTTTAAGCAGGCTGCGTGCCTTCACTTTAGCTGACGCTTATTGTTAACACTTGCAGGTTAGGATTCTCTATTGGTGAAAAGTGAGCAGGGTCAGCTCTATGAGATAAATGGCGTAATTGCACTGTTGTAGGCCGGGAGGAGAAGGAGTACTTCTCCTGAACCACACAAGTAACGTCTTAAACACCCCGATGGGACGTCTGCAAATCACCCTCATCCTAATGTTCAACTTTCCCCATCATTTTGCATTCACCCCTCACGGTGATGACTGACACCCCTCAACACCCACCCACAATGACCAATTCTTCATCCTGCCCACCCATATATCCCATTTACTGTCCCCTGTACACCATTCACTCCACCACCCCCACCCACCCCCGAGTTATCATTGGACCCTCTGTGACAGGTTTATTAATTAGTCCATGCAATACCCATTCTTTGGACACCAACAGACCTACTAAGGGCCCAAAATGGGTGGGCAAGAAGCATGTGCCCATTTCTGTCTAGAAGTGCCCGCCATATTGACAGGGGGTGGGGGTGCTCACTGGTGGGAGAGCACGGTCTGACAATGTTGAAAGTGAAGAATAATGTATGTGAATTAAAGCTCAGTGCTACTTGTAGGACTTATTAAAGCTTTTCGATCACCACAGGGCTTCACTTGCCATGTGCTGATTTTGCACAGCACAATGTGGCTCTCACTGGCAGGAAGGCCTCCTCACTAGCTATTTAGAGGAACCATACAAGTTAAGTTGTTGGTTTATCATTTCTGTCTGCTTCTTGACTTCTGGGAATCTTTTGGTGTTTTGTATCACTCCGGAAATTTCACTTTGTCTGCATCTGGTCTTGCAACGTTGTCATTCTTGCATCATAAATAGGCTAGCCGTAGGTGGGTGGCAGGTGGGGATCCCACTACATTCCAACCTCCACCGATTAAGGTTGTGGTGTGAAGAAACAGCTTGCTGCTGACACCCCTTCCCCATGACAACCACCTCACAGTACAGAGGAGATTTACAAGGAAGTGGCCTGGACTGGAGAATTTTAGTTATGAGGAACGGATAGGCAAGGGTTGTTTTCTTTGGAACATGGGTGGCTGAGGACAGGTCTAACTGAAGTGTATAAAAAAAGATTGGGAACCAGAGGGCACAAATATAAGATCATTGGCAAAAGAAGCTATGTCAACATGAGGAGAAACATTTTCAATAGCAAGTGGTTAGGATCTGGAATGTACTGTCTGAGAGCATGGTGGAGGTAAGGTCAATTGAGGCTTTCAAAAGGAAATTGAATCATTATCTGAAAAGGAAATATTTGCAGGGCTATGGGGTAAAGGCAGAGGCATGGCACTAGGTGAATTGCTCCTTTAGCAGGCCAGCACAGACATGATGGGCCAAATGGCCTCCTTCTGTGCTGTAGTGATTCTATGATTCTATAAAATTATGAGACACCCAGATAAAGTGGATAGGGTTATATAACCAGGGTGCCTCGATTTAGCGTAAGATGTAAGAGGTTTAGACAGGATTCAAGGGAACATCTTTTCACCAGGGTGGTGGAGATCTGGAACTCATTGCCTGAAAAGGTGGTAGAGGTAGGAACCATCAGAACATTTAAAAAGTACTTTGATACGCACCAGGAGCCCTGCAACCTACAAGACTATGGACCAAGAGGTGGAAAGTGGGGTTAGCTGGATGGCTACTTGTTGGGCAGCCTGGACATGATGGACTGAATGGCCTCCTCCCTTGCTATAAATTTCTATAATTTCTCCTCTGTACCCTCTCTTGTACAATCACACTTTTCCTACAGTGCATTATAGCACATGCAGCACTCCAGCTGTGGCCTAACCAATGCTTTATATAATTCCAGCATAACCTCCCTGTTCTTATATTCTATGCCTCAGCGTTTTAAAATTTGTTTATGGGATATGGGCATCACTGGCTAGCATTTATTTCCCATCCCTAATTGCCCTTTTTCAGAAGGCATTTTTTTTAAAAGAGTCAGCCACTATGGGTCTGGAGTCCCATGTAGGCCAGACCAGGTAAGGACAGCAGATTTCCTTCCCTAAAGGACATTAGTGAACCAGATGAGCTTTTATGACAATCAACAATAGTTCCATAGTCATCATTGGACTTCTTAATTCCAGATATTTATTGAATTCAAATTCTATCATCTGCCATGGTGAGGTTCAACCCAGGTTTCCAGAGCATCCAGAGCATTAACCTGGGTCTCTAGATTACCAGTCCAGTGACAATACCACTACGCCACCGCCTCCCCAAATAAAAATGAAGGCAAGTATCACGCTTGCCTTTTTGAGCACTCTATCTACCTGTCCAGCCACATTCAGGGACCAGTGAACATGCACTTCAAGGTCCCTCTGTTCCCCTGGATTTCTCACTATTCAGCCATTTAATGTGTATTCTCTTGCCTTGTTAGCCTTCCCTTTAGGATGGGGGAGGTGGTAGCATAGTGGTACTGTCGCTGAGCTAGTAACCCAGAGACCCAGGGTGATGCTCTTGGAACTTGAAGACACTTCCTCCTACCACTCCCTGGACCATGACCCCACCACTGAACATCAAGCCATTGTTTCCAGGACTGTCACTGACCTCATCTCCTCTGGAGAGCTTCCTCCCACAGCTTCCAACCTGATAGTCGCCCAACCTCGGATGGCCCGCTTCTACATCCTACCTAAAATCCACAAACAGAACTGTCCCGGCAGACCGATCGTGTCAGCCTGTTCCTGCCCCACGGAACTCATTTCTCGTTATCTTGACTCCCTTCTCTCTCCCCTTGTCCAGTCCCTTCCCACCTATATCCGTGATTGCTCTGACACCTTACGTCACATCAACAATTTCCAGTTCCCTGGCCCTAACCGCTTCCTCTTCACCATGGACGTCCAATCCCTCTACACCTCCATCCCCCACCAGGATGGTCTGAGGGCCCTTAGCTTCTTCCTTGAACAGAGGCCCGAACAATCCCCATCCACCACTACTCTCCTCCGTCTGGCTGAACTTGTTCTCACACTGAACAATTTCTCCTTTAACTCCTCTCACTTCCTCCAAATAAAAGGTGTGGCTATGGGTACCCGCATGGGCCCCAGCTATGCCTGTCTCTTTATGGGGTATGTGGAACATTCCTTGTTCCAGTCCTACTCTGGCCCCCTCCCACAACTCTTTCTCCGGTACATCGATGGTTACTTCGGTGCTGCTTCATGCTCTCGTCGGGACCTGGAAAAATTTATTAATTTTGCTTCCAATCTCCACCCCTCCATCATTTTCACATGGTCCATCTCTGACACTTCCCTTCCCTTCCTTGACCTCTCTGTCTCAATTTCTGGTGATAGACTGTCCACCAGTATCCATTACAAGCCTACCAACTACCACAGCTACCTCGACTACAGCTCCTCACACCCCGCTTCCTGTAAGGACTCAATCCCATTCTCTCAGTTCCTTCGCCTCCGTCGCATCTGTTCTGATGATGCTACCTTCAAAAACAGTTCCTCTGACATGTCCTCCTTCTTCCTTAACCGAGGTTTTCCACCCACGGTCGTTGACAGGGCCCTCAACCGTGTCCGGCCCATCTCCCGCGCATCCGCCCTCACACCTTCTCCTTCCTCCCAGAAACATGATAGGGTCCCCCTTGTCCTCATTGATCACCCCACCAGCCTCCGCATTCAAAGGATCATCCTCCGCCATTTCCGCCAACTCCAGCATGATGCCACCACCAAACACATCTTCCCTTCAACCCCCTGGCGGCATTCCGTAGGGATCGTTCCCTCCGGGACACCCTGGTCCACTCCTCCATCACCCCCTACTCCTCAACCCCCACCTATGGCACCTCCCCATGCCCACGCAGAAGATGCAACACCTGTCCCTTCACTTCCTCTCTCCTCACCGTCCAAGGGCCCAAACACTCCTTTCAAGTGAAGCAGCATTTCACTTGCATTTCCCCTAACTTAGTCTACTGCATTCGTTGCTCCCAATGCGGTCTCCTCTACATTGGAGAGACCAAATGTAAACTGGGCGACCGCTTTGCAGAACACCTGCGGTCTGTCCGCAAGAAAGACCCAAACCTCCCTGTCGCTTGCCATTTTAACACTCCACCCTGCTCTCTTGCCCACATGTCTGTCCTTGGCTTGCTGCATTGTTCCAGTGAAGCCCAACGCAAACTGGAGGAACAGCACCTCATGTTCCGACTAGGCACTTTACAGCCTTCCGGACTGAATATTGAATTCAACAACTTTAGATCTTGAACTCCCTCCTCCATCCCCACCCCCTTTCCATTTCTTCCCCCTCCCTTTTGTTTTTTCCAATAATTTATATAGATTTTTCTTTTCCCACCTATTTCCATTATTTTTAAATCTATACCTTTAATGCCCTGTCAGTCTTTCCATCCCACCCCCACTAGAGCTGTACCTTGCGTGTCCTGCCATTCATTCTTAATTAGCACATTCGTTTAGATAATATCACCACCTTCAATATCTCTTTGTTCCTTTGTCTGTGACATCTTTTGATTATCTGCTCCTATCACTGCTTGCTTGTCCCTACAACCACGCCCCCCCACTCCCCCCAACTTCTCTACCCCCACCTTAAACCAGCTTATATTTCACCCCTCTCCTAATATTACTCAGTTCTGTTGAAGGGTCATGAGGACTCGCAACATCAACTCTTTTCTTCTCCGCCGATGCTGCCAGACCTGCTGAGTTTTTCCAGGTAATTCTGTTTTTGTTTTAGATTTTCAGCATCCGCAGTAGTTTTTTGTTTTTATTGAATCTCTTGGGACCTGGGTTCAAATCCTGACATGGTGGAATTTGAATTCAATAAAAATCTGGAATTAAAACTCTAATGATGACCATGAAACCATTGTTGATTGTTGTAAAAACCCATCTGGTTCACTAATGCCCTTTAGAGAAAGAAATTTGCTGTCCTTATCTGGTCTGGCCAACAAGTCACTCCAGCCCCACAACAATGTGGTTGACTGTCAGATACTCAGTTGTGTCAAACCACTACAAAGTCTCAAGAAAGGAATGAAACTGGACAGACCACCCGGCATCGACCTAGGCACCAGAAATGACAATGGCAAACTCAGCCCTGTCGACCCTGCAAAGTCCTCCTTATTAACATCTGGGGGCTAGTAATTGGGAGAACTGTCTCACACAGCTTGACATAGTCAACCTCACAGAATCATGTCTTAAAGATAATGTCCCAGACACCACCATCACCATCCCTGGGTAAGTCCTGTCCCACCAGCAGGACAGACCCAGCAGAGGTGGTGGCACAGCGGTACACAGTTGGGAGGGAATTGCCCTGGGAGTCCTCAACATTGACTCCAGACCCCATGAAGTCTCATGGCAGCAGGTCAACAAAGGGCAAGGAAACCTCCTCCTGATTACCATATACTGCCCTCCCTCAGCTGATGAATCAGTGCTCCTCCATGTTGAACAATACTTGGAGGAAGCACTGAGGGTGGCAAGGGTGCAGAATGTACTCTGGGTGGGGGACGTCAATGTCCATCACCAAGAGTGGTTTGGTAGCATCACTACTGGCTGAGCCCTAAAGGACATGGCTGCTAGACTAGGTTTGCGGCAGGTGGTGAGGGAACCAACAAGAGGGAAAAACATACTTGATCTCAGCCTCACCAACCTACATGCAGCAGATGCATCTGTCCATGACAGTGTCGGTAGAAGTGACCGCCGCACAGTTGTTGTGGAGACGAGGTCCCATCTTCACATTGAGGATACCCTCCATCGTGTTGTGTGGCACTGCCACCATGCTAAGTGAGATAGATTTTGAACTGATCAAGCATCCATGTGGCACTATGGGCCATCAGCAGCAGCAGAATCGTATTCTAACACAATCTGTAACCTCATGGCCCAGCTTAACACCCACTCTACCATTACCATCAAGCCAGGGGATCAACCCAGGTTCAATGAAGAGTGCAGGAGGGTATGCCAGGAGCAGAACCAAGCAAATCTAAAACTGAGGTGTCAATCTGGTGAAGCTATAGCACAGGGCTTACTTGTGTGCCAAACAGCATAAGCAGCAAGTGATAGACAGAGCTAATCAGTCCCACAATCAACGGATCAGATCTAAGCTCTGCAGTACTGTCACATCCAGTCGTGAATGGTGGTGGACAATTAAACAACTCACTGGAGGAGGAGGTTCCACAAATATCCCCATCCTCAATGATGGAGGAGCCCAGCACATCAGTGCAAAATATAAGGCTGAAGCATTTGCTGCAATCTTCAGCCAGAAGTTCCGAGTGAATGATTCATCTCAGCCTCCTCTGGAGGTCCCCAGCATCAACGATGCATCTTCAGCCAATTCAATTTACTCCATGTGATATCGAGAAATGGCTGAAGGCACTGGATACTACAAAGGCTATGGGCCCTGACAACATTCTGGCAATAGCACTGAAGACTTATGCTCCAGAACTTGCCGTGCCCCTAGCCAAGCTGTTCCAATATGGCTACAACACTGGCATCTATGCGGCTATGTGGAAAATACAGGTATGTCCTGCACACAAAAAAAGGACAAATCCAACTTGGCCAATTACCACCCCACCAGTCTACTCTCGCTCCTCAGTAAAGTAATGGAAGGGGTCATCAACAGTGCAATCAAGTGGCACTTGTTTAGCAATAGCCTGCTCACTAATGCCCAGTTTGGGTGATGTCAGGGCCACTCAGCTCCTGGCCTCATTACAGCCTTTGTTCACACATGGACAAAAGAGTTGAGCTCCCGAGGTGAGGTGAGAGTGACTGCCCTTGACATCAAGGCCACATTTGACTGAGTATCCTCAGCCCAACCATCTTCAGTTGCTTCATAAATGGCCTTCCTTCCATCATAAGGTCAGAAGTGGGGATATTCGCTGATGATTGCACAATGTTGAGCAACATTCGCAACTCCTCAGATACTGGAGCCGTCCATATCCAAATGCCACAAGACCTGGGCGATATCCAGGCTTGGGCTGACAAGTGGCAAGTAACATTCGTACCACACAAGTGCCAGGGAATGACCACATCCAAAGAGAGAGAATCTAATCATCACCCCTTGACGTTCAATGGGCCATCGCTGACTCCCCTACTATCAACATCCTAGGTGTTACCATTGACCAGAAACTGAACTGGACTAGCCATATAAATACTATGGCTAAAATAGCAGGCCAGAGGCCAGGAATCCTGCAATGAGTAATTCACCTCCTGACTCCCCAAAGTCTATCTACCATCTACAAGGCACAAGTCAGGAGTGTGATGGAATACTGCCCACTTGCCTAGATGAGTGCAGCTCCCACAACACTCAAGGAGCTTGACACCATCCAGGTCAAAGCAGCCTGCTTTATTGACACCACATCCACAAACACTCATTCCCTCCACCACTGATGCACAGTAGCAGCAGTATGCTACTGCAGGAATTCACCAAGGTTCCTTAGACAGCACCTTCCAAACCCACGACCACAACCACCCAAAAGGACAAGGGCAGCAAATAGATGGGAACACCATCACCTAGAAGTTCCCCTCCAAGTCACTCACTATCCTCACTTGGAAATATATCGTCGTTCCTTCACTGGGTCAAAATCCTGGAACTCCCTCCCTAACAGCACTGTGGGTGTACCTACACCACATGGAGTGCAACAATTCAAGAAGGCAGCTCACCACCACCTCCTCAAGGGCAACTAGGGATGGGTAATAAATGCTGGCCCAGCAAGCGAAGCCCACATTCCATGAATGAATAAAACAAAATCATCTCACATTTTTCTGAAATGAACTCGATTTGCCATTGTTTTGCCCACCTGACCTTTCCATTGATATCTTCCTGCAGTTGACAGCTTTTTTAAAAAATTGCCAACCACGCAGCCCATTTTGCATTCCCTGCAAACATCTTAATCATAACTTCTACAATCAATACCATTTCAGTTCATACAGGCTGCATCGAATGCAGTACCCTCATGTTAGCTCCTCAAAAAATTAACCTTTTAGTCAGATGTATGTTACCCAATGGTGCAACATGAGGTTGCAAACAACATAATAATACAAATTAAGTCACAAAAGATGGACTCAGTTTTTGAATTATTTTTCCTTCAGTATGAAATTAACTTGGTTGTAAGTGAAATTAAACATAGGCCATGATTTTACAGCCCCGCCGTAGCGTGTCTCTCCCCCGGCGGATACCACGAGCCATTTAAATCTCCATTCAGTTCGGCAGGACCGTAATATCCGGTCGGACAGGAGGGGCTGTAAAATCCTGGCCATGGAGCTAGAGGACAGGAACAGAAGTCATGCTAAATGTGCTTTAATAACTTCAAAAGCTATCTTCATGCATGAGAAATATGGATCTGTAAGTCAATCAATGCAGAATTAAAACAGATAGTCCATGAAATTGGGATCTGTAGCACCAGTGGTGCCAGTGCCATGTAAGCCCTAAACTGGAATAATATTGGCCAGAATGCTTTTGGCACAATTTCTACACACAAAAGTGGCCCTTAAAGCATTCCACACCCCAACCCCTCCACCTCAACACATACCCCCACAATGTTTTCAGTTGCATCTTCATGTTTTGAAGGCAATTGTTACTTGGTAAGAACACTAATTTGAAAATCTAAATAAGATATACAGATCACACCATATAATTGAATTGGCACAGGAAGCATGTAGCTGAGCCATATTGTCATGACAACGGATCATAGCCCTGAATTACTTATGGACATATTGAACTGTTTAAGTAAGATGTGTGTTTTTTAAAAAGGACACACAAGCAAAAGCTGGCTGAGACTGTAAAGTAACCATTTGCTGGAAAATTACTACGTGGAATACACTTAACCAATTAGTCCAGAGAAAGGAATGTCATGCTCAAAAAAGGTGTCAAGGCCTACTTCAGACAGAGACACTTCAATGGAAAAGATGCAATGCAAAAACTGAACTGTAATCTCCTGTGGTTGCGGAGATAATGAAGGCTGAGTACCATACCAGCAGAAACCACCTCCTGTGAGTTATATCCCAGACTATGTACATGATGTGAGTTGAAAAGAAAGCAGATCCAGGCGAAAGACATTTGTTTTTACCCTTCGAGGAATACACTAGAAAAGACCTCAAAAGCAAACTGCAACCAGGGTCTCTGCATGCTAGTTTTGCTGTTCCAGGCCTGGTGTGCGAGGGTGTGCTGTGAAGGTCACAGCTGAAGAACATTAACTAAGTATCCCTGCATTTGCAGTTAAAAAAGCTCTCTCTTCCTGATTGCTGGAAGCAAGTCACAAGTCAGCAAAGCCACAGTCGAAAAGGAAACATAACAAGCCTTTTCAGCTAACCTAAAGAACCAAGAATCTCCAAACCCACTGCTCAACTGCCCAAAGTCAGCTCTACCAGAATCACCCAATTTAACAGCTACAATGTTTCACCATCTAGTCCTCACGGACCAGCCAAAGACTGATTTGTATATCTTTTATTTCTGGACTCACTTCTCATTTCTAATCCATGTGTATGTGTGTTGCATCTTTATTTTTATTTTCTCGCATTTTAGCAACTAATAAACTCACTCTTTCTTTTACTCAAGAAAGCCTAGCTAAATTGGCTCCTTTTAAAACATAAAAACATTTGGACTGGGGAAAGGTATCCATGAAGGCAGAGATCCTTTTTAAATTAATCTTGTTGCGACCAACTGAGGGGTTTGAATAAGGAAGGGGAGCGGTTCACCCCTCCTCACCCGGGAGCATAACAATTTGAGGTATCTCATCCGGGATCATAACAAATTGGGGGAACCTCACCCGGGGGCTGGTCGTAACAATATACAAACCAGGTGACCTCAGGTTTGATTGGGTGTATACTGCCTTAGCTGATCTGACTGGATATAGCAGTAATGGCATTACAGCTAGTCTTTGCCCAATGTTAGCGAAGAAGGAAATCTGCCAGATTTCCTATTCATGATAGCTTTCCAGCAGCTTCTGCTAGAAAGTATGTATGTTGTGGTGCTTGCAGGTAACAATATTAGACTCATCTGTGATAACCTGCCAACACTTACCACTTGGAGGCACAGATGTAATATGGCCACTTGGTTGAGATATCAGAGTGCATCCTACCCATGTGAAACATCTCTGAAAGAGCATGGGGAGAACAGCAAGGAGGCAAAAAAAGAGTCATGATTTTCCATAAAATTTGCAGTGCAAAATCATTAGTTATATTCTGATTAAAAAAATTACAAATCTGATACAGGGATGGTAATAGAACCTAGGAGAAGACTTTCTCATTTCTTGCACTGGACATAACTGAGCTCTTAGTGCTTTCAGTCTTACTATAATAGGGTTTAGAGATTTCATCTATCTTGTTGGCCTTTGCGTCAATCCTGACTCCAGATGTCTTTCTGCCTTTCCCCAGCTGTCTCTTCAGCAATTCTGACTGCTGTCATCAGCTGCCACACAATTCCTGGTGTGTGTTTCACAGCATCAGGCTCCCTCTGCGTCACTGTTCGCTGCCAATTTGTATCTAGCAGCCCAATTGTAAGTCATGGAGAGTGACAGGCTAGCAGATCCAATAAAAAATGGAAACAAGTAAGAAAGAATGTGTAATAAGCCTAATAGAGGAATATTCTAACAACTTTTAAAATTCTGTTCGAAGATCTCGAAAGAGAATGAGAAATGGATTTTAGTTTCAATACAAAATTAATCAAATCTATAAAACTTAAGAAATAGAATGCCATGGAATTCTTACATTTCAAACTGTATCCATTAAAACTCTTTATGTACACTATGGGGCGGGGGGGCGGGGGCTGGTGATATTTTAGCCCACAGCAGGTGTCTGGCAAGGTTGACAGAGTGCCAAGTATACCCAATGTCATCAATTTGAGGTCTGGGCTATCTTAACACTTGGGCCTCATTTACATTTGATTGGAGGGCTGCCCACAAGATCAACTGCAAAATGAAGCGTAAATGAAGGAAGCCTGCAGGAATCTGCTGACTTTGCATTTAACTCGAGCGCATTCATTAACATGTGAAAAACCCCAAAGGGACAGATTGATTTGCTATGAAGATATGCTAAGAGGCAATTGAGTGCATTTCTAAATATGAATCCTGACTTTAGCCACCAGCACATGTGTTTTCCAGGTTACCTGGAGCTCAACAGGTGGAACAGGTTGAGGGATTGACAGGGCTAAGCAATTGACAGGATGGAAAACTTCTAAATACTGAGAGATGACAGCTGCTTCTTTGCCTAAGTGAAAGGGTTTTACTCACAGGTCTTGTTTTGAGTGTCTGTTTTGGATGTCTCCCTATTAGCACCTCCAAGCAGAGTCATCAGATGGCTTCTTGAAGATGTAGGTTACCCTCTAAGGACGTGGCTGTGAGGAGACATACTACCAATGCTGAGGAAAGGGACACATAAGCACAAGAGCAGTCACCAGCAAGCCATTGGGATACTGAAGTTGCAATTAAGGTGCCTGATCATGTCTGTGGACAGTCTTGTATGCTCTAGCAAGGGTGTCCAGATGATGATCTGCTGCATCTTGCGCAACATAGCATAGCAGAGAGGACTGGAGCTGGAGGAGGAGGAAGGTGATGACCACTGTGCATTTTCAGAAGAGGTCAAGGAAGAGCAACAAGAGGAGGAGGGAGAGCCTGATTTAGCTAGACTACCTGCAACCACTCATTTGGCTGCCGGGGATGCACAGGATGGATTCATTCAGGCATGCTCCAGCTAACCTGAGGCAATGCAGCTATCTGGCACATCAATGATGAACATACTCACCCAAATCATTCCCACAAGTCAACAATCCATCATCTTTGTTGACAGCGATTGCTCATCTTCTATTCTTTCCTACATTTTTCTTTAAGGCTCCAGGTGACAGGCAACAATGGGGATAACTGGGCAATGGAGCTTTGAAATAAAATTTATGGGTGCATAAACATTGGAAATAAATGTGCCAACTTAGCACAGTGTTAAACATCCAAATCATTTCTATTTTCTTTTTACTCCTACATGGTTCCACCCTTTTGGCTTCAGCAGGGCTAAAGATAGTTCCCTTGTTTTGACTGCTCAGATGCTCATGGCTAACATCCACTGCATTCTGGAGCCTGTGTATACCCGACCAAAGATTGCCCTACGTGCACCTGTACAGGGGCAGACTCGGCCATGGAGGCAGGAGACAGCATGTGGGTCTTTGACTAGTCAGGGGTGGGGGTGGAGGTGGGGACAAGGGAGGAGGAGCAGGATCACATAGAGGAGAGTCCCCACATCCATGTCCCTACTCTCCATCTTCCCTCTCATGGGCCACACACATTTTCCTGCTAGTCAAGAGCTCAAAGGCACCTTGCTGCACTTCGATTGACTGAATGGCCAAGGTGAGGCTTTCCTCCATCATACTTAAGCTGCCAGAATGACTGTGCAGACCATTGGCCAGGACCAGCATGCATGTTATTCCCTGTCATGACTGATCCTTCATGCCGGTGGCCACTCCTTCTATTGAGGTAAAGGCCTGAGCCATCATAGCACTCATGGTGGAGATGAACTCCTCCAATCTCTCTCCAATAATGAGCAGTGCATCTAGAAAGGCTGATAGAGCCTCACACATTTTCTGCTGCTGCTTCATGATAGTCCTCTTTGTCAATGATCCCTGAGCCTCAGCATTTTCGTCCAGCAGAGCAGAGCTTGAAGGTCCACGGCTGTCCTTGTATCCAACACTTGCTCCTGCTCACTTGTGATGTGTGGCTTACCATGTGACAGCCCAACTACCTGTTTTGGAAGCTCCAGCAAGGTGTATGTATCTGAGCTTGTTGAATGTGTGTATGAGTCATGTGACAGTGCTTCCTCAGAGTTCATGACCTTCTCTGAGGAACATCATCCTACTCTGGCACCACCTCTTGCGTCACACTTGCAGGGTCTTTGGGAGATGAAAGACATGAAATAGAACCAACAAGATGTGAAGGTTCTCAGTCCTTATTGTGTTATCTCATCATTTTTCATTGCCTCCTGATATCAAGTCAACATGAGTAAGTTTGGTCTGCCATGTGGCTGTGTGATATCTAATTATGTTGCCAGGTATCTGGGAGACCTCCATCTCTCTATTGCTGATGACCATGCATGCTGAGGCTCTTATCTCCAGTGTGGCCTCCTCTGCAGCAGGCAGGGTCACAAAGACTGGAAATCCCACCTCCCCCTGCTTTTCTTCACTCTCTCTTCCTGCAAGGAGAAAAATGATGAGAACTATAAGTGCGAGAAATGGAATTTGTTGAGCAGATAAAAGTAAACATTTGTGGGGGGTCATTGTGAGCAATGGATGTGACAAGGCAATAATATGAAAGTGAGTACCAGTGGTAACTGTTTAGGTGAGGATGTGAGAAGATACCTCAAAAGAGAAGGATGGGTGGACCTGAAAGCTTATGCTGGTCTGAGGAGCATTGTTCAGGAGAAAGAAGTGGAAGTTATAATGAAAGGGCTTGTATATTGTTTGTGTGCCAGTTGTGGCTCAGTGGTATCCTTCTCACCTCTGAGATAGAAGGTTGTGGGTTCCTGGAGTCGGATTTGAACACAAAAATCTAGGCTGACACTCCAGTACAGTACTGAGGAGTGCTGTATTGCTGGAGGTGCATCATTTGGATGAGACATTAAACAGACATTCTCTCTGGTGGACATAAAATATCCCATTTCAAAGAAGAGCAGGGGAAATATCCTCAGTGTCCTGGTCAATATTTTTCCCTCAGTCAACATCACAAGAACACGTTAGCTTGCTGTTGCTGTTTTGTGGTACTGTGCTGCTATAATTCTTACATTATGTTACAATTCTAGCTGATGTTACAACTGAATAAGCCTGTTCTGATCCTAACTTTTATTTGTTTGTTTAGATACGTGGAGAGTAGCTACTGAACAGGGTCACAGGAGTCTGCTGATGAACATTTAACAAAAGAATAAAACATTTATTAAATAAGAAAAGATGAGCTATATTACAATACTCCTTTACCCACAGCTATACCTTTAAAGATATATACAGATTTATAAGGATAACACAAGTTACAGAAGCTATCTTGGGTTCTAATGTCCACAGTAAGTACACAGTCCATGTAGACCAATAGGCCACCTGTGGTCAGACACACTATACTCTGAAACCAAACGACAGATGCCACCTCAGCCAGTTGCTATGGATCTCTCATCAACTCCCCGCAGACACTTGTCACACCGTGAGCCAACCAGCCTCACTACACTCTGTCTTTCATACGAGGGTTTCCAATCTCCACTCTCCAAGAGCTCACCTTGGAATCTCCTCCCAATCCGATGCTTTCTCTCAGATGCCTTCCGCAAGGGTTCACCTCCAGAGTTTCAAACTCTGCTTCCGATGTTCCTCTCCCCTGGATTGCCACATGCATTCGAGCTTTCTTCTACACACACTCTCTCACTGACTCAGCAGGCAACAGTACAACACTGCTTCACATGCCCATAGCAAAGAGTTGCAGACCTTCAGTTGTCTCTTTGGACCTTCTGACTTCTCACCAGCATTTATATCATTTTGAATCTGCTTCTTGCAGATTTTGACTCTTTAAATTGAAACTTGAAGCCTTTCTCTGCTCCTCACTCTTAACTTCACTTAACAGGACCTTTTCCAGGCTCCTGTCCTTCCTTTGACTAGAAGGTCTTCTTGGGACCTTCTCTTGTTCAACTCCCCTAGATTTGGGGATGTTCTTCTTTAGCTTGGGACTTGTTATCTGTCCCTTTTTTTACAGTCCCTCTCTGGCAGCTACTCTCAACTAGCTTTAGCTTGGAACTGGCTATCTGAGTTTTCTAGGCTGTTTCTGCTCGGCTGCTCCCAACTGAACTCAAAACTGCTGTTTGTTTAGTTTTTCTGTGTGAGTGTGTGTGTGTGTGTGTGTGTGGGTGAGGCCTGCCCCTCTGGATTCCTGTTGCTAGGCAATAGCACAGTTTTTTCTAGACTTGTGTTTGCTTAACTTCTCTTAGAGTTATAAAACTGTCATTAGAAATGCACCTTTTAAAGTGAAGCTAAAACTCAACTTGACCTCAACACACAAATACAGAAATACAAATCAAACTTAAACTTTAAAGCTAAAACTCATTCCTAACACCCACAAATACAAATATAACTTTGTTAAACTGCCTCTATATTTCCTAACGATTACAATAGTGACTACACTCCCTAAGTAATTCACTGGCTATAAAGCATATTCAAATGTCGTGAAAGGTGCTAGATAAATGTATGTCTTTCTTTTACACTTCAATGTGGCAATGCCACTTAGCTTTCCTGATCAGGTTACTGAACCTCATGGAGCAGGGTATCCAGGAGCGAGGCATCATGATCCTGCTGCTCATCTCCTTTGCCACTTCCAGCCACACCTGCTTGGTCTCTGAGGCAAGCTTCTGCCTCCCATCTATTGGGAACAGAATCTCCCCTGCTGGACCTACAACCCACAACATGATGTCCAGAGGTGGTTTCAGAGACACGTGATGGAGCCTTCCCTCATTGAGACTCCATCACTCAAAGAGCTGTGTTTCTCTTGACAGTTGCAGAATAGTTAGTTCCATTCTGACCTACACAGTGTCCCTTTAAATAGTGAAGCTTTAACAATCGAGTGCCAGTTATCATCAAGCCTGTCCAAGATCATGGAGTGATGGGGGAGATTGGCGATTACTTAGCTATCGTGGTGAGTTGGCGGGTGATTGGTGTTTATTTGGGGTGTTGTGAGTAGGACAATCACTTTGATGTATACAGAGGTAAGATTGTTGTGTCTGGAGGAAATGATCTTGCTCCTCTTGGGAGCAGGGCTTTAAATCCACTTACCTGATGGAACCAGCCCTTCTCCTCTCTTATTTGCTGGGATTCCTGAGTCATGAGAATCCTGGCTAATATGGGTTAAAAATAACAAAACTATTAAAACAGAGGCATGAAGCCTCAAAAGATTTGTGGTTGGCCCAAAACAAAAAATAAAAAATACCTGGAAAAACTCAGCAGGTCTGGCAGCATCGGCGGAGAAGAGTACAGTTGACGTTTCGAGTCCTCATGACCCTTCAACAGAACCCGCCTCCTGGTTGATCACCTGCCACCCTGTTAAGATGAGAATTTTTTTTATTCATTCATGGGATGGGGGTGTCACTGGTTAGACCCATCCCTAATCCATTTAAGAGTCAACCACATTGCTATGGGTCTGGAGTCACATGGAGGCCAGGCCAGGCAATGCCAGCAGACTTCCTTCCCTAAATGACATTAGTGAACCAGACGGGTTTTTACAACAATCAATGGTTTCATGGTCATCATCAGACTTTTAACTCTACCATCTGCTGCAGCAGGATTTGAACCCAGATCCCCAGATCATTACCCTGGGTCTCTGGATTACTTGTCCAGCAACAATATAACTACACTATCGCCTCCCCTGTGGGGTGGGTTGAGGCTGTATTTGAAATTGAAAATATGCAACCTTGGGGATTAAAAGTACCTGAAACTTGTGTTTGGAATAAACACATATTAAATTGCAACTTAGTCTATAGCTACTTCTCAAAACAGCTTAGTCTGTTTGTAAGAATGAAATTGATATAGAGGTTGGCTAAATGGTTTCAATGTTCTTTAATGCAGAATTAAGAGAGTGGTGAAGGGATAACAAGGGTTGTTGCTGCTGAAGGGCACTTTCTGACTTTTCAGGGTAAGGATAAGAGGAGGTCACTGAATCCACAAACTACCAACTACTTTTGTGCCTCTAAACGTTAATGCATTGTATTTTCCCTCCTCTTTCTAGTTCTCCCTTGCCTTCATCCAGTCCTTCCTTGTCAGATTCTGCCTCTTATTGCTGTGCATCTTCCAACTTCAATCCCCATGGCATTGCCAATGTAACAATGCAGGTCTGCATCATATTGTGTGGAAACCTCAGAGCAATCAAGGCACCTAAATCTTAGCTTCAATGAGTTGTTCACCAAATGAAAATGGTCTACATTGTAACATAATCACTTAAGTATGGTGGTTGTTTTCTCTCATGCATAGGTAATCATCTGACATCAGGTGTGGTCTCATTTAACTCAAGCTCTTCAAAATCCCATTGGTATGTTTTGTGCCATTCATTGTGACTCCATTGTACCAGTGTTGCTCACACATGCTGAGATTGCTGAGGAATGTTGTGAAATACTTGGGAAGAAACAGTAAGATTCAGCAAGATGCATCCAGAATCAGAAGTGCATATGCTGTTAAAACACAGATTCCTTTATTCTCCTTCTTAACTCCCTCAGCTGATACATGCGTATGGTAACCTTAAGTGGACAAAATGCACAATGCAATTTTTAATACGCTACATCCCTCTGCTTCTTAGTAAATGAGAGCATAGCATGTTTTAATGGTTTGTTTCCCAAAGGGCAAACGATAAACTTAAGCATAACTTGAAAATTCAACTTCACCAGTAACACTATTATATATGCAAACTTTTGTATTAATATAAAAATACATATGCAATGAGTCATATACAATGAGATGAAAGCTTTGTTCACCAACTGAAAGTAGTCTACTTTGTAACATAATAACTTAGGTATGGTGGACATTTTCTGTCATGCGTAGGTTATCGTCTGACATCAGGTGTGTCTCATTTAACTCATGTTCACCTGAGATGTCATTATCTAAATCAGATTCAATGCCTATGAATGGTGCTTTCAGTGCTTTGAAGAATGCTGTATTTCTTGTTATGATTTGTAAAGCATGTTGTGACCAACACCTTATTGTGTTGGTCACAACAAATGGCTGGGTGTCATTGGATTTGTTTGCTTTCCAACATGACCATTGCATTTCTCAAGCATTTTATCTCCTGTGGCAAAAAGGTAAGGATGATGGTAATTTTAGGAACATAGGAGCAGAAGTAGGCTATTCAGCCTATAGAGCCTGTTCTGCTATTCAATTAGATCATAGCTGATCATCTACCTCAACACCACTTTGCTGCCCTTTCTCCATATCCCTTGATGTCATTAGCATCCAGAAATCTTTCGCTTTCTATCCTGAACATGCTCAATGATTAAGCTTTCCACAGCCCTCTGGGGTGGAGAATTCCAAAGATTCATCACCCTCTTGAATGAAGGTCTAAGTCTAAAATGGCCTGCCCCTTATTCTGAGACCATGTCCCCTGGTTCTAGACTCACCAGCTTGGGGGAACATTCTAACTACATCTACCTTGTTACTTCCTGTAAGAATTTTGTAAGTTTCAATGAGATTGCCTCTTATTCTCCGAAATTCTAGAGAATACAAGCCCAGTTTCCTCAATCTGTCTTCATTAGACAGCCCTGCCATCCCCGGGATTAGTCTGGTGAACCTTTGTTGTACTATGGCAAGTATATCCTACCATAGATAAGGCAACTAAAACTGTACAAATGCAGCAAAACATCCTTACTTCTGTACTTAAATCCCCTTGCGATGAAGGCCAACATGTCATTTGACTTCTTAATTGCTTGCTGCACCTGCGTGCTAGTTTTTTGTGGCTGTTGAACAAGGGCACCGAGGCCCCTTTGATGTCAACACTTCCCAACCTCTCACCAATTAAGAACTACTCTACTTTTCTGTTTTTTCTATCGAAGTGGATAACTTCACACTTATTCACATTGTATTCCATCAGCTACGTACTTGTCTATTCACCTAGCCTGTCCAAGTCTCCTTGAAGTCTTCTTGCACCCTCCTCACAACTCACATTCCCATCTAGCTTTTGTGTCATCAGCAAATTTGGAAATATTACATTTTGTCCCCACGTCCAAATTATTCATATAGATTGTGAACAGCTGTTGCCCCAGCACTGACCTTTGCGGTACCTCACTAGTAACAGACTGCCATCTTGAGAATGATCCATCTATTCCTCCTACCCTGTTTTCTGCCTGTTAACCAATTATAAATCATTACCAGTATATTACCCCCAATCCCTTGTGCTCTAATTTTGTTTACTAGCCTCCTCTCTGGGGCCTTATCAAAAGCCTTCTGAAAGTCCAAATACATCACATCCACTGCTTCTCCTTTATCTTTGCTACAAGTCACATTCTCAAAAAACTCCAACAGGTTTGTCAAACCTGATTTCCCTTTCATAAATCCATGTTGACTCTGCTCAATCATAACGTTATTTTCCAAGTGTCTAGTTATCACATCTTCTATAATAGATTCTAACATTTTCCCTAATACTAATAAGCTTTTTCCCAGAGATAAAAACAAAAATAAAAACAAAGAACTGCGGATGCTGGAAATCCAAAATAAAAACAGAAATATCTGGAAAAACTCAGCAGGTCTGGCAGCATCGGTGGAGAAGAACAAAGTTGACGTTTTGAGTCCTCATGACCCTTCAACAGAACTAAGTAAAAATAGGAGAGGGGTGAAATATAAGCTGGTTCAAGGTGGCGGGGTGAGGGGGTGGGGGGGGTGGGGGGTGGTAAACCAGCTTATATTTCACCCCTCTCCTATTTTTTCTTAGTTGAAGGGCCATGAGGACTCGAAACTTCAACATTGTTCTTCTCCGCCGATGCTGCCAGACCTGCTGAGTTTTTCCAAGCTTTTTCCCAGGGTGGAAGAGTCAATTACTAGGGGACATAGATTTAAGGTGAGAGGAGAAAGCTATAGAGGAGATGTACAGGGCAAGTGTTTTACGCAGAGGGTAGTGAGTGTTTGGAATTTGCTGCCAGAGGAGGTGGTGGAAGCAGGTACGATAGTGGTGTTTAAGAGGCAGCTAGACAAATACATGAATAGGATGGGAATAGAGGGATACGGACCCCAGAAGTGCAAAATGTTTTAGTTGACGGGCAATATGATCGCGCAGGCTTGGAGGGCCGAAGGGCCTGTTCCTGTGCTGTACTTTTCTTTGTTCTTTGTTCTAATGTCAAACTAACAGGTCTGCAGTTCTCCATTTTCTCTGTCCCTCCCTTCTTAAATAGCGGGGTTACATTTTCTCCTTTCCAATCTGCAGGAACCTTTCCAGAATCCATAGAATTTTGAAAGATAACCACCAATGCATCCATTATCCCTAAACCCACTTCCTTCAACACTCTGGGATGTAGCTCATCAGATCTAGGGGATTAATCAACCTTCTATCAAATTAATTTTCCCAGTGCTACCTCTTCATTAATACTAATTTATTTTGATTCCTCATTTTCACAAGCCACTGGTTCCCTAATATTTCTGGGAGATTTTCTGTATCTTCCTCTGTGAAGACAGGCACAAAATAATTGTTTAGCTTCTTGCCATTTCCCTATTCTCCATTATAAATTCTCTTCTCTCCGCCTGTAATGAAGCCACATTTGCCATTACTAATCTTATCCTTTCCACATATCAAAAAAGCTTTTACAGCCTATGTTTCTTGGTAGCTTGCATTCATATTTTCCTTTCCCTTCATCAGTTTTTTGGTCCTCTTTTGCTGAATTCTAAATTTCTCCCAATCCTCAGGCCTACCACTTTTTCTGGAAATCTTATAAGCTACTTCCTTTTATCTAATGCAATATTTTAACTTCTTTTCTTAACCATGATTGATTCACCTTTCCTGTTGGATTTTTGTGTCTTAAAGGAATGTCTATTTGTTGTGGACCATGTAATACTTCTTTAAATACTAGCCATTGCCTATCAATTTTTTTAGTGTATTTTCCCAAACCACCATAGCCAACTTGCCCCTCATACCTTCATAGTATCCTTTGTTCATATTTAAGACCCTAGTTTTAAATTAAACTATATCAGTTTCAAACTTAATGTCAAATTCAATCATATTATGATCACTATTTCCCAAAGGCTCCTTTACAGCAATGTTTTTAATTAGTCCTTTCTTATTACATAATACTAAATCTAAAATGGCCCAATCCTTAGTTGGCTCTTCAATGTACTGCTCCAGAGACTCATCTCATACACACTCCAGGAATTCATCCTTCAAAGCATTAGTTCTAATTAGGTTTACCCAAGCTATATGTAAATTGAAGTTGCTCATTACTATTGTATTAGCCATGTTACATGTAGCTCTAATTTCCTGATTTATACTGTGCCCAATGTTATCACTACAAACAATTCCCCAATGTTATCACTACAAACAAGTGCCTATAAACAACTCCCAGCAATGTTTGCTGCCCCTTGGTGTTTCTTAGCTTCACCCAAACTGATTCTATATCTTGATTTTTTGATCTGAAATCCTCTCTCACTAATGTACTGATCTTGTCCCTTTTAACAGCACTACCCCACCTATTTTCCTTTTTGTCTATCTTTCCTAAATGATGAATATCATTGAATAATCAGTTCCCAGTCTCAGTCACCCTGTAACCAGGTCTCCATAATGGCAATTAAATCATACCCATTTACCTCTATTTCTGCCTTCAAACCATCTATCTCGTTATCAATGCTGCGTGCATGTGATGTTCATTGACAAGGCATGTCCCTCTGCTCCAGCATTGATCAGTAGCAGCCTGCCCGGTGAAGTGCAATCTTCTCATGTACTGTACCTCAAAGGTATTCAAGAAACTGGTTCTTGGCTAATAGACACTGTGGGCTGGGTAAGGTCTTCTATGAACAGCCCCTCTCACTTGTAGTCCTCTAACAAGCCCATCTGCTACTAGTCCTGGTTGTTGAGATAACTGCTACCACTGCTTGTATTGCTGATTTTCTTCCTCCTCCTCTTTCTCCATCCAAACCAATGAAGCAAAAATGACACCCTCAGCTGTAAATGCTTATTCAGGGTGAAAGAAGCAAAAGAAAACAGAATTAAGGAACCACCAAGCTCAATAATCCCCTGGAAAACCCAAATGCACAATTGCACTTATATGAGTGTCCAAGTGCCTGAACGTGAGTGCTCCTTTAGGTATTGCATCCAGTGGCTCCCTAAAACCAATTCCTCTAGGTTTCACTCAAAGAATTGTGCTTTGGGCAGACTTATCGATTTATTGTGTTAATACCATCATAGGGCCCCAATTTGCACATAGTCATCAGGTGCTTGCCAGCTTCCAGTGGTGCCTCAGCTACCTAAAAAAGTTAATGGTGAAAGGGGTAGGAAGCAGGAATCAAGTGATAAGTGTTCAGGGGTAATTTTAATGTATGGACACCCCATTGTTGTTGGCAAGGTGAATTAAAATCGCAGCAAAGAAGTTAAAACTCATGTTCAAAATTTCTTTACAGATTACGTTTCTTATCAGTGGTCACTTTCACTACCTCTTTGGTGCTTTCCATATTTTCTTTTGCTGTCTTCTCTGCAGGAGGAAGTTTCTTGGAGGTTGAGGTTAATATTGTTCGTTTAAGTTAGATAAAGGGACCACAGCCAAAATATTAATTTTTCTGTTCTCTCCACAGATGCTACATGTACTACTGTGTTTCCAGCGTTTTCTGTTTTTTTTTATTGTGTTAACTTTTTGTAATTTAGGAGATTTGATGTCCAACTTCAAATTACTCTTAGATACAAACAGAAAGTGCTGGAAATACTCAGCAGAATAATGGAGTTCTGAAAAAGGATCACTGACCTGAAGCATTGCCTGGAATTTTACGGTCCCTCCTCGGAGGCAGGTTGGCAGGTTGAGGGGGGGCATAAAATCGGGCACCATGCAAACTTGCCCCACCCACTTGCCATCCCACCTGTAATTTTTACTAGCGGTGGGGCCTGCTTGCCTGTTAGCCAATTGACGTCCTTAGGTGGTCAATTAATGACCACTTAAGGGTTGCCTCCTGCCGCCACTGGGATTTTACGAACAACAGGGAAGGCTGATGCCAAGTGTCCAGCCTGCCAGGGCAAGGAGGGTTGGGGGCGTCTCTTTTGGACCCCGTGTGCTAATTTGAAGACCACCCCTGTGGTAATGTGATGTGTAATATACCTTTGAGAAGAATGTTATAATGGAAGATCACATGATCTTAGTATCCAATAGCAGAGTAGTGCGGGCTACCTCTGTAGTTAGTAACCTGTAATCAGCAGCTCGTAGCAGCAGAGTTTAGAGATAGAGTTTGAAGTGTAAGCGCATGTTTATTTGCTGCTGAGTACATTTGTAAATAAACACAGTTGCTGCCTATGAAGTCTCTGCTACTCAACTTTATCATTAGTACAAATCAGCCACCCCTTAAAACAAGCGTGTGAACAAGAACCAACAAATGGGTAACTAGGATCCAGCAACCCGCAAGGTATTTCCCCCAAGTCTGGCTGCTGTGATATCCCTATCTTCAAGCCTGGATCCAGCGCAGCTCGCTTCCCTCTGGGACTCTTGGTCCTATCAGTGGCCACCTCTCCCAGGGGCTCTTCTGGGACCAGAGAACTGCTGGATATGTAATTGGCCAGCAACTCTCAGAAGCTGGACTTCCTCCCCAATGGGGAATGAAGTGTCACCTCAAGCCAATTAACAGCCCGGTAGCAGTTAAATGGCTGTGGGGTGAGCCAAGCAAGCAGTGTGGGATCACACCGACTTTTACGCTGGGGTGTGGGGACACTGCCCATTTACTTCCTTCACAGGTGCTGCCTGACCCACTGAGCATTATGTTTTTATTTCTGATTTCCAGCATCCACAATATTTTGTTCTTGTACTCAATATTATCTTCCCTTGCCTGTAAACTTACAAGTTACTCTCCAACCCGTCCTCCTCAATAACTCTAAGGTATTATTTCTTTACATCAGCACCTCTTTTTGAGTGGCAGATGACTTGACTCTGTTTCTACCCTTATTCATCCCAATTAGCACCAATCCCCACATCATTGTGATGCATTCTTGGAGGATCCAACAACAAACTCTGGGTTTGATAGATCTAACACGATAAATGTAAGTCAGAGCAAGACATCTAATTATATTGATGGAAAAAGACGAGGCAACAATTTTTATTTTTCAAATATAAATTTAAAAGTAATGGAACAAGTACAAAGGGTAATAAAAGTAAACCATACAGTTAAAATAAATATTTTAAGCTTAAATCACAATTGGCCTGTAAGGGTCAACTTTTAATATTCATTTAAGTGCTGGGAATTCTCTTCTTAAACTTCTAATGTGACTTCCATTGCAATTTTGATTCTTGTCATGACACCCTTTTCCAATTCAACATTTACAGCTAAAAAGCCAATTTGGTCACTTTAGGAAGTCCAAACCACACATTGGCAGGCTAATGATCTTGCTTTGCAGCACCATTGTATGAATATAATTTAAAGAACTTCACTGACCTGTCCACATGGAGTGATATGAAGGGAGATCAAAATGTAATTTTGAAAAATTGGAGCCTTTTCCAAGTTCAAAAATGCTTCAGGCAAGTTTCCTGCCTTTGCAAATTCAGAATCGGGTGTGGGCTGGGGTGGTGGTGAACAATGGTGGCTGGGGGGTGGAGGGGTGGAGAGAAATAATTGCTGAAGACTAAAGTAGAGAAAACAAAACATTGGGGCATAAATCAAGTCTGTGAGCAAATGATGGAAGAACAATGAGCTATATCTTCCAGTCTCCAGATCGTTGGACACTGGGCGTACGACTGAAGATGCGCGTCGTGACCCTGTGGAAGTCCTGGGGCAGAATCTTTCCGTCGGTGAGCTGGGGGCGGGGCCCGCTCGTTGACGCGAAAATGATGCGGGATGACGTCGGGGGGAACCCCTGATGTCATCCCACCCCATTTAAATATTCAGGAAGGTGGGGGGACAGCGCGATCAGCTGTACGCCCGCCGACCTGTCAATGGCCAATTGAGGCCATTGACAGGGTAGTTAAATCAATTAAAGGACCTGCCCGTCCAACCTTAAGGCTGGTGGGCAGGCCAGGAGCCCCAGCGGGCTTCTGAAAAGACATGAAACCTCATCCACTAGCGGGATGAGGTTTCATGTCGGTTTTAAAAAACTTTAATAATGTTTCTGTGATATTTCTTAACATGTCCCATCTCGTGTGACATTGTCACATGAGGGGGACATGTTAATGATTTTTTTATTTTTCTATTTTTAAACTTTCAAAAACTTTCAGCGCTCTCCCTGAGGCAGCACTTAGTCTTAGGGAGATGTGCACTCTTTCGCTCACATATGCAAAAGAGCGCACTCTGGCAGTTGGGGAATCGTCCCCCGCCCGCACAGGAAGCGCATAGCTTCCTGTCGGGTGGCCCGCCCACTTAAAATGGCGGCAGGGCCCGTTTCGGCGGCGGCAATAGGCCACCTGCCCGCCACTGAGTCAGTGGGGTCCGCCCGCTCATCAAGGGCAAAATTCTGCCCCTGGTGTACGAGCCTACACGGGAACTGACTGGGAAGTTCCAATTTCCGATGGACAACTTCCGCCCACCCCCTGCCTGGGATCCTGTGCGAATGTCTCTGACTCTGAGATGGATAGACAGTTTTACAGTAGTTACCCAGGAAATGTTAAACTGATTAAAACCTAGGCCGGAATTTTACATCCCGCGGGCAGGCGCGTGCGTGCCTGACCAAAACAGACGTGAAATAGCGCAAGCTGCTCGTCGGACATGTGCGGCGGTCAGAAGTGTGCCCGCCAACAATTAAGCGGGCAATTGAGCTCATTAATGATGCAATTAACAGTGATTTTATGTGGCCCGACCACATTTATGGTTGGCGGACAGGCCATTCTCCCAGGCATGGGATGAAATCTCCGTGGCGAAATAAAATTAAAAGAAATATCTGGGGACTGTTTTCTTATGAGGTATGCTTTCAGGTGCTTGACTGTGATGCATGGACATATTTTGCAGCCTTTTTGTCATTTCCTTTATTCTATGGAGGTCTACAGCTCCCAAAGGCAGCTGAGGCGCATTTCTCGCCTGCTTCTGGGCACATGCGATCGTGCCTGCCCGACAAACAAAAAATTCAGGCCCTAGTCTAAAATCGGATCACTACACAACTGACCCCTCCCCAGTCACCCCCCAGCCCCCATCGCAGACTAACCCCGACCACCCGAAAACCCCCCGACCTGACTATCCTCCTGACTCAATGACATTCCCAACCTAACCCACCAGACCACCCGACTAACTCCCCCCGACCACCCAACTACCCCACCAACCCAAACTAATGTTCCTCCCAACCCGATTACCCTCCTGACGTGACTTGACTGCCCTCCCCACCCAACCCGACCCAACTACCCGCTCACTCACCTACTCTCTACCCCTATCCACCTCACCCACTTACCCAACTGACTCACCTCACCCTCCTACACCCTACCCACCTACTCCCTACCCACTTCTCCCACTTATCCACCTCACCCCTACCAAGTTACCCACCTCATCCACTTAACTCCCTCCCCACTTAACCCACCTAGCCCCTTTCCCACTTACCCACCTCGCCCTTTCCCGCATACCTACCTTATCCTTACCCCTTACCCCCGTCACCCCATACCCCTACCCATTTACCTGCCTCACCACCTACCCATTCGCTCACTCACCCATTCACTAACATTCAAGCTGGACCTTTAAACATACCAAACGACAGCTAGTGCTGGAAAAAGGAGGTACGTTGTGTCTTCCCCTGGAAAATTACTCTACTCCAACTCGACAGAGCTCCCTGAGAGACGCTGCACTGTGTATTTCTATGAAAGCCGAGAGAAGACGAAAGCAAAAGTATAAGTTGTGTAATTTTGACTTCAACTTACTCACTACAAATTAGCACTGTTATTCAAACTGTACATGCATTGTGATAAACATGAAGTATAAGCAAATAAAATCATATTCATATAATGTTTAGAATTAGAAAAAAAAAATCATAAAGACAGACAGAAATAACCTACACCGCAAAGGCTGTTAATTTACTCATGACTTTGTATTGAGCAGAATAAAAGTAATTTTTCATGGGTCTTCATAAAGTATTCTGTTTACGCCATGTATTAAAAATTAATCTGGCAGAGAATAAAGTTAACTAAGTAATGGGATTACTAAAAAAAAGGAATTAAACATTGTCCAATTTCTGTCTTAGTTGCAATGCACTTGGAACGAACCATCGAAGCTCACAGAAAAGGTGGCCATTTGGCCCATCAGGTTTGTTTTTGCTAGAGCAATCCAAACTAATACTACTGCCTCACTCTCCCCACATTGTTATAAAAGTTTAAATGCTGTTGATCTTTCTTTTTATAGTTTTATCTACCTGTACTCCCCTTTCAGGGAATTATACACTTGAACCCTAAGGCCTCCCTGTTCATTACTACTCTTCAGTGTCTTTCCATCAAGTGAGTACTCCCATTCCATGCAACGTGTACTACCTACACTTATCCATATTAAATTACATTTGCCACCTGTCTTCTCATTTCACTAACTGGCCTGTCTTCCTGACATCCTTTATGGTCTTTCTTGATTTCTGCTTTTGTGTAATTAGCAGCTTTCAAGATTCTATTCCTAATATCTGTAAATATTGAGAACAAAAACAGATCAAGCATTGACCGCCTGCAGTGCATGATTCACGATCATTGTATTTGGGAGAATTTAATTGCAGGACCTCGACTCTTTAGGTCTCTTATGCAAAACCAGTGAAAAATGGCAGCTAGCCAGTGGAAGGGAGAAGCTGCTACTGGGGACTGAAGGAATGATCCCCAATATTCAGGAAAGGTGCCACAACAGGTTTCAGCAAGGTTTGCAATTGGCGGAGGCCTGGAGTCTGGAGCAGGGGAAGCCTCAATCTCTTTCCTGGGCATGTTAAGCAAGTCATGATGATATCACTGAAACCTGATGTGCATATTTCAAGAAGGATCCTAATGGTTTCCAATGGCTGCCCTTTTTGCCTGCTCAGAGGAGTAGGCTAAAATCGGAACCTTTGGGGAGTCAGCAGCAAAGGTCATTAGAACTGCCTACCATCTGCTTTCCACCTGCAGGCAGGGTTTCACCCCTCAAAAATTTGGTCACAACTTATGTTACACTAATTGGTCTACAGTTACTTGCTTTATCCTTCTCTCCTTTCTTGGACAAACCTGATGATTTGTTTATTATGTAAGTGGGTTAAGAACTTGCATCATTTGGCCAATCCCTACAAATTTCAAGAGGAAAAACAGTTTTGGTAATTATAACATGAAATAATGTAGTGAAATATGAGATGTATTTCATACAAATTAGATTACAATGAACATTTCTCAGCAAAAAGCCCAGTAAGCATCAAGCATTATGACTGTTATAATGAAACTTCTGAAATATTACATATGGTTTTCATGCCATTGTTGATCAATGTTCTTCTGCTTTGTTGGTGAGTTCCCTTGTAGGTCAGATATTTCTCATTGTAATCCTGGTCCTCATGTTTCTACCATTTTTTAGCATCTTCAAACACCTTTGGAGTATGAAATATTTTATTTATTAAACATAATCTATTTTAATGTGACATTTTTGAAACTTTGCATGTATTATGAATGTACAATATCTTTAAACAGTGTATTTAAATATATGGATCATTTAAAAAATATTTATCAAGTGAGTGCAAAATGTTAAGTTCAATCATTCCCATTGCAATTAGGCATCAAAGTTAAAGTAATCTGCTGCAATGCTTTTTTATTTACTTTTAAAATCCTGCATTTTTGAAGCTTTCTAATGGATATGATTCATTACAAGTTATATAAATCTCAATACACCTAGAATGTGTTGTATTGCATGCATGTATATGTAAATACAGTGTATTGACACTTCTAACATGTTGCACCACCATAACCATAACCATAATTTCTTACATGGCAATTCCAGATCTCAAGCTGAGTGGAGCCAAGGGATTTAGGCAGGAAAGAAAATTGAGAACAATATCACTAAATGTCCGGCAAAAGGCCATCTTCTCACCTGGACAATTGTGCATGATATGAAAGGGAGAATGAAATTGGGAGACAAATATATTCCACTATAAATGCCTGATATTAAAATTTTGTATTGAGAGATAAAACATGAACTACTAAAGTGGGCAAATATTTAAACTTGTTTTGTTGTTAAACTTACCCAAAAGGATTTAAACTATTAACAAGGTGAACAGCAAAGTGCAAATGTCTTTCAGGTATTTTTACCACTCAAAGGACCTTGGGGCTAGTTTCTTCAAACAGTGCTTTTCTGTCAAATTACTATTATAAGGTTCAAATTATAAAGCCTCTGTTTAGCAACAACAACAAAAAATACTCCAGGGATTTGTGTCAGAAGTTCTCCAATTATTGTCCCACTCATGATCAATTCTAACTACAATTTATCATGATGCATATTTTAATGCTTTATATTGGCTGGCCATAGTCAATTTAAAATATGACAAATTTTGAAGGTCATTGTTCAAATACTGGTGGCATGTGGTTTCTTGATTAATATTATTCTTCTGTTTCCAACACAGGACTTCATATTAAACACTTTGGGTATAAAACTCCAGTTCATTGTACTGATTCATGGGTATGCAACTTCTTTTTGATATACACTCAGGATTCTTGAAATAAGTTCTGGGCTACAAAGTATAACAACGTTCAGTACTTCACAGTAATTCCCTCTGAAATTGTTCCGACTGACCTTGCAAAGATGCCTATTCATCACCAGAACCAGCGCTTGGTCAATATGTAGCATTGTGTCCAATGGGAAAATGTCAATTTTGGAATAGTATAAATCATTTTCTGGCCTCAATGTTTTTTTTTTAATTGCTAGCTGCCCAACCTCAGAATTATTCAGAATTTCTAAATATCATGTTTTTTTAAAAGTGTTAAAAATTTAGCAGGTATATAAAAAATCATGGTTACAGTAAGTTAATTTTGCATCATTTTTGCAGCAGCTGTTATAACATGCCTTTATATTTACACAATAGAAAATATCCATATTGTACATTGTATAAATATCATGGAATCCATCTGTAGTTAGAACTATAGAATCATAGAATAGTTACAGCATAGCAGGCCATTCAGCAAATCATCTATGTGCTGGCCCTCTGAAGGAGCAATTCACCTAGTGCCACTCCCCTGCCTTTTCCCCATAGCCCTGCATACTTTTCCTTTTTAGATAACGATCCAGTTCTCTTTTGAAAGGATCAGTTGACCCTGCTTTCACCATACTCAGATCCAAACCACTCGCTGTGTGAAAAAAGTTTTCCTTATGTCGCCTTTGCTTCTCGTGTCAATGACCTTAAATCTGTACCCCCTGGTTCTCGATCCTTCCACGAATGAGAACAGTTTCTCCCTATCTACTCTGTCCAGACCTGTCATGATTTTGAATACCTCTATCAAATGTCAGCCTTCTCTTGTCCTAGCCAGCTAAACCTTACTATACAAATATACTGCTGTAGAAAATTCTCCTGACACCACACACACTGAGAAACCTTGCCCCTCTCTGCCCTTTACACTACTATTATCCCAGTCTATATTCAGATAACTAAAGGGCCCCCCAACCCGCCCCCCCCACCACCCCCACCCCACCTCCCCCCACTCACCTCCCCCCCCCCACCGATTATAACTATTCTATAATTCTTGCACTTCTCTGTTATTTCCTTGCAAATTTGTTCGTCTACACCTATCCCAATAGTGGTGGCCTATAGACTACATCGAGCAATGTAACTGCACCTTTTTGGTTCCTTAGTTCTAGCTAAGTAGATTCTGTCCTTGACCCCTCTAGGATATTGTCTCTCTCTAGCATTGAAGTGTTCTGCTTAATCAATACTGCCACCCATCCTCCTTTCCTATTTTTCCTTCAAACCTTCCATCCAGGAATATTTAATGGGAGGAGTTTTCCGAACCCGCTGGCGGCGGGAGTGATAGGTGGCATGCGCGGAAAATATCGCGGGACCCACTTCACGATGGCGTGAAGGCAGGTCATGATCTTCAGCTCAGCCCAGCAATGGTGGGCTGCGTTTCCCGCCATCGGTCGGCATGGAGCTAATTGTGACACATTAGCATATAATTATAAGGCCATCCTGCCAGGCTCTTGGAACCCTGCTGTATCGTCCGTCCATGTCAGTGGGAAAGCACGCCGAAATGTTTCACAACAGTACACAGGTGACGTGCACTTTGGGGGAACTGAGGTGAGTTCCCCACAGCTCGCCCGTTGTTTACAGGCCTCAGGGGCACCAGGGGCCAGGGGAAACTGATGCCTGGCCCCACAGGCGACTGCTGAGGGGTGGGGAGGTGTCCGGGGGCAAGTGCTGGCCAGCCTCAGAGGCGACTGCTGAGAGTGGGGGCGGGGAGGTCAAGTGCTGCCCTGGCGCTACATCCCACGCACAGGCGCAGCCACAGTGATATGACTGGGGTCAGGTTCCTAGCCTGCCCACCCACCAAAGGGCCACCAAGTGCTCCATACCTTATCCCACCCCCCCAACCCCCGGCACAGACTTCAAGTCTGCCTCCACTTTATTAGACCATGGAGCAGCTGGACTGCGCACATTGTACAATCTCCTCACCAATGCTGGCCATGTAGCAGTCACTGCTGAAAGTGCTCACAGCCCCTTGCAATCTCAGCATCCTGGTTTTGACCAGTGTCCCCCATGTCGCAGGTTGACAGGCAGCCATGCAGCGCACTAATTTCTGGCCATCCGAGGGGTGACCAGCACTCTCCAGGAAACATTAAAGGGCGGTCATACAGGGCCAGGTAAGGTGCTAATTACAGCCATGATAACCACATTTCTCGCTCTTTCATGCTGTAGGAGGACCATGTCAGGATCATGGATCCTGGTGACCTAGCTGTATGCCTGATGGCCTACAGAGACCCTAGAAGACGAAGGAGAGAGTGACTGAGGCTCCTGGCAGCACAAAGGCAGGAGCAGTAACTTCATGAAGAAGGGGCAGCAGGGGCTCCCGCAAACGCGACACCCAGGGTCTATAGACACTGCCTGCCATTCCTGCAAATGACTGAGTACCAGTGTCGCTGATGACTGGGCATGTCTAGGGACCTGGTGGCTCATATCTGCTACTTATTGCAGGACTTGCCGCCAAGGGGACATGGAGGACATCCACTGCCAGTGGCTGTGAAAGTGACCACAGCACTTAATTTCTATGCCAGTGGCTCCTTTTAGGGCTCCACAGGTGACCTCTGCGGGGTTCCACAATCCACCACCCACAAATGTTTCCATGAGGTCATGGATGCCATCTTCCCATGGCACACAACTTTGTGCCTTTCGCCTGGGAACGGGACAGCCAGGATGCATGGGCCATTGAATTCGCCCTGATCTTGGGATTCCCACAGGTGCAGGGTGCGATTGACTACACTCAAGTGGCTCAGGTCTCCATTGCTACACTCAGTGGACTTCGTCAACTGCAAGGGCTTCCACTCACTGAATTTGCAGCTGGTATGCGACTGCATCCTGCAGGCATGTGCACTGTTTCCAGGGAGTGTGCACAACACCTACATTCTGAGTCACTCGCAGATCCCTGCAGTCTTCCAGGGACCACAGAGGCTACAGGGTTGGCTCCTACAGGGGGCAAGAGCTACCTGCAGAGGGCGTGGCTGATGACACCATTGCGGTGGCCTCAGACTGCAGGAGAGCGACGCTATAACGAGGCTCATGTAGCAGCTCGCAACTTGGTGGAGCAGACCATCGGGATGCTGAAGATGCAGTTCCGGTGCCTGGACCAGTCTGGTGAAGCCCTGCAATACAATCTGCAGAGGGTATCATGCATCATCATCATCTGCTGTGCCCTTTACAACCTGGCGCTGTAACGGGGTGAGGAGCTGGCTGAGGAGGAGATGGAGGAGCTTCATGTCTCCTCTGATGAAGAGGATGCTGACGGGGATGAGGTTGAGGGGGTGCTCAGTGGTGATGAGGAGGATGCAGATCTCGCACTGGCTAGATGAGGCAAGTGCACTCAGGAGGCCCTCATAGCTGCCAGATTTGTGGAGGATGATGACAATATGCAGTGAGGTGTCCCCGTAGATCCACATATCGCAGTTGTGAACCTTTGACTCCAGTCTGGCTTATCGCAGCACCAATACCCTCTGTGAGAATGCTCCTGTCATGGAGATGCAGTGGAGGCCCTAATATCACTTGATCGCAGGAGGATGATGACAACATGCACCGAGGACATTCCATAGATCTTCACACAGCCTCTGAGAATGTCTGACTCCTGTCTGGGCGGGTGCAGTTTGCTTGTGCTCCATGATCAGGGCCATCTCAGAGACGCAGCCATGAAACTTTAGACTCATCTGATGCTGCATCCGCCTTCAGCACCTCAGACTTCAGGAGCTGGTGCACAGCATCACTGGTTCCAGATGCTGGTGTGATGGGAGCCAGCCCCACCTTAAAAGGCACTGAGAGCACACAGAGTATGGGAATGTGAGGCAGGACCATCACTGTGGTCTGAAGGTCGCACAGAGCACGGAGAACAGGCCCTAGACTGAGGCAGCTGTGTTGTGCAGAAAGGTTTCACATCTGAGTGACAAGAACACTGCTCATCAGAACAAGGAGCCAGGGGCAGGGAGATGTTCTTGGGAGTTTATTGACAAGAGTGAACATGATGTACAAGAGATTAACACCCATGCCCAGGCTGTGCAACTAATTTCCCTTAACTTTCCTAACAATGCCTCTACATTTTGATGCGCCTCAGAGGTGGAGGCAGCGTGCTGACTATGACAACCTGTCCGTGATGACTCCTGTGGGCGTCCTCTGGAAGGCCAAGATTGGAGGGCCCTGGCCTGCTTTTGGGGTCCTGCTGTGTGGCAGTGGCACCCTCCTCAGCCCGTGAAGCTGGAGCTGCGGAGTTCACAGGAAGAGGGGAATCAGATGGGCTGGTCACTCCCAGAGTCACCTGGGTGGATGGCACAGGAGTGTGCACCTGCTTATCCTCCTCCCTATGGGTGCCCAAGGGCCCCTGGCTGACTCTATGAGCAGAAGGGGTAGCTGTAATGAGATCGTGCTGCCCACCACCCCTCTCACGTACACACTGGAGGCCAAATATGGCATCAGCAATGGAGTTAAGCCCGCGCAGCAGTGGAGGAGTGACATCCTGGACCAAGGTCTCCATGGCGGCCGCCATCCTGCCAGTGTTGACCTCGGTGCATTGCAATGCCGGCACTATCACCTCAGCCTGAAGATGGATGGACTCCTCCATCGTGCCTTGCAATCTGAGGAGTGCAGCAAACACCCCTTCCTGATGTTCCTGAGCTTGCCTTTGCAGCTCCAGCAACTGCGACATGACCGAGTCCAGAGGCTCATCACCTGACTCGCACTCAGCAACATTCTGGCCTCCAGTAATCCTCTGAGTGCCGGGGACCTGTGAAGTCCCTGCCTCCGCCTGCTGTGGATCAGAAAGTGCAATGTGCTCACCAGATTGTGATCCTGAGGCTACCATAAAACTAGGTCCCACTGAGGTGTGTGTCTCTGTGCTGGTGGAGGGGGTGGATGAGCGATGTGATGGGGTTTCAGGGAGGGTGCTTTCAGATTCCTCTTCAGAGGTTCCTTCGGAGCTTGCTTGGGGGCTCCGGGTCGTGGAATTCGTCGGCTGCTTCCCAGATGTGCCTGCAAAAGCAAGGAGAGATAATTAGTGCATGGCAGTGGCCTGTGAAAGAGGGCACATCACTCACAGCATGGTTGTCTGATGGATATTGCACTGCTGAATCCTCAGTTGGTAGAGCAGCGCCGACCTCACCGTCAGCACAGGACCAGTCCTGGTCATCGCCAGCCAGCTGGATGGCTCTGTTTTCGAATTCTGTCAGAATTTTGAATTCCGGCATCCCTCCACCTGTCTGTGACCTTTCCTTCCTGTTGTGAGTCAGCTTGTCCTGCATGGATAGAGGTGGGGAGAGCGTATCAAGGTGCCTGCTGGGCCAGATGATAAGTATGCCTGGCCTGTGGGGGTGGTGAGTGGTCCCATGGACGGGCTGAGGACAATGATGGTGTGTGTGAAAGAGTGAATGGTGATGTCCCTTGAACTGGCAGTGAGTGAGGGCCCTGTGGATGTATGATGGGTTTGTGAGTGTGAGAGTTGGGAGTGATGTAAAGAGTGACTTACCCTGGCGAAAGGAAGGAGATCATTCATCCTTTTTGCGGCATTGGGTGGCTGTCCTCCTCTGCAGGGCGTACGCGCTGCCTACCACTACCACCGCCTCCTAAGTCGGGTTGATGACATTGCTGCCCATCCTGCGGCCAGAGCGGGGGTAGAGCACATCCTGGCGGGTCACCATGGCATCCAGCAGTCGGTCGAGGGACCCATTGTTGAAGCGGGGGGGCTGCAGTCCTTTTGCCTTTGCTGGCCATGTCTCCCAGGCAGCGGTGGTGAGCTGGTGGCAAGGAGCGCTTTGCTGGCAGCTGCCTTTTAAAGATGGCAGCCGGCGTGATGCAACAGCGGGGTGATGGCGAGTGGGCGAATGAGAGCCCACCCACCATGGAAACGGCGTGTTTCACGGGAATGAATATATAATGAGGCGGGCTCAGGAAGATCAGGCATGAAAACCCGCCATTTTCATCGGCAGGTAGGATTCCATTTAACCCGCCCGTTACCGCACTTAGTGCAATTGTGGGAAAATTCCACCCAATATCTACTCCTACCCTTCTTTGAGCCAGCTCTCTATTACTGCCACTACATCATATTTTCACGTGGCTATCTGCTTCTGCGTATCACTAATCTTATTTACCATTCTGTGCATTCACATACATGCAATGTAACCCTAATTTAGACTTTATTTATTGCTGTCTTACACTGAACACACCTAATAGCTTACTATTTCCTCCTCTGGTGTTATCTATCTCTTCCAATATTCTTTGCACATGGTATCCTTACCAGGTTAGTTTTAACCCCACCAATAGCACTAGCAAATCACCTGCTAAAAATTTGGTCCTGGTTCTGTTTAGATGCAATCCATCTTGGCCTGTACAGGTCCCATCTCCCCCAGAACTGACCCCAATGTCCCAATAATCAAAATCTCTCCCTCCTGAACCATCTCTCCAGCCAAGCATTCATCTGTTCAACCCTCCTATTGCACGCGGACTGGGAATAATCCAGAGATTACTACTTTTGGGGTCCTGTTTGCTAATTTCCTACCAGCTACCTAAATCCTGACTGCAGGACTACATCCCTCTTTCTGCCTATATTGCTTGTACTAATGTAGATCACGACCACTGGTTGTTCATCTTGTCCTCTAAGGGTGCTCTTGAGGCACTCAGTGACATCTTTGAGCAGGGAAGCAATGTACCATCTTGGATTCACGTCTGCGGCTGCAGAAATACCTGTCTGTTCTCCTAACTATCGAATCTCTTATCACTATTGCTCTTCCAGTCTTTTGGTGCCATGCAATTGGCTCTGGCTGCACTCTGCAGATGAACCATTACTACTGAATACTGGTTGGCAAGTGATGCACTCAAGGGGCTCCTGCACTACCTGCCTAATTCTACTTGCCTGCCTGGTGATCATCCATTCTGCCTCTCCCTGCAAACTCTTAAGCTGCGGGGTGGCCATATCTATAGATATGCTATCCACAAATCTCTCAACTTGGTGGATGTGGTGCTGTGATGTTCCTCTGGCTTTGAAACCCAGAGCTCAAGCAGCTGAAGACAACAACAATTCCCACACATATGGTTGTCCAGAATACAGGAAATGTCCTGGGGTCCGCACGTGGAATAGGATGTGCACTCCAGGGGTCAGAGCTGCCCTGCTACTTCGCTATCTGTTAGATAATAATAAGATAATAAAGAGATAATAATAAGATAATAATAAAACAAGATAATAAAACTTGCTACTTAAAATATAAAGACTCACCAGCCTAACACTTCTCTTCTGTTGTCATTTAAATATAAGGAGGTTAATTGAAATTCTTTACTTAACCCTTATTATATACAAGGTAATTTTAATTTTCCAACATCTTAAACTAACTTCCTAACTTTGAAGAAAGGGAAACAAAGTTACAATATTCAAGAACCAATTAACTCTCACTCTTCCTGCGATGTCACAATTTCATTTTTTTCCCTCTCTATTTCAGTGATCCTATCCTGCTTCACTCTCCTCTCAGTCTGCTTCACAGGCGCAGCCGATCGCCGCCCACCCAGCATGATGCGCACCCGGAAGCACTCAGCGCTACCTGTGTGGGCGAGGGGAGAAGGGAGAGTCAGGGCCTGCGCTCTTTTGTGCATGTGCGCATGCACGAAAGAGCACAGAAATCACCCTGAGGCATGGAGCTGCCTCAGGGGCATTAAGAAAAGACATAAAAGTGTGAAAAATAAAAAATAAAATTATTCAGGCATGTCCCGTCATGTGACATTGTCACATGAGCTGGGGCATATTTATGAATTTTCATGAAACATTTTATTAAATTAAAAAGCCCTCCATGAAATCTCATCCCACCTGTGAATGAGGTTCCATGAAAAATGCAAAGGCCACTGGGCGATTTGCCTGCCCGCCAGGTTGGACGGACAGCCGTTACAAGTACTTTAATTAGTTGATTACTGGCCTTAACAGGCTTTTGACAGTTCGGCGGGCATGCACCCACCTTCGGTATGCACGCGCCGAACTGAAGATCGGAACGACGCACGGTGACGTCGGGACGCATGCCCGACGTCACCGCTCATTATTTTATGCGTCCCCGTGTGCTAACCAAAAGATTCTGCCAACAGTGATCCTGACCCATTAGCCACTGCTCCCAGTCTGCTTCACAGTGACCCTGACCCGTTAGCCACTGCTCCCAGTCTGCTCCACAGTGATCCTGACCTGTTAGCCACTACTCCCAGTCTGCTTCACAGTGATCCTGACCTGTTGGCCACTACTCCCAGTCTGCTTCACAGTGATCTTGACCTGTTGGCCACTGCTCCCAGTCTGCTTCACAGTGATCCTAACCTGTTGGCCACTGCTCCCGGTCTGCTTCACAGTGATCCTGACCTGTTGGCCACTGCTCCCCTGTCTGCTTCACAATGATCCTGACCTGTTAGCCACTGCTCCCAGTCTGCTTCACAATGATCCTGACCCATTAGCCACTGCTCCCAGTCTGCTTCACAATGATCCTGACCTGTTGGCCACTGCTCCCAGTCTGCTTCACAATGATCCTGACCCGTTAGCCACTAAGCCCAGTCTGCTTCACAATGATCCTGACTCGTTAGCCACTTCTCCCAGTCTGCTTCACAGTGGTATGACCTGTTGGCTACTGCTCCAGTCTGCTTCTCATTGATTCTGTCCTGTTGGCCACTACTCCCAGTCTGCTTCACAGTGATCCTGACCTGCTTCACACTCCTCCCAGTCTGCTTCACAGTGATCCTGACCTGATGCACACTCCTCCCACAGATTGGAATGCAAAAAAATTCTTACATGAAAATTATACATAGTAGGAATCAAAGAGCCAGTAAAGATCTAATTCTAAAAGGAATGAATGTGCTTTATTTATGACTACAGGTATTTTGATAATTTAGTGTGCTAATTCATCTGTATAGAATTGCCTTATTAGCCTTGTTCACACAGATATATCAGGAACATCAACCTACAGAAGACAACATCGTTTTCATAAATTATTATAAATTGTTATAAATTAGCCGAAAACACTTTAATGTAGTTTTTTTTTGTTCTTGCATTGCACGATAGCATATGGTGCCAAACTATTGTGTTCTGGCTTCATATTGTTTGATAGGCTGAGACAAAAATAAATCACAAAACTGTAACTATGCAGACTCAAGCCTTCAAATCATTGAAAAAAATGGTTTGAGTTTTTGGCTGTGAGTTGTTTTGCTTTCTCTTCAAACTGCCAGCTACAGAGTCAAAGTAATGTATCTAACATAATAGAAACAAAAAGAATTAGACTTGAGTGGGGCAAGACTTCTAATTCGCCTGGAGGTATCTCCCTGACCTGGCAGGGTCACTTAAGCATGGGAGGCAGGCTTGACCTCCCACCCAGATTGGGGTCGAGACTTGTGGCAGCAGGCCCCAAGGGCAACAGTGAAAAGATTAGGCAGCTGTGAGTTGCCTGGCAAAAAAGTCTGCAGAAAAGTTTAACTTTTGTTTATGTGTACAGCAAAGTTCTCAGAGTGCTTGCGCAGGCCCTTCCTCAATTGAAGCCATAAGGCCAACAAGTCTACATATCCTGCATAAGCCTCACAGGCTGTCCATGCATTTGTTCGAATTGGGCATGTAGTTGCATTTCATCCTGCTGGAACTGGACCTGGAACACATCAGGGAAGTGGGAAAGCAGTAGCACTTGCCTCTAAGTAATTCTCTACATCCACAAACACAACATCTTTCCAAAAAATTAGTTTGAGCGGGATACCATAGAAGAGGGCATTTTGTCTGGACAATCATCATGTGTGAATGATAAAGGGATGATGCAAATTATAATACATTATTTGCATGTTTCTTAACATTGAATGTTTTCTTCTGCATGAATATGTATTTAATCAACACTGACTGATTTCAACATACAAAAGTGTCATCATTTCATTACAGTATGTTTATATAGCATTGAGTGTGAACTCCCTTCCACCCCATTAACAGAACTCAAGTGCATGCTTCAGATGTGACCACATTCTAACCTTGCAAGTTGCATACACTTTGTCTTTTCCATTTGGTTTAAATTGTTCATGTTCATCTCTATTCCAGGTGTCAGAATCTGAAAATAGCTTTCTTTGATTTTCTGTGAATCTCCTAAAACAAGAATAATTTACAGTATTAGTTTACAAGACCTTGTTAAGTCTGCCTCAGTTTACAATTTGAATTGATAAAACATCGAGTTTCAACTTAATCTTGTGATTTTCAAACTTTTCGCTGTGAGGGACTTTCTGCCAATAGTTGCACACATCTGGGAACTTATTTACAGACTCCTGTCCTAATTTTCAAGACAGTACCAGCTTCCCAGTGGATGATCAAACTGGTAGTTTTTTTTAGGAGGCCCTTAAAGAAGGAATGGTGGAGGGATGTTGGGACAAGTGTCAAATTGTGGTGTAAATGAAGGGGAATGCGCGATGTCAGGATCAGTTTAATGGAGAGTTTTGGGGGACAAGATATAGGCTGGAATGCTGGAGGAGGTTTTAGAAATAGGGTGGGACAAGGTCAAGATGAGCTTTAAACACGAGACTGAGTATTTTCAGTTTGAGGAATTGCAGCGCTGGAAGCCAATGCAGATTAGCAAGAAGAAGAGTGATTGGTGTGCAGGATTTGATGTAGATTGGATAGTGATAGCAAAGTTTTGGATAAATTGGCATTTATAGAGGTTGGGGGATGGGATGCTGGCCAGAAGAGCATTGGAATAACCAATTCCAGAAGTGGCAAAAACATAGATGAGGATTTCAGCAACATTTTGGCTGAGACAGAAGTAGGTGGTTTTCTAATAGAGAGGATGTTGAGTGTGAAACTCAGTTCAGCATTGAAAAGGAGGAAGCTCCTTTTCCTAAGGATAGTTGGGGTCAGCCTGAAACAGTGATCAGGGTGGGGATGGAATCAGTGATGGGGTTTACTGTTTGTACTGTCACCCAGAGGCAGCATGTAGATGAGGAACAGAGGTAGGGTCAAGAATTGCTCCAAGTGAAGTGTTTTGTCACTTCTTAAAAATTAAGAATGCACACACACAGCTATTTGCTTCTGAGTCCCAGCTTCCTGTGTAAAAAAACAGAAGGTTCATTCATTCCTTATTCTACACCAGAGGGCAATATATCTGGGACTTAGCAGACCCTACAGGGAGGTTTTGTTATATACTTTATAACTAAAATGTCCTTTTACAAAAAAGCATAAACATTAAACACAAACATCACATCTCCTCCCTCTTTAGCCAGGAACAAATCGGTCAGGTGGTTTGCAGATTCGCTTTGGTCTAGAGAGGAGTGTTGGTTTAGGTGTCTCAGTTTGTTTGCTTAGAAATGGAAGGTTCTGCTGTTCCACTTGTTTCTGTTCAGGTTCAACAGTTGCAGCTACAGGTGCTACAGGTTTGTCAGTTGAATCAAGTTGGTTTTCACCCACTAGAGCAGATATTTCCCAGAAATCTTCCATTGTGACTGGAGATCTCTGGAAATTTGGTTCCTTGCACTTTGCTTCTCTAATTTGGTCAGTGTGTCGCTTCCAGATTCCGCAGGGAGATTCAACATCATAGGCAGTGGTCCTCGACGCTTGATGATTCTTCCCAGGAGCCGCTTTGATGTCTCACGGTAATTTCGGACCCAAACAGACTGACCCAGATTAAACTCTCAAGCTGGTTTACTTGTGTCATGTGACCTTTTCTGATCAAGTTGCCTTGAACCAATCTTTCCTTTCAAATCCGGACACAGTAAATCTATTCTGGTATGCAGTCATCTTCCAAACATCAGCTCAGCAGGAGATAGGCCTGTGTTACGATACATCATCAAAAAGTTCTTCAGCTTCAACTTCTAATCTGTTTGCATCCTCCCCTTCAACATGGCCGTCTTGAATGTCTGGACAAAGCGCTCCGCTTCACGATTTGACGATGGGTGGTAAGGCAAAATGAGAATCTGCTTGATCCCATTGCTTTTCAGGAATGTTTGAAATTCACATGATGTGAATTGTGTGCCATTGTCAGACACAATCTGCTCCGGCAATCCAAAAGTAGTGAACACATTCCCGAGAGCATCAATGGTCTTTGCTGAAGTAGTTGACTTCATGGAAATAACATAAGGCCACTTTGTGCAGGCAACTACCACAATCAGGGACGTATGTCCGAGAAGTGGTCCGGCAAAGTCCATATGAAGTCTCTGCCATGGACGGTCAGGCCAAGCCCATGGGTGTAATGGGACAGGTGCAAGAGAAGACTTCATTTCTGGACATGGAAGGCAATGACTGGCCATGTATTCAATTTCTTTATTCAGGTGTGGCCACCACACATGTAGACAAGCTGCTGCTTTCATTTTGACGATTCCCATGTGACTGAGGTGAAGTTCTTCTAACACTCATGTTTGGAATTTTGGAGGAATAACAACTCTGATTCCCCATAACAAACAAACGTCTTGCAGAGTCAGCTCAAATCTATGCATGTAGTGAGGTTTAAGCTCAGTAGTCACTTATTGAGGTATATACCAACCCTTCTGTGTATACAGGTAAACTTTGGAGAACACAGCATCCCTCAGCGTTTCAAGTCAAATTTGATCCACTTTAACAGGTAACACGTCTATTTGGTTCACACTGAAAGCAGTGACTTCACTTCGGGTTGTGGAGCTGTGGTGTAACGGAAGTCTGGAAAGTGTATTTGCATTTCCATGAGTCTCAGTGGGGTGAAATGTAATTTCGTACTGGTAAGCAGATAAGATCAGTGCCCACGTTTGTAGGCGTGCAGCTGCAAGTGTCGGGGTTTGTGGCTTCGGACTAAGCAACCAGGTCAAAGGCTTGTGGTCTGTAATTAACATGAATTTGCGCCCATATAATTATTGGTGGAACTTCTTGACTCCACAGATTAATCCAAGAGCTTCCTTCTCAATTTGGGCATAATTTTGTTCTGCCTTGGACAATGTGCGTGGGGTGTATGCAATGGGCCTTTCACTGCCATCAGGAAATGTGTGGGAGATGACAGCTCCAACACCATATCCAGATGCACCAAAAGCCAGGCTGACAGGCAACTTTTCACTGAAATGTGCCAGAACTTTAGCAGAAGTGAGCTCTTGCTCGAGTTCCTTGAAACTTTCCTGACAGGCTTGTGACTAATCCCATTTTGCATTCTTCTTCAGCAGATTATTCAATGGTGCTGCCTTGGTAGCCAAACTGGAAATGAACTTGCCATAGTAATTCACTAGTCCCAAAAACGAATGAAGCTCCTTAACATTTTTGGGCTGTGGTGCATTCATCATTGTCTCCACCTTTCTGGGTGAGGTTGAGAGGCTAGTTTTGTCGATCACATGTCTCAGGTACTCCATTGAGGGCTTCAGGAACGAGCATTTGGATTTCTTACAGCAGATGCTGTATTTTTCCAGTTTATGCAGGACACTGCCTAGGTTCTCTAAATGAGTTGGGAGGTTTTTCCTGGTGATGAGCATATCGTCTTGGAAGCAGATTACACAAGGTGACCCTGCAGTATTTTGTCCATGGCCTGCTAGAATAAAGCTGGTGATGACCGATTCCAAATGATAGTCGTTTGTATTGATATAGAACTCTGTGTGCTGATGGTTGTATACTTCCTGGAATCTTAACTCAGTTGTATTTACAAAAATGCCTCTGATAGGTCAAGCTTTGTGATTAATTCACCTCCATTCAGAGCAGCGAATAGGTCCTCAATTTTCGGTAGTGGGTACTGATGCACTTCCGGGAAAGGATTAATGGTGATTTTATAGTCACCACATATTCTGATAGAACCACCATCCTTCACTACTGGGGCTATTGGAGCTGCCCACTCTGCGTAATCAACTTTCTCAATTATCTGAAAGTTTTCAAGTTGCTCTAGTTCCTGCTCGATTTTCTGCTGCATTGAGTAGGCAACTGAACGTGGTTTGAAGAACCTTGGAGAAACTTTGGCCTTCACAGCAAGTTTGGCTTCAATGTCTTTAACAACTCCAAGACCTTCTTTGAAGACATCAGTATGCTTGTCTAACAAGGACTGTAACATGGGGTTGTGATGCACTTTATTTATTTTATTCCAGTCCAGCCGAATTTCTTTTAGCCAGTTCCTGCCCACAAGCGATGGATGATCCCCTTTCACAATGATAAGTGGCAACCTTGCTATTTGATCTTCATATTTAGCTTGAACAGACATTTTTCCAAGTATATTCACAGACTCACCAGTGTAGGTGCCAAACTGAAGGAGGGTTTTCTCTAATGGGCATTTCTTGCAAATTTTCTCCCATGTCTTCTCTGAAGCAATAGAAACAGATGCTCCAGTGTCAACCTCCATTTCAACCATTTTACCATTTAAGGCAATGCCAACTTTTAGTTCTTCATCTAGTTTCAGATCAGACTGAATACAATACAATTGCTCTTCCTCATTGTCGCTGTTAGTTTCACTTTCTGTCTCGTCTGGACTTGCATTACTTTTGTATTTTGCGCCCAAATAATGTGCCTTTTAAACTGCCTGTTTATTTTCAAGTGCGACTTGTCTGTGTGCTCCTCGTGATACCCTTTTCTTGGTACTGCTTTACTGTGATCAGCCTTTGATCTACATGCATGCTGTATGTGTCCTTTTTTTCCACAGTAGTGACAATCAGTGGTTTTCCACTTACAGGCTTCTGCATCATGCCCTATTCCATTACAGTGGTAACATGTTTGAAAGCGAGTATACCCTTACTTTACTATTTTAACTTAGACATTGTTAGAATGTGCTTTCAAATCTCCAGCTTGTTTCTCTTCCATTTCTATGCTTTGCACAATCTTGAATGCTTTCTTCAGTGTCAACTTTTGCTCTGCTAACAATCTATGCTGAATTCTTTCATTTTTTTAGTCCACAAACCAGCAATCACGCAACACTTCTTTAAAGTCACAATGTTCCGCTAATGTTCTCAACTCAGCCAGGAACTGGGAAACTGACTCACTCTCAAGCTGTTCTCTTCGGTGAAATTTGAATCTTTCGGCAATAATTGCTGGTCTGAGATCAATGTGCTTTTTCAAAACGTCCACAAGCTCTTTAAAGTTTCTATCTGCTGGCTTGTCAGGAGCAATGAGATTTCTCAGTAAGGTGAAATTTTTCATTCCGATAGCTGTAAAAAAACACTGAGGCCTGCTTTTCCTCTTCAGTCTCATTCACAATGAAAAGCTGTCCCATTTGCTCGACATAAACTACAAAGTCCATAGTAGCTGGATCAAAAGCCTCTAAAGCCAGTAATAATGATGATCCCATCCTCATCATCATTTGTCACTTCTTAACAATTAAGAATACACACACACAGCTATCTGCTACTGAACCCCAGCATCCTGTGTAAAAAACAAAGTTCCTTTATTCCTTATTCTACACCAGAGGGCAATACATCCAAGACTTAGCACACCCTACTGGCAGGTTTTTATTTTATACAGCACTTCTTTTTAACTAAAATGTCCTTTTACAAAAAAGCATAAACGTTAAACACAGCCATCACACCATGGGGGACTCAATACACATAATTCTTCAGTTCTAACTGGATGGTTTTAATTGGAACCAGGACTGGCTGACCCACTGAATTGGATAAAAGAGAATCAGTGTTGAAGGCGGATGGTGCAGGTGACTGTCTCAAAAGCTGCAGGGAGGTTGAGGAAAAAGAGGGCCAATAATGCACCATGGTTACAATTACAGACTATGACCTTTGGGACTTTGGTCAGGGCCTCTTGGCGCTGTAGTGGAAATGCAATTCGAGAGCTTCAAACAGGGGGTTGCAGGAAAGTTGGGCACAGAATTGGAAGGTGGCAACATATTTAAGGTAGTAAACAAAATGGAAAAGGGAAATCCAGAGTATTATTTTATCTTAAATTGAGAGATTGGACATACCTGGGAAATTTTCCACATTGTCAAGTAGATGCCAGTGTTGTAGCTGCACTGGATCAGTTTGTCTAGGGGCATGGCTTGTTCTGGAGCACAAGTCTTCAGTACTACTGCTGGAATGTTGTCAGGGCCCATGACCTTTGCGGTATCCAGTGCCTTCAGCTGCTCTTGACATTACATGAAGTGAATCGGGATTGGCTGAAGACTAGCTGGCATCTTGTTGCTGGGGTTCTCAGGAAGGGGCAGAGATGGATTATCTGCTCAGCACTCTGTCTGAAGATTGGCTGCAAATGCTTCAGCCTTGTCTTTTGCACTGACATGCTGGGATCCCCCTCATTGGAGGTGCGGATATTTATAGAGACTCGCCCTCTAGTTAGTTTTTTTAATTGCCCACCACCACTCACAGCTAGATATGGCAGGATGTAGAGCTTTGATCTGACCTGTTGGCTGTGTGATCACTTAGCTCTATCTACCTACATCATGGGACCACGACAACTGGATCTTCCCCTTCCCACACCAACAAGTTCTTTTCCAGTCATGAGGAAATGTGTATAACTCTGGCACCGGGCAAGCAACACAATCTTCAAACGTCCTTGTTGTGGCTGCAGAGAACAGTATCTATTCCTCTAACTATACTGCTCCCTATCAATTCCTTTTCATTCAACCACTTGAATAGCCACCTGCACCACGGTGCTATGGTTGGTTTGGCCAATAATATCTGCATGTCACTCTAGAAATCAATAAAAGTCTTTGAAACTGTTCCTGGTATCTCAATGCCACAGGAATCTCAGTCTCTCAGACTTCAGAATATTCTGCAGTTTGTGGAAAACTTCCTGCAACGCGTTAGAGATGTGGATAATAGACTCCTCCTAATTGTCTCAAACTGTCTCCACATAAGATTGAGATGGTCCCTGATCATTATTATTTTTTGAAGACAGGGCTCCACAGGCAAGGAAGTGGCTTCTTGTGGAGGAATGGATCTCCTCTTTGTGTATTTCTTGGTTCTCGTTCTAGGTAGTGTTTAGTGTTTAACCCAGTGACAGCTCTTGTAGCTCATTAGCAACCTCCTCCTGAATAGAATTTAAAACAGAAAATGCTGGAAATACTCAGCAGTTCAGGCACCACTAGTGGAGTGAGAAACAGAGTTAACATTTTAGGTTGATGATCTTTTGTCAGAACTGTCTGACCTGCTGAATATTTGCAGCATTTTCTGTTTTCATTTCAGATTTCCAGCATCCGCAGTATTTTTCTCCTGAGTGGTGCCTGTGCAATTAAATGACAGCAGCTGAGGCTGTGGTTCTGGGAACTGATTTCTTAGTGGAACTGTGTGGGTGGTAATCATCATGACAAGTTTCTTCCTACAACGCACCCCTATGATGTGAAACACAAAACATCTTGTTTCAATGTCATTCTAGTGGCATTCCCCCTTGAAAAAAATAGTTGCTGAGTACAAGGGCATTGCAATATCTCAAGAAAGCACATAGAGCTGAAACTACCTGATGACCATACCCCAGTCTTTACCAATCTTCTGTTGCCACCTCGCCTCTAACCTTACAAACTCTCACAAGTTCCCTTGTCTGTCCATGGTGTGCAGCAGTGCCTTCTCTTCATGTGCATTCAGGGTTTTCGGTGTTGCTGTTCCTCCCCCAGATGTATTCCAAGATGTCAGATTTAGGGTATTTTTTGCTTTAGAGAAACTGAAGATAATGCTAAGGGTGTGAGAGGGGCATAAAAACTGTCCCCAATGGTGATGAGATTTGGTGTGTCATTGAAGAAAAGCTATAGCTCTTATGGCGGACAATTTGAGCTGGCAAAAGGGTTTGAGCAAAGGAAGCACATGGATAAATAAAAACAGAAAATGCTGGAAATACTCAGGAGGTCAGGCAGCATCTGTGGATACAAAAGCAGAGTTAAAGTTTCAGGTTGATGACCTTTCATCAGAACTGGAAAAAGTCAAGATGTAACAGGTTTTAAGCAAGGACAGAGGCAAGGAAAGGGGAGAGGGGGAAAGAACAAAAGGAAAGGTCGGTGATAGAGTTGAAGGCAGGAGAGATTAAATGTGGAAAGGGATCATGGTGCAAGACAAAAGGAGATGGTAATGGGACCAGAGACAAAAGGTGGGTGCAGAGGAGGTGTAAATGAGAATATCAGAATCTAACAGCTGCTGTCTGCAAAATGGGGGCAGAGTTACGATCTGAAATTGTTGAACTCAATATCGAGTCTAGAAGGCTGTAAAGTGCTAACTGAAAGCTGAGGTCTTGTTTCTCAAGCTTATGTTGTGCTTTATTGGAACAGTGCAGGAGGCTGAGGAGAGAGAGGTCAGGTTGAGAGTGGAGAGGAGAATTAAAATGATAAGCAACTTGAGCATTTTCAGTTTTTGCTCTTTGCAGAAATGAGTTCATCTGACATTTAAATATTGAGAAATGGTTGTATGAGAATTAATGGGTCCATTAGAGAACCTGGAAGTAGTTCGATCCTTCGACAATCCTTCAACAGCATCTTCCAAACTTGCGAATTCTACCACCTAGAAGGACAAGGGCAGCAGACACATGGGAACACCACCAGCTGAAAGTTTCCCTCCAAGCCACACACCGTCCTGACTTGGAACTACATCACAGTTCCTTCACTGTCCCTGGGCCCTAAACCTCCAAAACAGCACTATGGGTGCTCCTACACCAGATGGACTGCAGTTGTTCATGAAAGCAACTCACCACCCACCACCTTCTCAAAAGCAATTAGGGATAAGCAATAATGGACCGATGGCATTCACATCCCATAAAAGAATTTAAAAAACTGACAACCCTGGGACTGTTGCTACTTCAGCCATTCTTATAGAAAAGCAATGCTGTCCTTTACCCGAGCATAACCTTTTAAAGGTTGCACGATGACTGTATTTCCCTTCCTCCCAGGGAGGGAAAACCTATCAGGACTGGTAATAGTGCTCCGATTCCACCCTGCATTGCAAATAATGGCCCAAGGAAGAAACTGCATTGGGTTTAAAGCAGGTCCACATTGACAGGTTGAAATTTTGTTCTGCCACTAATCCACTACCAGGGAAGAAATGCAGGCTTCTGGCTTGAATAAGGCATATCTTTCTCTCCCTAAACATTGGGAAAACCAAAGTCATAGTTCTTGGCTCCTGTCACAAGCACCATACCCCTGACAATGACTCCATCAGTCCAGTTCAAAAAGAGGAGTGATAAATCTGGAAGCCAGTAGCCAGTTAACATCAGTGGTACAAAAACTACTTGAGAACATTGTAAAGGACAAAATTAATTTTCATTTGGAGCAGAATGGGTTAATAAATAACAGCCAGCATGGATTTGTTAAAGTCAAATTGAGTCTGACTAACCTGATTGATGAAGAAACAGAGAGGATTAACAAGGTAGTGCAATAGATGTTGTTTAAATGGGTTTTCAAAAGACATTTGATACAGTGCTATATAACAGACATATTCAGAATATAGAAGCACATGGTATTAAAAAGGATGGTGATAACTTGGGTATGCTATTGGCTAAGGGATAGGAGATAGACAGTAGTGATAAATGCATATTTTCCTGACTGAAGGGAAGTATACAGTGAGATCCCCCAAGGGTCAGTATTAGGACCATTGTTTTTTTTGTTATATATAAATGACCTGGACTCTAATATAGGGAGTATAATTTTGAAGTTTGAGGATGATACAAAACTTGGCAATATAGTAAACATTGAGCAGTATAGCAGCACATTTCAGGGGGACACAGAAACTGGTGAAATGGACAGAGAAATTCGATCTAACCTCAGTGGTGGGGAAGTTACTAAACTCTGAGGGACAGAATATATCTGCACTTAGAGAGACATGGATTAATCAGGGATAGTCATTGTGCATTAGTTAAGGGAAGGTCGTGTTTGAAAAATTTGATCGAACTTTTTTGAGGAAGTAACAAGGAGTGTTGATGAGGGTAATGAATTTGATGTGGTCTACATGGACTTTAGCAAGGCTTTTGATAAGGCCCCTCATGGAAGACTGGCCAAGAAAGTAAGAGCCCATGGGATCCAAGGCAAAGTGGCACGTTGGATCCAAAATTGTCTGAGAGGCAGGAAGCAGAGGGTGATGGTAGAGGGATGTTTCTGTGACTGGAAGTCTATTTCCAGTGAGGTTCTGCAGGGCTCAGTGCTGGGGCCCTTGCTGTTTGTGGTGTACATAAATGATTTGGACTTAAATGTAGGGGGTATGATCAAGAAGTTCATGGATGACACGAAAATTGGTAGGGTGGTAAATAGTGAGGAGGATAGCCGTAAACTGCAGGATGATATCAATGGACTGGTCAGGTGGGCAGAGCAGTGGCAAATGGAATTCAACCTGAAAAAGTGAGGGGTAATGCACTTGGGGAGGGTCAACAAGGCAAGGGATTCCACTATGAACGGTAGGATCCTGGAAAGTACTGAAGATCAGAGGGACCTTGGTGTGCTTATCCACAGATCCCTGAAGGTAGCAGGGCAGGTAGATAAGGTGGTAAAGAAGGTATATGGGAAACTTGCCTTTATTAGCTGAGGCATAGAATACAAGAGCAGGGAGGTTATGCTGGAGCTGTATAAAACACTGGTTAGGCCACAACTGGAGTACTGTGTGCAGTTCTGGTCACCACATTAGAGTAAGGATGTGATTGCACTGGAGAGGGTGCAGAGCAGATTTACCAGGATGCTGCCTGGGCTGGAGGGTCTGAGCTATGAGGAAAAATTGGATACGCTGCAGTCGTTTTCCTTAGAGCAGCGAAGGTTGAGAGGGGACCTGATAGAGGTGTATAAGATTATGAGGGGCATAGGTAGGGTGGATAGGAAGGCACTTTTTCCATTAGTAGAGGAGTCAATAACCAGGGGGCATAGAAAGAGGTAGAAGGCTAAGAGGAGAAATATTTTCACCCAGAGGGTGGTAGGAGTCTGGAACTCACTGCCAGAAAGGGTGGTTGAGTCAGAAACCCTTGTAACATTTAAGAAGTAGTTAGATATTCACTTGCATTTCCAGAGCCTCCAGGGCTATGGGCAAAGCACTGGAAAACAGGATTAGTGTAGTCAGATCTTTGTTCAATGGCACAGACACAATGGGCCGAATGGCCTCCTTCTGTGCCGTAAATGTCTATGAGTCTATATGGCAGATACAATTTAATGCAGATAAATATGAAGTGATGTATTTTAGGAGAAATAGCATTTGAGAGGTAGTATAATCTAAATGTAGTACTTTGAGAGGAGTTCAAGAGTAGAGGGATCAAGGACGAATACCGACCCTCGGGGACCTAAGCACACTTCCCTTCAGTCAGAACAATGTGCATTCACCACTACTCTCGACTTTCTATCCCTTAACTAATTGCATACCCAACTTACCAACATCCTTTTTAATACAAAAACAAAAATAGCTGGAAAAACTCTCCGCAGATGCTGTCAGACCTGGAGTTTTTCCAGCTATTTTTGTTTTTGTTTCAGATTTCCAGCATCTGCAGTATTTTGCTTTTATCCTTTTTAATACCATGTGTTTCTATATTCTGAATATGTTTGTTATGTCGAACTTTATCAAATGCCTTTTGAAAGTCCATTTATACAACATCTATTTGAAGATGGCAGGACATGTAGGTAAGGCAGTTAAAAAAAAGCTTATGGGATACTTGCAGGCTTTATAAATAGTGGTACTGAATACAAAAACAAGGAAATCATGTTAAACTTATACAAATTTCTGGTTTGGCCTCAGCTGGAATATTGTGTATAATTCTGGGCACCACACTTTAGGAGGATATCAAGGTGTTGGAGAGGGCACAGAGGAGGATTGACACACTTCAGTAATGTAGAAAGATTGGAGCAACTGGGATTGTTCTTCTTGGAGCTAAGAAGGTTAAGGGGAGATATAATAGAGGTTTTTTTTTATTCTTTCGTGGGATGTGGGCATCGCTGGCAAGGCCATCATTTGTTGCCCAACACTAATTGCCCTTGAGCTGAGTGGCTTGTTAGGCCAATTCAGAAGGCAGTTTAGAATCAACCACATTACTGCGGGTCTGGAGTCATATGTAGGCCAGACCAGATAAGGATGACAGATTTCCTTCCCTAAAGGACATTGGTGGCAGTATTGTTTAAAGATGGCATTACAGTACTGGGAAGAGAGGATGTTCCAAAGAGGTCAAGGATGGAATCTCTGGCTAGGAATAAGGAATGAAAAAGATGCAATACCATTAATCGATGTAGTATATTGGCCACTAACCTATGGAAGGGATGTAGCGAAACAAATTTGTAAGGAAATTACACAGAGGTGCCAGCATTATAATTATAGTGCGGACTTCAATTATCCAAATGTAGACTGGGATAGGAATAGTGCGAAACAACAAGAGGCGTGAGAGTTCCTGGAATGTGTTCAAGATAATTTTCTGCAGCAGTATGTTTCCAATCCAACAAGAAGGTACACACTGTTGGACCTGGTTCTGGGGAATGAGTTGGCCCAAGTGGATCACATGTCAGTGGGAGATCATTTGGGGGAAGTGACCATTGTATCATAAGGTTTAGGTTGGCCACAGAAAAGGGCCAGGAACAATCCAAAGCAGGGATAATTAATTGGGGGAAAGCCAACTTCGATGGGATGAGAATGCATCAGTGTCGAGTGAGTTGGAATCAAATGAAGGCAGAAAAGACAGTGGCTGAACAATGGGCCACCTTCAAAGAAATAGCATTACAGGCAATGTCAAGGTATATTACCTTGAAAGGGAAAGATAGGACAAATAAATCCAGAGCTCCCTGGATGACGAGAGAGATAGAGGCGAAGATGAAAAGGAAGAAGTGCGTGTACAACAGATGTCAGGTAGAAAATACAATGGAGAATCAGGCTGAATACAGAAGGGCCAGAGGGGAAGTGAAAAAATTGGGAGTCATTCAAAAAGGAAATAGTGAGTGTTCAGGGTTAACATGTTCCCTTAAAGGTGAAGGGCAGGACCAACAAGTCCAGGGAACCCTGGATGTCAAGGGTTATAGAGGATTGGATAAGGTAAAAAAAGGAGGCTTATGGCAGATACAGAGGACGGAAAACAGCGGAAGCCCAAGAGGAGTATAGAAAGTATAGGGGGAGTACTTAAAAAAGTAATTAGGAAAGCGATGAGCGGGCATGAAAAAACACTGGCAGGCAAGATAAAGGAAAATCCCAAGGTGTGTTATAAATATAAGGGCAAGGGGATAACCAGGGGAAGAGTAGGGCCCATTGGGGACCAAATTGGCAATCTGTACATGGAGCCGGAGGACGTAGGTAAAATTTTAAATGCTTACTTTTCATCTGTGTTCACTATGGAGAAGGACGATGTAGTTGTAGAAATCAGGGAGGGGACTGTGATATACTTGAACAAATTAGCATTGAAAGGGAGGAGGTATTACCGGTTTTAGTGGATAAATCCCCAGGCCCATGAGATGTATCCCAGGCTGCTATGGGAGGCAAGGGAGGAGATTGCAGGGGCTCTGACACAAATTTTCAAATCCTCTCTGGCCACAGGAGTGGTGCCAGAGGACTGAAGGACAGCAAATGTGGTACCATTATTCAAGAAGGGTAGTAGGGATAAACCAGGTAGTTACAGGCCAGTGAGTCTAACATCAGTGGTAGGGAAACTATTGGAAAAAATTCTGAGGGACAGGATTAATCTTCACTTGGACAGGCAGGGATTAATCAGGGATAGTCAGCATGGCTTTGTCAGGGGAGATTATGTCTAACAAATTTGATTGAACTTTTCAAGGAGGTGACTAGTTGTTTAGATGAGGGTAGTGTAGTTGATGTAGTCTACATGGACTTCAGTAAGGCTTTTGGAAAGGTCCCGCATGGGACAATAGCCAAGAAGGTAAGAGCCCATGGGATCCAGGGTAATTTGGCAAATTGGATCCAAAATTGGCTTAGTGGCAGGAGGCAGAGGGTGATGGTCGAAGGTTGTTTTTGAGATTGGAAGCCTGTGATGAGTGGTGTACCGCTGGGATCAATGCTTGGACACTTGCTGTTTGTAGTTTACATTAACGATTTAGACGTGAATAAAGGAGGTATGATCAGTAAGTTCGCAGATGACACAAAAATTGGTGGTGTTGTAAATAGTGAGGAGGAAAGCTTTAGATTATAGGATGATATAGATGGGCTGATAAGATGGGCAGAGCAGTGGCAAATGGAACTTAATCCTGAGGAGTGTGAAGTGATGCATTTTGGGAGGACTAACATGGCAAGGGAATACACAATGAATGGTAGGACCCTAGGAAATACAAAGGATCAGAGGGATCTAGGTATACATGTCCATAGGTACCTGAAGGCAGCAGCACAGGCAGATAAGGTAGTTAAGAAGGCATATGGAATACTTGCCTTTATTAGCTGAGTTATAGAATATAAGAACAGTGAGGTTATGTTTGAGCTGCATAAAACGCTAGTTAGGCCACAGCTGGAGTACAGTACAGTTCTGGTTGCCACACTATAGGAAGGATGTGATTGTACTGGAGAGGGTGCAGAGGAGGTTCACCAGGATGTTGCCTGGGCTGGAGCGTTTCAGCTATGAAGAGAGACTGGATAGGCTAGGGTTGTTTTCCTTAGAGCAGAGAAGGCTGAGGAGGAACCTGATAGGGGCATACAAAATTATGAGGGGCATAGATGGGGTAGATAGGAAGAAACTTTTTCCCTTAGCGGAGGTGTCAATAACCAGGGAGCATAGATTTAAGGTAAGGGGCAGGAGGTTTAGAGGGGATTTGAGGAAGTTTTTTCACCCAGAGGGTGATTGGAATATGGAACACACTATTTGAGGGGGTGGTAGAAGCAGGAACCCTCACAACATTTAAGAGGTATTTAGAAGAGCACATGAAATGCCAGAGCATACAGGGCTATGGGCCAAGTGTTGGAAAACGGGATCAGAATAGATAGACGCTTGATGGCGGCATAGACACAATGGGCCGGAAGCGCCTGTTTCTGTGCTGTATAACTCTATGACTCTATGGCCAGGATTTTTCAGTTGGCGTGTGGGGACGGACCCGACACACCGATGTGTAAAATGACGCGCGATCACATCAGTGTGCGTCCCAATGTCATCGTGCTGTCTCGTGATGTTTCGTTCGGCAGACGCGTGGAGTCGGCTGTGCGCTTGCCAATATGTAAACAGCCTATTAAGGCCATTAAGGAAGTGATTAGGGTAATTGTTAACGCTGCCCATCCAACCTTAAGGTTGGCGGGCAGGCGAAAAGGCCAAGCGGCCTTGGCGTTTTTTAGGAAACTTCATCTATGAGCAGGATGAGGTTTCCTAAAGCTTTTACTAATTAAATAAAAAAAGTTTCCTAAATATAAAAACATGTCCCATCTCATGTGACACAATCACATGAGCGGACATGTTTAAATAAATATTTAAACTATTTATTCATTAATTTCAAAAATCTCCCTGAGGCAGCTCCATGCTGGCCCCGACTCTCTCTCCTCCTTCCACCCGCACAGGTAGCGCTGAGCGCTACGACTTGTGTCTTATACTGGGTGAGCCTTAATTGGCCCACCCATGTAAAATGGCGGCGGGGAGCCAATTGTGGGCAGCGATCGGCTCCACGACTGCCCCGCCCACTCCCGCCGAGCCCACCCGCTGCCTGAAAAATTAAGGCCTATGAGTCTATGACTCTAAAAGCAAGGAGAGAGCATGAAAAGAGACTGGTAGCTAACATACAAAGGAATCCTAAAGTCTTCAATAAGCATATAAATAATAATAGGGTGGTAAAAGAAACAGTAGGGCCAATTAGGGATAAAAAGGAGGATTTGCACATGGAGGTAGGAGAAATAGCAGAGGTATTAAATGAGTACTTTGCATCTGTCCTTACAAAGGAAGAAGATGCTACCCAGGCCGAGGTGAGAGAGGAGGTAACTGGAATGCTAGAAGAGTTTACAATTGAGAAGGAGGAGGTGTTAGAATGGTTTTCTTTAAAATAGACAAGGTACCAGGACCGGATGAAATGCATCCAAGGGTACTGAGTGAAGTGACAGTGGAATTTGCAGATGCATGAGTGATCACCTTCCAGTCTTGCTTAGACACAGGGGTGGTGCTAGAGTACTGAGGGATTGCAAATGTTACACCCTTGTTCAAAAAAGAGTTCAGAGATAAAGCCGGCAACTGCAGACCAGTCAGTTTGACTTCAATGGTAGGGAAACTTCTGGAAATGATAGTTCAGGGCAAAATCAATAGTCACTTAGGCAAGTGCAGGATAATTAAGGAAAGCCAGCATGGATTCATTAAAGGAAAATCATGTTTAACTAATTTGGAGTTCTTTTGAGGAGGTAACAGAGAAGGTTGATAAGGGCAGCGCTGTTTATGTGGTGTCTATGGATTTTCAAAGGGCATTTGATACAGTGCCACACAACAGACTTGAGCAAAATTCTAGTTCATGGAATAAAAGGGAAAATAGGCACCTGGATAAGAAATTGACTGAGGGAAACAGAGAGTAGTGATAAATGGTTGTTTTTCAGATTGGAGGAAGGTCTGTAGTAGAGTTCCCCAAGAGTCCGTGTTGAGACCCTTGCTCCTCTTGATATATATTAATGACATAGGCTCTGTTATTCAGGGCATGATTTCAAAATTTGCAGATGATACAAAAATTAGAAATGTTGTCAACTGTGATGAGGATAGTCTTGAACTTCAAAAGGACATAGAGATGTTGGTGGGTTGGGCAAACAAATGGCAGATGAGGTTCAACACAGAGAAGTGTGAGGTGATTCATTTTGATAACAAGAATATGAAAAGACAATATAAAATAAAGAGAGAAACTCTGAAGGAGGTGCAACAACAGAAGGACCTCGGTGTATATATACACAAAAGTAATTGAAGATGGCAGGGCATGTTGGGAGAGCAGTTAATAAAGCATATAGTATCTTAGGATTTATTAATTGGGACATAGAGTATAGGAGTAAGGAGGTCATGTTGAATTTGTATAATTACTAATTAGGCCTCATCTGAAGTACTGTGTCAAGTTCTGGGCACCACATTTGAGGAAGGGTGTGAAGGCATTGGATAGAGTACAGAGGAGATTCATAAGAATGATTCAAGGGATAAAGATCTGTTGTTTGAGGACAGATTGGATAGGTTGCAACTGTTTTCCTTGGAGAAAATAAGGCTAAGAGGAGACTTGATAGAGGTATTCAAGATCTTGAGGGGTATGGACAGGGTAAATAGCGTGAAACTGTTCCCACTCAAGAGAGCATCAAGAACTAGAGGGCACAGATTCAAAATAATTGACAAAAGGAGTAAATGTGATGTGAGTAAAAAAAATTGTGGGTGGCTGGAGTCTGGAACGACCTTCCTGAGAGTGGTGGAAGCAGGTTCGATCGACGTATTCAAAAGGGAATTAGATTGCTATCTGAAAAGAAAGAACGTGCAAGGTTACGCAGATAAGACAGGGGAGTGTGAAGAAGTGAAAAGCTCTTTCACAGAGCCAGTGCAGACTTGATGGGCTGAATGGCCTCCTTCTGCACTTAAAGATTCTGTGATAATGAACCAGGTGGGTTTTTATGACAAGGGATGATAGTTTCATGATCACCATTACTGAGACTAGCTTTATATTCCAGAATTTATTATTTGATTTTAAATTCCACCAGCTGCCATGGTGGGTTTTGAACCCGTGCCCCCTGGCCTGGGCCTCTGGATTACTAGTCCAGTGGCATTACCACTATGCCACTGACTCCCCTCAAGTATTCAAAATTATGCAGGGTTTTGATTAGACAAGTAGGGGCAAATTATTTCTCTGGCAAATGGGTCAAAAAACAGGAGACATTGGCTTGGTTATAATTGATAAACGAACTAGAGGGGAAATTAGGAGATATTTTTCTGTACCGAAGACTGAAAGGGTGGTGGAATCAGATTCCATAGGAAGTTTCAAAACATGTACTTAAAAAAGGATTAATTTACAGGGTTTGGGGTAAAAAGCTGAGGCATGGAGCTAAATTGAACCACTCTTTAAATCATCAGAATGGACACAATGGGCCAAATGACTTCCTTCTGTACTGTAAGACTCCACCATTCTATAATCACCCTTATTCCCCATGGCTACTATCTCATGCTGAATTAGGACGTTGTAAGCTTGGCATCCTGTTCAGCCTTGAGCTGAGCTCTGAACCTATATCATCTTCAGCAGACAGACTACCTATTTCCATTTCTGTAATATTGTCCATCTCTGTCTTTACTTCAACCTTTCCATTGCTAAAATTCTTATACATGCCTTTATCAGCCAATCTCTCTCTTGCTACCCTCTGATCTTTCCCCTTCTGCACAAAATAAGAGCTCATGGTGTAGGGGGTAACATATTAGCATGAATAGAAGATTGGTTAGCTAAAAGGAAACTGAGAGTAGGCATAAACAGATGGAGTGCCACAGGGATCAGTGCTGGGGCCTCAAATATTTACAATTTACATCAATGATATGGATGACGGGACCGAATGTATAATTGTTAAACTTGCTGGTGACACAAAGATAGGTAGGAAAGTAAGTTGTGAAGAGGGCATAAGGAGTTTACAAAGGGATATAGATAGGTTAAGTGAGTGGGGGGAAAAAATTGGCAGATGTTGTATAATATGGGAAAATGTGAACTTGTTCACTTTGGCAAGAAGAATAGTGTCCCATCCAGGAGACAGGAAGAAATATATATATATATACACACCTACATCAGACTGGCTACTTTATAAAACTATATTTTTTCTGTTGTTCAAAATGGACAATTGCTGGGCTGATAAAATGGCTGCAGCTGATCACATGTTTGTAGTTCTGGAAGTTTCTAAGCTGTTCCAATGGACAAAGGCTACCTCATCAGCCTCCTGGAATGATACTTGTATTGTATAAACATTCCTGCCACCCCAACGCAAAGGATTCATAGACCATAAGTCTGCACCATCCAGCTATGGACAAAGGTCGGGCAATTTGTGACTCTTAATATCCAATGTTGTTCTAATGGCCCCACCATTACCTGCTCAAAACACAATGGGTTTTAAAAAGGGTGTCTCATTAGCTGAATAGCTTGACCCGAAGCCACACTGCCACATGATCGAGGATTGAGCTGTTTGAATTCCTTTAATTATACAAATTTATCTTCAGTTGCAGTTTAACCTCCGAAGAGAACAGGACTCCAGGCTAGCAGCCTGTCTTTCACCTTAATCTCTTTCCAAGATTTCCAGAGAGAACCCTGTATTCCACCTACAGAGTGAACTAATACCCAGGACACAAGAATACTTTGCTGCATCTTCAATGGACTCAACCTGCAATCGAGTTCCTAGGAACAAGACCAGGAATTCTGCCAGACAAAGCCACCTGAAAGTATCTTCGTTGGACATTGACTTACTGGACACTGGGCTCATGTGAAACCATAATTCTTATTTTTATCGTGGTTTTTGCCCTGAACCCCTTTCTTTCCCTTATCCATCTTCAATTGTATGAATGCAAAAAGGGGCGACGTTGTTTTGTGTATGTGTGTAAAATAAACTATCCCTCTTATTTTGCCTCACCTCGAGTTTGCTGTGGAGTTTAGTAGAGGATTGGATAACTCCAAAACTTAAGGGTTGGGCAAAATACGCCACCACGTACAAAGGAGGAAACCAAAAATTAACAACACCTTTCTGTTTATGGACGGGTAGTTAGTGGAGAAATCAGGGCTATCTAAGTTATTCCCCCTCTTGCCTGTAACAACATAAAATCAGCATATTATCTAAATGGAGAGAGACTGCAGAACTCTGAGGTACAGAGAGATCTGAATGCCCTGGTATATGAATCACAAAAGTTAGTGCGCAGGTACAACAAGTGAGTGGGAAGGCAAATGGAATAATGTTGTTTATTGCACAGGGAAGGGAATATAAAAGTAGGGGTGTTTTGCTACAGCTGTACAGGACATTGGTGAGATCACATCTAGAATACTGTGAACAGTTACTGCATTAGAAGTAGTTCAGAGAAGATTCACTTGACTGATTCCTGGGATGAGGGGGTTATCTTATGAGGAAAGATTGGTCAGGTTGGGCCTGTATCCATTGGAGTTTAGAAGAGTGAGAGGTGATCTTATTGAAACATATAAAATCCTGAGGGGACTTGACAGAATGGATGCTGAGAGAATGTTTCCCCTTGTGGGAGAGACCAGAACTAGGGGACACTGTTTGAAAATAAGGGGTCTCCCATTTAAGACGGAGATTAGGAGAATTTTTTTCTGAGAGGGTTGTGAGTCTTTGGAACTCTCTTCTCTACTGAATATTTTTAAGGCAGGGTAGATAGATTCTTGACTAACAAGGGATGGAGCCAAAGGGTATCGGGGGTAGGTGGGTAACTGGTGTTGAGGGCACAATCAGATCGGCCATAATCTTATTGAATGGCAGAGCAGGCTCGAGGGCTAAATGGCCTACTCCTGCTTCTAATTTGTATGTTCATATGTTCTATAACCTTCAGTTCACACTGCTGCCCATATCCCACTCTACACCAAGTTCCACTTGCTTGCAATGGTTTATAGTTGCCCAAAGCATCAAATTTAAAATTATTATATTTTTGTTTCATTTGATTTATACTTTACCTTGACCTTGTAACCTCTTCCAGCCCTACAATGCACCTCCCCGTCTTCACTCTCCATTCTTCTGATCATCTTCCTGTTCATCCTTACACCTAACCATTAGCAACTGAGGTCCTAATTTCTGGATTTTCCTTCCTAAACACCTCCACATCTCCACTTCCCTCTTCTTCTTAAATACACTCCTTAAAATGCATTTTATTGACAAAGATTTTGCTTGTCCTTCCTGACATCCCCTTTTTTGACTCAATGTCTATATTTTTCTGATGCTTCTGTGAACTGCTTTGGGGCATTTTTTTTTTAAGGACATTGCAACTGTTTGTTATTGCAAATCATCTTGCTAGATGCAATATTATCCCTTTTGCATTACCATTAACAGCATGGGCTGCATTCTAAGAGAGGTGGGGTGTGGGGGGGAAATGGAAAAATGGCTTGGCCCCCTGGAAGGAAAGTCGGCTGGTAGCCAGCTGGCTCCATGCAAGCCCGCCTCCACCTAGCCATAATATGCTCAGGGTGAGCTAAATTGGTTCACAGTGGAACTTCTGCCCCTCACTGGCGAGGAAGTCCCATCTTTGGGAGCTACTGGCCAGCCAAGAATATAGTGAATGCTGCTGGGACCCCGAAAAGTCCCAAGAGAAAGGCCCAATAGATCCTGGAGTGAGGTAAGTCTCGGGTATTGAGTGGGAGGTGTTTGGCCAGCTTTTGTGGAGGTGTGGTGGGTGGTGGTTTTTGGTTTGGTAGGCTTTCGAGACCAGGCAGGTAGGAAGGAAGGAGCAGGAATACCATCTTAGGGGGGCTGCCCCTGATCCACAATGCATAACCCCCACCCCTGAAGAAAGAAACCCCCCCCTTCTTTCCCACCCTTTTAAAAACTTGTTAAAAACCAGGCTGCCCACTCCTACCTGCCTGCCCACACCAAATATTTAGGTTTGGGCAGCTTATTATCAGAGTGAATTGGTTTGTTTGCAATTGATTCTTAATCATTTATTTACATATGGCGGTTGGGCTGCCGATTTTGGTGACCACACACCTACCATGTTATTGAGTTTGGGGGTGGGTGGGAAGGTGGTGTACTGGGCACTCGCCTCACTTTACACGCCCCCACACCCCCCTGCCTGAAAACACACCCGGTGGAGACATGTAAATAACACTTGTATAGATATGAATTAGCATTTGTTACTACAAACTGAGAAGGCCTGTGCCAAATATTACAATGCATTAAAACACTGTAAATAACCAAGTAATACCAAGAGAGCCACCAAGAAATCAAACAGGGTATTGAGAAGGAAGTTCTTTACAGAGAGTGGTGAGAACGTGGAACATCACTACTGGGAGTAGATGAATATGAAGCACAGGCTTAATAAACATATATGAGGGAGAAAGGAATAGATGGTTATGCTGACAGAGCTAAGTGAGGAAGGATAGTGGGGAAGAATGAACTAGTTGAGCCAAACGGCTTCTGTGCTATATATTCTCTGTAACTCTATGTAGTATTTGCTTTATAAGGGTTTAAAATAATTCATCCATTAACCACATATTTTACAAAGATTTAACTCTTTATTCTAAATAGAAACCATATGCATCTGAATTTTAAATAAAATAGTATCCATAATCAAGTTGGTATACACATTGTGAGTACAGTAACAGTCCATTTATCCTTCCATTGTAAAGGGACTAGAAAAAGTTCCACCCCCCAAAAATACCATATTCTGTTTTGCTACTTTAAATTGTCTTTAAAAAACGTAGATAACATTATTTCCTTTGGGAAACAAATGCATGCTGAATAAACAACTTATGATTTAGCATAAAGGATTTGTAACTGGTATTTTAAGGATTGAAGGTCTTAAAAACAAAGTTAACTCCTTCCTCTGAAACATTTAGTTTATTTGCAATTTTTTTATGGATCTGTACCTTGCATCTACTGAAGTTTCACTACAGATCTGTTCATATGGCTTATCCCCTTGAGCCTCTCCCATCACCCACACCCACACATCTCCGTCTTTTCCAAGCAGCCAATCCACTCGTTTTGTTGACTCTGTAAGAGGAGATCAAAGCATTAGTGGCAGCAGTTGTGAAGAACGGGTGTTTAAAAGTTAAGAACATGAATGTAAAATGACTAACACTTTACATTATAAAGGAAAGTTAGCAATTTTTAAGAACTACTCTGCCCAATTTGTAATTATTTGAATTTCTTTGTTAAGTCCCCATTACAATTTACATTTGTCAACAAGAGAGGGCTAGTGGCCTGCTTCCAGGTTTTTATTTATTTCATCCAAACCAGCCAACAGGAAGTGTATGCCAGAGTAATCCAAGCTAACTTGCTTTCTAATTTTATTTCTTTTCCTGCCTATGCAGTATAAATTGGATTTTCAGGGAAGACAATACATACCTTGGGTTAAAAAAAAGGTTCCTTTCATTTGAACAAGACAATAGCATTCACATTGTTAACACTGGAGAAATCCATGGTTTGTTTACTTTCCCCCAACAGCACTGTTAAAAATAAATAGAGTTTAAAAAAAATCTACACAAGTTCCAAAAAGTAAATGACATTTATCTTGGGTTTGTAGTTTTATTTTCCTTCACCATTGTATCATTATGGGAATGTGTCCAAAATTTTCAGTGTATTCATATATATACAATTCTGCATTCTAAGTTGAAGGTCAAACTACTGCTATGGTGTGAACGAGAGAAAACTACAATCAGAGCAAAAATGGCATCAGTATTGTATTATGTAACTATTTTGGGAAAAGATGTACTTTATTATGAAATTACTCTACTTATTGTTTCTTCTGCTGTAATGTTAAACACTGGTTCAGTGCTAAATTCCAGTTAGAAGTATTTAAAATTTCCCTAAGTTATGCTAATTAAACATGCACAGGTAATTTACTATTATTGTGTAAGGCAGTTTCCACAATCAGTCCTAATGAATCACAAAATCCTTTTTTTCCAGCAATTTTATTCCTATATTTCAGGGATCATCCATTAGCCATAATTAGCCATAGTCAACAAGGGGCTGTAGGCATCTCTCAGTTCACTGAAATTTGGCACGTCTTTCTGATATTGCGCACCCATCAGTCCTTCTCCGAGCTGACCTGTTCCTTCCTGATCCTTGACCTTCTATTGTCACTAACACCTGACGTTCATTCCATCTTTTCCAGTGGTTGCACTTTCTCAATTTCCGCTTCTTCATTTCAGCTAAAGACCCATGAGATGCTGGTAAGAGACCAATGGCCTGAACTTTTCCCTTGTTTGGTGCGCACTATCGGCGGGCCCTGGAGTGGTTGGGAAATGGGTCCCTGACCACGATCGGCCCCCGACCGCGATTTCACTCTGGCTGGCCGTTAATTAGCCAGCCAGTGTGAAACACACACTGCAAAGTTCAGCACTGCCGGAGTGGGGGCGGAAAGAGGGCGGGTGACGATGTCACCGCAGGCGTGGGTGAGCGCTGTGAGAAAGCTCCCTGAAGGCAGACAGCTCCCTCAGGGAGCTGCGGGCCTGCAAATAATAAAATAAAGCATATAAAAAGCTGGAAAAAAATGTCCCTGCAGCACAATCAAGCACCTGAAAGCAATGTTGTCCCCAGATATTTATTTTCATTCTATTTCCTAATGGAGGTTTCATCCCGCCCTTGGGTTTCATGAAAAATGGAAAGGCTGCCTGGCCAATTGGCCCGTCAGCCAACCATAAGGTTGGATGGGCCACGAAAAATCACATTCAATTGTGTCGTTAATTGGCTTAATTGTCTGCTAAATTGTCGGCGGGTGCGCTTTCAACTGTTGCGCGCGCCCACCAAGGGAAATATCGCGCAAGTGCGTGATGATGCCAGGACACTTGCCCGATGTCACTTAGTGCGATTTTACGCCCGATCGGGTTGGGCACACGCCTGCCCAAAGGACATAAAATTCTGCCCAATATTATTACTGGAGGTGAAAATTGGGGTATTGTGTGAAGTAATGACTCACTTCAAAATAGGTAGCCAATGCAATTCAAAATATTTATCTAACATCTAGGATTCAGTATTATCCTTGCCAGGAAAGAGGGCATTGCTCTTTCTGATTTTACTTTACCATCAGGGTCAACTTCCAGGGACAAGTTAGAAGGTGTGTTGTTATCATGCACCTATATCCAAACAGTAACAATTAAACTGGTAAAGTTATTAATGCATTATTAGCACCACAGATAATCATAGGACACATACATTATAGAAATAATGTTTAGCATCATTTGCATTTTAGTTCTCTTCACCTCTCCTTCAGACCACTAGATATAAATTAATTCACCCTCAACAGTCCAATTTCTCCAAAATAAAAATCACAGGTGTTATCACAGACATACAAATTATGTGGGCATGGGTCTTTAGAATTTCAGTGGGCTGTTATGCTTACAAGTGGTACAGCATAGCTATCACAATTATGTTTCAAAGCATAACCACATTTTTTTAAAATTAGAACTAGAATGAAAAATATCTAAGAAGAAAGTCGAATATAACAAAAAAAAAGACAAATGCATGATGAGTGGGTTTGAAAGAACTATTTTAATTTACAATGTTTGTTATATTCTTAAATCTATTAGCAACATGATTTATTATTTTAAGTGGATTAAAATGTTTAATTTTTGGAAAGACAATTCTATGCATCCTTTCACTTTTTCAGTCCACCATCTGGTCCTTTATGTACTATACATAAATATGGAGGCACACTGAAATGTTCACAGGCAGGGGAGCTTAGCTAAGGATTGTAGCCCATATTAGGGCAAGACTCTTATTATTTAGCTCTAGTCATTTCATTTCCTCTGAGGCACTGTGCATTCACGTTCACTACTGATCAGAGCATAATGTCCTCTTCACCATAACACAATTTTCCCAAGAAATGTCAATTTATTACAATATATTGTTATTAAAAATTCCTTTTATATGACAAGCCTCTACACAATTGTTCTCATCCAAGTTGAATACAATGAAAGAAAGAACTTGTACTTATACAGTGCCTTTTACATTCTCAAGATGTCCCAAAGTGGTTTACAGCTGTTGAATTACTTTTGAAATGTAGTCACATTTCTGAAGTGACAACCAGAAGTAGTTGTGCTTTTCTAAGGTTTAGATTGTGGTATAATAGGCAATGGTGACTATTAATGTCAAGCATAGCTTAGAATCATTTCCTGACTATTTGTGAATTATGTTCTTTTTAACATTATATATAATGTAAATAATATAAAGTAATGTAAATAAGATAATATGAAGATGACCAGTAGAATGTCCAAAACTCCACTTCAAGGATGCTTGCAAGTGTGACATGAAGGCCCTAAACATTGATCATTACACCTGGGAGTCATTCGTGGATGATAGAGGAAAATGCCAACACCTCATGTGGGTTGATGTGCATCATCACAATGACCAGCAGCTACAACAGCTTGACAACAGACGCCAACGCTAAATACAATAACCTACAAGGACACCCGGTAGCTTCATGGATGGCACTTGTGGAGGAATCTGCCTTTCAAGAATTGGTCTCTTCAGCAATTAGCAAAAGCTATATGAAGACACCACATCTGAAACGGATTGTCTGCTGCGTGTCCATCATCTTTCGTAGATGGAAAGATGCTGACAGTGCTTATAGATACAAGATTTGTAGCTACACTGCCACCATTGCTATCCTGCACTCACCAACATGTAAGTAGAAATAATATTGCTACCTCCATTCATTGGTATAATTACAAAACATGTTGAAGTTGTAGCAGTGTTTAAATTGGCAACAATAATGCTGTAGCTGACTTTTCCCTCACTTGCAACATTAGTAGAGCAAAGAGGGATTTTGTTAAATTGCCATGCTCATGTTATTGCCAAACTGCAGTAAATGATGCGTAGAAACATAGAAAATAGGAGGAGTAGGTCATTCGGCCTTTCAAGCCTGCTTCGCCATTTAATATCATCATGGCTGATCCTCCATCTCAACGCCGTACCCCTGCGCTCTCCCCATACCCCTTGACGCTTTTAGAGTCCAGAAATCCAACTATTGCATGACAGTTTAGTGAGTGAGCACAGTATCCCTACCCTCTGTGTTTGCAATCTACCAACAGGCCAGGAGTAAACATATGTTTCCCCACTCAATATCTTGTCAATATCCCTCTTCTTGTCATCAGCACCATTAAGCATATATTCCACATCGTTTTATAACCATGTAAATTTCATCATGCATAACAGTGCAGCTGAGGCAAAAGTCAGTTGCTTTATTTGGGGTAGGGGGTCTCATTAGAAAACAAAAGTATAATAGTGGGACTGCCCATATATGTTTTTTTTTAAATAATAACATTATGCTGCATTCCCTGACATGCAAAATGCATCCCTTCTCTTGGATCTAATCTTTTAATCCATTACAGACTGATACAATGAAAGTCTCTCTCTGATAACTTCTGCAGTCCAAAATGAAGGTACATGGGGATTCGGAAATTTATTCCTAGTTGTTTGCAAGTCCGCAAAATTGAACTGTCTGTTATTTATCATGATATTACTTGTTTACCCAGGTAAGAGGGATTCCTGATGCCTTTCAGGTTATTTTAATCTTTATTTAGTAGAGGATATTCTTTTGAAATTAAGGTGCTAAATTACTGCTACATAGTCCATTTTTACCCTGGAAGTTATAGCTAACCTGGGAATTTTTAACATTGACACTAGAGTTAAAGTATCAGTTCTCACCACTGACATCATTTATCTTACGGACAATATTCAGTCTAGAAATAAATGATAATTCAAGTGCCAAATTACGACCATTGAGATTGAATGTTTATAATTTAGATTCTTCCTAAATGTGTCAGGCATTTTGTTTTGAATTTACAAATGAAATTAATACTTTCTCAAACAATAAAGTTGTTAGATCTCCCCAAAACAAGTTCTAAATGCAACTATTATGTTAAACTATATCCTGTTAAATACTGGGAAAATTAATCATTATCCAAATTAAGTTAGCATTATTTTTAAAAGGGACAATATCAGGAAAACCTTTACTTCTTCTGAGTAAATATTACCACTTTCCGGTTAAAAGAAGATTAATCGACATCAGACATTTCTGAGTACCTGTTTTCTTTATCTTTTTCTCCTCTCTTTCTGCTTTTTCTTCTCTTTCTTTCCATCTTCGAACTTGCTCTTGTCTCATCTTTAGGAATAAAATCTGCTTTTGTTCTTCGTTCAGCTGGTCCAGGACAGCTGGATCGATATACATGTCCTGTAAAATCTGTTGCAGCATTTTGTCAAGGCTGGGCCGCCAGTCGGACCAGCACTGGTCAGACCAAACAATCCAACTAACAACCTTTTGAACTGTGCATTATAAGGCATTTAAGGTCCTCGCATTCTTGATGACAGTGTCCGTTTCTAATGTGTTTTCTTATTTAAGTAATGCTCCAGATTAGCCTAAAAAGAGACAGTATCACATTAAAAATTCTGATTTGTAAATATTTACGAATTTATAAATAACTCGAGTCCACATAACTTTGCAGCAAAGATACAGGAGTAACAAAAATACAACTGGTATCCAATAAACTTCATTCTCAGGGTATCGCGTATATTTTTAGTACAGACTTTAAGAAGTATTTGGTCAACCAGACGTAACAATCTACTGTACGTCCCTGCTGTTAAAGCCTCCAGCCTTGGGCGTTGCATGTTGCCTTTATCTGATGGATAAATATCGTCTAATAATGAGGATCTACAGGGCATTCCGTGTGTTCTCATGCAAAAAGAGCTGTGACGTGCACACACATTTGGGAAATAAAGATCTGGCCATAATATTGAGAATTTGTGAATTATCATTACCATCCTGGAGACTTATTTCTGTCGGGATGGACGTACAGAATGTGCACATTTTCAAGTCAAGCTACGGGTTTGCTTTTGTTTAAATTTTCAAGTTCTCAAAATATTTCGGCTTTTCCTGCATTACTAAAACCAATCGTCATCCGCACTTAACCCTGATATTTCTTAATGCTTTCCTAAAAAATGAAACTCATTTTGTTTTGCCCTCGGCTGTCAGGCTCCACCTCATAATAACTTTGCCACACTGGCATGAAACGATGGATCCTCAGCTCTCACACCGGGCAGCATGCAATTTTCTAAAGGCACGTACCAAAGTTTGGTCACGATTGCTAATTTCCCAGGTATTAAAAAGCTGACAGCACTCTTTTAAAACCCGAATAATTATTCGGTAATTAGGTATATGAACAGTCAGATTCGCCAGAAATATTTCTGTTAAATATGTTGAAGCTTCAGGGCCACTGGCATTTACAAATCTAACTATGCCATCGTTACACAGACTTTGTATAGTAGGGAAGCTTCACCGAAATAAACATGCTTTGTACAAATCTTTTTAAAACGCTATTGTTTGTCATTTACATTCGATTCCGTAAGTTTAGTAGTAAAAACGGTAACATGTTTTACTTACGACAAAGTTTCGTCTTTGAGAACCCTGGTTCTTTCAGCAGAGACTGATGTTTCTGGATGAAACGTTTTTTCTCGACTGTAGGAAATAACTTGCCTGCACTTCATCACTCCAAATAAAACCCGGCGAGAGGCTGGGAGAGGGGTTACAACGGTATTTGAAAGTGCTGGAAAGTTGTCCAAGTATATGCCACTGCATGATCCAACCATGATTAAAGGATTTCATCCCAAACGCTAGTGCTAATTTATGATTTCGGGGATTAACCAAATCCCCGTCCCCACCTCTTTAAATTCTTCCATATTTATTAACTCTGCCTATTCGGGTTTTTTTTTACAAAGAACTGTGTTCATTCAATGTACGTGTGGGGTGGTCGATCTCCTGCTGTTCTGACACATTTGCTCCTTAAACAAGAAACCTGATTTCCAAGAATAAATTCTTTCTTTGCAATTGATATTGCACAGCATGTTTTAAGTGTCTAACCTGTGTACTGCATCTAAATTGGGAAGAAAATGAGAGAGAAAAAAAACATTTCTGTCTAAATTTCAAAGAACCGCGCCCATTTACACACTTGAAAACTCCTGCTGTCAATGTCATTGGCTCAGCAGGCTCGCGCAGGAAATTGCGCTGCTTGTGGTAGGTGAAGACATTTGCAGATGTCGTGTTTGCAAAATCACTTATTTTATGCGTAATAGAACCTGTTTTTGTGATTGAAGCTGTTGTTCATTGGAATCCTTGGGGGTATCCAGAAGGGGTGGTGCATGAGTGGGAAGAGACACTTTGTGGCAACAACCACAAAAGAGAGTTCCATTTATATAGCGCCTTAGAACTCAGGCCACCCCATGTTCTTTACAGACAATGGCTACACTTCAGAAGTGCTTTAATGTTCTAATATAGGAGAGTAAGCAGCCAATTTCTGCACAGCAAGCTCCCACAAAGCGCAATGTGAAAATGACCAGCTAAATCTGTTTTTGTGATGCTGATTGAGGGATACATTTTGACCAGAGCACCAGATTTCCCTGCTCTGCAAAATAGTGGCATGGGATCTTCTACACCCACCTTGAGAGCATGCACAGGCTCAGTTTAACATCCTGCGAGAAAGACAAATCCTCTCACAGTACTGCACTATCAGAACTCCACTGGAGTGTCAGTCTAGATTTTTATGCTCAAGTCTCTGGAGTGGAACTTGAAACCACAACCTTCCAACTCAAGAGGTGAGAGTGTTATCAACTGAGTCATAGGTGATAGTCAAATAGTAATGGGTGGGCCAAGCAAATGTTTTTGTTTTATCCATTTTAGTTTATTTCATATTTTTAAAAACAAACTGTTTGAATGGGCCATAAAATTCTTCCTGATCTTTACTGGTGGTGCCCCTAGAAGAGGAAATACTTGGGCCAGGATTTTCCATTTGGCGGGGGGTGGGGGAGGGAGCAGGCATTCTATGTGGGCGGGTATTTCCCAACTCCTGTGGATAGTAGGAATGTGTGGATGGCGGCAGGCGTGCACAGACCGCTGGGTCCAAAATTTTTTTGCGTAATGAGTAATTAGGATATGGAAAGCATTACCTGAGAGTGTGGTGGAGGCGGATTCAATTTTGGCTTTCAAAAGGATATTGGATAAGCACCTAAAGAGAGAAATTTTGCAGGGTTAAGGGGAGCTCTGTATGTAGCTGTTGCAGAGGGCCAGCACAGACATGAAGACCCAATGGCCTCCTTCTCTGATTTAACCATTCTATTATTTTATTATCTAAACTCAAGTTGTCATTGTTGTCCTTAATCAATAATTCTTTTTAACAAATTAATTTTCTGTAGACTTATATAATTTCCATACTTGTTATCTTCTTCATAGTTTCACTGTTGCTATTCTACCAAGTGAAACAGCTAATTATAAGCTTGTACCATTTCATACTAATCTTCTATTTCTAAAAAGGATGATGTATTCGCAGATGTTTCCTTCTGCAGAACTAACTGCCATATATCCAATGTAATCCTATGTACGTATGCAACTGGTATCAAGTAATGAGTATGGTAACATGATGGTTACTGAACTAGTAATCTAGAGACCTGGATTAACAATCAGCAGACATGAGTCCAAATCCCACCATGGTAGCTGGAGAATTCAAATTTAGTTAAATAAATAAATATGGAATAAAAAACTAGTAACAGTAATGGTGGCCATGAAACTACTGAATTGCCATAATAACTCATCTGGCTCATAATGTCCTTTAGAGAAGGACATTACCCATCCTTACCCAATATGGCCTGTTTCTGACTTCTGACCCACAGCAGTGTAACTGGCCACTGAAATGGCCTAGAAAGCTACTTATTTGTATCAAACTGCTATGAGAAGATCTAATATGAACAAAACTGGACAATCTGGCCACCACTGAACATAACAAAGGCATATGCAGCCCTGTCAGCCCTGTTAAGTGTACAACAGCAGGAGCAACAAAATGTATACCTCAAAAATGAAGTACCAACATGAATACTAAACAGCTGAAGCAGCATACAATGGACACAACCAAACAATCCCACAAGCTTCAGATCAGATCAAAGCTCAGCAGTCCTGCTACATCCACACGTGAATGGTGGCGTATAATTACGCAAGTAACAGAGGAGGTGGCAGCATGGACATCCCAACCTCAATAAAGGAGGAGCCCAACCCCTGAGTGCCAAAGATAAGGCTGAAGCAGGATAAATTCAATCCAGCCAATTACCACTCCATCAGTCTACCTTCAATCATCAGCAAAGTGATGGAAGAGATCAATAACAATGCTATCAAATGACACTCACCAAATATTTGCTCATCGATGCCCAGTTTGGGTTCCACCAGGGCCACTCATTTCAGACCTCATTACAGCCTTGGTCCAAACTTGGAGAAAATAGGTGTGAAAGTCTGCCTATGACATCAAGGCAAGTGTGGTATTGAGGAACCCTCATAAAGTTGAAGTCAATGGGAAACAGATAGAAAACTCTCTACTGGTTGAGAACATACCTAGCACAAAGCCAACATTTGCCTCAATTGACGCCTCCACCATCCTCTCAGACATTGCATTCCAGATTCTAATTGCTCATGTTACCATTGCTTCTTTGCCAATCATCTTAACTCTGTGCCCTTTGGTTCTCGATCCTTCCACCAATGGGAATACTTTCTCCCTATCTACTCTGTCCAGACCCCTCATGGTTTTGAATACCTTTTAACAAATCTCCCCTCAACCTTCTCTTCTTCAATCTTTCTACATAACTGAAGCTCCTCATTCCTGGAACCATTCTTTTGAATCTTTTCTGCACCCTCTCTAATGTCATCACATTCTTCTTACTAAAGGTTTAACATAAATTCCTTGCTTTTGTACTCTATGCACCTATTGATAAAGCCCAGGATGCTGTAGGCTTTATTAACTTCTCTCTCAACCTGTCCTGGCACCTTCAATGATTTATGCACATATAAACCTCTGCTCCTGCACCCTGATTAGAATTATATCCTTTATTTTATATTGTCTCTCCACATTATTCTTACCAAAACTAATCACTTCACGCTTCTCTGCATTAAATTTCATCTGCAACTTGTCCGCCCATTCCACCAACCTTTCTTTGTCCTTTTGATGTCCCAATGTCTCAAGAATCTAAAGCCGTTCCTCCTGCACTATCTCTCCAGCCACACCTTCAGCTGCTCTATCCTTTTATTTCTATAGTTATTTGTGTGTGGCACCCAAAAGTAATCTGGAGATTGCGACTTTTAAGGACCTGCTTGATAATTTCCTACCTAGCTCCCCAAATTCTAATTGCAGGGCCATATCCCTCTTTCTACCTATGTTGTGGGTTCTGATGTGGACCACGACTGCTGGCTGTTTATTCTCCCCTTTCAGGGTTCTCTGCAGCTGTTCAGTGACATCCATGACCCTGGCATCAGGGAGGCAATATATCAACCTGGACTCAATTTTGTGGCCACAGAAACAGCTGCCTATTTTGCTATCGAATCTCCTATCACTATTGTTCTTCCAGTCATCTTTGTGCCCCCCTGTATAGCTGTGCCAGCCATGGTATCATGGATTTGCCTCTAACTGCATTTTGTACATAGAGGATAGGATTTCTACTGGGGTTCTCCATACCCCCACAGGTTTGGCAGAGAACCCAGGGCAACAGAATATTGGATGTTTACACGGTTTACAGTTTTCACCAATCTTCTGCCATCATTACAGTGGAATGTTATTGTTGTATGAATGTGAGCTTTTATAAGATGGTTATGTTTTAAACTGTCTCTTTAATTAAAGCTAAAATGGAGTAATGGAGAGAGGCATGAAATCTCCTCCTAATTCTGTTCAACGACAAGCCTATGTGACCTCGTTGCTGTGGGAACCAGGGGCCCAAGTCAAGTCCTGGACACAAGGAAAGGAGCACTGGCTTTTCTAAGGGCAGACTTACAGGCTCTCAGGCAGTTGGATTCAGAGATCCCAGACGGAGAGAGAGAGAAAAAGAGAATCCCAGAGAGACAGGGAAACAGCAGCTACTGTGGATAACAAGAGAAAAATGCTGTTCTATCTTAGCCACCAGGCAGAATGCAGGTTGGAGCTAATCCACTAGTCGAAGAGATGGGAATTGTAGAGATTTAAGGACACTGGAAGATTTGCCATGCTGTGGCTGGCAGAAGGAGTCACTGGAGTGGGCCTTGCTGTTGGAAGTTGACTTGGGGATTCTCAGAACACTGAGGGAAACAGTTTTCGTTGGACGCCGGATCTTACAACTTGCGAAACAGGGGGAAGTGAGCCTGTTGAAAGCTGGGACTAACTTTGGACTGGTTCCTGTAAAGACTACAGTTCTGCAGAGTGCAGTGTAATGTATAAATGCAGTGTGGGGCTTTTGGTCATGTTAGAAGTTAAAGGGGGATATCTTTCCAGTAGTTGAGTGTATAAATTGTCTACTAATTAATGTTTAACTAATGTTGATTTTAGTTTGCTTATTACAGTAAAAGTCTTAAAACTTGAAATTTTGACACGGAATTCTTTGTGTTGGTCACTGGGAAATTCATATCCATTTTTAAAAGTTATCAGTCTCCATGAGAATCATGACACAATAGACACCTTTAGGAAATTATAAGCAAAGGTGTTTAATAGTGAAATTCACATGTGGAATTAATGCCCAGAATTAATAAGACCATAAGACATAGGAGCAGAAGTAGGCCATTCGGCCCATCGAGTCTGCTCTGCCATTCAATTAGATCATGGCTGATCTGATAATCCTCAACTCCACTTTTCTGCCTTTTCCCCATTACTCTTCATTCCCTTACTGATTAAAAATCTGCCTATCTCAGCCTTGAATATACTTTAACGACCCAGCCTCTACAGCCCTCTGCGGTAAATTCCAAAGATTGACTACTCTCTGAGAGAAGAAATTCCTCCTCATCTCATTTTTAAATGGGCTCTGGGATTATGCCCTCTGGTCCTAGACTCTCCCACAAGGGGAAACAACCTCTCAGCATCTACCCTGTCAAGCCCCCTAAGAATCTTATATGCTTCAATAAAGTCGCCTCTCATTTTTCTAAATTCTAATGAGTACAGGCCCAACTTACTCAACCTCTCCTCATAAGAAAATCCCTCCATACCCGAGATCAACCTAGTGAACCTTTTCTGGACTGCTTCCAATGCCAGTACATCTTTCCTTAGATAAGGGGACCAAAATTGTTTACAGTATTCTAGGTGTGGTCTAACTACTGCCTTGTATAGTTTTAGCAAGACTTCCCTATTTTTATACTCCATTCCCTTTGAAATAAAGGCCAACGTTCCACTTGCCTTCCCTATTACCTGTTGAACTTGTATGCTAGCTTTTTGGGATTCATGCACAATGACTCCCATAAGCATCAAAGTCCAGAAATTAAAAATATATAGATTAGGACTACCGATAAAATAGGGAAAGGAGGAATATTATAGAGTCATATCAAGTACTCATACAATAACATTGCAGAATGTAATCTGCAGCTTTATATCTATGCATTTCTGGATATGCTTATACATAGCTGATCCAAATATATTCCTCACAGTAGATGCAGAAAAGCCACTTGATTGAGTGGAGTTTGTGACCACACAGCTCTTTCAATGTGTCAACCAGTTTATGCAGTTCCTCTTGCTCGTCCAATTCTACCCACTTCACTCATCAGTTATCTAGAATCACAAATGGGATCATTCTTAAGAGGTAACACATAGGAGTTGGATCCATCCTTACTCCTTTTCCTACTGCATTTGAACATAAAATGGAACCTTTACTTCCTCATTTTAAATATCTGGAGTTCAAGCTGTTGTGTTTCTACCTCTGCTTTATACAAACTCACCAATCTCGTACCAGGACTGGTAAACTAGATCCGGTTTATTCGAAGATACGTCACAGGATGGCTCAGCAGACAGGTCTACTTTATAGATTCAGCAACCATTGCTCACAAGAATAGCACAGCTGCAATTCCTACACACTATTAGCAGCTGGCCACATGCTGATTCAGATCCTGGTTATTTGCTCATTTACATATTCCTTTATAGTGATATCACAATACAAGCCATTTCAGATCTTGGTTTCCTATATCGAGCCAACTTTGACTGCTCCCTCGATACAATTCCAGAAGACCAGGTCCAATAGAAAGTTTTCCTTTTCTCTGATCAGCAAAGTTTGTGTTCAGAAAATGAATGTTTTCCTATGGATGCTTTGCTCTTTTTCAGGCTCCTTTGTCTTTGCACCATCTTGTGTCCTTGCATCATCTTGTAAATAATTGTTATGTGGTGAGTAATATAGATGTAGTTTACTTGTATTTTCCAAAATTTATAATATGACACTGGAAGGGAAGATTAAAGATCATGGAATATATCACAAACTTGATTGAGAAGTCTAAAGAAACATATGAAGATATTGTAAATCTTCAATTAAAACAGAAAATGTTAGAAATACACAGCTAGTCAGTCAATATATGTAATGAGAAAAGAGAGATTAAGATATTCCACGTTGGCGCCCTTCATCTGATTTGTAGAATTTGCTGACAACAGGAGACACGAGATTATAATAAATGGAAAATTCTATGTCTGGGAAAATATCCAGTGATTGTTCATTGGGACCTGTCCTGGGATTCCTGCTGTTCATTATATTTGTAAATGGTAAGATATTATTACATTTGATGAAAACACAATTCTACAGGCAAGAGGAGTTGAGGCCTGGGGCAGATCAGCCATCATCTTATTGAATGACGGGGCAGACTTGAGGGGCCGATTGGCCTATTCCTGCTCCTATTTTTTCTATTCTAAGTGCTACATTCCATCGATTAAAGTTGTAATGAGGTCTAGAGCTGAATGGTCCTGATGGAATCCAAACTGAGTATTGATGAACGGGTTGTTGGTGATTAAGTGCTGCTTGATAGCATTGTCGACAACTGCTTCCTTCATTTTGCTGACAATTGAAAGTAGGCTGATAGGATGGTAATTGGCTGGATTGGATTTGTCCTGTATTTGGGCATGGAAGTAGTTGGACAACTTTCTTTGTTGGGCAGATGCCAGCATTTCAGCTGAACTAGTACAGCTTGGGTGGAGGTGTGGTCAGTTCTGGAGCACAAGTCTTCAGCACTACAGCTGAGATGTTGGGGCCATAGCCTTTGCTATATCCAATGCACTCAGCTGTTTCTCAGTTTCATATTTGTCAGCCATGATGCACTCTTGCCTCTGAATCATAAGGTTGTGAGTTCAAGTACCTCTCCAGAAATTTGAGCATAAGAATCAAAGCTTATACTCCAGTGTTGTACTGAACAACTTTTGCACTGTTTAAGGTGCTGTCTTTTGGATGAGATGTTAAACCAAAGCCTTGTCTGTCTTCTAGGGTGGATGTAAAAGATCCCATGGCATTGTTTTGAAGAAGAATAAAGGTTATATTCCAGGTATCTTGGCCAACATTTATCTCTCAATCAACGACATAAAAAAGATGATCTGGTCACTATCACATTGCTGTTTGTGGGATCTTGCTGTGCATAAATTGGCTGCCATGTTTCCTACATTACAACAGTGATTACATTTCAAAGTACTTCATTGACTAAGCGCTTTGGAATGTCATGTGGTTGTGAAAAGCGCTGTGGTTGTGAAAGGCACTGTATAAAAGCAAGTCTTTCTTTTCTTTTCTCACATGGAGTGAATCAAATTGGCTGAAGGTTGGCTTCTGTGATGGTGGGAACTTCAGGGGAACAACGCGATGGATCATCCACTCTGCACTCCAGACTGAAGATGGTTGTAAATGATCAGCCTTGTTTTTTTTCCACTTGGGTTCAGCTCTGCCATCATTGGGGATGGAGAAGTTCATGGAGCCTCTCCTCCTTGTTTAATTGGTCACTACCATTCAGGACTGTAGAGCTTTGTTCTGATCTGCTGCTCATGGCGTTGCTTAGCTCTGTCTATAGCATGCTGCTTCCTCTGTTTAGCATGCATGTAGAGCTGTGTCCTAGTTTTGCCAGGTAGGCACCTCATTAGGTACACATATTGCTGCTCATAGCATGCTCTTCTACACTTCCCCTTGAAGCATGGTTGGTCTCCTAGCTTGTTAGTAATGGCAGAATGAGGGATATACTGAACCATGAGGTTACAGATTGTAGCCCATTGTTTCTCATGGATGCCCAATTGTGAGCTGCTAGATCTATTCTTTCACCACATGCCACAGGCCCAGTCTGGCCGATATGTCCCTTAGGACACGGCCAGCTGGGTCAATAGTGGTGTTACCGAGTCACTCTTAGTGATGGTACATCTTGTGTCCTTGAAACCCTCAGTGCTTCTTCCCAGTGGTGTTCAATATGGACAAGCATTGATTCAGCAGCTGAGGGAGGGTGGTAGTTGGTAATCAGCAGGAGGTTTCCTTCCCTGTGTTTGATCTGATGCCATGAGACTTTATGGGTTCTGGAATCAATGTTGAGTACTCCCAGGGCCACTCTCTTCCAACTGTAAAACTCTGTGTTACAACCACTGAGGAGGTAATTCCAGCTGGTCATGTCCCCAGATTTTAGTGAGGAGGACTTTATAGGGCTTACTGGATTGGGAGTTCCTTGTCATGCCTGGTACCTGGGACAAAGCCAGGTGGTCCATCTCATTTTATTCTTTTTTTTTTCTGCACTTTGATACAACTCAGTGGCTATCTGGACCATTTTAGAGGAAAGTTAAAGATCAACTACGTTGCTGTTGGTCTGGAGTCATATACAGACTTGAGTATGTAGGGATGATGGATTTCCTCCCCTAAAGCACATTACTGCACCAAATGGGATTTTACGACAATCCAGTAGTCATGATTAGTGATAAAGCTTTCTATTACAGATTTATTTAACCAAATATATTAAATTAAAATAAATGAATTTAAATTTCTGAGCTGTGTGATTGGATTTAAACTCGTGTCTCCAGAACAGTAATATAACCACTACACTACCAGAAAGACATACAGCCCTCTGATATATCTCTACTTACTCTGTAAGAAGGTGGGTTTCCACATTTACTAACCTTGCAGCAGTTTTCTACCACTCCCCACTACTAATGGATTATTTTCATCAAAGTGAAAGTTTATTTTTCACTTCTCCACACAAAGCGTGAGCTGATATATTATGTAACTGTTTATTAAATCTGTAGAACAATCAGCACTATTTCTTCCAATTAATTTGACACAGCCAACGCCCTGAATTTAAACATGGCAGAAACCATTAGCAGCTTATTTTGATGATTAACAAATGTTAAACTTTAGAAATCAAATTATCCAAAATTTGAAATTGGGTTGCAACTGTACCAACTCTTAAACAAAATGTTGGCCTAGAACATCTTTTATTCTGCTGTAGTTGTGTAAATTTATCTGGACAGTGGTTAGAATGGTCTGGAACAAATAAATAAGTGGGCCTGAAGTATTGAAAAATGCCATAATGCTATGATATTGTCCAACCATGCATGGAGAAACAGAATTACAAGCTTGTAATTTTATCGCAAGTCTAGCCTAGAATTCCACTTTCACAGCTTTTGGCGTATGAATTGTTCTGTGCACCTTAATGAGTGTAGCAGATACAATCTTTAGTGTCCAGCCTTAATTGAAAATTTCAGGTGATGCAGCCTGTGTAAATGCAAATCAATCTAACTTTTTTTTAAATTGTGGAAAATTAACTTCTGCATTTCTGCATTCACATTCCATATTTATTTGTATTTATATTTCCTGGAACTCCTTGCCTTTCTTTGTCTATGATCTTTTTTTGTTTGTAACCTTTTTGCCAACTTCTGCAGTTTTCTTGCACTCTTAACCACATTTCACAGCTCTTAGGTTTACTGCTTTGCCATCTTCCTAGTGCTTAGCTAGTCTCTCTGGCACCTTTGAACTCTAAACAGTTGTGCAGTCCCCACATCAAATGGCATGCTCTACACTAGATCTAACTCATTTGAAATTCAGCATACCAGGGACACATTGTTTGGGTTCACTAGGTTTCAAACTAGATTGAAGATTGAAAAAATATGTTTTTATCAAATGTAGCAAGAAAAATATTTACTTAAGTTAGCTAGTTCTTATAGTTTCAAAAAAAACCATTTAAATCTTCCACATGTTTCTGCAGTAATAGTATATCAGACTCCTGATCGGGAGTGAATATTTAGAAAAGTAGTAACATTTGAAAAAGAAAACAAACACAACTACAATGTCCATCACAAGAGTGGCTCAGTATGGTGGCACCATTACTGACAAAGCTGGCCAAGCCCTGAAGGAAATATCTGCTAGACTGGCCCTGGTGATGAGAGAACCAACAAGAGGAAAAAACCTACTTGACCACATCGTCACAAATCTACCTGTTACAGATACATCTGTCCACGCCAGTATTGATAAGAGCAGCCACTGTACTGTACTTGGAGACTTCACACTGGCGATGCCCTCCATTGTATAGTGCGACATTACCACTGTGCTAAATGGGATAGACACAGGACAGCTGTAGCAGCTCAAAACTGGAAGTCCATAAGGCGCTATGGGCCATCAGCAGGAACAGAATTGTATCAACCACAATCTGTAACCCTATGGTTGGTATATTCCTCACTCTACCACCACTATCAAGGAGAACAACATTGGTCCAGTAAGGACCGTAGAAGATAATAGCTGGAGCAGCACCAGGTGTAAGCTAAAAAATGAGGTGCCAACCTAGGGAAGCTACAACACAGGATGACATACATGCGAAACAGCGGAAGCAGCAATGCAACAGACAGAGCTAAGTGATCCCACAAGCAACAAGTCAGATCAAAGCTCTGCAGTCCTGTCCCATCTAGTCATGAATTGTGGTGGACAATCAAACAACTAACTGGAGGAATACACACCACAAACATCCCCAACCTCAATGATGGGTAAACCCAGAAAAGTCAAGGCTGAAGCATTTACAACCATCTTCAGCCAGAAGTGCCAAACTGATTGGTCTACCTCAGCCTTCTCCTGAGGTCCCCATCATCATTGATGCAAATCTGCAAACAGTTTGATTCACTCCACATGATATTAAGAATTAAGAAATAGTGAAAGGTACTGGATACTGCAAAGCTATGGGCCCTGACAACATCCCAGCTGTCGTATTGAAGATATGTGGTCAAGAACTAGCCACGCCCTTAGCCAAACTGTTCCAGTGTAGCTATAACAGGCATCTACCTGACAATGTGGAAAAGTGCCCAGGTATGTCCTGTCCACAAAAAGGGAAATCCAATCCAGCCAAATACAGCCCCATCAATTTACTCTCAATCATCAGCAGAATGAGGGAAGGTGTCATCGACAGTGCTATCAAGAGGTACTTACTCAGCAAAAACGTGCTCACCGAGGCTCAGTTTGGGTTCCACCAGGGCTATTTGGCTCCAGCCATCATTACAGCCTTTGTGTACACAAAGATTACATAGATTAAAAGAGCTGAGTTCCAGAGATGAAGTGAGAGTGGTTGTTCTTGAAATCAACACAGCATTTGACTGAATGCTGCATCAAGAAACCCCAGTAAAATTGAAGTCAATGGGAATGAGGGGATAAAAACCCCACAGGTTGGAGTCAAACTTGTTGCAGGACAATCATCTCATCTCCAGCACATTGCTGCAGGAGTTCCTCAGGGTAGTACCCTTAGTCTAACCATCTTCAGCTGCTCCATCAATGACCGATGACACCATATTCCATCAGCTTGCCAGTGTTTGAGAGTAGGCTGATGGGTCAGTAATTGGCCGCACTGGATTTGTTCTGATTTTTTGTGAACAATTATCTGGGCAATTTTCCATTTTGTTAGGTAGATGCCAAAGTTACGGCTGTACTGGAACAGTTTGTCTTGGGACGTAATTAGATCTGGAACAGAAGCCTTCAGCACTACAGTTGGGGCCTTTGCTTCATCCAGTACGCTTGGCTGTTTAATATGACATGGAGTTGACTTAAGGCTGGCCTCTCAGATGCTGGAAAACTCAGAAGGAGGCTCTGATGGACCATTCACTTGGCCCTTCAGGCTGGAGATGGTTGCAAATGTTTCAGCTTTGTCTTTTGCACTGATATGCTGGGCTTCTCCATCATTGAGAACGGGAAATTTGTGGAGCTGCCTTCTTGATTAGTTGTTTAACTGTCCACCACCATTTACAACTGGATGTAGCAAGGCAGCAGAGCTTTGATTCAATCTGTTGCTTGTGGGATCACTGAGCTCTGTCCATAGCTTCACCAAGTTAGCACCTTATTTTTAGGATTGTAGAAGAGATTGTATGAGATAAGCTGCGTAGGGGAGTATTGTGATAAAGAGGCTACAAGTGGTGGAAATGTGAACAACGATTAATAGAGAATTGTTATTACCCTAACAACGCTGGTGAGATAATTGAACTTTTGTCTACTTTGCAGCTACATTGTGGGAACTATGCTATCATTAACCTCCTCAATGATCTTTTTGCACTGAACAAGGTCAGTGCCCCCTAGGGGTTACAGAATCTCTTTTCCTGTCTTCTTGGATTACGCCCCCACACCAGTACGTAACCGGTGACTTGGGGTCTTGCAGCTATATGTTTTCACAATCGTTCCCTGCTGTTTTCACCTGTTTTTATCTCTTGTTCAAGAGGCGTTGGTAGGCTTTTTAGCGGCGGCAGTGAGGCCCGATTTCATACCCACACCCCAACAGGTGGTCAACCACTGCTAGCGGGGAAACATCAATTTAACGTGTTCGAATAGCCCGCTCTTTCAGGCACGATCGAATTACCGTCCCCAGAGTTGCCTGAAGCATTTTATCCATTCTCCTGGGACACTCTTTCTGAGTTTGAGCCACACCTTTACTAACTTCCTGTACAGTTGTGTTTTTCTGTTTTCACGTAAATCGTCAGTATTTTTCTCTGTCTTTTTGTACAAACTGCTACGACCCCCTAAGATTAGCTGCAGCTCTGAGCATTGATCTGGAGCTTCTGAACCATGATAAGATGACACAGTTACATTGCCTCCTACTTTAATATGAGAACTTCCTCCACGCGTGCTCAGTTTCGCACATACAGCACAAAAGACCAGACTCCTGGTTTCCAGTGATTGCCCCACCTCCTCCTCAGGCAATTGTCGGCGACCATTAAATTTAAGTACTAATACAAACAAAACATAGGACAGCCGGCTGCAGATGACATCGTTTGTAATAACATTGTCCTGCACCTGGAAGCTACATTAAATTTGAGTCTACTGTTTTAACTGCAAACATGAACAGGTGATCCGCTAATGTGCTTCACCCGACTCCCAGCGAGCGAGTCAGTATTTGCACATAAGAAAAATATTGGTCGGCGTTCAGCTTCATTTACACATGGGTATTTTATTTGCTTTAATTTAACAATAAGTATATGAAAGCATTTAAGACACAGAAGACTGCTTGACACATTTGGCATTTCTAAGGTCGAATATAAAATGTGCGGTCTCTTTCCTCCAACACTGGGCTAGAACCAAAAACATGAATTCTCATTCGAAACCAAAGACGACTCGGTAAACGTGTTATCATAACCCGCGAACACACTGATCTGAAGGGTCGACGTGACTTCTCCGCAGTTAAATCAGCGGATGTAATTTGGCTGCACCGCGGGGAGCTGTTAGAGCAGATGGAGTAGGGGCTTCCCCCAGGGAATGTGGGGAGATTGAATGGGTTGACATGACCCGAGCCGCAGTCTGTCTCCGTGAAGTGGAGTGGACACTGATGCTGGCGGACATTAGGGTTGGGGGGCGGGGGGGGGGTTGCTGAGTGAATTAGCCTGAGAGATGGTGCAGATCCACCGCGGCAGCAGGAATGAATGAATGACCTTTAACCCCGGCACGTGACCACGCCCCTCGACTGCTGGGATCACTGCGCATGCGTTCACCGGGGATCCCTGGAGGATGTCTAAGAAAACAAAATAATAAAAATAACAATAAAAATAATGTGCTTCCGCCTGCAATGAAATAGCAACTTAAATGGAGGGCGCCCCCAACGAAACGAAGCTGCTCCTGACAGACACTGGCTCTGTCTCCAGGTACCCAACGGTTACCATGGAAATGAAATCAAAACCAGGCTCCAGCTGCAGGTGTTCACTTATTTATTGTCTGTTTATATATTTTTACAGTAACGGTGGATTGCGTAAGTACATTAATAAGGAGAGGGCAGTATGAATTCCCGGGTGGTTTCCTCTGATACTGTCAGTGCCAGTGCCTGGCCCCAGATTCAGGAGGAGGGGAGGGACTGCTGGGCCTACACCCAGTGCCCTCCCTATCACACTTGATGCAATATGTGCCAGCAGCTGGCAGCAAATGGAAACTCAGTAAAGTGATGAGAGCAGGAGCTTCATCACAAACAATAGCCTTTGTGTGATAACAGAATGCACTGTACCATTTGTAAGACCACTTTGTGCTTCATGGGGAATACTCACTTTTTTTTCACAAAGAAAAATATTTTGCATGCTGGAAATCGAAACAAAAACTGAAAATGTGCAGCAGGTCAGGCAGCATCTGGTTTCTAAGGGAGGTGCTGATTTTTTTGCTGGGGGACATTGACAGACTTGAGCCTCTCTGTGATTGTTGCACACACCAATCAATATAGTGGGATGCATTTACGGTGAAAACATTTAACAAGACCTTGCAGTGCATAAATTGACTGGTGCATTTATCTGCCTAATAACAGTGCCAACACTTTCAAAGTAATTTATTGGTTGTGAAATGCTTTAGAATGAATATTCTGATGTGAAAGACATGATAAAATGTAAGTCCATTTTTCTTTCAATGTTAAAATTACGTTTTAGATTCAGTTTTCAATATTTTGTAAGTAGTAATGTAGTTCCAGATGCAGGTTTTATTTTGCTGAAATAGCCACAACCTTTCACAATCTTGGCCACTTTCTTTCTGATATCTCCTGTTACTTGGTTCTCTGGAGTTTAGAAGAATGAGAGGCGATTTTATTGAAATCTACAAAATTCTGAGGGAATTTGATAGGGTAGGAGCTGAGAGCTTGTTTCCACCAGTTGAGTCTACTGGGGGCACAGACTCGGGATAAGGGGCTAATCATTTAGGACTGAGTTGAGAAATTACTTCATTCAAAGGGTTGTGAATGTTTGGAATTCTCTACCCCAGAGGGTTGTGGAGGTTGAATCGTTGAATACATTTAAGGCTGGGATAGACAGTTTTTTGGTATCTCAGGGAATTAAGGGATGTGGGGAGCAGGGGCTCGGGGGGAAGTTGAAGCCCAAGATTAGCCATGATCATATTGAAGGGTGGAGCAGGCTCATCAGGCCATATGGTCTACTCTTGCTCCTTTTCTTGTGTTAAAGACTTTTCCCAGAATTTTTTTAACTTTAAGCAAGTTGAATAGTGAGTTACATTTTTCCAGCAAATTACACTTATGGAGTTGATTGGAGTTATGGCTAGGACTGATTACTATTTTAACTCTAATTTCAATCCCCGTAGATGTCCCAGCAAACTGTTGGAGGATCAAAGGCTCTTTCAGAAACGTATTCTGTGTTTTCTCCAGTGGAACGACACAATTTCCAAGATTCCCAGGCAATAAAACAGTTGAGCTTCCCCCTTGATGATGAATGCCTTCAACAAGGTCCTAAGCACTTTATTATACCACTTTTCCTCCTTCTTCTGATAACGGTAGTTTTCTTCCCCTTATTTTTGCGTCCTTGTCTGATTTACTGCATCAACAGGATGGCTAACTGCTATCATTAGATATATGTAGGAAACGGGACATTATTCTGTGTCCTTAGAAGCCTTTCTGCTATTGAAGTTTAAAAATGCCAGTATCATGAATACCAGAGATTATGAACACATTATTATATCCTTATTTTCTTTTACCAAACTTACAGGTCTCTCAGTCTTACTTCCCAAAGGAGCTTACTGAAGCAGCTAATTATTAAAAAAATTGCTGGATGAGAGTATGGTCCAACTCATAGACTCTTGAGAAATGCAGATAGGGACACCAGGTCTGCCATGTTAACCTGCATTGTTCAGATTGGCTGGCAGAGGCAGACAAATTTGTCACTTTAATAGTACAATATAAATATCATCAGTGATTGAGATTCTGCTGCTGCAGTATTTAAATGACCAGATTCCAGCTACAAATGTCTTGCAATTTAATTAATTGTAGATAAAGTTAAACTACTCTGGTGTTACAGAAACTGCAACTGCTGGTTTGTATCTGCAGAGTGAAATTTGCATCCAGCTGACAGAGCATCGTAAGAATTTGCACTGCAGTTATGGATAAAAGTGCTCTCTGCAAACGTGATTAAACTTATGCCCAACTCTGCTTACTGGGTGGTTAGTTTTTAATGTTAGAAGGTTAAAGATAGGATTGTCTACTTTCTCATAATATTAGAAACGTAAAGCAAATCTATAAAATTCTGAGGGCCTCCAATAGCCTACCTCAGAACTTTTAAAATGTTGCTTAGCACAATGCTGGAATTATGCTGCAACTTTTTCAAACTCAAAACAGGGGTGCAGTGGCTGACAATGCGTCAATGCATACATTATGCCGAGAAGGCTTCACAGGAGCGTTACAGAGCAAAATTTGACACCAAATCACTAAACAGATATTAGGGCAGGTGTCCAAAAGCTTGGTCAAAGAGGTAGGTTTTACAGAGCACCTTAAGGAAGAAAGAGAGGTAAAGACGCAAAGAGGCTTGGGGAGGAAACTTCAGAACTTAAGGCCTTGGCAGCTGTAGGCATGATCACCAATGGTGGGGCAATTAAAATTAGGGAGGCTTAGGAAGCCAAAATTAAAGGAGCACAGATATCTTAGAGGGGTGTGCAGCTGGAAAAGACTACAGAGATAGGGTAGAAGCCATGGAGGGATTTGAAAACAAGTTTGAGAATTTTAAAATTGAGGCGTTGCTTAACTGGAAGCCAATATGAGTCAGTGAGCAGAGGGGTGATGGGTAAATGGGACTTTTTGTGACTTAGGGCATGGGCACCAGAGTTTTGGATGACTGCAAGTTTACAAAGAGTAAAATGTGATAGACTGTGCAGGAGTGCATTGGGATAAGGCGAGTCTAAAGATAACGAAAACATGAATTCAGTGGCAGGTGAGTTGAGGCAGGAATTGAGTCAGGTGATGTTACGGAAGTGGAAATAGACAATCGTATTAATGGCGAAGATATGTGGTCGGAAGCTCATCTTGGGGTCAAATATGACACCAAGGTTGCAACCAGTCTGGTTCAATCTCAGACAGTTGTCATGGAGAGGGATGGAGTTGGTAGCTAGGGAGCAGAATTTGTATTCCAGACCAAGATATTGACTTCAGTCTTGCCAATATTGGAGAACGTTTCTGCTCACCAAGTACTAGATGTCTTAACAAGCAGCCTAACAATTTAGAGACACACTAACATTTTTGTTTGAAGTGTCAACTAAAAAAATGTAATTTTATTTACATTTTAAATTGCCTTTTAAAGATCTGATTGTTTAATTACGATAGGCATAAGCTCAAACATTATGGGCAGAATTTTCTGGATGGCGGTGGGGGCGGAGTGGGAGCGGGTGCGGACCTGACCGCTGCTCACGATCGGGTCCACGCCGCCATTTTACGCGGGCAGTCCAATTAAGGCTTCATGATTCCCGTGCATAGCAGGAGTGGGCGGGCGGTGGCAGGCGCGCCCAGCCGGCCAGGTCCAATGGCAACCCGGAGGCCTGTATAAAGGAAGGCCTGGCAGCCTTGGAAAGGCTGCTCACAATTGCTGGGCGAAGGGCTCTGCAGAGGAGCAATGGAGGTTATTCAAGTCTGGAAGCTAGGCTATTGGGGCAGGCCAGTCCAGAGGGTAGGCCATTGGGGCAGGCCAGGCTGGAGGGTAGACCATCGGGGCAGGTCAGGCCGGAGGGTAGTTGCCGCGTGCCAGTGTGCCCCTCATTTTTCCGATGATTGCCTTGCTGCCCGCCTTAGGATGTGGCAGCATGGCGGGAGGTACTGGTTCCCCAGGACGGGAGGAGGAGGCCCCCACATATAATGAAACGTGCCTGGGAGGAGGTGGTGAGCTCCCGCGACGTGATGCGGCACACCTGGATCCAGTGTCTCAAGCACTTCAACGACGCACTCTGCAAGGGTGAGGCATTGGTCACTTAACCCAGCAGGTCGGCTTTCCCCCTGCTGCCCCCCTCTCCTGCAAGTCTGAGTGTAGTGTCTGCATTGAATCATTAATGCATGTGTCCTTTGTGGGTGGGCCAACAGATATTGCCCATGCCGAGGTCAGCATGAGAGGGTGGTGAAGAGATGTGTTCTGCCTCCGCAGCATGTGGTACACTGAGACCCACATGACTGTTTTGGGCGCAGCCTGGAGGAGCTGCACCTAGGCGCTGTGGTTGAACTGCAGGACATGTTCAAGTCAAGGTGATGACATGCTGGGAGGGGAGCTTCAAGGTGGCGTGGCAACAAACCATCTGCTGCCCTCTGCGCTGCACGTGCATGCGCCTCCTTGCTATGGAAGGATATACCGTGTGGTGCCTAATGTGATGTATGCAGCATATGGCCAAGGGGGTGTTGGGGGGGTGAGGTCTAGCACCTTTGTGTGAGTGTTAGGCAACAGCGGGGTGAGGAGGTACTGGAGGCCTGATACGTTCCACTCTGGGTGGGACGTGCGCGAAGAGAGTCTCTGTTCAATTTGCACAAATCAATGTTCTTCTCTCATTTTCAGCAGAAAAATGCTCATAATGCTGCAGAGTGTGTGAAGACAGGCGCTGTTAGCCATTCTCAGCCGGTTTGAGCAGGAGACCCTGGATTTAGAGAGGCGCCATGTGCCCAGGTACACTGGTGTTGGCGAGGCTGGGAGTATGTATGGCCAGAATTGTTCTCCCAACAGCCATAGCAGTGAATGTTCAGTGATTTAATTTTGCAACATGGCTTGACCATTGATTATGGAGGGATGAGCACATAATGATCCTGGGGACAGGGATGCACTTTGTCATTGTTTCCACGTTAACTGATCCAATGTCCTTGTTCTTCCTTTCAGCATCAGCAGACCAGGGCCAGGAGGAGGAGCAGCAGAGGACCCCTCTCATACCTGAGGGCCCTGAAGTCTCACCAGCGTCACACCATCTCTGCCAGGCAGGCACCAGCACAGATATAGCACCTCAGTGGGAGTTAGAACATCGGCTAGTGTCCCGGGGCACAGCGGTGAGGGCTCTTCACAGCTGCTGGAGGAGCTGGCAAAGACTGAGAGTGCCCATGGTGCCAGCAGTCGGAGGACTGCAGGGGACTAGGCACATGCTCAGTCGGTGCCTAATGATGTGCCTCTGGAGTTGTCCGCAACGCAGCAGGGGCGTGAGATGCGGCCGGGTGTGCGGGAGCACCCTGGGAGAGATACACGAGGCTATGCTTAGCTTGGTCTCCGTGGTGGAGGAATCTATGCGGATGATCGCCGAAGCAATGAGCCACATGTCTGAGCGCCATGAGTCCTCCGTGGAGAGAGTGGCGATTCTCGTGAAGAGCCTCCTCCAGGAGACCCCTCAGGACTTCCTGGGGATGCACTCTGACAAGCAAGCCCTCATATCGGCAATGACCTCAGCTGTTCAGTGCCAGTGTGTGAGACGGTGTGGGCACCAAGTTTCCCAGCTCAGTGCCCATCCACCCACAGTGAGTAGGGAGGTCCGAAGTGAACTCATGTTGGCGCAGCAGCTGCCTGTCGTCTCTGCAGGCACCTCTCAGGGCGCTGCAGATGAGGGCGGCAGCTCCTCTGCCCCTCTCCCAGTGACCGTAGCATCCGGTGAGGCTGCGACGACTGGGGAGATGCCAGCTTGGAACTGGCAGATCCCTCCCAGGTGGGGCCAGCACAGGCTGCACGGGTCAGAGAACGACCGCCAAGGTCATTGAGGCCAACAGGACAGCAGAGTCAGCAGGCTGTCTCAGATGCCACTCCCAGCGATGGGGCAGCACCAAGATGTAGCGCCCGGAAACGTAAATATAAGGCACCTTAGGCACACCACGAGTTTATCACTAGTGCTTTTGTGTTGGCCCGAGATGAGATCTTTATGATTTGCTTTGAATTGAAACACCCTTGTCATTTTGTTTCAATAAGTTTCTTTGCCTGTGATATTAAATTCAGACATGTGACCTTTTCTTCTGCATGTGTATGGTTTCCAAAAATGTTAGGAGTGCTTTGTGGGACATTCAGCTTTATTAACAAGGCCCTTAGTTACTGTTCCTAACCTGGAAGATTTGGCACTTAGGTATCGAGTATGGAGCCTATAGCCCAGGCTTGTCCTGGAGGTCCATCTGTGGCGTGCTCGTGAAGGTTTGTTGGATTGTAGCCTCCCGGGTGTCCCTGCCTCCCTGCAGTATGCCCCGGTCAGCGTCTATCCCCTCATCATTTCCTTGTGCATGGTCATGCTTGGAATCACTGCTGGACTCATTGTGTGCAGCCACAGCCACTGCAACGACGTCTTCATCACCCACTGCGTCCCCCCTTTCCAGCGCAAGATTGTGGAGAGCGCAGCATGCAACCACTATCACTGACACATGATCTGGGGGTCCTGGAGTGCGCCCCTCGAACGGTCTAGGCATCGGAAGCGCATCTTGAGAAGACCGATGGTTCCCTCCACCACAGCCCTTGTGGAGGCGTGGCTCCTATTGTATCACTGCTCAGCTTCTGTTCTTGGATGGCGGAGAGGCGTCATCAGCCACCTTCTGAGGGGATAGCCCTTATCAGCCAGCAGCCATCCATCAAGCCGGGCTGGAGCACTGAAAAGCCCCAGCACCTAGGAGTGTCTGAGGATGTAGGCGTCATGGGAGCTGCCTGGGTACCTTGCACAGACTTGTAGAAACAGCATCCTGTGATCACACACTATGTGCACGTTCATGGAGTGGAAGCCCTTCCTGTTGACGAAGGCACTGGGCTCACCTGCTGGCGCCTTGATGGCCACATGTGTGCAGTCTATAGCACCCTGGACATGGGGGAAGCCAGCAATGGCCACGAAGCCTCTGGCTCGCTGTGTCTGGCTTGCCTGGTCCCAACAGAAATGGATGATACAGAGCCTGTAACCTGCTTGACTCCACCGAGCCCTGGAAGGAGCCAGAGGCATAGAAGTTGAGGGCAGCTTTGACCTTTAGAGCCATTGGCATGGGATGTCCACCCACACAGTTAGCAGAGATCTCAGGCCCAATCATCTGACAGATATAATTGATTGCCTCCCTTGAGAGACGGAGCCTCCTTCGGCACTGCACTTCAGACATATTGAGGTAGCTGCTTCGCCGCCTGTATACCCTGGCAGCAGGATAATGGCGTCTTCTGCGGCCCCTTTCGCCTTGGTCTACCTCTTGGCCCTACGCCCCTTGTGCCTGCGCCTGTCCTCCCAAAGGTGGCTACTCTGGAGGCTGAATGTGCACTCCTGGCCTCCTCCCCTTTCTAGCCCTCCCTCCTCAGAGGAGGTGTTTCCAGTGGAGAGTTCAGCTCCCATTCCCAGGCTAATGGAAGGCTTCCAGAAACCTGCAGGCCCAAAAAAGATTCCTCACTGCAGAGTGCTAACCTGAGGGTTAAGAGTCCAGACAAAGCAGCTGGTATGTGTTTTGAAGTATTGCAGATCACACAGGCAAGTTTCAAAGACTTTGAAAAATCAATACTTGAGAGAGCACACTCGCGACCCCAGTGAGTCCTCTTATCCCACCCGTGGATGAGGTTTTATATAAATGTGTCCTACCCACCTGCCCGTTGCGCTCGTGCACCGACCCTAAGATTGCATGAGCGCCGAACAATCAGCGTCGATTGGTGAGTCAAGGGCCTTAAGTGGTCCATTAATTAATGGCGGGCGCACAGCAGGTAACATTGCGCACCTGCCCAACAAAATATTGTGATGGCGGACAGTGACGTTGGGACACTTGCCCGATGTCACCGCACATCATTTTATGTGCGGACGTGTGGGGCCCACCCCCGCATGCTAACAGGAAAATTCTGCCCCATGAGAAATCACTAAAATGTAGTAGTCAGGTACAAATATAATCAAGACCACTAATCGAATTGGTCTTTATAATTAAAGAGCTAAAGTATAAAAAAGAGAGTAATTTTTGTTGCAGGTTCGTATGAGGGGAGATTTGGAAAGTTAAAGAGAAAGGACAAGGCAATAGCGCAGGGTAATGATACAAGAAACAATAACCATGAGTGACAGGAAGGGACAGAGCATATAAACATAAGAGTACACCAGCAACTAAGGTTGAGTAGGCAAAAACGGCAAAATGACAGATTTAAAGGCTCTTTATATGAATGGTCGCAGCATTTGTAACAAGGTTACCAAGAATTGATAACACAAATAGAAATAAATAATTCCATATGATAGCCATTACAGAAACGTGGTTGCTCTGTTATTGTTGTTTTTGGTCTTGAATGTGGTAGTTGTGGATCTGGATAATGCTGTTAGAAAACTGTACCTTTTATTGAACATTATGCTAATTATTTACAATGTAGAAAGGAGCGAGACAGAAAGCAAGAAACTATGGGCCAGTTAGCCTAATGTCTGTCATTGGGAAAATGCTAGAATTCATTATTGAAGAGGTAGTAACAAGTCATTTATGAAATCATAATCAAATCAGGCAGAGTCAACATGGATTTGTGAAAAGGAAATTGTGTTTGACGAATTTATTAGGGTTCTTTGAGTAAGTAACAAGCAGGGTGGATAACATGGAACCAGTGGATATATTGTATTTGAATTTTCAAAAGGCATTCAATATGGTGCCACATAAAAGGTTACTATACAAGAGCTTATGTTGTTTGGGGTGATATATTACCATGGATAGAAGACTGGCTAACTAACAGGAAACAGAATCGGGATAAATAGGCCATTTTCAGGATGGTAAACTGTAACTAGTGGAGTGCCACAGGGATCATTGCCACGGCCTCAACTATTTTCAGTCTATATTAATGACTTGGATGAAAAGACCAACTACATTGTAGCCAAATATGCTGACGATACGAAGATAGGTAGGAAAGCAAGTTGTGAGGAGGATATAAATACTCTGAAAGGGACTTAGGCAGGTTAAGTGAATGGGAAAAAATTTGGCAGATGGAGAATAATGTGGAAAAATGTGAGTTTGTACACTTCGGCGGGAAGAATAGAAAAGCAGAATATTATTTAAATGGAGAGAGACTACAGAATGCTGCAGTACAGAGGGATCTGAGTGAATCACGTGAAGTCAGCATGCAAATACAGCAAGTAATTAGGAAGGCAAACAGAATATTGGCCTCTATTGCAAGGGGGATGAAGTATAAAAGTAAGGAAGTCTTCCAACAACTGTGCGGGGCATTGGTGAGATCACACCTAGAGTACTCTGTACAGTTTTGGTCACCTTACTTAAGGAGGGACATACTTGGTTTGAAGGAGTTCAGAGAAGGTTCACTAGGCTGATTTCTGGGATCAGGGGTTTGTCTTATGAGGAAATGTTGAGCAGATTGTGCCTATATTCTTTGGAGTTTTGAAGAATGAGAAGTGATCTTATTGAAACATGTAAGATTCTGAGGGGGCTTGACAGGGTAGATGCTAAAAGGATGTTTCCTCATTTGGGGGAATCTAGAACTGGGAGGTGCAGTTTAAAAATAAGGTGCCTCCCATTGAAGACAGAGATGAAGAGGAATTTCTTCTCTCAGAAGGTCTTTAGTGTTTTGAATTCTGTTCTCCAGTTAGCAGTGGAGATTGGGTCATTGAATGTGTTCAAGACTGAGTTAGACAGATTTTTGATTGACAAGGGAGTCTAGAGTTATGAAGGACAGACAGGAAAGTGGTGTTAAGGCCACAATCAGATCAGCCATGATCTTATTGAATGGTGGAGCAGGCTTGAGGGGCTGAATGGTCTACTCCTGCTCCTGTTTATATCATGGACAGCTCTGGGCATACATCCTAGAAAGGAAATATTGGCCTTGGAAGGAGTGTAGTGCAGATTCACCAGAATGTACCAGGATTCCATGGATTAAATTATGGGGCGAGATAACGTAAACTGGATTCGTATTCTGTGAAATACAGAAGGCTACGACATGATTTCATTGATGCTTTTAGGATTTTGAAAGGAATTGTTAGTGTAGCTGGAGAGAAACTTTTCCTACTGGTCAACTCTGGGACAAGGGGTGTTATGATCCTGGACCAGGTCCTCAAAGTTTGGTATGATCTGGTTGAAACTTTTTGTTTTAAGTAGACCAAGTTTGAGATCCAAGGTATTTGCTAAGAGAATAAAGCCACACGATTCTACGGTTTCTGAATAAATAAAATAAATTTTACTATACAAAGTCAGAAAAGTAAAATAATTTACAATATCTTTCTTATAGTCTTACATTCAAAATTAATATGAGGTACATGTGAATTAACAGGCAAACTGTAGTCAAACATACCACACTGCACAATAAATTGCAGACGCAACCAAGACAGATCCCAGGGATTTCCCAGTGACCCACCCAGATGTCAGTAAACATTGAGTGTCAACAAATCTCTTTGAAACTCTGTCTCCCTTATGAGGGATTGCAAGTCATCACTCTTCCCTTTCGAAGATCTAGCCCTGGAATTCCCTCCAAAAGTCGTTCCAACTCAGACTGCCTCAACAACTGCTCACCTTACAAGGTTTCAGTCTCGTCTTTGAGACTCCATTTCCCTTGATTCCCGAGTTTGTACTTCAGTACCAACTCACAAGCCCAACTTCAGCTCTTCAGCCACGCTGAACAGAACATCACTGTTCCAAAGTGTTACCTTTGCCCCAGTGGTCCGCAGCATAGAACCACCAAACTTCTGCTGCCTTCTCAGATCTCCAGGACTTCTCCTGCACCCTCACTACTTGAAACCTGACAACTACAGCACTTTTACAACTTGGTGCCTCTTTCTTTGCTCCTCTTACTGGCGGTTCCTACTAGCAGTCTCCTCCTCCTGGTGGCTCCTTCCTCAGTTCTCTCTCTTTGGGACCTCTCACTGTCCTCTCTCCCTGTCCTGTCCCCGGATGTCTCACAATATGGCACCCCACTCCTGGGTACCATGATTTGGTTTTCACGCTGTTTCCTTTTCATGCAGGTGCCCTGAGAATTTGTCCTTGGCCCAAAGATCTCTAAAACCCTTAACTGCGCATGCGCAGCCTGCTCCCAATTTGACATGCGCGGAAACTCCCAAGGCCTGTCGGGATTTGTAGTTCCCAATCTCCGCTCAACGACAAGGTAAGTTTGGATCAGTTAACAGGGGACATAACCTTAAAATAAGAGTCAGGGCATTCAGGCGAGAAGTTTGGAAATACTTCTTCACACAAGAAGGTTGATAGAAATATGGAACTGTCTCCCATTACAAGCGGTAGATGCTAGCTCAATTAATATATTTATATCAGAGGTTGATAGATTTTTTTGCCAGCTGAGATTTTAAGGAATATGGAGCCAAAATGGGTAGATTGAATTAGGAAAGAGATCAACCATGATCTCACTGAATGGCTGAACAGCTGAATGGCTCTCTCCTGTTCCATTGTTACAATGTTCAATCTATTATCCAGTTTTCTGAAGTTTTTAAGGCCACTTGATATGTTAATTGACAGTTTAACATCCCCTATGAGAATTGGCTTTGTAGTGCTTAACCGCAGCACTTCCAGAGAATATAATTGGGCTTTTTATTTCAAACATAAATTGCAGCATTTGTTTAAATAGCATTAGTAAGTCTTGCTGTGCATGCTCCATAAGATGTCCATACTAAGTTTGATTTAAAAAAAACTGAAGTCCATGGCATGGCAAATTGCTTAAATTGATTTGTATATCTTAAACTCATCCTAGACCGTGCCACAACAAGTAATGTATTCTGAAATAAAATATGCATTTCCTTTCTAATTATGGAGAGTAGTACTTCTTTATGTTCTGATAATTTTTGGGCAGATCTTAGTTAGAAAGGATGTTAAATTTAGGGAGAGTGGAATGATAAATCGAGTTGTATCCTAAATACAAAATCGATCAAAATAATGTTGAAATTAATACAGCGATAACAGCAAATTATGACAATTATTATTCCGAATACCATATTGTTAGTGTTAATTTTTTGTCCTGGGCTAGTCGATTTTTCAGGATATTATAGCTTCTCAGCTGTCTCTTACGTAGGAATGATCAGCACCAATTTTAGGAGTTATTAACACCATATAGTATCCTCCATGTAGCTGTTAAGCTTAAGCGCTGATGGTAAGAGTAATATGTAGGAGCTTGAAATGCCTTGCTTGTTTGAATAATAGATGTTCTAGTAAAGCAGGACTAGTTGAACATCAAAAGCTGTCAGCTGCCTTTAAGGTTTTAGATATGGTTGGAATACATTTTCAAGGAGTTTTCCTTTTATTCTTGAAATATGCAATGATTACATGTCACCAGCCATATTTACATGAATAAAGTAAATCAAATTTAGGGATGCATAGATTTAAAGTACTGTTTATTTAAGTTTTAGCAGGTGGAGGTACCATGTTACTGAGTTATGGTGTGGATATGTGGTCAGAAGCTCATTGTCAAGCTTTGGTTTACTAAGTTGTTATGGAAATTCTTTTTGTCAGATTGGAAACCACAAGCAGAATTTTGTGGCAGTCAGATTCAAAGCCATTCACTCATTCCTTACTGACTCTTCAACTTCCTTACAGGCTTTCTCCCTGCCGGAGTTTCCTTGTAAACAATTGTTTGGATTTCCTTTAAACTAAATTTAAAAATCACCCGCCACTCAAAAAAAAATACTAACTCTACCCTGAAGGAATGGCCAAAAAATAAATAAATGAATCAAAATCCTAATTTCTTCATGTTTTAATTGGCCTGTATGGTGGTAGAGGTTTGTTAAGGGGGTATACTCCTGAAGTTATATTACATGTAAGGTGTGATGCACTAAAAGTCATGATTGTGGCTAAAATAGTCACTGTAATTAAATTCTCTGGCTAGTAAATAATTTTATCGGATAACACTGCACTAAGGCAAGTTCAGATTGTCATGATTCCTAGTGAATGTACTAGAAAAAATGGAATTCATCCATGCACCATATGGACTCCAACTCTAAAACAGTTATTCAATTTTAATGTATCTTGCCATGAACTATTTAGCAACAACTAGCCAGGAAAAGCATCTGGAATTGCCATGATTGTAAATACTCCCAATAGATAACTACAATGACAGAGAAATAGGCATTGAAGCACTTACTCACTTGTTTCCCTACTTGCAGTGATAGAATTTGGATGAAAGATCATTGATCTGAAATGTTCCTTCTGTTTCTCTCTTCACAGATGCTGCCTGACTGCACCATTATCTCTGGTTTCCCCCAAGGATCATCTGTCCTTGGCTCTCTTCTATTTTTCATTTACATGCTGAATGCACAGTGATAATTCCACAGACACACTGATGCCACCTAGGTTTACCTCCATTTCCCTTGACCCTTCCATTATTTCTAAATTGCCAGCTTGTTTGTCTAACATCAAGTACTGGATCAACATAGGAACATAGGACTTAGGAGCATGAGTAGGCTATTCAGCCTCTCAAGTTTGCTGCACCATTTGATAAGATCATGGCTGATCTGATTGTGGTCTCAACTCCATTTTCCTGTCTGCTCCCCGAAACTCTTGACTCTCTTGTCTATCAAAAAACTATCTAACTCAGCCTTGAATCAATTCAATGACCCAGCCTCCAATGTTTTTAGGGGAACAGAATGCTACAGATTAACGACCCTCTGAGAGCAAAAAAAAATCTCCTCACCTCCATCTTAAAATGGAAGCCTCTTACTCTTAAACTGTACCCCCTAGTTCTTGTCTGCCCCACAAGAGGAAACATCTTCCGGTATCTACTCTATCAAGCCCCCTCAGGATCTTATATGCTTCAATAAGATCAACTCTCATTCTTCTAAACTCCAATGGGTGCGGGCCCAATCTGTTCAACCTTTTTTCATAAAATAAGTCCTCATCCCAGGAATGAGTCAAGAGAACCTGCTCTGAACTGGTTCTAATGCAAATGTATTATTTTTCAGATAAAGAGACCAAAACTGTACATAGTGCTCTGGATATAGTCTCACCAAGGGGTTGAGGTTACAATCGGATCAGCCATGATCTTATTGAATGGCAGAGCAGGCTCGAGGGGCCAAGTGGTCTACCCCTGTTCTTAACTCGCATGTTTGTATGTAGTATACTGCTTTTCTATTCTTCCTGCCAAAGTAGACAAGTTCACATTTTCCCTCATTATATTCCATTTACCAATTTTTTGTCAACTCATTTCAACTATCCACAACTCTTTGTACACTCCCTACCACCTCTTGACAACTTACTTTCCTACCTGTCTTGGTGTCATCGGCAAATTTAGTTACCTTACATTCGGAACAAGTAAAAATTTCCTTTAACTAGATTTTGGGAAGTCCAAAGCCATGGGTCGTAATTTTCCAGTCCCGCCCACGTAGGGAATTGTCCGGTGGGATGGAAAATCTGACAGACCAACCAAAGGTCCCATGGTAGGTGGGACCGGAAAATCCCAGCCATTGTCTTCAGTCCCTGACACAAACTCCGTTCCCTAGCTACTGATTACATCTCTCTTCCAGGCAGCTGTCTGAGGCTGAACTAAACTATTTGCAACCTCAATCCCATATTTGATCCTGAGATGTGCTTCTGACCACATATTCATATTATCAATCCATAACATCACCTGACTCCTCCCCTTACTCAGCTCATCTGCTGAAACCCTCATCCATAGTTCTGTTACCTCTAGACTTGATTATTCCATATACTTCTGGCCAGCCTCTCATATTCGACCCTCCGTAAACTCTGCTGCTCATGACCTAACTCTCACCAAGTTCTCTTCATCCATTATCCCTGTGTTCACTGACCTACATTGACCACCGGTTAAGCGACACGTTGATTTTAAACTTCTCATCCTTGTTTTCAAACCCGATCAGGGGCTCGCCCCTCTCTATCTCTGTAATGTCCTCCAGCTACACAACCTTCCCGGATATCTGCGTTCTTCAAATTCTGTCCTCATTAGCATCCCCGAGTTTAATTGTCCCACTTTTGATGGCCTTACCTTCAGCTGCCAATGCCCGAAGCTTGGGAACATTCCACAAATTATTCTGCTTTGATTCCTCCCTTTCCTCCTTTAAGATGCTCCTTAAGCCTGTTTTTGCTGACAAATATTGTTTGCTAATGTTCTTGTGAAGCACGCTGGGATGTTTTATTACATTAAGGTCATTGTATTAATACAAGTTGTCATTATTGTACCATTTTCTGTTCTAATTTATGTTAGGTACAAATCCATTCATGCATGTCTGAGTATATTTTATTTTGCCTTGACCCATTTAACTTCAGAACAAAGTGAATAGGTAAACAAGAAAAGGTAAACAAAGTTGCAATTAAAACACTAGTATACTAAAGCCAATTTATGTCACTGAAGTTTTGTAGAAGAGGGTTAAATGTCAATTTTTTCTCAAGCCTAGGTGGTTTGTGTGACATTACTTTTTACGCACCTATTTGAACCCTAGAAATGTCATGAAGAAGAAAAAGCACAATGGAGAAATTAATTTTCACACAGAATGGGACAGATGGTATTGGAGAATGACTGCAACCCCATTTTTCCTTTTATAATGGCTGCTTTATCAGCTGTCAAGAGATGAATTTATTTGTAAGTAGAATTTATTTATTTATTGAGTATTGTATTAGCATTTTGGAAGTGAATTTATGTAGATATGACACATTTGTACATGAAGTGGTTATGTTCTGCTCACAGCTTGAGAAGCCTTAATCTTTTCTTTCTGGCTTGCTAGGAGATTTGCTTTTAGCTTCTCCATCCATTCTTCACTGATCGGTTGATTAAAAATTACAACATTCTTTACAAATTAATGAAAAAAAGAAGACTGTGAACTTGAATTGATATATATAAATCCATTACAGTACTCTGTTTTGGAAACATAGCATTTGCAGTTGTAGTATTTCTTATTATCTGGACAGAAGTATCAATGGTTTGTTTGACAGAAGGAATAGAATATACTTTCCGTGGCACTGCCTGAAGAGGTCACTGTGCAGCACTGTGTATTGCTTTGTCTCTGAGTAATATATAGAAATGAATGAAAAATTGTAATTCCATTTTGACTTTGGGGAAACTTGGGTATAAGAATTTAACTGGATCATTCAATAGATGTTAATAGATAAAATGCTAACATTTGTAGAGCATGAGAATATAAGTCTGACAATACAATTTAATTATATATCATCGTCCTTAATTCAATTTTCATTGTAATTCCTAACAGTGAAATAGCCTTACTGGTTTTGTCAAGCCATATGGCTTTCATTTATAACTTTAGTTTTGGCAACAGTTTGATTTAAAAGAAGAACCAGCTGACCTCTGAATTAAACATTTTCTCCAGGAACTGGCATACTCCAAAGGTTTCACCTTGACCCTAGTTCATTTCTTGATAGATACCTGTAAACACATTTTTGTTCTCTTAACCATGGTTGTCTTTCATTCAAAAGGCTCACAGAAAAGGGACTAGAAAGAAGACCAACACAGACACCAACTGCTACTTAATGTGTGAGATAAGCCACTGAAAGGATGCCTTACCCAGCAGTCATCTGTCTGAAAAGATATGTAACCAGAGGACATGTTAATATGCCACAATATGGTCATACCCTCTTCACTCAACAATTCTAGACAGTGACCTGGTTAACTTAGCATCTTAATAGGTTGACCCAACCTCTGCCTGCTCGATTACCCAGTACAAGTACACTTTTACCGCAACATATGAGCTAGCACAATTGTTGCTGCTAGCTGTAAGGTGCATTCCCCCAATGTGATGAAGTACAAATGTCCCCCCAACCAACTTCTGAGTGAAATATTTGTGGAACATTATCCCAAATAGACAAAATGATGTATGGGTTCTGATGAAAGATCATTGACCTGAAATGTGAACTCTTTTTTCTTTCATAGGATTATAGTGGTAGTAGGGGACAGTGTAGCCAAGGGGATAGACACGGTGCTCTGCAGCCAAGAGCGAGACTCCAGACGGCTTTGTTGCCTGCCTGGTGCCAGGGTTTGGGAAATCTGCTCTGTGCTGGAGAAGAGCTTGCAATGGGAGTGGGAGGATCCATTGATCATGGTCCACATAGGTAACAATGGCTTAGGTAGAACTAGGAAAGAGGTTCTGCTGAGGGAGTATGAGCAGCTAGGGGCTAAATTAAAAAGCAGAACCTCAAAGGTAATAATCTCCGGATTACTACCTGAACTACAAGCAAATTGGCATAGGGTAAATAAGATTAGAGAGTTAAATGCATGGCTCAAAGATTGGTGTGGGAGAAATGGGTTTCGATTCATGGAGCACAGGCACCAGTATAGGGGAAAGTGGGAACTGTACTGTTGGGACGGTCTTCACCTGAACAATGCTGAGACCAGCGTTCTGATGAGTTGTATAACTAGGTTAGTAAAGAGGGCTTTAAACTAAATAGTAGGGGTGAGCGATCAAGTTTTGTAGGATGTGATAAATTAAATTGAGAAGGCAAGGCAAGAGAGCAATGTAGCAATAAAGGCAATGATGATCAGAGCATGGCAGGAAGGGACAGAATGTGCAAACCTAACTGTGCACCAGCAGATAAGGCTAGCGGTTACAAAAATAGTAAAAAGACAGAATTAAAGGCTCTGTATCTGTACATAGCATTCATAACAAAACAGATGAATTGACAGCACAAATAGAAATAAATATGTATGATCTAATAGCCATTACAGAGACGTGGCTGCAAGATGCCAAAGACTGGGACCTGAATATTCAAGGATCCATGGAATTTAGGAAGGACAGGAAGCTGGAAAAAGGTGGAGGGGTAGCTCTATTAATTAAGGATGATATTGGTACAATAAAGAGTGATGACCTTAGTTCTAGAGATCAAGATGTAGAATCAGTTTGGGTAGAGATGAGAAATAGTAAAGGTAGGAATTCACCTGTAGAAGTGGTTTATAGGCACTGTAGGACGGGATATACAGGAAGAAATACAGCTTGTGAGAAAGGTACGGCGATAATCATTTTAATCTATAGATTGAATGAATCAGATTGGCAAACGTAGCCTGGGTGATGAGTTCATAGAGTGTTTTCAAGGCAGTTTCTTAGAGCAGCACATTCTAGAGCCAGCGAGAGAGCAGGCTAATCTAAATCTGATAATGTGCAATGAGATAGGATTAATTAATGACCTCATAATGAAGGCGCTCATAGGCAATCATGATATGATTGACTTTCCCATTCAGTTTGAGGGAGAGAAGAGTGCATCTAAGACTAGTGTTTTAAATTTAAATGAGGGCAATTATGAGGGCATGAAGACTGAGTTGGCTAAAGTGAACCGGGAAATTAGGTTAAGAGATAGGTCAGTAGAGATGCAGCTGCAGACATTTAAGGAGATATTTCAGAATGCTCGGAAAAGATACATTCTAGTGAGGAAGAAAGACTCTAAAAGAAGGATGCACCATGGCATTATTTCAAAGAAGAGCAGGGGAGTTATCCCCAGTGTTCTGACCAATGTCTATCCCTCAATCAATATCATGAAAACAGATTACCTAGTCATTATTACATTGTTAACCATATTTATTAAAAAAATTGGCAGAATATTGATGTTAGTCTGTGATGTCGACAACCAAAGCAGAAGAAACAGAAGTGGTTGAGGCTTAGGAAGTAAAATCATCGGGTCTCATTTTATAGAAGGCTAAACCAGCTCCTGCCCATTTGGTGCTCGCTGGAAGTTAAAATCCGGGTTCTAGGGTTGTATAGTCTCTTTGAACACACTGTTATGTAGAATGATCTTGTGTCTAGGGTACTAGGCTCCTTAAAGCTTTGAATTTAGATGGCTTAGAGCACAGACTATTGGCCTGAGTCTTCCAAGGAGTGGCAATCACCACTGGATTGCTACTCCACTCCTACCTTTCTGCGCCACATCAGATCCTGGCTTCTCCAGAAATGCAGAGCGTACCTGAAATCAAACTGCTTCGTTGTAGCATTGGATCGTCAAGGGAAGACAAGCCATGCCCCTTTTTTATGGCAGTAGCTGCTGTATTCTGGTAAGTGTTCACTAACATAGAAAAGCTGGGACATTTAAACAGTTTTTCACTAACACACTGAAAAGTTGTTTAAATGTCCCAGCTTTTCAGTGCGTTAATGTATAAGTGAATAGGTGAATGTATAGGTGGGTAAGGGGGTACGGCGGGTGAGGTAATTGGGTAGGGTGGCAGGCAGGTAGGATAGGTGAGTAGGGTAGTAGATGGGTAGGCTAGCAGGTGGGTAGGCTGGTAGTCGGGTAGGGTGGTGAGGTCAAGTCAAGTCAGGTGACGGGGGAGCCAGTGCATCGGGGGGTTGGGGGGGGTTGGGGTGGAGTCAAGTGGTGAGGCTGGGTGGAAGTCAAGGGGTTGGGGGGAAGTTGGGGAGTTAGATAGGAGTCGGGAGTCAGGGGTGTCGAGAGGGGAGTCGGAGCTGTCAGCAGTCTGTACTCCTCTACCATGATCAACCCTGATGAAGTCAAGGATAAATTCTATGACCTCTATTCCTCGAATGCTACTGTGCTAAAGTAAGACGAGCTAATCATTCTTGGTGACTTCAATGCAAGAATTGGTGCAGATAACCAGGGATGGGGAGGAGTTATTGGTTAAAAGCAGGGTTGGCAGTTATAACAGCATTGATCTCCTCTTGCTGAAGATATGCGATCTGCATGACCTGTTAATCATCAACACAGTTTTTCACCTCCCTAATCACAACAAGATGTCTTGGATGTGCCCTTGTTCCATGTGTTGGCACCTAATTGACTGTGTCATCACTAGGGAAAGGAACAGGCAGTATGTGCATGTAACTAAAGCCATGTTCGATGCTAACTGCTGGACTGACCATCATCTTATTTCAAAGCTAAACATCAAGATCTATCCTCTTAGCTGCCCCCAAGGGCATGAAGGTCCAGAAGCTTTTCAATGTCTCAAGGCTCTAATAGATAGTCATGAAGGAACCTCTCTTAGAGAAACTCAAGAGTTGCCTATGTATGGAGAAAATGGACACACTACTACTACTGGGAAACCTTCAGAGATGTAGTGTACTCCAATGCTGTAGAGGCTCTTGGCCCCATCTCTGGTAAGCATCAAGATTAGTTCGATGAAAACAATCAAATAATCCAGAAACTACTGGAGGAGAAACATCACCTCTCCAGGGTTTACCTCAATGACAAGTCATCACTATCCAAGCATGATGCCTACCAAGATTTCAGCAGGACTGTACAATACAAGCTCAGAGAGATGCAAGGCACATGGCTGGATCAGAAAGCAGACAAACTTCAGTCATACGCAGACCATTAAGACGAAGAGATTCTACGATGCTCTGAAATCTGTTTACAGGCCCCAGACAACTAGTTCATCACCAATCCTTAATGCTAATGAATCAACACTGCTCACAGAAAAAGGCCAAGTTCTAGAAAGCTGGGCAGAGCACCTTAACCACATCCTCAATTATCCTTCATCCATCAATGAAGAAGCAATCAACAGGCTGCCATAAGTTTCCATCAACTGCTTTCTTGATGACCCTCCTACACTGATAGAAACAACAAACTCCTGTCTAGCAGCAAGGCTCTAGGAGCTGATGCTATCTCAGCTGAGCTCTACAAGGCTGGAGTTGAATGCCTTACTGAAGCTCACTGAACCCTCTCAGTCTTATGTGAGAGCAAGGAACCATCCCGCAAGAATACAAAGCTACCTCCATTGTCCACCAGTATAAGTAGAAAGGAACTCTCCAATCTCGCCACAACCATAGAAGACTCTCACTCCTCACCATCACAGGCAAAACCTTCGCCAAAATGCATCTGAAGCACTTAGTGCAACATCTTGACCAGGATCTGCTGCTATAGTCAGTGGTATTTCAGAAAAGGCTGAGGAATCACCGATATGGTGTTTGTAGCTAGACAGGGGCCTCTCCATTTGAGTTTGGAATTCTTACATTTTTTCCCTGCAAGCCCAGTCTTGTGCATTTTGGCACACAACTGTTGGGTTCACCACAGGGATCTAGTAATTTTCTCTGCAGTTGCTTTGAGTTGAAACCTGAGCGATCAACAAACATTGGCAAGAATGCTGCACCAAATTTTGGCATCCATGAGTGCTTTCAATCTCCTGACCTTCCAAGGAGCAAATTGGAAAGGCAGTAGCAGTTGGCACCAGGCAGCCAGCAACAGCCTCCTGGAGTCACGGTGCCTCTAATTGGGTGTCAAGCTTGCTTCCTGGCCAATTAGACTATTTAAATTTTAAAATGATATCGTGATAGTGATGCAACTTGGGTGTGGAATCAAGGCTTGGAAATCATCTGGGTGTCAAGTTCTCAACACTGCATTGAAAATCTGGCCCATGGGATCTGAAACTTTGCTCAAAGTTGAGCAGTGGTGCTAGCATTATTTAAAGGATTGATAAAATTCTAGACATGGTTTTTGGAGGACCAAAGATATAACAGTATGGCATTAATGCAGTATCTACAACCAAGAGCTATGTATAGCTATGTTGCATCCTACATATCTACCAGGATTGTAATAGAACAGATTTGTCATCCTGAAACTATAGCTGAATTTTCCCAGCCCAGTGGAGACAAGATTGGAGGCCGGGGCTGGGGCAGAGAAAATAAAGGGGAGCTGCATCAGGTCAGTTCACTGATGCATTTCCACCTCTGGGGAAACTTCCCAGGGGCAGGTGCGGGGTAAAGTTGACAGCTTTATCCAATGAGGCAGGCAGCCAAATAGGCCACTTAAGGACCCGATTAGGGGTCATTCCTGATAGAGAAGAAATCTTCCCGCAGTTGGAGTGCTCCCCGCCATGTGCAGAGGCCGTCAATATAGAGGCAGCCCCCTGATGGCAGGATGGGGGCCCTTTGCGCCTTCTTTAAGTCTCCCTCTCTGGAGCCATGGGGATCAGTGGGTCACAGCTGGGACTGGGATCATCCTGTGAAAGGATTTCTCTCTATAATGGCAGCTGATAAGATGCCTACTTTTAACAATTTTCAAAGTTTTCAGATGGCGTCTCCACCTTGAGGCACCCTCGTGATCATCTACCTATATCAGCAGTGCCCACCTCTCCTCATGGGACTGGCAGTTGCCAACAGCCTCGGGAGTTTCTATTGGTCCTCCGGGCCTGTCATTCCTAATGGATGGGGCTCCTGGAGGTGACCTGTTAATTGACTGCCTCCAGAAAGATCGCGCAGGCGTGCAAAACTTTGACACCATCGGGGTCGGGACCTGCATATGATCCTGGTGTCAGGGTCCCGAAACCTGCCTGAAAATTCAGCCCAACAATTCCAATAGTTGATCAGAAGTGCTGCAGATCAGCCTCGTCAAGAACGTACAGAAGACATCTTAAAGATGATTAAGATTAGGCTGCTTAAGTGAGAGGAATCACTTACTGAACAAACGGGTCTGAGTACTGCACTCATCAGGTCAGACCTAATATCCCAAAATTTCTACTAATACTCTTTATAAAAAAATGTAAGGTAATCCTCCCCACATATGCCTCACTCCCATTCCGAATAAAACCTTCCCTTTGTTCCACCCAATTATATATCAGGCACAAATAATTAATTTCTCCCCAATGACCTAAACCGAACCAACTGTTAGAAAATACCTAATATATGTTAGTACAAGTTTTTAATCTTGCAGTGTATGACGAGTGCATATTCAGTATTATCCTTAGTCAAATTGTATGGTTTGGTACCTACTTCTTAAATTTGAGCTCCTTTTAAATGTTTCTCCATGAGGAGGAGAAGGTTTTGGAAGATGGTTGCTGGCTATTACTACTTCCATCTAGGGATGGAATTGGCACAAGCCCTCCTTCTCAAATACTGTCATTTGAGTGAAGTGGCAGGGAAGTGGGATGCAACGTTGCCCTGAGAGACATCTCTATCATCTGTGTCAGCTCTTGCTAGTTCCCTGCTGTTGGGCACTCACTCAGCATTGGGTGGGATTTTCCAGCCCCACCTGCTGCCGGGATCGTCCGGTCCCCTCGAAAGTCAATGGACTTTTGGCTGAGCTGCCGAATCTCCCGCGGCGGGTCCCTCTACGGCAGGGCTGGAAAATCCGGCCATAGTCAGAGGTGTGTACAGGAACAGTCCTCTGGCCAGCAGTGAGGTAGTTTGAAGCCTTGCATTATAGGTGTCTCAACGTTATGAATTTAGCAATAGACTGTAGATTGAAGATTAAGTTTTCCATAGCACTAATGAAAGCATTTGTGAGTGAATCTAAGCCTGAGTTTAGAACCTTAGCTAACAGGTGTTCTGGTGCAGAAGGTCTTGAACTGTCTATATGCTCCATTTTAGTCTGCACTTGGTTGTTCAGCTGTGTAGAACTGAACACAAGAAGAGTTTGAATTCCTTTGTAATGCCTCCAAACTATACTGCATAGTCTGATGTGACTCAATTAAGTGCTGATATTGAGATACCAAAGAATGATTATAGATAAATCTCCTGAGGTTTAAACCTCTGTGCTAAGTCATTCAATTTCAATGTGAAATCTGAAGTGCACCTTCAAGAGCTGCCAGCAGCTCTTAACCAGGACAGGTTAGTGAGGCAGAGAAACCTGGAACACAGGAGGAGCAGCAGTCTTGGTGATGTTGTACATGTTGGCTTAAAAGTGTAACTCAGGACATAAGAAAGGAGATCATATTGTGGTATTTGTTATGTTTTTAGAACTTTTCTGTCCTTTTAGCCTAGATACTTTGGCCTCCTTAGATTAAAGATTATTTGTGCCTCATTACCTCCAGACTATCTTCACTCGAATAAAAAACAGAAAATGCTAAAGATCAGCCAAAATCTGTAAAGAGAAAAGTCAGGTTAACATTTTTGGTTGTATGCTCACTATCACATCAGAAAACAATTTAGCTAAATTGGAATAAAGAAACAAAAATTGGGTGTATGAGATGGAGACTGTAAACAAATACTCCAAATGGTATTTGCAATTTTTGCTTTTTTTATTATCTTTACTTTTCATTCATGTCACCATGTGGTATGGTTTAATCTTGTTTCAATCAATGTATTGGATGCTGGACTTTTGCCTTTCCTTCTATTGATTCCTAAGTGCTATGTATGATTTGAGGTCATCATTTCTTCTCCCTGTTTCCAATCTAGCAGCACCTACTGACTTCTAGTAGCATTTAGCTAAATGAGATGATTCCAATGTAACTATGTGATTTAACAGTCTTAAAGGAACATCAGTCTGTATGATGATTATTTTTACCATAGCTCCAACATTGCTAAGGCATTCTGTTCAGTTGAGGTGTTGGACCCAATGGCTTGTAATTTGTTGGCATGCCTGGCAAGTGTCTCTGTCCCACATACTATTTTAAGAACTCTAGCAGATATAAGTCCGGCTTCTATCAACATTTTCCTTTGTATCAATGTTTCCTATAAAGTGACCTCTCATCGCATCCACAAAACCATCAAAGTTTCATGTTTTGGAGTTTGCTCAGTTCATAAACTGAGAAAAATTTGCATTATCACTGCTTCTTCTGGTTAAACTTGAATTGTTTGGCAATACTGAGTGGCTTAGGGCTCAGATATTCTTTCACTGGACTAACTTCTCATAAAGCCAGGCAGGAATATTTTTAATTCTCATTCAATGTGCAAATTGCATACCCTCAGATAGCAAGCAAACTGCTCTCTGGTAGAATCTATTGTAAGCTAATTTGCCTCAAAATAAAAATAAAGGGTGCATAATTTGACTCTGTAATACCAGTAGTTTTGGCACTATGGGTGTCATTCTGGTATCAAAGTGGTATCTCTGTTTGGGAGGCATACCTTTGGCTTGGCCAGCACTGGGTTTCATTTTTTGTTGGCACCAGGAGTGTGCAGTAGAAGTATGCAGCGTAGGCAAATTGTGACATCCTTCAGCAGGTATCGCATTTGCTGCCAGCACTGCAATTTTTGATCTCACCACCACCCTCACCCCGCCCCCTCGCCCCCTAGTTAACGCCCTCTCTTAAACATGCACACATTTAGCAGAAGGAAGTGTTATTCCCCCGGCTCTCCCTATACCCATCAATTCCCCAGCCCCCCCAACCAAACCAGTGCTATTTAAAGGGATCATCAGCTACTGTGAAATTAGTTATTGATTTCAACTGGCTCTGTCTGAGTTTGTAGAAATGCTAAAAGTTGGCGAGGCCGTCATCGGCTGTCCCTTGATTTGTGGATGACGTTTACTCAAAGTTGTGAGTTTCTGCCATGGGTCTTCATGTGACTGAACAAGCTGATTCTCGACCCACAGATCTTTGGGCACGTGGGGCAGGATGTCCCATGCTGTAGTGGGATAAGGATTGCATGATTTGCTTCCTTTTTCCTTCTCTTCCCTTGCTCTGCCTCATCGTTAAGGTGTTGGGACTCAAAGCGTGATTCAGCTTGATTGACATGTTATTGCCATTCTGAACAATTGATAGCAAGCTTCTCCCAGTCATCCAGGTCAATGCCACCGTTCTTCAAGGAGAGCTTCAGTGTGTCTTTGAGGTATTTTCTTTGTCCTCCCCTGGAACGTTAGCCATTTGAGATTTGAGAGAACAGGACCTGGTGGGGGAGATGGTTATCAGCAAGCCGGATACATTGTCTAGTCCATCAAAGTTGATTTTGCCAGAGTTTTGCCTGAATGCTTATGGAACTGGCTTCAAGAAGGATGTTTGTTCAACGGTCCTCCCATTGAATCTGGAGGAAGTGGCAGAGACATTGCTTATGGAATTTCTCTAGTGCTCTTATATGTCACTGATACACAGTCCAGGTCTCACTGCAATACAGGAGTGTGATACTGCACATGGAGAAGGACTTGGTTCTGATTTCAAGGATTCTTGACAGGCTATAGGAACTAGACTAGGTTGTTTAGCCTCTCAAACCTGTTACGCCATCCAATGAGATCATGGCTGATCTGCGACCTAACTCCATATACCCGTTTTGACATATATCTCTTATACCTGTGACTCAGTTTTGTTAACCAATTTCAGATTTAAAATTAACCATTGATGTACTATCAGTTACTGTTTGTGGAAGAAAGTTCCAAACTTCTAACACCCTATGTTTGTAGTAATTTTTGATAATTAGCCATAGTCCTCAAAGGACTGTAGGCATCTCCCTCCATTAGAGAGCTGGGAAAAGGGGGAAACTTCTCCCTTGCCCGAAATAGGGGCAAGCGAGATGCAGAAAGATGGACTAGGTAGGAACATTCTGTCATCCTCTATGGTTTCAGCCCCACCGTTAGTTGAAGGCTCATTTGTGGCCGCACCAATGATGGCCAGCACTGTCTCCTCCATGGGGATAAGGACATGCAGCCATGCCTGTTCCCCAATGTTTAAATGTTATTGTCTGTGGTTATGTGCCACCTTATCCTCCAAGAGAGAGGAAAGTGTGTCAGTTGGTGTGGTGCAATATGGTTGGTTGACAGGCCTGACATTTATTATTAAGTAGCTGGTAGTATGTGCAAGTTGAGAGATTTAGGTGTAAGGCTTGCAGCAGTGCCAAGTGTATGAGGGTGAGCTGAAGTATCAATGTCAAGTATGAATTGTGATTGATAGAGAATGTTGGTGAGTGAAGATGAGGTTGGTAAATGGAACAGCGTGTGAGGCTAGTGGTTCATTTGTAAGGATATGACACTTGAAGATGTGTTCACCAACCATGACCACTCATTAAACTTCTTCCTGCACTGCATCCAGATCCTTGGCGCTAAATTGCTTGCATTGACAGCAATGTTTTTCTGTTCCCAACACTTTCTCAGTGTCTGTCTGGTGGGCCTCCTCACCCCCTTTGATAGAGGACCTTTCTCCTCCTGTTCCCCTCCTGTAAGAAGGCCTCCAGCACTTCATCGGAGAACCATGGAACACACTCTCTTTGCCCTGTTGTGCACTTTCACTGTTCGTCCTGTTGACAATGTCTCCCCTAGCCACTTTTAGCACCAGCTACAGTCACAAAGTGCTTCATCTCTGTGAGCTGCAGGCTGGGTGTAAGTAGTGCAGGCTAGCTTTAAGTGGTCTGCACGAACTTGTGCCCCCCTGCCGAAGCTTGCAAGTGCTGGACTCCACATTACCATCATTTAAATTAGCAGGCAACAGGAAGTTTATGTGCTGCCTGCATCACAATGAACAGCTGTGGGTTAATTGCACATCGCAATCTATGCGTCCATTTTCAGGCTTTTCCAATTTTTTTCCCCAAAGTCTTTCTACGTAATCGCAGCAAATGGACTGTTATGATCCAAGCTGAGGATACCCCTGGACAAGCCTGATCCCAGAGTGGAACCCAGCTTGATAAATCCTAACTTTTACTTTTGTTTGCTTAGACATGTGGAGAGTAGCCATGGATCAGAGGCATAGGAGTCAGCTGATGAACTTTTAACAAAAGAATAAAACATCTATTCAGCAAGAAAAGAAGAACTACATTACAATAGTCCTTCACCCACAACTATACCGTTGCAGATATATACAGACTGATAAGGATAACACAAGTTACAAAAGCTATCTTATACTCTAATCTTCACAGTAAGTACACAGTTCATGTAAACCTATGGCACCCTGTGGTCAGACACACCACACTCTGACCTCAAGTGACAGATGCCACCTCAACCAGATGCTATGGATCTCTCCTCAACTCCCCCCAGACACTTGACACACCATGAGCCAACCAGTCTCACTGAATTCCATCCTTCACACGAGGGATTTCAATCTCCACTCTCCAGGACGTCGCCTTGGAATCTTCTCCCAAACTGGCGTTTTCGCTCACCTTCCACAAGGGTTCACCTCCAGGGTTTCGAACTCTCCTTCTGATGTTCCTCTTCCCTGGGTCACCACATGCACTCAAGCTGTCTTCCATGTACTCTCTCTCACCAACTCAGCCTTAACAGTACACCACTGCTTCACATGCTCATAGCAAAGAACTACAGACCTTCAGTTGTCTCTTTGAACTTTCTTGCTTCTTGCAAGCTGTTCTCATTTTAAACCTGAAGCTTGGAGCCTTTCTCTCTGCCCCTCACTCTTAATTTCACTTAACAGGACCTTTTCCCAGGTTCCTGTACTTCCTTTAACTAGATGGTCTTCTTTGGACTTTTTCTTCTTTCACTCCCCTGGACTTTTGGGGCTTTTCTTAGCTTTGGGACTTGCTATCTGTCCTCTTTTAGGTTGCTTCTGCTTCACAGCTGCCTTCAAACCAACTGTACTCAAACAGCTTCCAAAACAAACTGCTGTCTTTCTTCTGTGTATGTCTGTGGGAGGAACCTGCCTATCTGGCCCCCTGTTGCTAGGCAACAACACAGTTCTTCCTACTCTTATGTGTTTACTTTTACTTTATAGGGGTCTAAACGACTCTTAGGAATTCATGCAGTCTTTTAAAGTGAAACTAAAGCTTCATTTGACCTTTCTTAACACACAGATACAGAATTACAAATCAAACGTAAACTTTAAAGCTAAAACTCATTCCTAACACCCACAAATACAAGTTTAAGTTACTTAAGCTATCTCCATTTCCTAACACCCCTTTGGAGAAAAGAAAGCTTCGCACAGTGAAGGTTTCTTTACAATGGACTTCCATCTTCCTCTCAAACTTAACATCATAAACTTCTGACAATAGCTTATTATCTATTATACAAATAAATTTTCCATTTTATTTCACAATTAAACATGTTATATCGTACAATTACAAAAATGTACTTAAACAAAGTCAATAAATGTAACAAGCAGGATTTCAACATATCATAACTCAACTTTTATGTTTATTTTTCCTCTTATTCCCAGTCTTTGACTCAGCAAAAAATATTTCATTTAAATCATCCTTTTCGTTCACTGTAGGCATAATTCCATCCTCAAGCTCATTTTCTGAACCCAAATGTGGTAAATTCTCATTTCGATTTAGCAAAGTCAAAATGGTATTTTTGTGCATTAACATCTCATTTCTTCTCTGGTCAAAATTTCTTTTTGCCATTTCAAGAATGTTATTGAGATGCTTTTTATATTCACACAGAAGCGTTTCATATTCCTGTTTGGTTTGATCTTTAAACTTTTTATGATATTGTTGTTTCTCCAGATCCCATTTCAAACAGATCTTTTCTACTTCTTCAGCAGTGTCAATTGTATTCTCCCTGTGGAGTTCATAATGCGTTCCATCCCTTCAATTCTTTTACATAGTCCACAAACTATATCATTCCACTCCTTTCCAGGTTTTGAATGGTCTCTTGCAAACTGTCCACTTTCAGCACTCCACATTTCCAACTAATGTTGGCAAGTTATATAAAAATTACAGTGAAAATATTGTCCATTACCTAATAACAAGACTGACAGGCTAAATTTTACTAGTCACCAGATGGTGGGAACAAAGGTGGGTGACTTGTAAAGTAGCAAGAAGTCACGTCAAGACAATTCCCTACCCCATTACCCAGCAGTGGACTGCAAGGCGGATAGGCTGCCCTCTCCATGGAGGCAGGAACCCAATATGCATAAGTAAGGACACAGTTAAGGGCCTTTTTACAGAGCTGCTGGCCTTTTGACGAAGTTGGAGTGCCCCCCCCCCCACCACTGTTTGGGGAGGCAGCTAGCTTCATGGAGGTGGCCTCCCTGCGGAAGTTCAGGGCGGGGGCTATCAAAGCCAGAGGTCCCACAGAGAGGGGCCATGGGTGGGAAAAGTGGCTGCCATGGCCCCACCAATGTCCTGCAGAGGTTTTGCTGCAATTGGATTGGCCTACTGCTGTCAGCCATCCCAAATTTCAATTTTTATTTGCCTGTATGAAGTTACCTGGAATTTGAGGCCCTCCAAGGTCTCTGACTTGCCTCTCCTGGTGCTGCTGCTGGGACTTCAGAGCTGTTAGCCCTCTCCCGCCTGCCATCCTTAATTGGATGGTGGCCAATTAGGAGGCTGCCTGCAGTAAAACCACTGAGTCGGCCCTGCAGCTGCACGTGCAGGCTCAGGGCCCACTTTTCACCCTGACATTGGTGTTATGAAGTCCACAGTAAAATTCAGCCCATCAAATATTTGATCTTAATACCAACTTGATATCCATTATACTGGTCACCAACTGTTACCAATAAGCACTCAAGTTGTTGTGGTAATGTGTCATGGCTACTTTTTTTTTGGAATCTGTAACATTCTCTTTAGTTATAACAAATAATTTAAGAGGAGACTCTTGGGCACAGATGTCCAACCTTTATGCATGAGAGGCCACATTTCCATTTTTTTTCTCATTCATGGGGCCTGCGAGCAAATTTTGAAAGGATAGAACATTATTATCAGAACAATAAAAAATGTGCATTTTTATGATCACGCTTCAAACGAGAAGACTAATTTATTAGCTTGCTTTCTTGACACAATATTGAACACTGATCTAGTGAGATATCTAGCATTATAGCCGCTAAACTAAGATGGTAGGTGATTCCTAAATGACCTGATACTGCTAAAACAATTGCCCATCACACATTGGAATCACCTCCCATTTACCTATGCATGCACAATGCAGCTTGGTGGTTTTCTGGGGACAGATCAGATCAACATCTCCCCAAAGCACATACTGAGACTTTGGAATTCCCTCCCTAAACCTCTCTGCCTCTATTAAGGCAACACATCTAGGTGCTAATCAGTAAAATAAATAAATAAATGGTCACAGGAACCCAAACGGTGACAAATTTCATAGTATAAATGTATTTAAACAGTTGTTTTTATTCTTTGGGATGTGTCAAGGCCAGCATTTGTTGCCCATCCCTATTTGCTCAAAAACTGAGTGACTTGCAGCCCTTTCAGAGGGCAGCTAAGAGTCAACCACATTGCTATGGATCTGGAGTCACCTGTAGGCCGGACCAGGTAACAGATTTCCTTCCCTAAAGGGCATTAGGGAACCAAATAGGTTTTTATGATAATCAACAATGGTTCTGTGGTTATTATTAGACTTTTAATTCCAGACTTTATTTTATTGAATTGAAATTCCACGATCTGCCATGGTGGGATTTGAACCCAAGTCCCCAGAGCCCTGAAGAAGAGCCATACGAACTGGAAACATTAACTCCGTTCCTCTCTCCACAGATGCTGTCAGACCTGCTGGGTTTTTGCAGCATTTTTTGTTTTTATTTCAGATTTCCAGCATCTGCAGTATTTTGCTTTGATCCCCAGAGCATTACCCTGGGTCTCTGGATTACGAGTGCAGCGACAATACCACTGCACCACCACCTCCCCATCCTCTTCCATCTTTCCCTCAGCATTAGTCACTAGTTCTGCATCATACATTCAGGTTTTCAAAGCTGTGCGAAAACAGACTACACTATTCTGCCATGTTGAAATCAAGGGCAGAATTTTACATCCTGCAGGCGGATGTGCACCCGATCCAATCGGGTATAAAATAGCGCGCGATGATACCGAGCGAGCATCCCAATGTCATCGCGCACTTGCGCGATATTTTGGTTGGCAGGCATACGTGAGAGTCAGCAGCGCGCCCACTGACAATTAAGAGGCCTATTAAGGCCATTATTCAATTAATTAAATGCTACTTTTCACTGCCTGTCCAACTTTACGGTTGGCGGGTGGGCAAATCAGCCAGGCAGTCTTTGCATTTTTGAGGAAACCTCATCCACGGGAGGGATGAGGTTTCCGGCATAATAAAAATTCTGTCAAAGCATTTTTTTTAATGTCTGTGTTCATGTGAGTAAGTCCTATGTGGGGATATTATTCACATTTTCCACATGGTTATTTAAGGGTTTATATTCTTCAGCTCCCTGAGGCAGCTCTCTACTTTCAGGGAGCTTGCATTACGCGCTGTCCCACACATGCACAGACTTTGACTCTCGCCCCCCAACCTGGCAGCGCTGAGCTCCTCAGCGTGCCTTTCATGCTGGCTGGGTGTTAATTGGTCAGCCAGTGTGAAATTGTGGCCGGGGGCCGATCGCAGGTGGCGGACTATTTCCCAGCTGCTCCCGGGCCCACCCGCCGTGCCAGCCTGACAATCCCAAAATCCTGCCCCAAGCGTCAGAGGAAATTTAGACATGGAGTGCAACAAAAAGGACAAGTATCCAGACATCACCTAAGTGTTTTTTTTTCAAACAAACATCAGTAAACTTTACCTAGACTCTTATCATGCTGTCATATTTTGTGTAATAGAACATTCATTCATTTTATGAAAGTAACGTATTAATACATGCCATGAATATATTCCCAAGGCAGTACAGAAAAAACTTCCTTGAATGCTCAAAGCTAAAAGCACTACAACGTACAGAGCCAACCCACGAAAGCCAGGAAGATTCCACATTCAGATACTGACTGGATGACCATAGCTCAGCTGGAAGCAAGTGTCCTATAATTGGCCTCATTACTCCTGACTTAGTGAAGTGAAAGAAGAAATCATTCTGCACTTGGGCACTATTTAGTGACCCTTGCTGGAAAGTGCTTGGTGGAGGATAGGATTGGACTTGGCTGTGAGATTTTCGAGGGCTCAATACTATGCCACCATTCAGTACCTATGCACAAAATCATAGAGGACACTATCAACATCCTGACTGTTCCCACTGCACCACTCCCCATCAGGCAATCTCTTCCCCCACCCTAATAGGCAGCCTCTCCCTTGCAGCCCTTTCCCCCCACTCCCCAAGCAGGCAGCTTCTTCCCACCACTAGTAAGCCCTTCAACAGCAAATGCAGGAGAGAAACAGCCTGTGATTGGAGGAGCAGCTTCTTGCAGGATCTGTCACTTCCACTTACATGTATTTTGAACACTTGTCCAAGGGCAAGATAGAAACCCATGGCGGGTCGGACTGTGGCCCGCAGGCCATATGTTTGACAACCCTGCTCTGGATTGCAATCAGTCTGCTTGCTCCCATCAGAGGCCCTTTTATGTTCAATTAACTGTCAAGAAGATATAATAATTCTCGTAATGTTATTGGAATTTATTGTAAAATAGAGTAATAGTGGGATTAGTCTATGTGTCTATATATGTGTGTGTGTGTGTATGAGACTTAATTGAATTAGTCTGGGTACTTTTATCTAAGAAGAGAGGTTAGGCCTGACATGTTAATTAGGTAAACATGGGGAAGTTTAGAAACATAGATGTCAAGGGAACATTTGCATTTTGAATTAAACCAGCCTAGATTGTTTTCAAAGGAGGGGTGAAATGTGTCACCTAGCCAGGCGGAGTTTAGAAACAGTAGGCAGAATTTTTGCTTGGCAGGCAGGTGTGTGCCCAACCTGCTTGAGCGTAAAATAACGGGTGTTTACGTCAGCCGAGCGTGCTGCGTCAGCATGTACTTTCGAGATATTTCGCTCGGGGGGAGCGCAAGGGAGTGGAGGCAAGCCCGCCAGTAATTAAGAGGCCAGTTAAGGCCCTTGACACACCAATTGTCTCTGAATTTACCATCGCACAGGCAAAACGGGCAGACGGGCAGGCCACAATTTGCAAAAGCTCATCTGGGGCGGGATAAGAAGGATCAACAGCATTGTCAATGTGAGTAGTGAGGAGTTTTGGAGATCATGTGCTGCTGGTTGCTTATGTGAACTGGACAGCTTCATCTCGCTTCAGCGCTGCATTCTCTCATTTCTAGGCTTCATTGCAGGACTCATTGTTGCCTTCCAGGCCCCCGGAGGATTCAGACTGTGTGGGCCCTTCCAGGTATCAGACAACCTTCCATAACCCTGGTAATGGGGATTGTGGTCTCTGCTGGAGGCACCTCCCCTGAGGAGCTACAGAGGGGCAGAAGGGAGAGGAGGCCAGGTGTCCCAATGCAGCTTCCAGGGGAGTGACCTGTGGGAGGAGAGGTGCAGGCACAAGGGGGGCAGGGCCATCTGGCAGTCCAAGGCAGAAGGGGCCACAGAAGATGGCACTATCCTGCTGCCAGGGTTTACAGGCGGCGATGCAGCTATCTCAATATGTCCAAGGTGTAATGCCGAAGGAGGCTCTGCCTCTCGAGGATTGGGCCTGAGATCCAATGCCAGTGGCTCTGAAGACCACAGTGGCCCTCAACTTCTATGCCTCCAGCTCTTTCCAGGGTTCAGTGAGGGATCTGTGTGGAGTCGTCCAATCAGCTATCCACAGTTGTGTCAAACTGGTGACAGAAGCTCTGTTCAGGCATGCATTGACTTTCATTCATTTTCGCATTGATGAGGCCAGCCAGGCTGAGCGAGCCAGAGGCTTTGCAGCGATTGCTGGGTTCTCCTTTGTCCAGGGTGCCATCGACTGCACACGTGTGGCCATCAAGGCGCCAGTGGGAGAGCTGGGTGCCTTTGTCAAGAGGAAGGGATTCCACTTCATTATCGTGCAGATAGTATGTGAACACAAGTTGCAGATTCAGCAAGCTTGTCAAAGTACCCTGGCAGCTCCCATGACACTTACATCCTGAGACACTCCCAGGTGCCAAGGCTCTTCAGTGCTCCAGCCCAACTGGATGGATGGGTGCTGGGTGACACGGACTATCCCCTGAAAAGGTGGCTCATGGTACCTCTCTGCCCCCCAAGAACAGAGGCCATGCAGCAGTACAACCGGAGCCATGCCTCCACAAGGGTGGTGATAGAGAGGACCATTGGTGTTCTGAAGATGCGCTTCTGATGCCTGGACTGTTAAGGGGGCGCACTGCAATACCTCCCCCCAGAGCAGGTGTCGCTGATTGTGATTGCATGCTGCGCTCTGCACAATCTGGTACTGGCAAGGGGGGACCCAGTGGAGGAAGAGGATGTTGACGCAGTTGCACAGGCAACAGATGATGAGTCCAGTAGTGAGTCCAAGGACGAGCACAGTGAGGAGAAAGCTGAGAACATGGACGCTGACCTGGGTAACCTGCAGGGAGGCATGGGCACCTGGGACACTTTCATCCAACGCTCCTTCAGCTAGCCTACCAAATAAGAACCATCACCACACACCAGGGCTGCAGGCTCCAAAGTCAGTCTCAGAGGGGACCATTTCCTTGGCCACTAACATACACTCTATGCCTGTGCAATAAAGTTTGAAGAGACACACATCCATCATTACATAATGGCCTATCCTGCACCTACGGGACAAATGAAGCATACAGAGGTTAATAGCACAAAATAAAATGTCATTTAATTTTGCATGTGACACATTGCTGAACTAAACATTAATCGGTGTTGTTTATCACACCATTAAAAAGGTCAAAGCAAAATGGGGGAACAAAATATCACCCGTGGTAAGCCCGTCTTGTGCTTAAGGTGCTTTACATTTATGTTTGCGGGTGCTACATCTAGATGCTTCCCCCTCGCTGGCACTGACATTGGTGACAGCCTGCGGACTCTGCTGTCTTGTTGGCCTTGGTGACCTTGTCAGTTGTTCTCTGGCTTGTGGGGCCTGTGATGGCCCTGCCTGGGAGGGAGCGGCCAGTGCTACGGCTGACGTCTCCCCCATCATTGCAGCCTCATCAGATGCCACGGTCACTGGCAGAGGGGCGGAGGAGCTGCTGCCGCCGTCATCCGGAGTGCCCTGAGAGGAGCCTGTAGAGACGACTGGTCACTTTGGACCTCCCTGCTCACCTTTGATGGATGGGCACCTAGCTGTGACACTGGGTGCCCAATCCATCTCCCACACAGTGACCAGCTGAGGTCACTGCTGGTGTGTGAGCTTGCAGGTCCGAGTGCATCCCCAGGGACCCTTGATTCTGTCCCTAGAGTAGCCTCTCCATGAGAGTTGCCACTCTCTCCATGGAGGAGACATTGCACTCGGCCATGAGGGTCAACGCAGTGATCGTGCTCCGCAGGGACTCCTCCCAAACGGAGACTGTGGTACACATTCCCTCATGTATCTCCACCAGATCTTCCTGCACAATCCAATGGACTTTCAGCATCTGCTGCCTAATGGACAACTCCAGAGGCCCATCATCAGCTATAGACTGAGCATTGTCCTGGCCTCAAGCAGTCCTCCAACTGCCGCCGCCCTAGGCACTCTCTGCCTCCGCCTGTACCTCAAGCGAATGTGAAGTGCCCTCACCAATGTGCACCGAGATACCAGACGGCGATCTTATGCCCACTGATGTGCTGGTATCTGCGGAAGTGCCTGCTTGATAGAGCAGGTGTGACACATGTGCATGGTGAGCATGGTGGTCCTCTGGGTCCTCCTATGAACGCCTGTTGGTGAACCTAAAAGGGAGAAGAAGGAGATGTCATTAGTTTAAGTCATGACACTGTCACTGTGCATGCCAGGCCCTCTGGTGAGACAACAGAGATCTGCATCATGGTGCCCTCATCTTTCGATTATCAATGGGGACTCCAGGTTCGAGGCTCACATCAATATAGAGACTACACTAGAATGGTTGCAATATCCGACATTCTCACCTCAGGGCACTGCACTCTTATCTTCGTCTGACACCCCAACCTCACCGCGACCGGTTGACCGAGGTGTATGCTGCCTCTTGAGTTCCAGGGCTTTCTGCTTATAGCGGATGAGGATGAGGAGGTGTGGGGGTCCTCCGTCAGTTTGCGACCTCTCAATATTTTATGGAATATCTTCTGAGAGGATAGAGGAGCATTGATTAGTCCACTCTGTACCTGCAGTGCCATTGCAGCCTGGCCAACCCCACTTGAAGAACATCTCACAGGGCACATCTGATTTGTGCCCTCGAGCTGCAAGGCACTCAGTCCAAGCAGCCAGGGCTCACCCCCTTGGCCAACTCCGGTGTCATTGACAGTTGCCACTCACATTCTAACACCCCTGAGGTCCAGGGGTGGGGTGGTGGTTAGCCCTTAACTGCTCTCCACACTGACCCATGCTAACATGGTACTCACCCTTCCTGGGCGCAGCAGATCATTGAAGCGCTTCCGACACTGCACCCATGTGGGCCTCACCACATCGTGGCTGCTCACCCTGGATGCTATCTTCTACCAGGTCTTCTTGGTGAGGTGCAGAGGCCTCCTCTCCCCGTCTCTGGGGACAAGGGTGTCCCTTCTGGCAGCCACCTCCTCCAGGAGGGCTGCGAGACACTCGTCAGAGAAACATGGGTCCGACTGCCTCGCCCACCTGCTCTCCTGCCTGCCATGTCCAACTGCATTGGAATCTATCGAGGGTACAGGAGACTTCCTTCCATGGCAGCCTTCCAGTGACTGCCTGGGCCGCTTTTGAATACCATAGGTGGGATGAGGCTTCATGAGAGTTTTAAAAAATTTAATAAAAGTTTGATTAAAAGTGATGGACATGTCCCAACTGGGACATGTCAAGGAAATTTTATTTTTGTACATTGACCATTTTTAAATTTGGCGCCGATCTCCCTGAGGCAGCACTTAGCCTCAGGGAGATGAGTGTGCTCTTTCGCGCACATGCACGAAAGAGCGCGCTCTTGGCTGAGGGAATCCCCCCCCCGCCCGCACAGGGAGGGCATAGCTGGGCGGGCCTTAATTGGCCTGCCCACGTAAAATGGCAGCGCTCATGCACTTCCCCCCCTGACGGGGGGAAAATTCTTCCCTGTGTGTCTCACAGTTGCCTTAACGAAAGTGTAACTGGGAGTTAGATTGATTAGAGGATTTAGAAGTTATCATAGTAGTAATTTTTAGATCTACGTATGTATTCAAAAATAATTTCTCTTATTAATACATGTTAATCTAGTTTGGTAAAACCTATTAGACTTGATGGTCTTATTACTACCGAGTTCAAGACACGGCCCTCAAAATTTATACAAATTGAAAATTAGCTGTGACAATTATTTCAGGTTTCCCTTTGGGATTTGAACAGCTCAGCATTTACCATCAGCTGTGTCATAACATAACAATATGCAAATTCAGCACATATCAAATAACTGTCAGCTAAATTGAACCGTAACTACAGTCAAACATATAACTGAACAAATCAGAGTATGTTTTGTTTAAATGTTTTCTGGCTTTTCCCCCATTGCAATCTTGAGCGCAACTATTCAAATGTTAGCAATATTTGTATTGAGTTGGCTGGCTTTTAAGATTCTGAATGTAGCTGGTTCCTGAGCTTATTGTGTAATGTGAAAGAATTAAACAAACCACTAATAAATTAAAATTTTATGTTTTCCCAAAATGTTGACAATTTTTGGAAAGATTTGAAGTGCAGTGTGGCAAGGCTATTACAACAATTGAGAAAACCAAAATACTGATAAACTTGGGAAGTCTTTGAAAGAGTAGAACACGAGGTTCAGTGCCCAAAACAAGATACTCTAGAAGATTTTTGCCAAGGCTCTGTAGAACTGAAGCATATTCCTTACTTGTGATTTCCAACTCCTCCAGTTAAGGGCTGACATTTCAGTAGCCTTTTTGATTACTTTATGTCGCTGTTCACTTGCTTTTAGCGATTTCTGTACATGGACTCCTAAATCGCTTTGCTCCTCCACAGTTCCTAGCCTCCCAACATTTTTCCCTGAATGTTTCTGGGTTTTTTAATTTCTGCCCTCTCTTGAAATTTTATTAAAGTAGTTGATTAAAATTACAAATTAGCAGATTCATGCTTACCTCATTAAAGAATACGTTATTAAATAAATTATGCATGTAACCTGTCAGAATAGCAGGATCCATCTGTTATTATGGAAAATGAACTAACAGAAACATCTCAAGTAGGGGGCTGTTCTGTGGTTGCTATGTGTTGTGTTCTATATTTGTGTTATTGAGGCCAAGGTATGAAAATTCATCTTTAAGTCTGGTATTGTTTAACAAATACAGCCATACTCATGATAATGCATGGCAGCAGTATAACCAGCATTTTGCCGCACACTCCAGAAGCAAAATCTACATAGTGTATTTGAATAGTGTGAGTTGCCATCTTATTCATTGTTACTTGATTATGCTTTGACCTTGAATGCTCTGATACATTGCTTTCCTTGCTGTTGATATACTGTGATTTTATCTTAAGTCAGATTTGTAGATATTACAAAATTACCAATGAGCGTTTTAGCATTTTTAACCAAACCTACAATGACTGTGAACGTATTAGTTTTGGGAATGGTTTAGTTGCAGTGTTGGGTTAGCAAAGATAATATAAATTTTAAATAGTTGATGGAATAATGCTGAAAGGAAATGGAGAAGATTTCTGGAATGTGCTACACCAGTACAGCTGATTTTACTGTTTCAAAATGATGAGAACTGATATCTGTTTTAATACAAGGTATATTGCTTTATATTTTAAACTCAAATTCTTGGTGAGTCTGTTGAGAGGTTTTTTAAAGATTGCTCATTAATTTTAGAAATAACTGTATAAGTAATGAAAATCATGAAATCCTGTTATTGTAGAAAATACTCCTTCCTTGTACAGTTTAGTGTTCGTCAACCCTTCATTGCTCGTCCTTATAGATTATGTATTATGGCCTTTTCTTGCTAGAATATAGTAATTGCTGTTCACTCTCTTCCCCCTTTATGCAGATTCTGTGTCCTACATCCCTGTTTAGTTCTGTGACACCTGGAACTAAGACTAGTGCAATGGAGCTTCCTAATTAGGAAGATACCATATGAAGTGCCTGGGCAGGGTTTGGGGGATGGGATAAGCCCCAGTGTGCAGCTGCTGATTATTTTGCATGGATGGCTGTAGAGAAAAGGGTGTTGTGCTGAAAGAGGTTGCTGGTTCTGGTAAGTGCAGATATAATTCACTACTGTCTTATATTATTTGTCTGTAGCATATAGATTTTTTATTAGAATATTCTGTTGCTGGTTGGGCTGTCGTGTAATAGATTTCAGCAGAAAATTGGCAATTTCTAGCTGCATTTTCACATCTATGATCTGATGTACTATCTGAGCTAGAGCAAGAATTATTGCCGGTGAATGAGTCCAGATCTTTACCTTATAAATATGAATGTGTATAATGCATTTAAAAACATTTTCTATTAGGCATGCTTACAAGGAATCACATATTATACGCACGTATTTTCTATAGAATATAAACTGCTGATAAAACAAAAGTCAGATTGTTCATAATCCATTTTAAGTTGCATACTGATAAAAGTATTTGAAAGAAATCCATCTTGCTTTTATTTAACAATGGGATTGATCTATTCCTATGAAGTTATAGATCAATCTGGTGGTAGCTGCAGTTGCCAGTTCACATCGTTGTCATGGTGATTGTACTATGAGCCTGAAATAATATAGCTGGATCTAGCTGACGCAGGGTATTGTCATTGAAGAGTTTGGGTTTGTGTCCTTCTGCACGTGGCTTATTTTTGACATGTTAAAGATTAATCTGAGTGAAAAAAGAGAAGCATATTGCATTAGATTTGTTAAACCTTTACCTGTTGTAATTAAGTATAGGTATTGACAGTTTAATCTTTTCTCCTGCTCAAGCAATTGCATTATGGGCAATATAATGACTTTGAGTTCTGAGGATCATATAATATTCTAATTATTTTTATAAAATGGGAGCATGCAACACACAGATGGTGCTGTAAAGATGAACATTCAATATGTAAAGCCAATAATTGTTTGATATAATTGTCATCAGCATTTGCTTCAATGATTTTCTAGGTGCATTAGGGAAAAACTAGACTATGCTACGGAAAGATATTGATATATCTGGCAAGTATATTGTGTTCAACAGCATCAACCATACTTGAAGGAAAATTATGAATTTAATAAAACAAAAGATTACTTGAGAGTTATCGGTAATTTTATGAAGTTTACATAATGATTTTCTTGAAAGAATTTTAAATGCTTTCGATTTTACAAGGTCTACCCATTTATTTTCACAGAAGTTTATAAAATTGTAGTCTCATAGCGGTACTTACAGTACTTATAATTTAAAAATGATCTCATATCCTGTTTTTAACAAAATGCAAGGTCAGCATAAATGAAGGTTTAAGTTGATGACCAAGCATTTGTTTCTTACATACGAACATATGTACATACAAATTAGGAACAGGAGTAGGCCACTCAGCCCCTTGAGCCTGCTGCACCATTCAATAAGATCATGGCTGACCCCACATTCCAGCCTACCCCTGATAACCTTTCACCCACCTTGTTAATGAAGAATCTATCTAGCTCTGCCTTAAAAATATTCAAAGACTGCCTTTTGAGGAAGAGAGTTCCAGAGACACACTACCCTCTGAGAGAAAAAAATTCTCCTCATCTCTGACTTAAATGAGCAACCCCTTATTTTTAAACAGTCACTCTTAGTTCTAGATTCTCCCACAACAGGAAACATCCTCTCCACATCCACCCTGTCATGACACTTCAGGATCTCGTGCGCCCGCATTTTTACTTAGCCCCCGATGGGGGGGGAAAATCCTGCCCCAGATGCGGTCTTACCAGTGCCCTGTACAACTGAAGCATAGCTTCCCTACTTTTGTAATCAATTCCCCTTGCAATAAACAATAACATTCTATTAGCTTTCATAATTACTTGCTGTACCTGTATACTAGCCTTTTGTGATTCATGCACTAGGGTATCCATGTCCCTCTGAATCTCAGAGCTCTCCAATCTCTCACCATTTAGATAAGAAGGTTTTTTATTCTTCTTGCCAAAATGGACAATTTTACATTTGCCCACATTATACTCCATTTACCAGATCTTTGCCCACTCACTTAACCTATCTATGTCATTTTGTAGACTCTTTATGTCCTCTTCACAATTTACTTTCTTACCTATCTTTGTGTCATCAGCAAATTTAGCAACTATACCTTCGGTCCCTTCAGCCAAATCATTTATATAAATTGTAAAAAGTTGAGGTCCCAGCACTGATCCCTGTGGCACACAACTCATCGCATCCTGCCAACCAGAAAAGACCCATTTATGCTAACTCTCTGCTTCCTGTTCGCTAGCCAATCTTCTATCCATGTCAATATGTTACCCCCTACACCATGAGCTTCTGTTTTCCACAATAACCTATGATGTGGCACCTTATCTATTGCCTTCTGGAAATCTAAGTACAGTACATCCACTGGTTCCCCTTTATCCACAGCACATGTGACTCTTTCAAAGAACTCAAATAAATTGGTTAAACATGATTTCCCTTCACAAAACTATGTTGTCTCTGCCTGGTTTCCTTGAATTTTTCTAGGTGCTCTGCTATAACATCTTCAATAATAGCTCCTAACATTTTCCCTATGACATATGTTAGGCTAATTGGCCTGTAGTTTCCTGTTTTCTATCTCCCTCCCATTTTGAAGAACAGAGTTACATTTGCTACTTTCCAATCTAATTGAAACTCCCCTAAATCTAGCGAATTTGGGAAAATTAAAACCAATGCATCAACTATTTCACTAGCCACTTCTTTCCAAGGGTGAAGTCCATCCAGACTTGGGGACATGTCAAACTGCAGCCCCAACAATTTGCTTAGTACCACTTCCCTGGTGATTGTAATTTTCTTGAGTTCCTCCCTCCCTTCCATTTGCTGATTTACAGTTATTTCTGGGATGTTACTTGTATCCTCTATAGTGAAGACCAAAGCAAAATACCTTTTTAATTCATCTGCCGTCTCCCTACTTTCATTATCAATTCCACAGATGCATTTTCTATAGGACCAATGCTCACGTTGTTAACTCTTTTCTTATTTAAACATCTCTTACTCTCTGTCTTTATATTACTATCCAGCTTTCTCTCATAATCTAATGTTTTGCTGTTCTTTATATTCTTTGCCATCTTCTGACCTAACACCCGCCTTTGCGCAATTATATGCTTTTTCTTTAAGTTTGATACTGTCTTTAACTTTTTTAGTTAATGACGGATGGTGGGCCCTCCCTTTGGAATTTTTCTTCCTCATTGGAATGCGCCTATTCTGTGTATTCTGAAATATCGGAAATGCCCCTTTTAATGTCTGTTTCTTCCAAAGTATTGTGGAAATGATAGTTGGAGTTCTCATGGCTTTCGTATAGTGTTTAGAATGTTATTACATTTACATTTTATTTTTGTTAATCTTTGATCAAAATATCTATTACATTGAACATCTGGATTCACTTTCTAACATTTCTGTGGTAGGTTTAGAAATACCAGGCTTATTTTCATGTAAACATTAGAAATTAATTTAGTTTTTATAGGAATTTTTAAAAGTTCTAAAATTTTATAAGTATTTATACTACAGTGAAAACTGATTAATCCACCATAATAGCAGATAATCATGAACCCCATAAATTACCATACACAACCTTTGCTATGCCTCTCCTCATCTGTCTGCATTTGTCTTCCCAGACAAATTTCATCAATGCTACATTTGCTAGCAAAATTAACTGGTACTACAACAGCTAATCAAAGCCAATCGGCAGATCATTTTTCCACACACCTATTCAGCATCCTTGCTACAGACCTGAGAAAACTCACCAGCAATGTTCCCACTAGATCCTTTCAGCTACATAAGTAAAGATGTAGGCATTTGACATTCATGTCCAGTGATCTGATTGTCAGTCACCACATTATTGATTTTAAAAATGATACAGTTTTCTGTTTAAAATATGCCTACTAATGACTGAACCATCGATTACAGAAGGAAGTTACTGGGCCCATCGTGCCTGTACCGGCTCTTTGTAAGAGTTATTCAATTCATACCACTCCCCTGCTCCTTCCTCTTAGCCTTGCAATTTTTTTCCTCTTCAAACATTTATCTAATTTCCTTTTGAAAGTTCTTCCTGTGATTGCTTCCATTACCTTTTCAGGTAGTGCAATCCAGATTATAACAACTCATTGCATTTTTTTCCCTCATGTTGCTTCTGGTTCTGTTAACAACTATCTTAAATCTGTGTCTGACCTTTCTGCCACTGGAAACAATTTTTCCTTATTTACCCTATCAAAATCTATGCCTCTATCAAATCTCCCTTAACTTTCTTTGCTCTAAGGGGAACAACTCCAGTTTCTCTCGCCTCTCTATGTAACCAAAATCTTTTATCCTTAATATCAACCTGGTAAACCTCTTCTGCATCTGTCTAAGGCCTTGACATTCCTCCAAAAATGTGATGCTCAGTATTGGACATAATGCTCCAATTGGAGCCTAACCCTATTTTATAAAGATTTAGCATAATAGATGTGTTCAAATGCCAGGCTCTGCATTGTTTTAAAAACTGGCCACTACCTGAGACCAGCACAACAGATGCTGCCAACGTAGAGGTGAACAAATTAAGTAGCTAGGAGACAGTGGTTGGCATTGGGAACATTCTTCATTGGCTGTCTTTGTTCTTTGGTGTCATAGCTGTAGTTATGCATGTGGTGGGAAGATCTGTGTGATAGTGCAGGAACCGTTCAATAAGCTGTTATTTTGCCAAATAGTCTTTATCAGGAGAAGCATGCAGTAAATGACAACAAAATTCCAAAAGTTCCAACTCTACTGGTCTCTCACTAAATGCAAAAATTCCTCCAGATAATTAAAAATGTAGATTGTATGACTATAGATAATAAAGGCTGTATTGTAATTTTAATGTTCTATTAATACACAATGTTAAATGTCAGACTTATGGTGAACATCACACCTTAGAAAGGGTACAGTGGCTTTGCAAGGGGCAGGATTTTCCATTTTGTGTCGGGACCGCAATGCTGGGGTGAAATGTGAATCCTGAACTCCACCGTGCCATGAACAGTCGCCTGATTTCGATTTTTCCTGGATTGGTCAAGTAGTGACCAAAGGGTGGGCTCGCCAAATATTAAGGCTGATGAGCTCATCTTCGAAGATGGAGGGCCACAGGAGGCCAGCGATGTGAAATTATGCACCTGTCTGGCTCCATTTCTGCCCCCATTGGCCTCCAAAAATTATATTCAAGGGGTGTGGTGCAGATTCACAAGGCCCCGAGAGTTACAGCATGAGAAGAGATTATAAAAACTGCATTCCTTAGAATATAGAAGGTTAAAGGGTTATTTGATTGAGTTCTTTAGGATTTAGGTAGGTTAGCTCGCGAGAAATGTCTTCCTCTGAAGCCAGAAACCTAGGACAAGTGTCATAACTTTAAATCAGAGTCGGGCCATTCAGAAGATAAGTTAGCACACAGCTCTTCACAGAAGAGTGCTACAAGTGTGGAACTCTTCAAAAAACAACAGATGTTAACTCAATTAATCATTTAAAATCTCAGGTTGATAGTTTTTGCTCACCAAGAATACTAGGGAATATGGAGTCAAGATTGGTGGAAGGAGTTAGGATATAGATCAGCCATGACCTCATTAAATGACAGAACAGACTCAAGGGACTGAATGGCATAGTCCTGTTCCTATGGCCAGGATTTACTGGTCGGTGAGCAGGAGGTGGGGCCCGCTCACCGCATGTAAAATGATGCAGGATGACGTCGGGTGGAACTCCCGACGTCACCCCGCCCCATTTAAATTTTCAGGTAGGCGGGGGCTCAGCAGAATCAGTTGTGCGCCTGCCGACCTGTCAATGGCCAATTGAGGCCATTGACAGAGTCATTAAAGTAATTAGTGGACCTGCCCGTCCAACCTTAAGGTTGGCAGGCAGGCTGGGAGCCCTGGCAGGCATTAGAAAAAGCATGAAACCTCATCCACAGGCGGGATGAGGTTTCATGTAGGTTTCAAAAAATGTAATAAAAGTGTATTTGAAAGTGATGGACATGTCCCAACTCATGTGACAGTGTCACATGAGGGGACATGTCAGGGAATTTTTTTCTATTTTTAAGATTTTTTATTGTGCAGCCGATCTCCTTGAGGCAGCACTTAGCCTCAGGGAGATGAGTGCGCTCTTTTGTGCGCATGTGCGAAAAAGCGCACTCTTGGCTCAGGGAACCCACCCCCCACCCCCACCCCCACCCCCACCCCTGCCTGCACAGGGAGCGCATAGCACTTCCTTGTGGACATCACGCTGGACGGGCCTTATTTGGCCCGCCCACATAAAATGGAATCGGGGGCGCTGATTGGAGGCGTGCCTCCATGCGCCCGTTCCTAAACATCCCCCCCAACTGGGGGAAAATTATGCCCTAGATTTCTAGAATTAAATTTATTAACCACTATCATATATTAACATTATTGAAATTTATGTATTTTCCCACATACAAGTGCACATTTAAAAGTTATCAGCTGTACAATGTGCCATATTGCACCTGAATGAAATACTGACATTGCCATATTTTTATTGAAAAATATTATGCTGTATATTGATCCCGGTAGGCACTGTTGACATTTAAAGAGAAATTCAAACAAGCAGTGGTCAATTGAAAGAAATTAAACTGCAAGATTTCATGGTTTAAAATAAATGAATTTTACTGTACAAAAAACAAGTAAAGCAAACGCTACTAAATAAATACTGGACTGTATTTTACGTGCCCCCACTGAGTATGTTTTGGGTGGGGGGGGCAAACAAAATAGGGCGGGTGCCCAGCCCACCACCTTCCCACCCACCCTCAAGTTTGCCCCCATAATACAGGTGGGGAGGGGGGTGGATGGGCACCAAAATTGGCAGCCTGCCCACTATATTCAAATAAGTAATCAACAGCCAATTGACCCTGATAATATGCTGTCTGCACCATAAAATGTTTGGCATGGGCAGCTGGGCAGGAGTGGGCAGCCCGATTTTTAAAAAAATAAGTTCTCCAAAGGGTGGAAGGAAGAGGGTGTTCGCAAGTTGGGGGCTGCCCTTTGCCGATCTTGAGGCGGCCCCCCTCAAGAGTGAACCCCTCCTTCTTTCCTACCCACCCACTGCCTTAAACCCACCTTCTCCCCCCAACCCTGTTCACTCCCTGACCTGCTCAAACCCTCCCTGCCCAAGATCCTGGACTTACCCGCTATGGGAATCCATGGGCCGCCTTTATTCTTCTCCTAAGGTCCTAGCAGCTGCTACTGACACGCCCTTGGCGCTGCCAGGACTGATGGAGCTGCTAGACAATTGGATTGGCCTGCAGCTCCAACGGATGGGACTTCCTCTCCAGTGAGGGGTGGAAGTCCCACTTGGCCCTCGTTTAGCCATGCCACAGTGCTTTATGGTTGCGGGGCGGGTCGGCAAGAAGCTTGTCGGCTCCATGCCAGCTCTGCTTCTGGAGAGAGTGGGGGTGAGCCGTCTGCTGCCCTGTATTAATCAGCCCACCGTCTTAGGTGAATAATTATACTTTACATTAAAAAGTATAAAAACAAACAACCACGTATACCTTAGGCGAAAGTTCTCAACTGAATCTCGCCTTTTTCCTTTTACTTCTCCCAGAAAATCTTTGGCTACTTATCAGGCACTTGAAGCTTCCTTCGCTTCCTGGGACCAAACCAAAGTGCCACAGCTCTTAGGAATCCACTTTGATTTATCCTCAGTGTTCAGCTATTCCCTGAGGTATGAAATTTCACGGGGATTCTTCCATTAGCTTTTGACTAAGCAATCCTCCAACATTTCTTCCAAACTTCATGACTGTGGACTTCTCAGCTTAAACTTAGGCTTCACTGTAATCTCCAAACTAACTGCTTTGTGCCTCCACCTCAGAAATACCCCCGATTTCTGATCGCCCTTGTGCTTCTATTTCACAGCTGTTTTCCAACACTTAGCAGATTCTTTCTTTCTCTGCCTGCTGACCAATCGACTTGGGTGCTTTCAGCTTCAACCTCAAAGACCTTCTGGAAAAATATCACAGACAACTTTCCAGAGTCCCAACCAAGGTTCCACCCTGAATTACTCATCTCTACAACAATAGATGTTAGTTGAAATGTTCGGTAGATTTTTAGATTAACTTATAGCTTTAAAATGAAACATTTTGATGCTGGGACTCACCTGAATAATTTAAATTTCTAATGAAGTCAGGGCATTCCTTCTCAGATTTACAGTTTGCAGTTCCCCAACTGAATGAAGGCCACCTGCTGTTTTTATGGCTTTCACCCTCTTAACTCTGACCTCAAAAGTACACATGGAACCCTTTGAACTGCTGTCATTTGAGGTGTTCTGGCAATTTCTAAAGTCCAGCATTTTAATTACTTTACCCTTATAAATTTAATCTTCCAAAAACTAAAAATTACCTCTAAAATATTAGTAAGAACCATGATCTGCATGGTTTTGACAGCTGCCATTGATTAATAATGACAGCTTTGTTAAAAGGAGTATTTTCCATAATTCTTTACAGAAAATGATCGATGGTACAAAGAGTATTTTCCATAATTCTTTGCAGAAAATGATCGAGGGTACAAAGCTAAAAAATAATTAATCATACTCTTGTTATGAAGCTTCAACATTATTTTGAAATCTGTCATAATACCTCATTTTTAATATGCCTTTGCTAGTGCTCAAATAAGAAATGGGGACAATATTGTGCTGTAGACTAGACTAGTGTCAGATGGAGATATACTGAAACTACCAATAATTTATCTCATCAGTAATAACTATTGCTGCAAGTGACCTACAGCTCACATCTCTGCGATTCAACAAGAAGGCTCACCACCACAACCTTTTCTGGACAATTAGCGATGAACAATAAATGCTAGTATTACCAGCACCGCCAATATCCTCAGAATTAATATAAAAACACAATTTCAGGTGTGACAAAAGAGTTTGCTAAAGGAAAGCAAATAGAATGTTATCATTTATTGCAAGGGGAAATTCAATGCAAAAGTAGGGAGGTTTTGCTTCAGTTGTACAGGGCACTAGTGAGACTACATTTGGGCCAGGATATTGAGGTCGGCGAGCGGGGGGGCGGGGCCTGCTCGCCGACGTAAAATGACGTGGGATGACGTCGGGCGGAACTCCTGCCGTCACCCCGCGTCATTTAAATTTTCAGGTTGATGGAGGCGCAGCCGAATCAGCTGGGCACCTGCCAACCTGTCAATGGCCAAAAAACTAATTCGAGTAGTTAATGGATCTGCCCGTCCAACCTTAAGGTCGGCGGGCAGGCTGGGAACCCTGGTGGGATGAGGTTTCATGAAGGTTTTAAAAAATTTAATAAAAGTTTGAGTAAAAGTGATGGACATGTTCCAACTCGCGACAGTGTCACATGAGGGGATATGTCAGAGAAATTTTATTTTTGTGCATTGACCATTTTTGAATTTGGCACCGATCTCTCTGAGGCAGCACTTAGCCTCAGGGAGATGAGTGCACTCTTTCGCGCACATGCGCGAAAGAATGCACTCTCGGCTTAGGGAATCCCCCCCCACTTGCACAGGGAGCGCATAGCACTTCCTGGCGGATGTCACTCTGGGCGGACCTTAATTGGCCTGCCCATGTAAAATGGCGGCTCGCCCCCGATTGGGGGCGCCGATCGGAGGCGCGCCCGCACGTGCCCACTCCTGCACATCCCCCCCATCGGGGGGAAAATTATTCCCTTGGAGTACTGTGCACAGCATTGGCCACCTTATTTAAGAAAGGATATAAATCTGTTGGAAGCAGTTCAGAGAAGGTTTACCAGGCTAATACCTGGAATGGGCGGGTTGTCTATGAGGAAAGGTTGGACAGGTTAGGCTTGTATCCGTTGGAGTTTAGAAGAGTAAGAGGCGACTTCATTGAAACATATGAGATCCTGAGGGGTCTTGACAGGGTGGTTGTGGAGAGGATGTTTCCTCTTGTGGAAAAATCTCGAAGAGGTCACTGTTTAGAAATAAGGGGGTCGCCCATTTAAAACAGAGATAAGGTGAAATTTTTTCACTCAGAGGGTTGTGAGTCTTTGGAACTCTCTTCCTGAAAAGGTAGTGGAAGCAGAATCTTTGGGCAGGATTTTCCTGTCGGGGAGTGGGGCCCGACGCGTAAAATGATGTGCGGTGATGTCGGGTGGAATTCCTGACATTACCGTGCCCCATTTCAATTTTCAGGTAGGTGGGGGCTCAACAAAATAAGCTGTGCGCCCACCGACCTGTCAATGGCCAATTGAGGCCATTGACAGAGTCATTAAACTAATTAATGGAGCCGCCCATCCAACCTTAAGGTTGGCGGGCAGGCCAGGAGCCCTGGCGGGAATTAGAAAAAGCATGAAACCTCATCCACTGGCAGGATGAGGTTTCATGTTGGATTTTAAAAATTTAGTAAAAGTTATTTAAAGAATTATGGACATGTCCCAACTCATTTGACAGTGTCACATGAGGGGACATGTCAGGGATTTTGTTTTCAATTTTTAATATTTTTGACAGTAGAGGCGATCTCCCTGAGGCAGCACTTAGCCTCATGGAGATGAGTGCGCTCTTTCGTGCACATGGGTGAATCTCAGGTTTCGGGATGCCCCCCCGCCCGCACAAGGAGCGCATAGCAGATGTCACGCTGGGTGGGTCTTAATTGGCCTGCTGACGTAAAATGGCGGCGCGCCCCCAATTGGGGGCACCGATCAGAGGCGCACCTCCGCGTGCCTGCACTTCAACTTCACCCCTGACGAGGGGAAAATCCTGCCCTTTCAATATTTTTAAGGCAGAGATGGATAGATTCTTGGTAAGCAACGGGGTGATAGGTTATCAGTAGTTGTTGGGATGCAGATTTCAGGTTACTATCAGATCAGCCATGTTCTTATTAAATGGTGGAGCCTACTCCTGCTTCTTGTTTGTATGTTCGTATGTACTACAGACAAAGGCTGAAACTTCCAAGCAGCGGCAATGCTGTGTGCATTGCTATTATGTGTGCAGATTCTCCCAACCCGACACTGCTGCACATTTCTTCTGGGACCTTGCAATTCCAGTTATCAAAGAAATGCCCAGCATCCCCTGGAGAACCCCATTGGAGTGGAGTAGAGTTGGTGGAAGAGAAGGCACCAGCTGCCGTATTCTGGTAAATATTTAAAGGTCCACTCTTTTAATGAATGTTAGTGAATGGGTGAGTGAGTGAATGGGTAGGTAGGTGAGGCAGGTAGGGTGGGTGAGGTTGGTAGGTGCGTGTGTGTAGGTGGGCAGGATGGGGAGGTGGGTCGGTGGATTGGTGGGTGAAGTGGGCTCTCAGTCAGGCCTGGGCTCTTATAAAAGGAATATGAGTGAATTTGTTTACATAGGTACAATGAAGTTTTGACTTTGCTTGATTGACATCTCTATGAGTTTATAATAAGTTATTTTTTCTGTGATTTATTTTATCAATGTTTATTTGCACAAGGCTAAGAGGTGTCAAGTGCTTAAAACTTCTGTTATTGATACTTGAATGGTCTGATTGATTGACACTTCTATAATGTTGTCAGAACAGCTGCCTTTTTTCAAAAAATTATGAATTGGTTGTATTTTCTAAGCACATGCCATTATTACTATAGGGTTCATTGGTTCTGTACATAATATATACTGAGTGAATGGGCATGGAAGGGCCATGAGTTGACATTGAGGGTATAAGGGGCAATTGGGGATAGATGGGGGCATGAATTGGCATGGGGCGTGGGGGTGGCATGGGGAGTTGGTGGGATGTGATGGAGTATGAGGAGTGAGGGCTAGAGGACCTAAAATGTAACCAAACAACTGGGCCAAAATCTCAGAGAACTGAGGCGGGCCTTTTGACCAGCCCACCTCGGCTGTCGGCTGCCCCTGTGGCTGCCTACAAACTGCTTCCTGGTGCAGCAGGCCCGACTCTTTCCCACCTTTGCTTCCCTGGAGCGAAAATAGACGCAAAGGGGAACTTCAGACTGAGATGGGTCTGCCGAGTCTGGAAATATGCCAACTCAAGTTACCTGCCTCAGTAGCGAAAATCTAGCCCATGGTGAGGGGCTCACCACTTACTGCATATAAATACATGAGGCTGGTGATGGATGGATGGTTTGCCAGGGTTGGGAGTAAAGAAAATTTTCCCTGTGATGAAAATAGCCAGAATGATGGAGCACTCAGATTCTTGTCTCCTGCTGGCTACTCACAGATACAGGGTGTCATCAACTACACACACCTGGCAATCTTGAGTACCCCCAGATCAACCAGGAGCATTCATCAATTGCATAGATTTCATTGCATTAATGTTGTACTGACGTGCAACCACGAGAAAATGTAGGTATGCGCCAGCTTCCCTGGGAGCTCCTAGGATGCCTTTATGCTGCGGCAGTCCAACATCCCTGACTTGTTTAGATCTGGAAAAAGCCTTAAGGGAACACTGCTAAGCAACAAAGTTTGCCTCATTCAAACCTAGCTGATCATTCTTATGAAGAACTCCACTAGTGAATACGGAGCACCACAATGTGAGCCATGTTACAACTAGATGTAATATTGGCATGTTCAAGATGCACTTTCATCTTCTGGAGACAGATCTGGAGGGGCCCTTCAGCACTTGCCAGTGAGTGTCCCTAGGTGAACTAGTGTTGTTGCATTCTGCACAATATAGCTCGACAGTGAGGACCAGAGGTGCAGAGAAGCTGCTCAGCACTCCTCATCTGACGATGTTTCCAATGGAGAGAAGGAGGAGGAGGAGGAAGAGGAAGATTAGGTCCTAAACCCTGGACCATCATATAGTTGCTCATGATGTTCTATTAGCTCGAAGGTTCAGTTAGTCACACACTGGAAGAAAGTAACTCTCATGTTCCCTGGCTCCACCACTCAAGCAGTTCTGTGACCAACCATCCATCAACCCGTTACACATGCACCAGTCAATCTCAATTACTTCATGTCTTCACATTCTTCACCTTAATAAGTAAAACTTAATAAGTAAAGGTAATTACAAAACATTTTAATATGCATAGAATGTGCACGCCGTCAGTGAAATACAAATCCGTTATTTTCCTTCCCCGAGCTCTCCTACATTATGCAAAGTCTGTGGCTTCAGCAGAGGTACAGGTGTTTTGTGTCTTGCTTTGCCTCCTTTAGCACTTGCAGCTGATGATTTCTGAGTGTTAGAGCCCATGAGAGCCCGATCAAAGACTGCTCCATCTGCATATGTGCAGGGGCAGACTGGGCCAACGGGAGAGGAAGCAAACTGGTTGAGGTGCATATACACTTTGAATGGAGTTTACATCTCTTTTATCGCCATCATCAGTCTCCTAGGTCAGTGATGCATCACTCCTATCACTTTACAGAGCCACTTAAAGCAGATAAGTTACATACTGGGTTGGATTTTGTCATGGGGCAATGAAGCTGGTTCGAAGGCAGGTGAGTCAGCAAATTTGCACTGCAGCGTGGCGTGCCGATTGCTCGACGTGTTGGAACCTCTGTGGTGGCAGCCAATTGAGAAAGGTTGAGGATGCCGTCGGGATTATCCTGATGTTGGACTGGCTCCCCTGCTGAGTTGGAAGCCCAGTGTCAGTTTTGAGGCAGCCGCCTGGCAGCAAGCTGTAGGCGCATCAGGGTGTTATCTCAGTGGCCGCATGAAGGGGCTGCAAAAGTACAAAGGCTGCACCTAAGCCATAACCTATCTTGTGGAGGGGTTTGCTTTCTACACTGAAGACTCTATGAGCTGTAGGTCCTCCACAATTTAATATATTAAATAAGGTTTTTGAGGGTGACTGCATTTTAAGGTGCTGGCACACTCTCCTACCTACTTCAGCAGCACCTGCCTCTGTTGGTTCATTGCTATGGGCCTTCCTAATGGGCCTACCATCTTGAGAACCTCGATGGCTAGCAGAGATGGCCTTCTAATTGGCTGCTTTTGAGAAGATTCCAAATGTCAGTGCACCTCTGATCCACGCAGATCGGGACCCCAAATTGGTCCCAATGTCAGGATCTCAACAATGTAGGGAAAATTCAGCATTTTGTGAGCCTATCTGTCCTTTTGTTTAAGGCAGCAGAAATGCTGACACCCGTAGTTTGCATGCTTTGTGTATTGTGATTCAGGTTCCACAGAGGTGGTCAACCTTTCCATGGATAACGTCCTCATATTGGCCTACATCATAGGGATCCACATCCTCACTGCAATACTCTGCTGCTCACCTCTTAAGCTACTTCTAGCCGTGCAGTTTTTGTGATGACAACAGGATTTTTTTTTAACCATTATTGGGGTTTAGGAATGCCTTCCTCATCCTCACTGCACCCAGCAATACATCAAGGGATACCTTATAAAATCGGGGTGCAGCATTTACCCTCCTTGATTCCATTGTTACTTCTAATTATCAAATACAATTCACCCAACTCCTTCAATTTCTGTCTATGCATTTCTCCTTTAAATAGTACAGGTGAAATTATGTCATGAGGGTCTGCAACACGTGTGCCTGCTTATGCACGCTTGAGACACAAAAACTGCAAGTAAAATTGTATTGAGGCATCCCTTTTGAAGTCAGGTATTTTCACGGGTCACACAATCTTCCCTGTTTCATACATAGAAACATGAATAGAAAATAGGAGCAAGAGTAGACCATTCGGCCCTTCGAGCCTGCTCTGCCATTCATTATGATCATGGCTGATCATCCAACTCAATGGCCTGCTCCCGGTTTCTCCCCATATCCTTTGATCCCTTTCACCCCAAGAGCTAACTCCTTCTTGAAAACATATAATGTTTTGGCCTCAACTACTTTCTGTGGTAGCGAATTCCACAAGCTCACCACTCTCTGAGTGAAGAAATTTCTCCTCATCACAGTCCTAAATGGTCTATCCCGTATACTCAGACTGTGACCCCTGGTTCTGGACTCCCCCACCGTCGGGAACATCTTTCCTGCATCTACCTTGTCTAGTCCTGTTAGAATTTTATAGGTTTCTATGAGATCCCTCTTCATTCTTCTGAACTCTAGCGAATATAACCCTAACCGACTCAATCTCTCCTCATATGTCAGTCCCGCCATCCCAGGAATCAGCCTGGTAAACCTTCGCTGCACTTCCTCTATAGCAAGAACATCCTTCCTCAAATAAGGAGACCAAAACTGCACACAATATTCCAGGTGTGGTCTCACCAAGGCCCTGCCATACGGAAAAAGACCCGTTTATTCCTACTCTTTGTTTCCTGTCTGCCAATCAGTTTTCTATCCATCTCAATACACTACCCCCAATCCCATGCGCTTTAATTTTACACACCAATCTCTTATGTGGAACTTTGTCAAAAGCCCTGAAAGTCCAAATAAACTACATCCACTGGCTCCCCCTCATCAACTCTACTAGTTACATCCTTGAAAAATTCCAGTAGATTTGTCAAGCGTGATTTCCCTTTTGTAAATCCATGCTGACTCTGTTCGATTCTGCCACTGTTTTCCAAGTGTTCAGCTATTAAATCTTTTATAATGGACTCTAGAATTTTCCCCACTACCGACGTTAGGCTGACTGGTCTATAATTCCCTGTTTTCTCTCTACCTCCCTTTTTAAATAGTGGGGTTACATTAGCTACCCTCCAACCTGTAGGAACTGTTCCAGAGTTTATAGAATCTCGGAAGATGACCAATGCATCCACTATTTCTAGGGCCACTTCCTTAAATACTCTGGGATGTAGATTATCAGGCCCTGGGGATTTATCAGCCTTCAATCCCATCAATTTCCCCAACACCATTTCCCTACTAATACTGATTTCTTTCAGTTCCTCCATCTCACTAAATCCTGTGTTCCCCAATATTTCTGGTATGTTATTTGTGTCCTCCTTTGTGAAGACAGAACCAAAGTATGTATTTAGTTGGTCAGCCATTTCTTTGTTCCCCATTATAAATTCCCCTGTTTCTGACTGTAAGGGACCTACATTTGTCTTCACTAATCTTTTTCACTTCATATGCCTATAGAAACTTTTACAGTCAGTTTTTATGTTCCCCGCAAGCTTACTCTCGTGCTCTATTTTTCCCTTCTTAATCAATCCCTTGGTCCTCCTTTGCTGAATTCTAAACTGCTCCCAATCCTCAGGTCAGTTGTTTTTTCTGGCCAATTTATATGTCTCTTCCTTGGATCTAATACTATCTCTAATTTCTCTTGTAAGTCATGTTTTGGCCACCTTTCCTGTTTTACTTTTGCGCCAGACAGGAATAAACAATTGTTGCAGTTCACCCATTCGCTCTTTGAATGTTTGCAATTGCCTATCCACCGTCATCCCTTTAAACAACGTTTCCCAATCCATCGTAGCCAACTTGCGCCTCATTCCATCGTAATTTCCTTTATTAAGATTCAGGACCCTAGTCTCAGAATCAACCACGTCACTCTCCATCTTGATGAAGAATTCTATCATATTATGGTCGCTCATCCCCAAGGGGCCTTGCACAACTAGATTGCCACTTATTCCTTTCTCATTACACAATACCCAGTCTAGGATGGCCTGTTCTTTAGTTGGTGCCTCAACGTATTGGTCCAGAAAATCATCCCGTATACACTTACTAATTTGATTTACCCAATCTATATGCAGATTAAAGTCACCCATAATTACAGATGTTCCTTAATGCATGTGTTTCTAATTTCCTGTTTAATGCCATTCCCAACATCACCACTACAGTTTGCGGGTCTATATACAACCCCCACTAACATTTTTTGCCCCTTAGTGTTTCTCAGCTCTACCCATACAGACTCCAATTCGTCGGAGCTAATATCTTTCCTCACTATTGCGTTAATTTCCTCTTTAACCAGCAATGTAACTCCACTGCCTTTTCCTTTTCCTTTCTAGGATTCTTTCATGCCTACTATTGTCCTCACTCAGATCCCAGCTGTGCATTGATATCAATCGCAATTACTCCAATGCTCTTGTGGCTGGTCCCCCACCCTCTACGTTTCATAAGTTTCAATTGATTGAAAACCTTGTTTTCTAAGCTGCATCAAGTCCTTATTGTCCACCACCCTTGTCCTCGCTGTTCTATAGTGTCTCCTGATCGCACAGGTGACGTTTAAAGTTCCTGTCTATGTGATTAAATCCTTCCAGGGCCTCACCCTTTCCTAATTATCTTTTTTTTATTCATTCATGGGATGTGGGTGTCACTGGCTAGGCCAGCATTTATTGCCCATCCCTAATTGCCTTGAAAAGGTGGTGATGAGCTGCCTTCTTGAACCACCACAGTCCATGTAGTGTAGTTAGGCCCACAGCGCTGTTAGGAAGGGAGTTCCAGGATTTTGATCCAGTGACAGTGAAGGAATGGTAATATTATTCCAAGTCTGGATGATGAGTGGCTTGGAGGAGAACTTCCAGGTGGTCGTGCTGCCATGTGCCTGCTGCCCTAGTCCTTCTAGATGGTAGAGGTTGTAGGTTTGGAAGGTGCTGTTTAAGGAGCCTTAGTGAGTTCCTGCAGTGCATCTTGTAGATGTTACACACTGCTGCACTGTGCATCAGTGGTGGAGGGAGTGAATGTTTGTGGATGGGGTGCTTTATCCTGGATGGTGTTGAGTTTCTTGAGTGCTGTTGCAGCTGCACTCATCCAGGCAAGTGGAGAGTATTCCATCATAATCCTGACTTGTACCTTGTAGATGGTGGACAGGCTTTGGGGAATCAGGAGGTGCGTTACTCACTGCAGGATTCCTAGCTCTGACCTGCTCTTGTATCCACAGTATTTATATGACTTGTCCAGTTCGGTTTCTGGTCAATAATAACCCCCAGGATGTTGGTAATTGGGGATTCAGCGATGGTAATGCCCATTGAATGACAAGGGATGATGGTTAGATTCTCTCTTGTTGGAGACGGTCATTGCCTGACATGAATGTCACTTGCCACTTGTCAGCCCAAACCTGGATATTGTCCAGGTCTTTTTGCATTTGGACATGGACTCCATCAGTATCTGAGGAACCATGAATGGTGCTCAACATTGTGCAATCATCAGCGAACATCCTCACTTCTGACCTTATTATGGAAGGAAGGGCATTGATAAAGCGGCTGAAGATGGTTGGGCCTAGAACACTACCTTGAGGAACTCCTGCAGTGATGTCCTGGAACGGAGATGATTGACCTTCAACAACCACAAGCATCTCTCTTTGTGCTAGGTATGACTCAAACCAGTGGAGAGTTTTCCCCCTGACCTCACTGACTCCAGTTTTGCTAGTGCTCCTTGACGCCATACTCCGTCAAATGCTGCTTGGTTGTTAAGGGCAGTCACTCTCACCTCAGCTCTGGAGTTTAGCTCTTTTGTCCATGTTTGAACCAAGGCTGTATTTAAACTCCTCTGTTCCTTTGAATGTAGCCTCCTGTGCAATCTGCCCAACTTTCGTCCCATCATCGATGGGAACACTTTCTGCCATCTCGGGCCCATTCTGAAATTCCTTCCCTAAACCTCTACTCTTCACCTTACCTCTTCTTAAAACCCTCCTTAAAACCTACCTCTTTGACTGAATTTTTGTCGGGATTTGGAGGAACCCTTCAGTATGTGAATGGTCGCACTTCATTTTTTATCAGGAAATCTGATTTTCCTCTGCATACCTGACCCTGCACCATTTTCTTTTGGCCTTTTTGTCAGTTGGGAATGCCTAGTGTGCAAAATGCACATTCGATCTGCTGAGGACAGGTCTCCCATTTTAAATGGAGGATGAAAATCAGATTTTCTCCTGCACACCATTTTCGTCTGGTGGTGCAGGATTTTGGAAGCCCATTAAAAGCATGTCAGGCTTGCCAGTTTGTGAAAATAATGGAAAGCCTGCTGAGGAGTCTGGAACATTCTGAAAGGTAAGTGTAAAGTGTTTTCACAGCTCAAATGTCACTATTAGGTGATGTATTGTAATGTAGATGTGTTTTTAATGCAGTGACTCATCATAAAGATTTGTCCTTTAAAGTTAAGTTGACCCTAACATTGTGTATTTGTTTATATGCATTACGTGCAGTCCAATGGTAAAAGCACCATGATGCAGTGAAAAATGTATCAAAAAGCCCTGTCAACCTGTGCTGTCATGTTTTCTACTGTGATTTAAATTGCTCTGTCTGACTTAAAAAAGCCTGGTTTTGTCACTTTAAAAAACTCTAACCATCTGCTTCCCTGCATTGATTGACAAGCACTCTGCTTTAAAATTAAAATGAGCTCTTTCCTTCCCAGAGATCGTTTTCTGATCTCACCCCTTCAGGCATAAACTTTGCTGGGGCGGCTGGTTTTCTTGGGCAGCAGCACAGCCTGGATGAAGGGCAGGACTCCACCCTGGGCTATGGTGAGGGATCTATTGTTTGGATAGCTGTGGCCATTATCAATGCTTCACTGAGTTTCAAGTGCTAATGGGTTTCAGCACAGTAGGTATTCCATTCATCTGAGAATGAATGACAGTTTTAAGAAATTGTAATAACATATTGGTGTCTTTGATGTTGTTTCTAGTTTGTTAATACAAGCTAATAGGATTACAAGAAATACAAGTTGTTTTCCACTTGGCAGAAAGGATTTTTTTTAGTATTTACAATATGGAAGCTTTTATCAGATGGTAAGAGGTTCCTTTCTTTCCGAGGAATGTAACATATTTTTCATTGATATTGCACAGAATCTGAGTTCTGTACGTAGTGCATATTGGCTGAGTGGCTATGGAGGATATAGGAGGGCATAGGAGTGACATGGGTAGCATGGGTGATCTTGGGGCATGGAGGATCCATGGGGGGCATAGAGATATCATGGTGGTATCTGAGGGACATGAAGGATATATGTGGACATTTGGGGTGGCATAAGTATGGCATGATCTGAGGGGCCTGGGCTGGCATGAGGAGTGGGTGGGGGGCTGAAGAAGGTGAGAGTGAAGTTTAGGGGGCGTTGGGATGCTGTGTTGGAGAACTGAGATTGGTTTTCTAACTGGCCCACCTCAGCACCCACACTCGTCCTGCGCTGGTTCATAGCTCACAAACTGCATTGTGAACCTGATCCCAGTGTGAAGAGACTAAAATAGCATGTGACGTCACACATGGGTCAGGTGTGCCGTTTGCAAGCTGCATAAGTGTGCAGGTCAGGCTTTCCTGAGCCCAGGGGAAGATTAGGCCCCTTGAATCAGGTTTTTGGTCATTTCTCCTAATTGGTGTCTCTTCCTCTTGACATAAATTTTCCTACACCTCCATGACTTGGGATTTTTTAAATAATGTTAGATATACTGTATTTGGCATCATGCAAATTACTATTGTTGTGATCATATACACTTTTTCTATCACACCTCTTGATTGGGAAAGTCAAAACCGTAGTTATTCTGATCCATTTGAAACGTAAATGACACTATATAAGTGCAAGCTGTTGTTGTTATACCTAGAAGTTTGCTAAAGATAAACACATTTTTTGCTATCAGCTGCATGCTCCATAACCTTACACTGCAAAGAGGCCTCACTAAAGAGGCTAATGAGAAACAGTTGTAAAAGATGGGAGAACATGATGATGATGCTCCAAATGAGGCACAACCAACTCATTCGAATGATCAGACAGGGGGACAGCTTTGAAAACGGTCAGCAACATAGTTCCAAATAATTAAGCAAAATTACTAGAATCAAATTCTGAAACATTTTTGGTTAAGTATATCACAAAGGTAAAAGCTAATTGCAGACAACCTTGTTTTGCTTCTACTTTTAGATTGACAGCAATCGCATTAGTATAATCTCATGGGTAAGAGAAAATAAAGGAAATTAATTTTGGAATTTTGCTGCGTTGTTGCCAAGATGTGAAATCTTCATCTCAATTCTGCTAAAATTTAGGCTCCTCTCTCTCTCAGCGCTACTAACACTATTGCAAACCCCATAACCCCCCATTACCTTTATAATGCTGCTATAAGCCAAAAACTTTGGTCAGATAACAACTGCAAGGTGGTAAGGGAGTGGCAGCAGTGGCTGGGTTCCCTGGAGTTCCCTCTGAGTTTAAAATGTGACTTGATTTAAATTTGTTGCATGTGTTTCCCAGCCACAGCCAGCCAGATGGAAAGGCTGACTGGCTGTTGGTTGGGAAATCAGTTGGAGAATGGAACAGAGGTAAGTTGGACTTGGGTGGGCTGGGGGTTTGGCGTTTGGTCGGATTTGGGTAGGGTCAGGTGGGGGTGGCAGGGTGGATGCTCATCAGAAGTTTTGAAAACGCACTTCATAGATCTAGCCTTTCTTGCTTTCCTTCTGCTGTCGGGTTTCCGAGACCTGGGGTTAAAGGTAATATGCTTATTAAATTAAATGTAGTCGCCCTGCACTATAACATTAAAAGTAGATGTGGACACCCTGGGGGTGGGTTAGGGTTGGCTTTCAGATCTGAATCCATCCCCTGATTTTGCTCCCATCCCCCTGGCCACTGCCCATGGGGGTTTAAAATTACCTTCTTCGGGTTTCTAATTGCCAGGTACTTACCACTTGCATTTTGCTATCATCTGGGTATACATTCTGGGTTTCAATGAAGGATGGAATTGACGGCATACATAACAGCAGATAGTAATCAAGGCTACTAATTTGGTTTTCACAGAAAAATGAACAGATGCACAAAATTTGAGTTTAAAAATGCTGGTAAACGTCCCAGAATAACATAATAAAAGTGTGTTCTGAATTATTCAGCCACTGAATTTGTAGTCCTAATAACACATTGTGCATTTCATCTTTGTTGTTTGTTAAAAACAGTGTATACTCCTGTTCATTATGTGAGATTTTCCCATACGTTAAAAATAGCATAATACTTATTTTATCTCTATGAGCATGATGCAGCAATCCTTCTCATTTTTCATGAATTCTCTGCAGCCTACATTCCTAGTTCATCACCTTTACTCTGTTGTCCAGATCTTTACCTGATTCCACTTTTACCTTTCTGATCAGAGACAGATTATCTCTAGCAATGGCTTCTCTTCCCAATCCTGCACCATCACCTTTGGAGTCCAGCATGGATTTATCCTTAGCCTCCTCCTGTTCCCAAATATTGCCTCATCCACTGGCAAAGAGTCGACTTCCAGTTGTATGCCAACATCACCCAGTTTTCCACCACCTCTCTAACTTCTTAGCTGTCTCTATGCTGTCATTTTGTGCATCAACCAACAAAACAACACCTTGCATTTATTTCTCAATTTAACATAGTAAACGTCCTACAACATTTCACAGGAGCATTGCCAAACAAAATTTGACACCAACTCATGTTAGGTCAGATAACCAATAACTTAGTCACAGCAGCAGATTTTAACAAGTCATGGGTGAGCCTGAATAAATTGCCTGGAATTCCTGTTCGATAGTGCTGACCAGCACAAAGAATTGTTGAATTTTAAGTAAATTGAATTCAGCACAACTTGATTTTCTGTGATTGTTTGTGCTAGTTTAAAAAGCATTGTGCCAGATGTAGGCCCGTCCACAGAACTGGCCACTCTCCCAGGATGAATTAATCACCATTGGGAGTTTCCACTAATTGTGCTTATTTGCAGGCCTCTGAGGAGGCTCCAAAATTTGAGCTGGATCTTTCAGTAGAGTAATTTATGGCACAGAAGGAGGCCATTTGGCCCTTAGGGCACAAAAACACTAATTAGTGTGTTTTAAAAGTTTTCGAATGCAATTTTAAAAAAAACTATAATATTTCAATCCAACTAGAAAATAGTTTTCTATATTTTTTAAAGTAAAATTGGTATAGTCTCTGGTGGTGGATTGAAACTGTGATTGAAAGTTTTTTTGTGGTAACCCTCTTTTCAGGTGTGTTAACCAATTATTTACTTGAATAGTTGTTTACAAGTCAAGTCTCTCAGGAGGCTTCCTCAGACAAGTCGAGCATTGTAGCTCAATGCTCGGCTGGTTTTTTCGAGACCTCTTCTCAGGGGTCAACTGTCCACCAGGCTCTTCGGTGGAAGTGGGCAAGTTTGTGTCTTAGTCTCTTGGGTCCAACAGGTACTTCCAAATCGTGTGACATTTCTTCCACGTGTGGTGCAGACTCAAACGCAAATGATGACGGCATTTCTTCTTGTGGGACTGTCTCTCTTCCCTGGAGATGATCCATATGTCGTCAAATTATTTGGCCGTTTACCAACACATTATAGGAAAGAGGTCCTATCAGTGCACCTAATAGCCATTTGGGCCCATCTCCAAAATTCTTTGCGAGAACTGTGTCTTCCACCGTGAAATTTCTTTCATGATTATAGCCATCATGTCTGGCCTACTGGGCCTCTTGGCTTCTCTCCACCCTCCCCCCTAAATTTGGCCTGATAAGAGTTAGACAGGTGCGGAGACACCTCTTCATTAGTAATTCAGCAGGGTAATACCGGTGTCCGATAAGCGAACAGGAACCATGACAATCTTTTGCTGATGGAATCTCAGTCCAGCTTTTTCATCCTGGACTTAAAAGTTTGGACTACCCGCTCAGCTAAACCATTAGAGGTGGGGTGGTAAGGCGAGGTTTTGACATGAGTTATTCCATTGAGGGTTATAAATCTGTGGAATTCCCTACTGGTAAATGCAGCCCCGTTGTCTGACACGAGCACCTCTGGTGACCCGTGCACCACAAAACTGTCGCAAACGCTCTATGGTGGCAGCAGAAGTGGGTGACCGGACTTTGTAAAAATCCATCCACTTGGAGTGGGCGTCTATTAGTAAAAGGAACATCGTGCCCAAGAGGGGCCCCACATAGTCGAAATGGAGGCGCACCCATGGCTGTTCTTCTTTATCACTAATGACATCGCGGGGGAGGATACATGCAGGAGCAAAGTGTACGGGCTGATCCGCAGCCTCACGCCACGTAACACACCCGATACGAAGACTTTCGACGAGTTAGTAAACTTTGTGAAAAACCACCTGAAGCCAAAGCCCTCAGTCACTATGCAGTATTTTAAATTCAATTCGAGGAATAGGCTTCCAGGAGACACCAGGGAGGCAGTGGCATAGTGGTACTGTCACTGGATGGGTGATGCTCTGAGGGACCTGGGTTTGAATCCCACCATGGCAGATGTTGGAATTTGAATCCAATAAAAATCTCGAATTAAAAGTCTAATTATGACCATGGGCAGAATTTCCCCCCCAACGGGGGAGATGTTTAGGAGCGGAGGCGTGCCGCCATTTTACGTGTGTGGACCAATTAAGGCCCGCCCACGTAATTAATTTGTCAGCGTGACGTCCGCAAAGAAGCGCTGTGCGCTCCCTGTGCGGGTGGGGGGGGATTCCCTGAGCCAAGAGTGTGCATGCGCGCGTAAGAGTGCACTCATCTCCCTGAGGCTAAGTGCTGCCTCAGGGAGATCAGCTACACATTAAAAAATGTTAAAAACAGCAAAATAAATTTCCCTGACATGTCCCAACTCATGTGACAGTGTCACATGAGTTGGGACATGTCCGTCACTTTCAGTTTCACTTTTATAAAAAATTTATAAACTTACATGAAACCTCATCCCGCCCATGCTTTCCTCCCTCAGCCTTTGTATCAAGCCACTTCTCATCCTTGGTGTTCAACCTTCATTCCAAATTTTCTTGTTCTCTCTCCTCTGAGTTCACAGCTCTTTTCTCATTAAATCTTTCCCTCCTACCCATATTTGTGACCATTCCCTTGATATTTCCAACTCACGTGTCCTTGCTGCGCCCAGTATGACTGGTATAGATAAGGCCATCTCTAATCACTTCCTTGTATTGCTCCGCACCCACATCTTGGTATGTTGACTTCTGGAAAAGTTCTCTTTCAAGTCACTTAATGCTGCACTGCACTAGTTCCTTGCTCGCCATTCACCACAGCATTTCTGCAGCTACAAATCTCCTCCACCTTTAATGCTCTTGTTCCTTTTAAAACCATTGCTGTCTCTCACCTCAGTTGTTCTCCTGGCTCCCTCTTATCCTCATTCCTTTAAATCTCTGCCTTGCCTCTTCAACTGCTTGTCTGACACTGTCTAGTGACAGAGAAGATAACTCTGTTACCAGAAGGGTTTAAAATTGATAAGGAGGAAATGTTGCATTAACTGTCGGTGCTTAAAGTTGACAAGACACCTGGACCGGATGAGATGCATCCAAGGATATTGAAGGAAGTAGGAGTGGAAATTGCAAGGGCACTGGCCATAATCTTTCAGTCTTCCTTAGACTCAGGGAAGGTGCAAGAGGACTGGGGAATTGCAAACATTATGCCCTTGTTCAAAAAAAGGTTGTAAGGATAAGCCCAGCAATTACAGACCAGTCAGTTTAACTTCAGTGTTGGGAAGCTTCTTGAAACAATTATTCGGGATAGAGTTAATAGTCACATGGGAAAATGTGGGTTGATTAGGAAGAGTCAGCATGGATTTCTAAAGTGGAAATCGTGTTTAACTAACTTGCTGGAATATTTTGAAGAGGTTACAGAGAGGGTTGATGAAGTTAATACTGTTGATGTGATGTACATGGACTTTCAAAAGGCATTCAATACAACGCCACACAAGAGACTTGTGAGAAAAGTTACAGCTCATGGAATAGAAAGGACAGTAGTAATGTGGATACAAAATTGGCTGAGTAATAAGAAAGAGGGTAATGGTCAATGGATATTTTTTGGGTTGGAGTAAGGTTTGTTAGTGGAGTTCCCCAGGGGTCTGTATTAGGACCCTTGCTTTTCCTGATATATGTTAATGATCTAGATCTTGGCATGCAGGGGACAATTTCAAAGTTTGCGGATGATATGAAACTTGGAAGCATTGTAAACTGTGAGGAAGACAGTCTAGAACTTCAAAAAGGCATAGACAAGTTGGTGGAGTGGTCAGATAGGTGGCAGATGAAGTTCTGCATTTTGGTAGGAAGAACATGGAAAGACAATATAAAATAAGGGGTACAATTCTCAAGGGATTGCAGGATCATATGTGCACAGATCATTGAAGGCGGCTAGACAGGTGGCGAGAGCAGTTAATAAAGCATAAAGTATACAGCATCCTGGGCTTTATTAATAGGGGCAGAGGAGCAGGGAGGTTATGCTGAGCTTATATAAGACACTAGTTAGACCTCAGTTGGAGCATTATGTACAGCTCTGGGTGCCACACTATAGGAAAGATGTGAACGTATTGGAGAGTGTGCAGAAGAGGTTTACAAGAATGGTTCCAGGGATGAGAAGCTTGAGTTATGAAGAGAGATTGGAGAGGTTGGGACTGTTCACCTTGGAAAGGCGAAGGCTAAGAGGAGATTTGATAGAGGTGTTCAAAATCATGAGGGTGCTGGATAGAGTAGATAGGGAGAAACTGTTCCCACTCATAAAAGGATCGAGAATGAGGGGGTACCGATTTAAAGTGATTTGCAAAAGAAGCAAATTTGATGTGAGAAAAAAAGTTTTTCACACAGCAAGTGGTTCGAATCTCGAATGCATTGCCTGGATGTGTGGCGGAGGCAAGTTCAATCGAGGCGTTCAAGAGGTCATTAGATGATTATTTGAATAGAAACAATGTGCAAGGGTACGGGGAAAAGGCAGGAGAGTGGCACTAAGTCATAATGCTCCCGCATCTCTCGAGACCTCAACACCCACTTGATCTTCCTGGAGCTTTCTTATTGGATGAAAAGGCAGAGCTCAACTTACATGTCCATGGGTCAAAATCCTGGAACTCCCTTCCTAACAGTACTGTGGGTGTATATTATGACACAGCCGATGGTAAAGGCTGAGTTGTTCAAATCCCAGAGGGAAACTTGGAATAACTGTCATAACCTATTTTTGCAATTTATTTGTTTCAAAATGCAGGCTTTGAATTCAGTAGTAATTAGACCACCGAGTCTCAAGAGGTTTTTCATAAAACTAAATTAAACATTTATTAATACAAGAAAGGTTGTAAGCACATACATATGTCTACAAAATTACTACTATAGTAACTACAAAAATCCCCTAATTAATCTGACTCTCAGTTAGACCCCTGATGAGGCAACAGTATAACATATAGATTTAAACACACCCCTGGCAAAGCATACCTTGGACAGTTGCATTCAAAATGAGTTCCTTTCAGCTCTGGGTCCTTGCATATAGACTTGAAGCTTATAGGCTGGAGGCTTTAGATCTTAGAATCCCTCCTCCTTTTACCAACAGCCTCCTCTTCCTTTATACATATTTTCCTCTTTGAATGCAAATTCTCATTGTCACTAGGTTTTTTTTTTACTTTAAATCTTCTAACAATAAAACCCTTTCACAATACCCACTTTACTAGTAAGCGTTAACAAAAAATATTGTTTCTGAGCTTCACCTCATTAGGTGTAATATTTCACCGCCTCTTTTGAATGATCTATTTAAAAATGCAAATTGCCCCCTTTACACCTCACCTTCTATTTTCCTGTTTATCTAATTATCATTTCAAAACTACTTCTCTTCTATTCATCAAAGCCTCTAGACCAGCTGGCTTTAATCCAATCAAGACACACACGCATATACACACATAGATACAGACACCATAAACTCTATTTTAAAATAATTTCCAATAACATTATAGACATTATTATATCTTCTTGACAGTGTACCTACAACTCATGGACTGCAGTGGTTCAAGAAGGCAGCTCACCACCACCCTCTCAAGGGCAACTAGAGATGGGCAATAAATGTTGGCCCAGCCAATGAAACCCACATCCTATGAATTAATAAAAAAAACCTGGCATATTTGATTAACCGGCACCTTCCATGGAACATGCCAGATAACAGAGATTTTCCTGTACTGCATATACTGCAGTATAAATTAAACTATGGGAAGAATTTTATCCCCATTGTGGGGGGAAGTTCAGGAGCGGGCGCAGTTCAGGAGTGGGTGTGTGCAGGTGCGCCTCCGATTGGGGGCACACCACCAAAAATTGGCCCGCCCAGCGCCATGCGCTCCCTGTGCGGGCGGGGGGCATTCCCTAAGCCAAGATTGCACTCTCTCACGCATGCGCATGAAAGAGCTCACTCATCTCCCTGAGGCTAAATGCTGCCTCAGGGAGATCGGCGCCAAATTCCAAAATGTGAAATATAGACAAATGAAATTTGCCTGACATGTCCCCTCATGCGACACTGTCCATCACTTTTAATTCAACTTTTATTAAATTTTTAAAAACCTACATGAAGCCTCATCCCGCCCGTGGATGAGGTTTCATGCTTTTTCTGAAGCCCACCAGGGCTCCCGGCCTGCCCGCCAATCTTAAAGTTGGACGGGCAGGTCCATTAACTACTCGAATTAGTTTTTAAACAGCCTCAATTGGCTGTTGACAGGTTGGTGGGCGCACAGCTGATTTGGCTGCGCCCTCGCCGACCTGAAAATTTAAATGATGCAGGGTGACGTTGGGAGTTCCGCCCGACGTCATCCAGCGTCATTTTACGCATTGGCGAGCGGGGGGGTGGGGCCCGCTCGTCGAACTCAATATCCTGCCCTATGTGTTTGGCCATGTATTTTATTGTACTATGGAACTATTAGATGATGAGACTGATTTATAAAAATAATGAAATGTTAAATATTGTAACGGTTAGCCTTCATACAGTATTTGCAATGGTTTTCATTGTATTTGTCAGTAAAGCATTTATTTTACTGTGTTGATTCTATTATTAATCCTTTTATGTACTCATAAATATAGATATATATTAAAGGGATCAGTAATTGGTTATGTATTTCAAATTATACTAAGAAAATAGTTAGCAGATCGTGTGCTCTCTTTGGGACCATCAATCTCATTTACGGTCATTTCTTTGTTTATGGTGTAGCATGGTAGCTTTATTTGAATTGTGAGCCCACAGCTCATTAAACTCAGGTTAGGAAGGGAATGCAGATAAATTTGGCTTGAAGGACTTATAGATGCTGGGAATGAAAATGTCATTATTTATTGAAAAAAGGTGGGGGGGTGTTGTAATTTATTTTTCACACAGGATGTTATCAGTCATGATGACTCTTCGTCAGAACTAAAGCGAAATAGAAACGAAGTGAACTACAACCTGGTTGAGGGGGGTGGAACAGGTGGAGCTGGATAGTGATAGGTGGAGGCAAAGGAGAGATTGCCAAAGATGTCATAGACAAAAGGTCAAAGGGGTGTTGACGGTGGTGATATTAGCTAAAGGATGTCACTGACACTTCCCTTCCCTTTCTTGACCTCTCTGTCTCAATTTCTGGTGATAGACTGTCCACCAATATTCATTACAAGCTCACCAACTCCCACAGCTACCTCGACTACAGCTCCTCACACCCTGCTTCCTGTAAGGACTCCATCCCATTCTCTCAGTTCCTTTGCCTCTGTCGCATCGGTTCTGATGATGCCACTTTCCAAAACAGTTCTTCTGACATGTCTTCCTTCTTCCTTAACTGAGGTTTTCCACCCACGGTGGTTGACAGGGCCCTCAACCGTGTCCGGCCCATCTCCCGCACCTCCGCCCTCACACCTTCCTCTCCCTCCCAGAACCATGATAGGGTCCCCCTTGTCCTCACTTATCACCCCACCAGCCTCCGTATTCAAAGTATCATCCTCGTCATTTCCGCCAACTCCAGCATCATGCCACCACCAAACACATCTTCCCTTCACACCCCCGTCGGCATTCCGTAGAGACTGCTCCCTCTGGGACACTCTGCTCCACTCCTCCATCACCCCCTACACCTCAACCCCCTCCCACGGCATCTTCCCATGCAACCGCAGAAGGTGCAACACCTGACCCTTTACTTCCCCCCTCTTCACCGTGCAAGGGCCCAAACACTCCTTTCAAGTGAAGCAGCACTTCACTTGCACTTTCCTCAATTTAGTCTACTGCATTCGCTGCTTCCAATGCGGTCTCCTCTACATTGGAGAGACCAAACGCAGACTGGGTGACCGCTTTGCGGAGCACCTTCGGTCTGACCGCAAGCATGACTCAGACCTTCCTGTCGCTTGCCATTTCAACACACCACCCTGCTCTCATGCCCACATGTCTGTCCTTGGCCTGCTGTATTGTTCTAGTGAAGCTCAACGCAAAGTGGAGGAACAGCACCTCATCTTCCTATTAGGCACTTTACAGCCTTCTAGACTTAACATTGAGTTCAACAACATCAGATCGTGAACTCTCCTCCATCCTCACCCCCTTTTTGATCCCTTTTTTTCTAATAATTATTATATTTTTTATACATTTTTCTTTTCCCACCTATTTCTATTATTATTTTAAAATTTATTTCCATCCATTGTTTTATCTCCACCTGTTAGCCTGTTTCGATCCCTTCCCCCCCACCCCATCCCACCCCCACTAGGGCCATCTGTCACTTGCTCATCCTGCTTTCTACCCTTAATGTCACCATTAGCACATCCTTTAGCTAATATCACCACCGTCAACACCCCTTTGACCTTTTGTCTATGACATCTTTGGCAATCTCTCCTTTGCCTCCACCTATCACTGGCCCTCTATCCAGCTCCACCTGTCTCACCCTCCTTAAACAGCTTATATTTCACCTCATTTCTATTTCTCTTTAGTTCTGATGAAGAGTCATATGGACTCGAAACGTTAACTCTGTCTTCCTCTCCACAGATGCTGTCAGACCTGGTGAGTTTTTCCAGCTATTTTTGTTTTTGTTTCAGATTTCCAGCATCCGCAGTATTTTGCTTTTATGTTATCAGTCATGGTGGCTGCAAGGCACCTCTCTGTAGCACAGTTCTGGTGCGGCCTATTTTGGTGAAGGTGTTGGAGCAGGCATTAGAAGCATGATCCATAAGCATGCAGGGTAGGCGGATCAGGAAGTCAGTCAGCCTGCAAAGCTGGTTTGTCATCTGCGCTGCCATTTTCTACCCTGCCGCTCTAGCTGATGTCTCTCTTAAACATGCAGCTCCCCACCTCCCCACAAAAAGCATTGTTTAAAGGGGTAATCAAACATTTTCAGGTTAGTTGCTACTTTATTTCTACTGGTTTTACCAGAGTTCGTCGAAATGCTGAGAGTTTTTTAGTGTTATTTAAAATTGATGATGTTTCCAGGGAGTGTTGCTACATGTGGAGAAGGCCTTGGTTCTGATTTCAAGAGTTTTGCCCAGACCACTTGCTCCCTGTCATGAGCGGTGTAGTTACCATCTTCCCTGGGCCTGCAGCATGGACAGGGAGATTGAACAGTGACAACACAGATGAGGACAAGCTGCTCTCAGAGTGAGAAGGAGAGGGCTGTCAGCAGAAGGCCTTATCCTTCCTTGGTCTTAAGGGAGGATTTCTCTTGCTTCAACTTAAGTCAGGGTCAGTGTGTATGTCATCTCCACTTTATGAAGGAGATGCTCACAGAAATCTGCCTCTTGCAGGCTAACCTGCAGCCTCAGAGCGTGGCAAGGACGGTGCTGCTGTGCCGCAAAGATGACCTTAGCCATGAACTCCAGTGGGATCCTTCCAGGCTAAAGTAGGAGACATTTCTAACATTTCCCGGTTTGCTGTCAATTGCTGTATAAAGATGGTCACTGATGTTTTTTTATGCCAGGAGAGGAGAGCATATTGGGTTCTCTTTGATCAGAGAAAAGCAAGTGGACCTTGCATGTGGCTTTGCCAGGATAACAGACTTCCCCATGGTGTAGGTGACTGTGCACACATGACTTTCTGGGGACCACATCTAAATGCAGAGATGTACTACAGTTATAAAGGGTTTCACTCCCTGAACGTGAGGTTGGTGTGTGATCATGCTCAACACATATAATGCCCAGACTAATGCCCGGTATCCTGGCTGTATTTGTGATGCCTTTAGTTGCATCAGTCCACTTCAGTATTTGAGTCACCATGTCAAACTAGAGGGTGATATAATAAGAACTGTGCTGCCCCACAAAACCGTGAGAACACAAGAAATAGGAGCAGGAGTAGACCATATGGTCTGCTGAGCCTACTCCGCCATTCAATGTGATCATGGCCGATCTCGGACCTCAACTCCATTTTCCCGCTCACTCCCCATATCCCTTAATTCCCTGAGATACCAAAAATCTGTCTATCCCAGCCTTAAATGTATTCACCGATGGAGCATCCACAACCGTCTGGGGCAGAGAATTCCAAAGATCCACAACCCTTTGAGTGAAATAATTCTCCTTATCTTAGTCCTAAATGATTGGCCCATACCCTGAAACTGTGCCCCCGTGTTTTAGACTTCCCGACCAGCAGAAACAATCTCTCAGCGTCTACCCTATGTTATGATGTGGCAGACGATGTGTGCCAGGTGGATCAAATCCACGAGGGAAACTTGATTGCACAATCACAACAGTTTTGCAATTTGTATTTATTTCGAGATGCGTGCACTGAATTCGGAAGTAATAAGTCCACCAAGACTTTAGAGATAAAAAAAACTAAATTAAAATATTTATTAATAAAGAAGAGATTTCAAGCACATACGTATGTCTACAAATCACTACCATAATAACTCCTAAAATCCCTAATTAACCTGACTCCCAGTTGCACCCCCTTTAAGGCAACTGTCCAAAAATTGATTTTAGATTTTAAACAGATCCAGCAAATTAACACAATACCCTGGACAGTGGAATGTAAAATGGCCCTCTCCAGCTTCAGTTTCTGTAGACAGCAAGTTTATTCACAAATGCTGGAGGCTTCTCACACTTCTGTTAGGTGTTACAATGCCTTCCCCTGACACACCCTCATTCTCCTTTATATATGTTTCACCCTTTTTAATACATAAATTCCATTGTTTACATAGATCTTTGGAACTTTTCCCTTTCTCATAATATAAATCTTTTCATGTTGCTACAATTCTCATTAACCTCTTTGAAATTCAAATCCCCCTTCATCTATCTAAAAATGCAAATTCCCTTTACACCTTACGTGCTAAGACCCCAACCATGTTTACTGATTAGTATATTAAAGACACATCTACACCTTATTCTTTTGATAACTTCAATCTGCAGTCTGCTTGGCTACAAAATGTAATTAAATCACATACGCAGACAGAACAACACAACCCCCCATAAATCTTCTTTACAATAAACCAAGAACATATTATGAAAATTATTATACTTTCATGACACCTGTCAAGCCCATTTAGAATCTTGTATGTTTCAATGAGATCGCCTCTCATTCTTCTAAACTCCAGATAATATAAGCCCAATTTACTTGGCCTTTCATCAAAGAATAACCCCTTCATCCCAGGGACCAAAACTGCACGCAGGATTCCAGATGCGGTCTCACTAAAACCCTGTACAAGACTTGTTTATTTTTGTACCCCAATCCCCTTGTAATAAAGGCCAACATGCCATTTGCCTTCCTATTTGCTTGGTGCACCTGCATGTTTACTTACCGTGTTTCTTGTACAAGCACACGCAAGTATCTTTGAACATCAACACTCATAAGTTTTACACCTTTTAAAAAAAATTCTGCTTTTCTATTCTTACAACCAAAGTGAATAACTTCACACTTCCGTACATTATACTCCATCTGTCATCTTGTTGCCCACTCATTTAACCTGTCTATTTCTCTTTGCAGCCTATCAGTGTCCTCCCTACAGCTTACCTGCCCACCTAGCTTGGTACCATCAGCAAACTTTGATACATTACCCCCTGGCTGGGAGTTTCCGTGCCCGTCGACACCGGGCGTGTTCGGTGGCATGAGCGGACAATATGGCAGGATCGGTTTCACGACGTCATGAAACTAGTTTGCGATTGTCCGCTCCACCCGCCACATTCCCCGCCATCAGACGCCGGGAACCTCATTATAATACATCAGCATATCATTATAAGACCAATCCGCCAGATTCATCCCTCCCGCTGGATCATCCGCCCACAATGGCGGGAAAACACACCGACGTGTTTCACAACAGCGCGTAAGCGAAGTGCACCTGGCGGGCTGCACTTCACTTGGGACTTCAAGGTTTGTTTGCCTACCTTGCTCCGGTGAGCACTCACAGCCATCAGCGCCAGGCTTCACAGGCAGCACCACATCACTTTTAGGGGGCTCGCAGCAGGTCTCTATAGGCCAGATCAGCCATATGTGGGTGGCTTTTCAATGGTTGCAGGGCTAGGGCTTGCTTGGCGAAGGGGGGGAAGTGGCCTCAGGCAAGGAAAGAGGCTGCAGGACGAGGGCTGCACCGGGAAAGGAGGGTAACCCAGGGTGTGTGTGGGGGCACATGTTGATCTGTGCAAGTCGTCTCAAGATGGTGAGGGCTGAGCAGGCAGTCTCCAGAGGAGATGAGGCCAGATGGAGATTATGTGTGTGAGAATGGGTGGTGATGTCCCTTGAGCTGGCAGTGAATGAGATGTCAATGAATGTGTCATGGGCTTGAGTGTGCGGGTTTAGAGTGATGAGATGGTTGTCATACCCCGGCTGTACGGATGAGATCATTCATCCTCTAACTGCATTGGATGGCCAACCTCTTCTGTGCAGTATTGGCACTGATCACCTCTGCCACCGCCTCCCAAGCCTGGCTGGTCATGCTGCTGCCCATCCTGCGGCCAGAGTGGGGGTAGAGGACATTGCGGCAAGCCTCCACAGTATTCAAAAGGCATTTCAGTGATGTGTCACTAAACCTGGGGGCTGCAGTCTTTTTACCTTTCGTGGACATCTTTCCTGCAGTAGTCCTGGGCTGGAAACATTGAGATATGTGCACGCATCTGGATTTTAAATATGGCGCCTGGCGTGATGAAGTGGCGAGGTGATGGCATCGTAGGTGTATGAGAGCCCACCCACCATTGAAACGGCGTGTTTCCCAGGAACGCATAACTAACACGGCGGGTTTGGGACAGTACAGCGTGAAAAGCCGCCATTGTGGCTGGCAGGTAAAATGTCGCTACTGCATTTAGTGCAAATCTGGGACGATTCCATCCTCTGTCCCTTCATCTAAGTCACTAATATAGATTGTAAATAACTGAGACCCCAGCACTGATCTTTGTGGCATCCACTATTCACTGCCTGCCAACTTGAAAAAGCCCCATTTATGCCCAGTCTCTGCTTTCTATCCATTAACCAATTCTTTATCCTTGCTAAACCCAACTCCATGAGCCCTTTTCTATTAAACTTTTGTATGGCATCTTATTGAATGTGTTGTGGAAATCCAGGTATACTACATCTACTGGTTCCCTTTTTACAACTCTACTAGTTACATTGTTGAAAAACTAATAAATTTGCCAAACAGAATTCCTCTTTAGTAAAACCATGTTGAATTGTTCTAATCGTATTATGCTTTTCTAAGTGCATTGTTAAGACTTCCTTAATAATAGATTCCAGCATTTTCCCAACAACTGATAATAGGTTAACTGGCCTGTAATTCACTGTTTTCTCCATCCCTTCTTGAAAAAACAGTGTAACTTTTGCCAGCTTCCAATCTGCTGGGACCTTTCCTGAATCTAAGGAATTTTGGAAAATCATAGCCAGCACATACACTACCTCTGCAGCTATCTCTTTTAGAACCCTGAGGTGTGGGTTTCGGGGTTTGTCAGATTTTAGTCCTTTACGTTTTGCCAGTACTTTTTCTCTGCTGGTATTAATTTCCTTAACTTCCTCAGTATTTTTAGCCCCTAGGTTACCATCTGTTTCTGGTATGAAACTACAGGGAAGACAGACACAAAATATTTGTTCAGTGCCTCTGCCACTTCTTCATTCCCCATGATAATTTACATACGAACATATGAACAAGGAGCGGGAGCAGGCCATTCATCCCCTCATGCCAGCCGTGCCATTTAATAAGATCATGGCTGATTCTAAGGGACCAATGGTTACTTTAGCTACTCTCTTCCTCTTTATATACTTACAAAAGCTCTTACAATCTGTTTTTATATTACAGGCTAGTTTACTCTCATGTTCTATTTTTTCCCTTTTTATAAACTTTTTGGTGGTCCTCTGCTGGTTTCTAAAACATTCCCAATCCTCAGACTTGCTACTGTTTTTTGCAACATTGTAAGCCTCTTCTTTTAATCTAATACCATCCTTAACTTTCTGAGTGAGCCATGGATGGGTTTTTCTTGCTGAATTTTTGTTTTTCAATGGAACGTATTTTTGTTGAAGATTTTGAATTGTTTCTTTAAATGTTTCCCACTGTTCTTTTACCTCCATACCTTTTAGCCCATTTATCCAATTAACCTTAACCAATTCTCCCATCATACCTATCTAATTGGCTTAATTTAAGTTTAAGATTCTTGTTTGTGATTGGAGTATGTCACTTTCAAACTTAACATGGAATTCAGTGGGTATTATGATGAGTATTCGGTTGCTTAAGCAATGCTTCCTCTGCCTGGACTGCTCTAGAGGAGCCCTACAGTGCTGACTGAAGATTGTCACGATTCATTGTGGCCTGTTGTATTCTGCATAACTTCACTGTCATGAGGGCAAAGCCCTTGCCACCAGGGAAATGGCAAGCAGCTGAGAAAGGGGAGGAGCAGGTAGAAAGGAGGAGGCAATCAACATATTCCCTTTCAAACCTGGGTGCCTGTCATCACCTCATCTAACTGCGGCACCAATTAGCACAATCCCAATTCCCTATTCAACAATGCTGTATACTCCAGATGAGATGATGCAGATAATCAAGATTCGAGCACAGACAGAAGGCATCAGCATCAGTGAGGATGCCTTGCTTCACCTGGGAGAAATCGGCACTAAGACAACACTGCGGTACTCTGTGCAGCTCCTGACCCCTGCCAACCTGCTGGCAAAGATCAGTGGGAAAGATGGCATCGAGAAGGAACATGTGGAGGAAATCAATGAACTGTTCTATGACGCCAAGTCGTCTGCTAAAGTTCTTGCTGAACACCAAGAAAAGTACATGAAATGAGAAGCTCGTCACTGAATCAACAGTGTAAAACTGTGAATGTTGGGAATCTGAAATAAACCAGGAAACTGCAACGGAAATACACGGGGTTCACTAACACCTGAAGAGCGGAAACATGGTAACATTTGGGACAGGGACTGGCTGTCAAAACAAATTGTCAAAGAAAAAGTAACAATCCCACACCTTACCTTCCCTCTCTCTCTGACCATCACAGCTTCCTCTTGGCGAAAATGCTGAAATAAAAGCCAGCACAAAACAACCATTCAAACAAATTTATCAAGTACACCATCCAATATTTCATTTAAAAATCAACTAATCACCCCTGTGCATTCACCTAGTGCCTGTCTTTGCCTGGCCTAGCGCTCCTATGCAGTGCTGTCACACTGGCTGCAGGATGGCTGGTGGAAGGTTGCTGACTTCCACTAGGGGAGACTGAAGATGTTCTTGAGCAGCGCTGACCCTAGAAAGGCCTCCTTTGGATCATATCACCTCAGCATGGGCAGACGGCAGTCTGGGCTGGCTGGCTGACAGGAAACAGCAGGGGCACTGGAAAGGTGGCAGTGGTGGTCAGATGAATGTTATCACCTTGAGTCCATGGATCCACTGCCACTCTTCTGGGGTGGCAGCTCAGCAATCTCAGTAATCTGTTCGAGAACAGATTGCTAGGCTGCTGTGACATTCTACAATCCCCTTTGAGCACTGATATTCACAGCTGTCTGTAACTGTGGGCGGAATTTTTTGTCCTGCGAGTGGGCGCACACCCGACCCGAATGGGAGTAAAATAGTGTGCGATAACATAGGGTAAGTGTCCTGACATAATCACGCACTTGTGCGATATTTTGCTCGGCGGGTGTGCACAGGTGCTGGAGTGGCACCCGCCATTAATTAACAGGCCACATAGGCCATTAACAATCCAATTGTCTGTGATTTTTTTGTTACCCGTCCGATTTTCTGCTCGTTGCACAGGCAAAACGGGCAGGCGGCCAGCCGACATTTTCTCAAACCTCATCCAAGGGCAGATAAAAAGGGTCAGCAGCATTGCCAGTGTGAGTAGTGAAGACTGTAGGAGATAGTTTGCAGCTGGCTGCTTATTGGCACTTGGCAGCTTCATCTCTGTTCGGGGCTTCATTCTTAGCATTTCCAGGCCTCATTTCGGGACTCATTGCTGTCTGCCAGGCCCCCGAAGATTTCAGACCATTTGGACCCTCCCAGCTATCAGACAGCTTTCCTTTCCTTTTTCCTGGCTGCTGACCCTGCTGTCTTGTTGGCTCTGATGACCTTGGTGGTCGTTCTTTGGCCAATGGAGCCTGTGTTGACTCTGCCTGGGTGGGAGCGGCCAGTGCCATGGCTGGCATCTCCCCAGTCACTGCAGACTCATCAAATGCCATGGTCGCTGGCGGAAGGGTGGAGGAGCCATAATCTGGAGCACCCCGAGAGGAGCCCGCAGAGACGGCAGGCAACTTGTGCGCCAATGTGAGGCTGCTGTGGACCTCCCTGCTCACTATTGATGGACGGGCACCTAGCTGGGACACTGGGTGCCTCATCCAGCTCCCACACTGACACTGACTGCCTGAGGTCAGTCTCTGTGTAAGGGCTTGCGGGTCCGAGTGCAACCCCAGGAATCCCTCATTTTGTCCCTGGAGCTGCCTCTCCTTGAGTGTTGCCACTCCCTCAATGGAGGAGGCAGTACGATTCCCCATGATAGTCAATGCAGTACTCATGCTCCACATGGACTCCTCCATCATGGAAACCATGGCATGCAGACCGTCATGGATTTCCGCCAGATCATCCTGCACGTCTCACTGGGCATCCAGCATCTGCCGCCTAATAGACGACTCCAGAGGCTCATCACCAGCCTTCGACTGAGCATCGTCCTGGTCCCCAGCAGTCCTCCGACTGCCGACGCCCTGGACACTCTCTGCCTCCGCCTGCACCTCAATTGTGAAGTGCCCTCACCAATGTGCACCGAGATACTAACTGCCGATCTAATGCCCACCGAGGTGCTGGTATCTGTGCTGGTGCCTGCCTCAGAGACTGGGTGTGATGCAGGTGACAGTGACACCCGGTGGTCCCCTGGTGTCAGGGGTTGACCTTCGGGGTCTGCAGATGGGATGCCTTCTGGTGAACCTAAAAGGGAGAAGAAGGACATGTCATTAGTTAAAGTCATCACACTGTCTCTGTGCATGCCAGCCACCCTGGTGAGACAGTGGAGATCTGCATCACAGTGTCATTGTCTTCCAACGATCAATGGGGACATCAGCTTCAAGGCTCACTAGAGCGTCGCCAGAGACTGCAGTAGAAGGTTTCATAATCCGAAAGCCTCACCTCTGTGCACTGCACTCTTACCTTCGTCTGGCACACCTGCCTCTCCACGCTCGGTTGCACGGGGAGCATGCCGGCTCTCCAGTTCCAGGGCACCTTGCTCGAACCAGGAAAGATCAGCAGGTTGGGCGGGCCTCCGCTTGTACGTGCCCTCTCGACTTGGTTATGGCTTGTCTTCTCCTGAAAGGACAGAGGAGCATTGATTAGTCCACTTTCTACCTGCAGCGCTATTGGCCAACCACAGCTGAGGAACACCTCACAGGGCACATCCAAGTCATGGCCCTCGAGCCACAAGGAACTCAGCCCAAGCAGCCGGGGCTCACCCACTTGGCCAGCTCCGCCATGATTGACAGTTGGCACTCAGACTCTAGCACTCCTGAGGTCCATGGGGGGACGGCCACACTTTAACACTTCTGCACACTGACCCATGCCAACACGGTACCCACCCTTCCTGAGAGCAGCAGGTCATTAAGCACTCCTGGCACTGCATCCATGTACGCCACATCACGTCATGGCTGCTCACCCGGGCTGCTACCTCCTCCCATGCCCTCTTGGTGCGGTGTAGTGGCCTCCTCCTCCCATTTCTGGGAACAAGGGTATCCTTCCTGGAAGCCACCTCCTCCACCAGGACCATGAGGCACCTGGCCCTGTGCTTTTCGGATGAGTGCCCACCCAACCTGCCCTCTTGCCTGGGATTTGTTGCTGCACTCGAGTGCATCTTCAGAATGGCAGCCAGACATCCTTCCCTGGCAGCCTTTTTGGGGCTACCTGGGCCTTCTTTCTACTGGCCGCCACGTCATCATTGGACCCGGCAACAAACAGGCCCCTGCCCCTGCTCGGCCCTTCCCGGCCTGTGATGAGCCGCGTTTCACACTGGACGGGCCTTAATTGGCCCGTCACTGTGAAATTGTGGCTGGGGCCGACCGCCGCTATAGCCGGTTTTGCGGTCGTTCCCGGGCCCGCCTGCTGTGCCTGCCCAACGAGGGCAAAATCCAGCCCTGTGTGTCAGCAATCTGCTCTTACATTGCAACAGGCTGAGATTGTATAACTTTAGTCTGAGCTTTCACTGCAGCACTGTCATTAGCTGCTTTTGCTGCAATGAAAGCTGAGACATCGGCCATTAGATTCTTATCATGGTTGAGTCCACAACGGTTCTCATGAAGTTGGTCACCACTCCCATGCTGGAAAGGATGGATTCCAAGGTCTGTGCAAAGCCCTATGCCAATTTGTTGCTGGACTCCTCCATGCTCCTTGTAAGTAACAGCAGGCAGCTTTCTGGCAGGCCTGCCAATGTACCAAGTACTTCATTGTGCAGACCCATCAGTCTTTTTCTGTATGCCATTCCTTTGAGATCTGCTAAACTCTTGCCCAGAAGCTGTCATCTGTGCGACCCTCTCTTCCCGCTCAGGCTGCAAGCTACCCGTGTCCGATGACTCAGCATATCCAGATCCTGCTTCTATGCTACCCTCAAAATTATGCATAGTGCCAGTATCTGAGCAGGTGGCTGCCAGTATGAGGCCGAGTAACTCTGTTTCATCATCATCAATCTCTTGTTCATCTTGGGTATCTGCAAGGAGAAAGGCACAAGGGGAAGATTGTGGTGAAGGAAGGCAGAGGAAGCAAGAGATGCACGCTACACCATTCTTTGGGTGAGGACATGAATTGGTGAGCAAAGGAGGATGGTGAGTTGAGCAGTGTGTAAGGCTAGTGGAGCATTTGGTAGGATATGGCATTTGAAAATGCATTTACAGACATTGACCACTTGTGTGAGGTCATTGAACTTTTGCAGCAATGCATCTAAGACCTCGGGGCTACCCTCCCGGCATTGACTGCAATGCCTAGTTGCTCCTACTGTGTTCTGAGTGTCTGTCTGAGGGGCTTCATACTCTCTGCCCTGTTGCTCATATTCATTTCCTTGATGATGAGACACTCTTTCCCCAGCCACTACCAGCACCTGCTGCAGGTAGAATGCACCTCCCTTATAAGAAGTGCGGCCTAGCTTTAAGCGATGCTGGCCTCACACGAATTTGGGCCCCCACTGAGGCATACAGCCACTCAGCAATGTGTCTAGAACTGGCATGCATACTATTATTTAAGTTATCCATCAGCATGGAGTTTCTGTGCTGCCTGTATCACAATGAATGGTTAATTGTGCTTTATGATTCCTGTGCCTGTTTTTGGGCCTTTTCCAATTTTCTCCCCATTATCTTTTATTAGAAGTGGTAATTAAAGTAGAAATCATGTGGTGGCGTACTGCTCCTGAATGGACCAACTTTTAAAAAGCCTGTTCTGTAGCAATAATATGCTGGGAGTGGGCTAAACAAGCTCAGGTTAGACTTCTGCTCTTCAGTGGACAGGAAGCCCCACCCTCAAGAGCTGCTGGCCTTGGCAGTGACGGAGCTCATTAGTGGGCACTGCTGAGACTGCATGGAGGGGCAGGAAGAAGAGCGCTGGTCACCAAAGAGAGCTAAACCCCGGCGTTTTAGGGCAGGGAGGGATGGCAGGGCTTAGGGAGGGGGGAGACAGGTTGGGGGGCCGGGCTTTGGAGGGCAGGCGGGGTGGAACGATGTATTTGGGGAGGGTGTTAGCACTTGACCTTGTTGGCAGCTAGCTAAGGAAAGTAAGTCTTAGGGGGCCAATCACTTTGGGGCCCAAGGCAGGAATGGACGCAGCCTGGTCAGCATTGGGTGAAGCCGTGGAAGCTGCCTATCGCCATATTTAAAGGGCTACCAGCCTGTATTTGTTGCTGCCTGGATAGAGAACTTCTGGCTACTGCTGGTTTGAGTTCCCCTGACACTGCAACCTTGAGACAAACTGCCTCTTGCCTTGTAGCAACATCTGCTGCTCCCCTCACTGAAGATTCAAACTTTTGAGTCAATGGCTAGGCAAGAGGTGGCCAAGGCACCTTGACTTCCCTCCAGGCACACCTTCTCATCAAGGAGTCAGGGAGGTGCCATTGTGCACCACAGGGAGGAGAAGCAACACTCAGGCACCCAGAGATCTTCACCCCAAGACACTCCAAGGGTGCCCGGCTGCTCTAACTCCCCTCCGCCAGTGACCTCCAGCAGATCAGCTAAGGAGGGTGCCACTGCAGCTGTGCAGGAGATCCCCAGCAGTCCAGGGATCTCCAGGCTTCAGAACACCAGAGGACAGCCACAAAGGTTATCTCAGCCAACCAGGCATAGCAGCCAGCAGGTTGCCTCCACCTCAGCTGCAGGTGTCAGAGATGCACCTACGTGTATTGATAGGAAAAGGAAGATTAAAGAGTTTTGAAATCGCACAGGTGTACATGCAATGCAAATATGTAAAGCACTTAATATATTAATGATCACATTTTAATGTTGTGTCTCAGTGTTTGAGTGGGCTGTTATTTGATGCAATGATTGCATTCATTGAAGGGCACTGTGCAATTTAAACATTCACATCTGCTTGGTTTGGACCTGTGTTCGCTGCACTCATTGTGTGACCCCCATCTGATGCCTTCTCAGATGAATTTCATCTGGGAATAGCTAAACCTTGGGTGTCAGTTGGGAAATCGAGGACTTGTTAAGCATCTTGAAGGCCCGCAGCTGCTGTGCAAATACTGAAACAACGTTAGATAATGATGCCCAGAGCTGTCCGCAGCTGAGATATTGCATGTGTAGGTATTCCCCTCACGACTGTTACTCAGGCGAGCTGATGACCCCACTAAGACGGGGTGGGGATTTTCTGGCCCTGCCATGGCGGGACCTGCTGTGGGGTATGCAGTGGGCCAGCCAAAAGTCCATTGACTTTCGGCGAGACCAGACAATCCTGACGGTGGGCGGTGCCAAAAAATCCTGTCCTGAGTGTCCCGCTTTCCCATTGCAATAGGCTGAGGCATCCAATGCAGCATGAATATGTGCTTGCTGTTGGGAAGGGAGAGAGGCATTTCTCCCTACAGGTGCACACAGTCCAGGAGATGTGTTTTTTTATGCAGGTTGAGAACCTGGACACGCTGCCAGTGATGACACAATGCTGTCTGTGCAGTCCTCACTGCTTACCGCAGATGTCCATAATCCCTTGGCAGCCTCGTCACAGAAGCACAAAGCCAATTTCTTAAGGATCACAAAGTAACATTTATTATACAAAACAGAGCAATAGATCAATCAAACAAAACATAAACACTCCCTCCCTTGAGGGAACGCAGGCCTCCCAAGCATCTTCAGAAAGAAGCCCAGAATGGCCAGTGACTAATGTGCCCCCTCGAATCTTGCCACAATGAGATTATCATGGGCCTGTCTGCCATGTCACAGCACTGTCAGCCTCTTCCACAGCTTCTGCACCATCCCTTTCCTCATCATCACCATTGCCTGCTCCTTCATCATCTGAGATCGTCCTCAGTCTCCCCCTCTGCTAATTCCTCAATCTTTTGATGACCAAGGTTAAGCAGGGCACAGCATACCATGACCATCTTGGACACATGGTCCAGAGAATACTGAAGAGCTCCGCCTAACCGGTTTAGGCATCGGAACCTCACCTTCAGAAGCCCAATGGTCTGCTCTATGGTGGCTTTTGTGGAAGCATGAGCTGTATGGTATCTCTCCTCTGCCACATGCTGCAGTTCCTTATTGGAGTCATAAGCCAGCTCTTCTGCAGATATGTTTTGTCACCCATGAGCCAGCGCTGCAGTCGATAAGGGTGAGCATCTGTAGAGAGAGAAACAGAGTTAATGTTTCAGGTCTGTGACCTTTCATCAGAACTGAGAAAATTTCAAAATGTAACAGGTTTTAAGCAAATGAAAAGGGGGCGGATGGGCAGAAGAACAAAAAGGAAGGCCTATGATAGGGTGAAAAGCAAGAGAGATTAAGTGGCAAAAGGGTTCATGGTATGAAGCCAAAGAGAGCTGTAATGGGACAAATAATGAAACAAAAGATGTGTCTAAAATTGCAGGGTAGCAGCCGTCTGAATGTGAAGTAAATGGATTAAGAAAGAAATACAAGAAAATTCTGAACCAGCAAGAAGACATGAAACAAAATAGGGGCAGAGGTTATGATCTAACTTGGTGAATTCAGTGTTGAGTCCAAAAGGCTGTAAAATGCCCAGCCGGAAGATGAATTACTGTTCCTCGAACTTGTGTTGAGCTTCATTGGAACACTGCAGCAGGCCAAGGATAGAAAGATCAGAAAGGGAGTTAGGTAAACAATTGAATTGATGGGTGACAGGAAGCTTAGGCCCTGCTTGTGGAATAAATGGAGGTGTTCCACAAAGTGGTCATCGAGTTTGCATTCGGCCTCCACATCATGAACAGTGAATACAGTGAACAAAAGACAAGACAACACAGCCAATTATCACTCCATCAGTCTACACAGCAAACTGTGGAAAGTGTCAACAGTGCTATCAAGCGGTACTTACACAGCTATAACCTGCTTACTGACACATAGTTTGGGTTCTGCAGTGCCACTTGGCTCCTGATCTCATAATCCCCTTGATCCAAACATGGATAAAATAACTGAACTCAAGAGGCGAGTGCCTGCCCTTGATACCAAATATGGCATCATGGAGCCCTAGCAAAACTGAATCCTGTGGAGAACAGGGGGAAAACTGCCCACTGGTTGGAGTCATACCTAGCACAAAGGAAGAGGGCTATGGTTTGTGGAGACCATCCATCTCAGTCCCAGAACATCGCTGCAGGAGTCCCTCAGGGTAGTGTCCTAGGCCCAACCATCGCTTAATCAATGATCTTCCCTCCATCATAAGGTCAGAAGTAGACGTATGTGCTGATAATTGCACAATGTTCTGTACCATTTGTAACTCCTCAGATACTGAAGCAGTCCATGTCCATGTGCAAAAGACCTGAACAACGTTCAGGCTTGGGCTGATAAGTGACAAGTAACATTCGCACCACACAAATGCCAGGCAATGACCATCTCCAACAAGTGAAAATCTAACCACCTTCCTTTGACATTTATTGGCATGATCATCGCTGGATTCCCCCATTATCAGCAACTTGGGGGTTACCATTGACCAGGAACTGAGTTGGACCAGCTATATAAATACTGTGACTACAAGAGCAGGTCGGAGGCTGGGAGTTCTGTGGCATGTAACTCACCACCTGATTCCTTCAAAGTTGTCCATCATCTACAAGGTACATGTCAGGAGTGTGATGGAATACTCTTCACTACCTGGATGAGTGCAGCTCCTACAACACTCAGGAAGCTCAACACCTTTCAGGACAAAGTAACCTGCTTGATTGGGACTCCATCCACCACCCTAAACATTCACTTCCTCCACCACTGATGCACAGTGGCAGCAGTGTGTACTGTTTACAAAATGGACTGCAGCAACTCCTTCCTCAGCACCTTCCAAAACTCGGCCACTACCATCTAGAAGGACAAGGGGAGCAGATGCATGGGAACCTTTAAGTACCCCTCCAAACCACAAACCATCCTGACTTGGAACTATATTGTTGTTTCTTCACTGTCACTGGGTCAAAATCCTGGAACTCCCTTCCTAACAGCACTGTGGATGTACCTACATCACTTGGATTGCAGCAGTTCATGAAATCGGCTTACCATCACCTTCTCAAGTGCAATTAGGAATGGGCATCAAATGCTGGCCTAGCCAGGAGTGCACACACTCCTTGAACGAATGAAAACATATAAAAAAGAAATTGAAAGAAGTACAAGTAAATCACTGTTTCACTTGAAAGGAGTTTTTGGGGCTTTAGATGGTGATAAGGGAGGAGGTACAAGGGCCGTGTTCCATCTCCTGCTCTTGCATCAGAAGATGCCAAAGGGACAAGAGGCGTTGGCGCTGATTAAATGGTGAATCAGGGTGCCGTCAAGGGATTGGTCTTTTTGGAATCCTGAAAGGGGACGGCAAATTGTGTTCGGTGATGGCATCACGTTGGAGATGGTGGAAATGGTGCAGATGACCTATTCAATATGGATGCTGGTTGGGATGGAAGATGAGGGCAAGGGGAACTCTATCAAGATTTTGGGGGGAAGGGTGGGAACTGAAGTGCATGAAATAGAATGGACACGGTCGAGGACCCTGTAAATAATGGCTCGGAAGATCCTTGGTTAAGGAAAAAGGAAGACATTGGAAGTGGTAGCCTGGAAGGTTGCATCATCCAAACAGGTGCGATTGAGACTGAGAAACTTGGAGGATTTAATACAGTTCTTACAGGATGCAGGATTTGAGGAAGTGTAGTTAAGGTAACTTTAGGAGTCCGTGCACTTATAGTGAATACTGGTTGAAAGCCTATCCCAGAAATAGAGACGGAGAAGTCAGGGAAGGGAAGGCAAATATCAGAGATGGATCATGTGAAGGTGAGAGAAGAATGGAAATTGGAAGCAACTTCAATGAAATTTTCCAGTTCAGAACAAGAGCAGGAAGGGGCACTTGTACGGTTATCAAAGTACTAGAAAAAGAGGTGAAGGGGAAGCCTGAGTATGAATGGAACAAGGAAGGTGCCACATTTCCCACAATAGGTCAGGCATAACTAAGACCTATGCAAGTACCCATGGCAACACCTCTGGCAGAAGTGAGTGGTGTTGAAGGAGAAATTGTTCAGGATGAGAACAAGTTATTTTTAAAAAGGTGCTTGGGACTTGGATTGTTCAATGACTACTGTTTGTATGAGAAAAATGGCTTTGAAACAGTATGGCCTTGTAATACGTGGTGTCAGAAGTTGGATCTGTATCTTTAATAGGGAAAAAAAAAGACCAAATCCAGTGGAGGAAACATTTAGAGAATTCTTGTGGTCTCTGCGAGCTCTGCGCCAAGGTGCTGCACAAAAGAGAACCACTCAGATCCTTGAGGCCCAGCAAGTGGCCCACCGGGCTGCACAACAGAGGACCTCTCAGACCCTTGGGTCCTAGCAGGAGACTATCCAACTACTAGTGAACCAGGTTGCCTAGAGTTGGTAGAGATTGCTGAATTGAGACAGCAGCAGGGCTAGATGGAGGGTCAGGAAGTACCCATGAAACCTGTCCGAATTAGTCTAATGTTGTAGAAAATGACTCTAGAGGATAACATGGAGGCATAACTCTTGTCTTCGAAAGATGTGTCAAACGGGAAAGGCGGCTAGCAGTTCAATGGGCTGGCATTGTTGCACTCTTTTTCAGCTTCTTTAACAGAAAACCTTGCAGAAAGTTTCAAGAGTATGCTAAGGAAAGGATGGGAGAAACTAGGATAACCTACTATAGTATCACATGTTTGCAGCTAAGCAGGTGCCACAGCCCTCTACAGGGTTTCCCCCTTTTGAGCTACTGTGGGGTAAGACAGACTTGTGAAGTACTCAACATTTCAAATGAGGGATGGGAAGAATAAAACTATTCCTCCAAAGCTAATGCCAAACATGTAGTGAAGGGAGCTGATTGAGGCAGTTATGCCCGTAGTGAGGGCTCATTTAGAGAAGGCACAGGAAAGCCAGAGAGCCCTGTATAATAGAGAGGTCAAGGTCAGGACCATACAACTGCACCGTAGTTCTTGTCTCATTTAAAAGCAAGCTGTTTGCAAGGTGATAGGGGCTTATAAGGTGATGGAGGTTGTTGGCCTGGTGTGTAATAAGATCAGAGAAGGTATCCTGAGCAGATAAACCATGTGAACCTCCTTAAGCATTGGATGTCGGGGGAGGGGTAGGTGGGGTGCAGTGATACAGCGAGAGAGAGAAAAGCTCTTGTAGTGAGGACGGAACGGCTGGGGGCATCAAAATTTTTCTGGAAGTATATACATTATATTGATTGGAAGTCTTGAGCATTGTGCAATCAAATTTCCAATTTGCAATGCTGGTGAGCGAGCGTTCTTGCTAGCATTCTGGAATAGATCCCCCTATAATGCCACCACTAAAACAGGAGGTGTTGGAATGTCAGACGAACATGAAACTTTTTTTCTGCTAACATCACCAACATTAATTTCTATGCTCTCATTTCTTCTCTGATTATCCTTCTACTATTACATGGGCCATAGGAAGGCCATAAGTGCCTGGCATTTGATTTTTAAAGCTCAAGGAGTTCAAATTTTGCACTTATATTTACCTCTCATTGGTTTTTGCTATTTAAATTTAGCAAATTTAGAGAGAGGTTTGTCAGCCCTGTACAGCTGTACTAATTTTGCAGTTCTCTTGGTAAGTGAATTAATAATGAGTATTAGCCAGTAAGCAAACTAATAATGAGTATTAACGCAGAGCAGCTTCACTTGAGTGAGGATTTCACGAGAGTGCGAGGAAATTTGGCAAGTGTGGGAGTTCAGTGAGGTGGAAGGTGAGAAATCGTGTTTGATATATAAAATAAGTATAAACAAACAGAGTTAAATTAGAACTGTGGGCTAAGTTTCAGTAAAGATCTAAAGCATGTAATTGTATTTAACAAATTAACCTTTGTTACAAGATAAGACTATGAATAGATAATGAGTAATATTTCAAAACTTGTATGTTATTTAACAAATTAAGTTTTCAATAAGATGGCAAGGCAGGTGATGTGTTGCAGCAATAGCATGTGGGGGCTGGGGAACACCAGTGTGATTTGCAACAACAACATCTGAAGTCAGTGTCTGCAGGTTGGGGAGCTTTGGTTCAGAGTTGATGAGTTAGAGTCCGAGCTTAAGACACGGCAATGCATGGGCTGGGAGAATGTTACCCGGACACTTTGTTCCAAAAGGAGGGTGTGACAATGACTGAGTCATGTATGGGGATCCAGAAGGTAGCATTGGAGGAGCTTTAACTCTTGCAGTGGTCCAACAGGTACAAGGTTTTTGCAGCTTGTATGGACGAGAGTAGGCACTTCAGAGAGGCTGAGCAAATTGACCACAGCATTGTGGTACAGGGGGCCATTCAAGTTGGGGAGTAAAGATGAAGGTAGTAGTAGGATACAGTATAGTTGGGGTGCAGCCAAGATTGTGTTGCCTGCCCAGTGCCAGGGTTAGACATCTCCTTGGGGCTGGAGAGGAGCTTGGGAGGGGAAGGATTGTCATTGTCCACAAAGGTACCGCTGACATAGGCAGGACTAAGAAAAAGGTTCTGCTGAGTGAGTACAAGCCGCTAGAAAAATGGAACCACAAAGACAATAATCTCTGGATTACTACCGGAGCTACAAGCAAATTGGCACAGGGTAAATAAGATCAGAAAGTTGAATGCATGACTCAACAAATGATGTTGGAGAAACGGGTTTCAATTCATGGGGCACTGGCACCAACACTGGGGAAAAATGGATCTATTCCATTGGGATGAGCTTTACTTGAACTGTACTGAACCATTGTCCTGGAAAGTCAAATAAGTAGGGGTGTAGAGAGGGTTTTAAACTAAATAATGGAGGGGAGGGTCTGGGTGAGAGGAAATTTATAAAGTTAAAGAGAAAAGGTAAAGCATCAGTACAAGGTAGCAATATGGGTAATGACAACCAGATTATGAGAGAAAGGGCCAGGGTGTACAAACATAGGACTGCACCAGAAATTAGGGTCAGCGTTGGGGGAAAATGGCAAAAAAGATAAATTCAAAACTCTTTATCTGAATGCATGTAGCATTTGTAAAAAGATAGATGAATTGATGGCATAAATGAAAATAAATGAGTATCACCTGAATTTTACGTGCCCCCAGCAGCCGTGCTTCCCTTGGTGGGGGCACGTAAAATGGGATGGGCGGCCATCCAGCCACCTTCCCACCCACCATGGAGCTCATCGCCATAATACGGGGTGGAGTGGGAGGGAGGCAGGTAGGCACCGAAATTGGAAGCCCTACTGCCATATTAAAATGAGCAATTAAGGGTTAATTAGACTTGTTATCAACAAAAAAAGCTGCCTTCCTTTTGTTGTGGGCTTCCTTTTCTGGAAAAGGCAATTTTTGCACCGGGGAGGTGGTGGGGGCTCCCTAAAAAAAAACGTTTGGTGTGGGCAGCAAAGCAGGAGCGGGAAGCCGAATTTTTAACCTGAAATGGTTAAAGTGTGGGAAGGGAAGTGGGGGTGGGTGTTGCGGTCATTCTTCGGGGCCGCCCTTTGCCTTTCATGGGGTGGCCCCCCTTAGACTGAACATCCACTTCCTTACTACCTACTCCCTCTCTTAAAATCACTCCCTTCCCACCACTGCCCCTCTTCTAAATGATCCCAAACCCTGCTGGCCCAAGACCCCGAACTTAACTGCTCCCGGGATCCTAGGCCTTGGGCTCCACTCCAAACCTGCAGTGCTGGCAGGAGCCACTGGCACTTTCGTGGCACTGCTGGGACTGATGGAGCTGCTGGCCAATCTGACTGGCTGGCAGCTCCAAGGCAGGTCTTCTGATCCACTGAGGGGCAGAAGTCCCACTCGGCCTTCGTTAACGAGCCCCGCAGCGTTTTATTGCTGTAGGGCTTGTTAGCACGAAGCGTGTTCGCTCCACACCGACATGGTTTCCGTGGAGATTGGGTGGCGTGCCGTCCGCACGCACACCCACCCCGGAAAATGCAGCCCAAGAATCCCCCACTAGCAGCATTCTGGGGGTTACCATTGACTGGAAACTGAATTGGACCAGCCATATAAATACTGTGGCTACAAAAGCAAGTTAGAGGCTGGGAATTCTACTGAGAGTAACTCACCTCCTGGTCCCCTAAAGCGTGTCCACCACCTACGGGGTTCAAGTCAGGAATGTGATGGAGTACTCTCCATCTGTCTGGATGAGTGCAGCTCCAACAACACTCAAGAATCTGGACACCATCCAGGACAATACAGCCAGCTTGATTGGCACCCCAGCATTGCTTCAACTTTCACTTCCTCCACCACCGATGCACAGTGGCAGTAGTGTACTATCTACGTGATGCACTGCAGCAACTCACCAAGACTCCTTCGACAGCACCTTCCAAACCCACAACCTTTATCACCTAGAAGGTCAAGGGCAGCAGATGCGTGGGAATACTACCACCTACAAGTTCCCTGCCAAGCCACACACCATCCTGACTTGGAAATATATTGCTGTTCCTTCAATGTCGCTGGGTCAAAATCCTGGAACTCCCTCCCTAACCGCATTGTGTGTACATACCCCAAATTGACCGCAGTGGTTTAAGAAGAGAGCTCAACACCAGCTTCTCAAGGGCAATTAGAGATGGGCAATAAATGCTGGCCTAGCCTGCGATGCCCATATCACATGAACAAATAAAGAAAAAGGTGGCCAAGACTAGAAACTGAATATTCAGGGGTGCTTGACATTTTAGAAGGATTGGCAGAATGGAAAATGAGGTGGGGTAGTTCTTGTTAATAAAATATGAGATCAGTACAGTAGTGAGAAATGGCCTTTGCTAGGAAGTTCAAGATGTAGAATTAGTTTGGGTGAGAAATAGCAAGGGAAAATGCCATTGGTGGAAATAGTATACAGACCCACTAACAGTACCTACACTGTAAGACAGAGTATAAATCAAGAAATAACAGGGGCTTGTAAGACATGTTCTGTCATAACCTTGGGTAACTTTAATTGTCATATACATTGGACAAATCAAATTGGCAAAGGTAGCCTTGAAGTCAAGTTTATAGTGTGTATTTGGGACAAATAGAACAATATGTTGTGAAACGAACCAGGGAAGGGGCTATTTTGTATCTGGTAATGTGTAATGAAATTAGATCAATTAATGATCTCATAGTAAAGCATCTTCTAGGGAAGAATAATCATAATGATAAAATTTCACATTCAGATTGAGGGTGAGAATCCTGGGTCTGAAACTGGTGTCTTAAACTAAATAAAGGCATTTAAAATGGGTATGAGGACAAAGTTGACTAAAGTGGACTGGGAAAATAGATTAAAAGATAAGATGGTAGAGAAACAGTGGCAGACGTTTAAGAAGATATTTCATAATTCTCAACAAAGATATATTCCATTAAAATAGAAAGATTCTACAAGAAGAATGAATCATCTGTGGCTAACTAAGAAAGTTAAGGATGGCATCAAGTTGAAAGAAAAAGCATACAAAAGCTGAGACTTTACAGTGCAGAAAGGGAAGGCAATGCAGGTGGGGGGTGTCATAACATTTTGTGAGATGGTGTTGGGTCAGGCCCCCTTTATGAGCAACAAATGGCAAGCTACATGTGGACGCCGCTTGCATTTCCGAATTAAACCATGGAGAAGCACTTGAGCTTGTTAAGGAGGTAATCGGACCTGATGTCACGGGCCCCTCCGTATTTTAATGGACGGGGGATGCGGAACAGTTTGAGCCTAAGCAGCTTTTAAAGGGCAGCTAAGGGTGGCAGCAATTGTTATTGCTGCATTTGGCAGCCACACAGTGAAGCTTTTTACATTTTTTCCCAGAAAGGAGTGGGGCAGCCATTTATTTGCGGCCGAGGCCACCTTAAAAGGATCATAGCCCTGGAAGGGGCACCTGGAGAGGACCCTGGGGGGGGTTGGGTGTTCGACAGTTTTGCGGCAGCTACTAAAAGGCTGTCCCAGTCAGCATGGCAATGTCCTGATAGCATTCCAGAGGAGGTTCATCCACGGAGGCGGAGAACCTTATTGATTGGGGGAGTTGCAGGTACACGGGTCTGGAACACAGCAACCTCCTGGCCACCTGCAGAGGCAGCCTTGATGGGGAAGCAGCAAAAGGCTGCAGGGGGTCTGCGAGCAGTTACCACCACGGAGGCAAAGATACCCTTGGCCATCGTCTACAGAGTGTCAGTGTCGCCAAAGTCTGTGCCTCTTCTAAGAGGCCATGATTGACCTGTGTGCCATGGTGGTGGAGGAGGTGAGCTTTAGTTGTATTGGTGGTCACCTATGCCAGTAGTGCTGAAGGCACTTTGGCCTTGAATTTCTATGCCTCAGGTTCATGCCAGGGGCTCACTGGAGACATGTGCAGCATCTCCCAATCTGCTACACATTGCCGCATCAGGGTAGTGACAGATGCCTTCTCCAGGAAGACCAGCCAGTACATTAATTTCTGAACTAATGCAGACAGCCAGGCCAAGAAAACTAGAGGATTCTGTGCCATTGTTGGATTCCCTCAGGTGCAAGGTCTCATAGACTGCATGCATGTGACCATCAAGGCTTCCACAGCCAGCCAGCAGCCTTCATTAACAGGAAGGGGTTTAATTCTCTTAACATGCACATTGGCTGTGACCATAGTTCCCCTTCTCTTTCCACTTTCAGGATTTGTAGTCTTTTTCTTATTTATTTCGTATGGTATTGTCTTGTTCACATTTGTCTTTATCTCGTCTTTGCCTACAAGCTATCTAATCCTTGGCTTGTGTTTATTATACCTACTCTATAGTAAGTTGTTAAAGGTTTCCATTTTTTCCCACTTAGCATTTTCTTGAATATTAACTTCTATGTGGATTTATATAAACTGCTAACTCATTCCTTTGCAGTTGGCCTTTTTAAAATGTATATCCACTTTTATTTGTCCCAGATAATGCCAAATATATTGTGTAATTATTTAAGTTCTGATAAGATGTAGAATAAAACTCCCAATATTGTACTCTAATCTCAGAGTGAAATCAGCACACCCTTCTGTACCAATCCGATGTTTCCATTTCTCATACTAAACATCTAAGTAAGGCTGCCAATGTAGAGAAGACTCGTGCCAAATTTTGAGTGTTTTTAATATTTTGGCTTTGTAGTCACCCAAATAGATTGAGATGACCCAGAATACTTGGAATTTTGTTTCTATTGGCCTGGACTAGATTCAGTTCCAAGGTTCCAGAAGTGAAAGGACCAGTCCCACAATGTAATATTATAATAATGTGCAGTTTCTGCTTTTCTAATATTTAGGAGGGGTTATGTTTAAGTTATAAACCTTTAAGCACTACAGTAGTTTCAACTCCTGATTCAAGATAACATTGCTACCTTCGATGCCACATGTGCACATATATTAGGAATAAAATAATTTAATTCATCTACATTTATTAATGTAATTGCATGGATAAAACTTTATTTTTAACTTCATTACTAAATGATATTAATGACGGAGTTCTGAAGTGCATTTGCTTTATTTTTTAATTTAAAGAATTTGTCACTATCAGATCATTCTGTACCAATCAGAAGAGTGGATGACAAGGGCATCTTGGATTTAGCTTACATTGAAAGTGCTACCCTGTGAAATGGACTATAGTTGATGAGCCATGCCAGTTTTCACAGAAGTCAAATCTCTTACACTGCATATTGTTTTGAAACTAATTTTCACAATGCTTAACGGTTAAAATGAACAAACTCATAATGAATAGTGCTGTGTTAGGATGTGGGTTTACACATGTGAATCCCCACAGCAAATTCGGATTTATGTTGTCCAAGTAAGCCACCAAGTTACGGGACAAGGAATAAATGGAGGTTGCCTAAGGATTCAGCCACTTTATGAGCATTGGAAATAAATTTTCCATTCATTTTACTGGGAACATGTGTGATTTTGAAAAAAAAGACATAAAAAGAGATAAAATTAATAATTGCCTTAAGATAGAAGCAAAACAGAACTTGCATTAATTGTTATACTGAAGCTAGCTGACTTGTAATTTGTTTAAGTAATTAGCAGCAGGTTTGTAACTGAGTTAGGAAGAAAAAATCTGAATAAAGTGTGTGAAATTTAATGGGTAATTGAAAAGTGACCTTTTAGGCAGGTCACAATGTTCTGTTCTTTTCAGTATCTGAAATCAGTCTACTTTTACAAAACAAAAACAAAGTACTGCAGATGCTGGAAATCTAAAATAAAAACAGAAATGCCAGATGTGCTACGCTTCTTCATGTCCTGCTTCCTGTAAGGAGTCTGTTTAACTTTTTCATCCTCCCAGTTTCTCTGTCTTCAATGCATCTGTTCTTATGTTGCAACCTTCCATACCAACACACCCGATATATGTCTTCCCTTTTCTTCAAACAAAAATCCCCTGCTCACCCCTACACCCCCAAACCCCACCCTGATTGACAGAGCCTTTGACCATGCCCATTTCTTTTTTCTCACTTTTGCTCTCATCCCTTCCCCTCCCTCCCAGAACCATGATAGGACTCGTCACATCCCACAAAGCCCTGTATTCAATCACTCTCAGCCATTTCTGCCACCTCCACTGTGATGCCACCACCAGACACATCTTCTCCTCCCCTTCCCTTTTATCATTGCAAAAGGACCGTTTCCTCTGCAACACCCTAGCCCTTTTTCAGTTGCACTTCTTCTTCCCATGGCACCTTTCCATGCCATTGCAGGAGATGCAATACCTGCCCCTTCTCACCGCCCAAGGATCCAAACACCCTCCCAGGTGAAGCACGATTTACTTGTTTTACTGCATTTATTTCAATTTAATACACTATATTCATTGCTCACAATGTGTCTCCTCTACGCTGGGGAGATCAGGCGCAGATTGGCTGACTGCTTTGTGAAGCACCACCATTTAGCCCATCGCCCCATCATTTTAGTTCTGCACTATCATTCCGCTCTGACTTTTCTGTCCTTGGCCTCCTGCAGTGTTCCAATGAAGGTCACCACATGCTTCAGGAACAGCATTTCATCCTTTGACTGGCAACTTTACAGTCTTTTGGATTCAACACTGAGTTTAATCATTTAGATTGTAACCTCTGCCCCCATTTTGCTTCTTTTTTCTTTTCTTTTTTCTCTTTTTTGACCCTTTCTTTCTTTCGGATGGCAGCTGTTCGTGATTTTGTCATTCATACCTCCTTTAGAAATACCTTTGGTTTCTTTGTTTGTCACTTTACTACTCCCTTTGGCCTTGCACCATGAACCCTTTTGTTATTTATTGTCTCCTGCCTTCCACTCTATCACAGACCTTCCCTTTTGTTCCTTTTTCCACCTCCCCCTTCACCTGCTTAAAACCTAACTTTTCACGGTTCTAATGAAAGGTTGAGGACCTGAAATGCTGGGCTGAATTAAACAAGGCACTGGATTCCCTACCCCCCAGATAAAAAGTCAGGCAGGAACCCACCGAGGGGAACAATAGGCCTTTAATAGTCTGGAGACAGGCTTTCTGCCCTTCTGTATCAGGAAGTCCCACCTCAGAGAGCTGCTGACCAATCAGAGACTGGTCACTGTCCAGCACTTCAGGACAGAGACATGTGGATCAGGATTAGGGTAAATGTTTGAGGGTCTTGCTGGGTGCCCACCAAACTGGCAGTCCCCGGCGAGGGTTGGGAGTAGGTGGGAAGGGAGATGGGGGCGTGCATTGTGAGGAGGGGTTGAGGGGGCTGGAGTTTTGAGGCCATAAGGAGAGGGCAACCTGTAGGGGGGGAACGTTGTTTGAGGCCCTCCGATGGCCTTGGGGCATGTTTATGAGGGAACCCCCTGCCCGCCAATAGCCTGTGCAGGGAAACCTGTCAGGCTGGCCATTTGGCATGGACCTCTCCTGCCACTGGTTAAATCCTGGTGGTGGTAGGGTGAGGCCCTTAAGTGGGCATTAACTACCCACTTAAGGGCCTCAATTGGTCCACTGGTGGGCAGGCTATCCTATGCCACCACTATGGTGGTAAAATTGCAGTGGGAGCCGTGACAGGTGGTAGGCAGTGGGCAGGCTGCCCCCTGAATTTAACAACCCCTGCCTTTTAGCCTTCTGATGGGGAGCCATAATATCCAGCCTACTAATTTGGTTTATTTCTCCACACAAGCTGCCTGAGATCTTGAGTATTTCTAGCATTTTCCTCTTTTGAAAATAATGTTAATCATGTAATGTAAATTAATCTGTTCTTCCCACAATAATTATTTCCTGTAAAATATTGTATTCTAAATAGTCTGTCTGCTTACTGTAGTATTATTTATGTTTAAGTTTTTAGAGCTACAGGCTGTTCATTCAGAAATTTTTCTCTCTTTTCCTATAGATTTAAGCTTCACCTTAATCAACTGTAAGTGACAAAACAAAGCGCACTTCAAAAACTGGAAGATTGCATAACTTCTATAACACCTTGACATGAACCAAGAAAAGAATGCCCCTTGTACCTCAGGGGATAGTATCGAGAATCAGATCAATACCTTGGTACAAGAAACAGCTATCCATAACAGAAGTAAAAATCACCTGACAGCCACGGAAGGTCGAGCTGCAAATGGGCATGAACAGATGTTTCTAAAGATGGATACATTAAGCTCAGAATACACACCAGGTATAACAGCTATGCAGCGAACTTCTGATAAAAGTTCACTTATAGGAGATGAGAAATCAAACAATGCACCTGAACGTCTGGGAACAATAACCAAACAAGAACATGTGGCACAGGGCATAAAAATGCCTGTGCAGTCAGGTCAAGAATATGAAGCAGGGAGGATGAATACTTCTAGTCTCACACTTGAGGCTAATGCGATAGCAGAAACAAGCATAACATGTCCTGATGGCAAAATTGCTGAGGGAGTGGCTGGAATATTGGCAAATGGAATCAGTTGTAACTTAAAAGCTGGGGAGGATACTGGTAAAAGATCAGAAAACATCATACTCATGGAGTTGGCTGAGAAAAAAGGCAGCAGTATTTTTTTGGAGGAAAGTGCAGCATGTGGAAAGGATACACAGATGAAACGATGTGCAGAAGAGGAGCAGAAAAGGTAATTACCTGAAGGAGATGTATCAGGGTTCTGGGGTTCCTTAATTACCAAAACACATGCTGCCGTTAATGGCAGCAGCACTTGATTTCGCAATTATAGCAGTTGTTCTGATGCCAACTGAATATATGGTTTCAGGCTTATAGGGAACAATGGAAATTATTGGAGGCATAAAAAAATACAAATACTGTTTTTGGATGCATTATTATGCATAGTCAAGCCATACTTTTATTAAAACAACAAATTCCTGCAGAAGCTGGGAATCCAAAACATAAACAGAAATTTCTGTTACTTTCAGATTTTGCGATTGTAATGTATTTTGTTTTAATTGTTTATTGTCTATGGGAATTGATGGAAACCAATTTCAATTATGCATTGTATCACTTTTAAGATGTAGATGATGTAAATACTGGCAAATATCAGAACTCACGATTACCAGTTAACCCACATTTTATTCACCCTAATATTTAGTGGTATAAATGTGATTGCTTCTGCGTTACTCTTTATCAAAGTGTATGGTGTGTGTTTTCTAATTTCTTCTGTGTGACTCTGAGTTGATGGAGCAAATCAGGCGATGGCTGCTGAGTCTCAGTTTTTGCCTATAGGATGGAGGTGTCTATTATCTCCTTGAGCTGGTCTTCCAGCCAGCATGCTGCAAGTGCTCCAATTCCACCAACACTTGATCCTCCTCATTTGTGCTGTGTACTTCACTAAGTGCTTAATTCTGCAACTCGCCAATGCAATCCACACCCGCCCCACCACCACCACCCGCTGCCCCACTGGTGGAGTGGACGAACATGTGCTGGCTACTACAGAAAGGATGCTACTGGGTATTGTGAGCTGGTTGGTTGGGATCAGCCATTGGATTCTGCCATTTCCTCCTTTTTAGAATTCTAGGAATGAGATACCCTTGAATTTTTAGATAGCCAGATATTGCTGTATCCTAATGTTTGCCTGTGTGTGGGTGGATGAATGAGTGTATGAATAAAGAGAAAGAAATAAAACAAAGGATAATGTTAGACTTATACCTCATCATTGTCTCCAATCTCCTATGTTGCTTCCAAGACCAAAATCTTCAGTTCCCTCTTGTCTTGAGTCAAGGATTGAAACTTAAGTAACTCTTTTCCTATCTGCATATTTTGGCATCTTCTTCTTAGGACTGAGGATGACTTTCTTGTACTCTGGAGTTGTGGGTCCTGAGGTGACTAAAATGTCCACTGCTGGATCTGCACACTTTGCCACAGGTGGGGAAGATAGTGTTTGATGAGGCGGGTGGGTGGGATGCTTGAATTTTGATACGCTGCTTCCAATGTTTGAGCTTGGGCTCCACCTGGGCCTGTCAGGGACATTCAAAACGGTTGGCCCCTTCACGGATGCTTCTCCAGTTTGGGTAGTCTTGAGCAAGAGATTCCCATAAATTGGTGGGAATGTTGTATTTTTTCAGGGAAGCTTTGAGGATGTCCCTGAAATGTTTCCTCTGTCCTCCTGGTAACCACTTGCCGTGGCGAAGCTCGGAGTAGAGAGCTTGTTTTGGGAGTCTTGTGTCAGGCATGCGGACGATGTGGCCTGCCCAGCGTAGCTGATTAACCATAACCAGTGCCTCACTACTGGCAACGTTGGCCAGAGAGAGGACACTGATATTGAAGCACCTATCCTGCCATTGAATTTACAGGATTTTGCAGAGGCATCGCTGGTGATATTTCTCCTCTTAAATCAGGGATTTAAGGTGTCTGCTGTACATTGTCCATGTCTCTGATACATACAGGAAGGCAGGTAGCACTGCAGCGCTGTAGACCATGAGCTTGGTGCCAGGTTTGAAGTTTTTGCCATCAAGTGCTCCTTTCCTCAGATGGCTGCGCTGGCACACTGGAGGCGATGTTGAGTTTCATCATCGATGTCTGACCTCGCTGAGAGGAGGTTCCCAAGGTATGAGAAATGATCAATCTTGTCCAGTGGTTCGCCAAGGATCTTGATAGTCTGGGGGGTGGGGTGGGAGCGGGGGTTGTGTTGCACAGTAGGAGCAAGGTGGTAAAGGACCTTTGCCTTCTGGATGTTTGGCTTGAAGCCCATTCTTTCATACTCTTCAGTGAATGTGTCAGCGATAGTTTGGAGCTCGGCCTCTGAATGTGTGCATATGCAAGCGTCACCAGCATACTGCGGTTCAATGACAGAGGTTGGGGTGATCTTGGTTCTGGAATGGAGGCCTCATAGGTTCAAGCAGATAGGAAAAAGATATGCTTTAAAATATGGATACGAGAAAACATTAGTTTGACCAAATGCCAGAGCATCAGCCAGCTTAATGTGAACATGCAGCTTGCACATGTATACAGTGTACTTCTCTGGTTCACTGGCATCAGTTGCTCTTGTAAGCAGTCCAAACTAAGGCATCTTACTTTTTATGAGAGTTGACTCACATTGCTCTATATCTAAATGCATGATAGTACAACTTGGGGACATAACAATAGCATTCCACAGTGATGTAATTCAAATGAAGGTAATGAAGTGGCTTCAACTTTGCTAAATGAAGAACGAGCGAACCCTTGGTACAATGATTCTTGATATGAAATGTTAAGCTTCTTTAGTAAGTGAACATTCAGAGCAAGTTATGGTCAGATTAATATGGTTCAACTGGAGCAATTTATCTGTGTATGATACAAAATACAGAATGTCATATTTCCCATATTAAGAATTGTCTTACTTCACTTGGATGTCTTTTACTGTCCTCCAGCATTTTTTTTTACCCCCTGCAAAGGCCCACAGTTTTCCCTCTATCAAACCCAATTTTTCCTCCATCCTTTTATATTTTTAAAATAACTTTTTTTCTGTCCCTGTGTCTCAATTTTTAATCTCCCTCTTCACAAAGTCAGCGATCACAGGACTTCCCAATACAATGGGTGTGAGTTGTTCTTCGGTTGCCTATACAAACTCACAAATTGTTTATTATTTAGTTTTTGGGGAAACCAACTTACGTTTAACCTTAGCTATCTTTCATTTAGGTGCTTTATTTTAAGAAAAGCTGGGAGTGTGTTCTGCTGAGAAAATTAGAACATTGTAATGAACCATTATTTTAAAATTGTTTCTGTGGAAAAATAGTTACTAAATATTGACAGGTGACTGCTTGCAACATAACATTTTTAAAGTATGCAAAGTGAGAACTTTCTATAGCCTATCAGATTTTTTTCCTTACCTTCCCCTGGTCCGGCTACCGACGAGGGGAAAACACTCTCTGCAGCATCCTATGCCAAAATTTGAGCTTTTCTTATCAAATGAATTATCATTTCTTTATGTGTATATATGACATTACCAACCAGGTTCACTCATAGAATGACCCAGCTTGATTTGATCTACAACTGTCCCAGAATAGATGTTGGAGTAATTTTCTGGCTTTGTGTTCCTGACATGGAGTCATGCCTACCATGAGCAACACAAGATTAAACCATTATACCTGTATGTTTGCATCAGGCACCCAAAAATAAAGTCATTCTGTGAAAGAAATACGAGGATCTTGTGGGTTTTATTTGAATATGCTGAACTGCCATTTCTGAAACAAACTTTCTATGGGTTGGATTTTCTGCCTGTCACATGGGCCAGTCGGGAGCAGGCACGGAGCCAATCACTGCCCGCCGCCATTTTATGTGGGCGGGTCTTAATTGGCCCGCCCAGCGTGATGCATGGCTGGTAGCGCTCAGCACTACCTGTGCGGGTGGGGGGAGGAGGGAGAGTCTGGGCCTGCGCTCTTTCAGAAATCTCCCTGAGGCACGGAGCTGCCTCAGGGAGATTACGTTCATATTGAAGGCTTTAAATAAAGAAAGATAAAAATTATTTAGACATGTCCCCTCATGTGACAGTGTTACATGAGTTGGGACATGTTTATGAATTGTGAAAAAAATATTTATTTATTTAACAAAATCTTCAGGAAACCTCATCCCGCCCGTAGATGAGGTTTCCTGAAAAACGCGAAGGCAGCTTGGGTTCTTCACCTGCCTGCCAACCTTAAGGTTGGACAGGCAGTGTTGATAATTGCTTTAATTGTTTTTTTTAAAGGCCTTAACAGGCCTTTGACAGTTTGGCGGGCGTGCAGTCGCCTCCGGCACGTGCCCGCCGAATGAAAGATCTGAATGACGCGCGGTGACATTGGGATGCATGCCCGACGTCACCGCGCGTCATTTTACGCGTCGGCATGCCGGGCCCGTCCCCACACGCCGATGTGAAAATTCTGGCCTAGTCTATGTTTTGAAAAGTATAGGCTGATTTCTTGAAAGGTCTCCTGCCCTAGCATCCTCGAACTTGCATCCTTCTTTAGTTTCTTCCTATCTCCATTTATGCCCTCTCTGAGCTCAACTTGTTCATGAGACCCACCTCCTGGACCCCATTTTAGTTGATATTGTTAATGACTCTCTCTCTCTCGAGGTGTTGTTCCTTTCTCCTTTAAATCTGCTGTTATCACCCTTCTCTTAAAAAAAGTCAACCCTTGACTCCACCATCATTGCGCACTACTGCCCTATCTCTAACCTCCCTTTCCTCTTCAAAGTCTTTGAATATGTTATCACCTCCCAAATCCATGCCCATCTTTCCCAAAACTCCATGTTTGAATCCCTCCAATCAAGTTTATCCTCGCCAATTGTTGAAATGGCTTTTATCAAAGTTACCAATGACATTCTGTGTGGCTATGATAAAGGTAAATTATCCTTCCTTGTTCTTCCCAACCTGCATGTAAACCTGCATGGACATGGTTGACCACACCATCCCCCTCCAATACCTTTCCACTGTCATCCAGCTGCTCTCACGTGGTTCCATTCTTTCTAATCATAGCCAGAGTATTGCTTGCAACAGCCTCTTTTTCCACTTCCACATCATTATCTCTGGTGCATCCTGAGGATCTATTCTTGTCTGCTAGCTATTTCTCATCTACATGCTGCTCCCTGACAACATCATCTGAAAGCATAGTGTTAGTTTTCACATGTACGGTGTCGATACTCAGCTCTACCTCAGCATTACCTCACTTGACTGCTCCACTGTTGCTGAATTATCAGGTTGCTTATCCATTTAAATATTGGGAAGTTTGAAGTCATTGTCTTCCGTCCTCACTCCAACCTCTGTTCCCTAGCTATCGACTCCACTCTTCTCCCAGGCAACTGTCTGAGACTAAACCAGACTGTCATGTTTGACTCTGAGATGAGCTTCCGACCACATATCTACACCATCACTAAAACTGCTTATTTCCAGCTCTGTAACATCACCTATCTTCCTCCCTGCCTCAGCTCATTTGCTGCTGAAACCTTCATTCATACCTTTGTTACTTCTAGACTTGACTATTCCAATGCATTCCTTGCTGGCTTCCCATATTCTGCTATCTAAACTGCAGGTCAAGCAAAACTCTATTACCTGTGTTCTTGATCGTACCAAGTTCCGTTCACTCATTGCCCTGTGCTTGCTGACTTATATTGGCTCCCAGTCAAACAATGTCTTGATTTTAAAATTCCTCACTATTTAAATCTTCACCATTCCCAATATTTGTAATCTCTTCCAGCCCTACAACACTCTGAGATATCTGCATTCATCTAATTCTGGCCTCTTGAACATCCCTGGTTTTAATCGCTCCATCATTGGTGGCCATCCCTTCAACTGCCTAGGCCCTAAGCTCTCAAGTTCCATCCCTATACTTTGCTGGCTCTCTACCTCTCCTTTTTCATTTAAGATGTTCACTAAAACCTATCTCTTTGAGCAAGCTTTTGGTCATCTGTCCTAACATTGCCCTATGTAATTTGGTGTCTAGTTTTGCTTTATAACATTCCAAGAAGTGTCTTGAGGTGTTTTATTATGTTACAGGTGTCATGTAAGTATAAGTTCTTATTTCTTTTCCCGAATGTGGGGTGTGGAAGTTCACCTGTCAGAAATGCTCCCATGGTTCCTGATACTGACTCATGTGAAGCTGCATTTAAGAGTGTACATTCTGACATGTGACACTTCTGTTTCAGCCTGTCTTGTTCCTATTGAACAATCTATCTGAAGCTGCCAGAGAGACAGAAAGAGGAAAAGGTATATCAGAGACATTTCCATGAACAGACCCACAGCAAATCAACATGGAAAAATGATTATTTAGGGAAACATGTCTAGTTGAGTTTGCATTGCAGTTTAGCGTACCAGGTATAATTTTCTTTCTTTGGAGATGGGTTAGTTAAGCCTGCAAGTGCTGTAAATTTACTATTAGTGCTCCTGTTCACTTAGACATTTACGGTTTAATAAAATTGTTTGAAAATTTGTAGCCTAAACCATGACTTAGAGAAGTATATATTCTACTGTCCTCTGAGGTCAAGGTAAATCATGTGAGAACATGAGATATCAGTCAAAGTAGAATGATAAGGGTTTTCTGCTTGATTCCCGAGCATGCTATAAAGTGCCTAGATATTGGACAGGGAAATGTACTTTCTGTGTCATTGGGAGTGAGGATCTGTCATCTGCCGTGATCTATGATGTTGAACCAGAGAACAAAAATATCAAGAGTGAATATCTGAAGTAAAAACCTAAAAATCTATCACCCCACCCTAGTTGCTCTAATAATATTCTTAATTGGTAAGTTTTCTCCAAAAAGATCTAACTTTCTCTGCATCATCTCCTGCGGAAGCACCTCCACAGCTGGATTTTGGAATGGCAGTATTCTTCCTCTGCTTTGCTTCAGCTGTTAAATTTGTTGCTAGTTCCCTTTTAAAGGTGACTAGCAACCCTCTCAGAGCTGCAGAAACAGGATATTCCATCCCCTAATACTTGTGTGCTTCAAGTGCATCAAGTGTAGTGTACCCAGACTGCTGATGTTCCAATTCAACCAGCTGACCTCACTTTATAGCTAACGGCGTGCCCAGCATCCCGCAAGTCTGGAACTGCAATATTTTCCTCTATAATTATAAGTCGCAATTCATAAGATTACATATTTTAAGAGAAATGATTCTTTTCTAAATGGAAATAGATAGGAAAAATATATATTTGAGACTATCCAGTTCACTCTAACACTTCTAGCTTTTTTTTCCTCTCGTAAATGGAATAAAATTGTCTTATTAATAAAATCCAGTATAATGGCCTTATCTCCAACATATTTAAAAAATGTTGAATGTGAATACCTTGAAATCCAATAAACTTTAATCCATCATCAGAAATAATAGTGCAACAAGCAAGTTGATGGAATCATTTTTTTTTCACAGATTCGTGGATTTTTGAAAATAAAATTTCAGTATATTCATGATTATAACTTCTCCAAAATGTTTCCTGTTTTCAATGAAGTATTTCTGTTTGTTCAATAAAAGAGTGAATGTATTAATTATAGTTTTAAGTTAAAAAAAGGTTTAATATGTCACTAAATGTTATTTTTTGTTGTGATGGTCTATTAACAGGTTGATAGTTGGAGTGATAATGCCTGATGATGCAACTGTTGCAAAAGAACAAGTCCAAGTGAAGGACAGTCGGGATGGATTCAGTTCTACATTTGAAAGAATTGTGGAATCTGATCTTATGAAAGGGACCTCATACAGTAGCCTGGATTCTTTGGATGTATTGTCACTGACTGATGAGACAGATAGTTGTATCAGTTTTGAAGCCCCACTCACACCACTGATTCAACAACGAATTAAGGAAACCCCTGAACTGCTGCAGCAGAAACTGGTTCAGGTTGCTGAACAGCGAGAAATCCTGGAAGCCAGAGTTAGCGATGACCAGGAACATCATTCTAAGATGAATGAGGGAAGTGTTGAAAGCCCACTGAGACACTCACTTACTAGCAGCAGGTCTGAGAATGTGCTGAGCAGATCCTCTTTGAAGTCCATGCCAAATGGTTTGCACAATGAGAGAGAAGAACTAGAAGATGACATCAGCAAGATAGTTAACTCCATCAGGTAAATAGATTAAGTAAAAGCAGTTTCAGTGTAAACTAATTTTGGTATGAATTGCTATGCTAAACATTTTATTCTTTAAACATGTGTATTAACAAAAAAAATACTTTAATGGTGGGAATTTTCCACTTTGTCGATCCTAGCACATCAGGCATAATTATTAGGAATTTGTGTACTCAGAGTCTATGATTTTCCCTCTAATAACTTTAATGAATGGAACGTTATTGGCTAGGTATCCCCAAAATTATTTACATAGATCAAAACAACAAACACTCAGCAGTGGTGGGGAAGTCATAATTTAAGAGGAAGGTTTTGGGATGAGTTTTGAAGGAATGGAGTAACCTAGCAAAGCGGAGGAGTTTAAGAAGAGCATTCCTGAATGTATAGCTAAGAAGGTTGAAAGCTCAATGGCTGGAGTTGCAGTGGAGGGTGTGAAGACAAAGGAGTCCAGGGTTAGAGAGCAAAAGGTTGTGTAGGACCATAAGGTTGAAGAAAGTTGCAGAAGTAGGAAGGGGTGAGTCAATGGATGACTTATTGATGAGGGCAAGGATTTTGAAATCAGTGCTTTAGAGGATAGGGAACTGATGAGATTGATGAGGATAGGGCTCTTAGGGGAGTGAGAGCTTGTGTAGGATCGGATATGACAGAAAAGTTGTAGATGAGTTATAATTTCTGAAGCAAAAACAATACTTCAGATACCGGAAATCTGAAATTAAAACAGGAAATGCTGAAAATACTCAGAATACAGAGACAGGCAGAGTCTCTGGATAGAGGAACAGAATTATGTTTCAAGTCTCTGCCCTTTTATCAGAACTGGAAAATGTTTGAGATGAACAGCTTTAAAGCAATAGAAGAGGCAGGGGAAAGGAGGCAGGGAGAGAGCAAAAGGGAAGATTTTGTGATGGGGGGAGAGCAGGAATGATTAAATGATAAAAGGGTTGGAAGAGAGTTAAATAGTTAATGCAGAATAGCGTAGAGGGAAGAAAGCATGGAAAACCTAGTCCAGGAATTCAACAGAATAAGGCAAGTACATCCAGGGGTGTGGACCATCCCACCAGCCAGGTACCAATAGGAGAACTCCACCAACATTTATAACATTAAAACAGCTGAAACATAGGCCTCATGAATTTTACCAGGCCACTTCAAAGGTGGTTGTTGGTGGGTGTTGGGGGTGGGTGCGGGGGCATTAAATGGGAGCAGAACACATTTGGCCAGAAACCTGATGTCTTTACGTTGTTTCTGGATTTTACCAGAGGTGGCAACCATGGAGGGCAGACTTCACACATCAATGTGGTTGGACAGCATGCAAGATATTTAAAAGGCTAATTAACTTGGATTTGATGTCGCATTTCGAACTTTACTAATGGTGCATGGGGACCACGGGGCTTTAGAACCTTGCCTGGTTAAAGAAGGCGACAAGGAAGTGTGCGCTCAGTGCTGGCTCTCTCAGCCAGCTATTGAGAGAGCCAAGATGTAGTGGCAGGGTGAGTGGTGCACAGAAACAGAAAAGGGAAAAAGGTGTGAGCACTGAGGGGGCATGCTGCCAGGTTAACATTGGCACAGTAGCACTTACTTCCAAGGAACGAATTAGAAAAAGGCGGAGTGGTGTGGGAGGGGAACAGATCAGGATAGAAGGCCTAGGAAAAAGACCACTTGTCGTGGGCCTCATCTAGCCAGGCTTTGTAGCCCCTGCAGGACGAGGAGCAGCTCAGAGGGAGAGAGGGAGGTGGGGCACATTAGGAACATCAGAACCAGCAAGAGGGCCTGCTTGCTCATGGGCACAATGGAGGAGGGCAGACGGCCATGTCAACAGCCTCCTGCATGCAGAAGTGACTAGCCCCTAGGAGAGAGCCTACTGTTTGGAACTGAGCTGCCTCCAGATGCCCATATGGCAGTGCCACTGAAGACTGCAGCTCCTCAGGTAGGTAATCTCTGCGCTATTCTGCAAACAAGCTGCAACCCACTGGGGTTAGTAGCTACCCAGTGCCAGTGGTCCTGAAGATCACCATGGCTCTCAACTTCTACACCTCCAGGTCTTTCCAAGGATCCACTGGAGACATGTGTGGCATCTCCCAGCCTGAGGCCCATCTGTGCAATAAGGAGGTGGCCAGTGTCATGTTCAAGAGATTTGGTGACTATGTGTACTACTGCATCAATCCAGACAGTCAGGAGTGTTATAATTTGCAGCTCATTTACTGAGTAAAGGAGTAATCTAGAGCCTGTCTTTCCTTGAAGTAGGTTCATTCCCCAAACCCAGAGGACATAGATACAGACTGACTTTTCCTTACTCCCGCACCACCCTCCTTCCCCCGCCCCCAGTGGAAACCAGTTCTTATATATACTTGAGAATAATGCCCTAACCTTTCCCCAATTAGTGATAGCTGCTCTCACTTACAACCAGAGCATGAACTTCATTGTGACAAGATTGCAACGTTGACAAGGAGGGGAGGTCCATTGGGCTCGGGGCCATCACTGGCTTTCCCAGGGTGCAGGATGTGATCGATTGCAAGTATGTGGCCATCAAGGCTCCTACATTCAAAAGAAAGGGTTTCCACTCACTCAGTATTCAGTTGATGTGTGACTACTGAATGTGGATCCTTCAGGGGGATACCCAGTTCCAGGGAAGCAGCCATGTTGCCTGCATACTTCAGCAATTCAGGTAACACAGCTTTTCTGGACCCTGTGTGCCTTCAGGAATGGATATGCCTATTGCCTTTGAGGAACCCACAAACGAATGCAGAGGAGAGGTCCAACACCTGCCATGGAGCAAACTTTGAGCAGGTCATTCAGCTTCTGAAGATGTGATTTGGGTGCTGAGATCAATTTTGTGGAGCCCTTCAGTATGCCCTAATAAGGGTCTCGCTTATCAAGGTGGTCTGCCGTGCACAACCTAGCAGTGCAGAGGGAGGAGGTGTTGAATAATGAGGACATTGTCAATCGTGATGCCTCCTCTGATGATGAGGATGTGGAGGAGAGTGCAAAGTAGGCAATGCAAGATGAGGGACCCCTGAACCACAGGCAAGCTGCAATGAGCTACATGCCCTAATACATAGCCGTTTCTTGTAACCCTTATGCACTTTTGGAAACGGAAAAAGGTATGGAGAACACACCTTGGCAGACTGAAGGAGGTCATTGGCATGCTTGTAGCAGAGGTTCGAAATTCTCTGGGTGACCCCATGGCTGCTGACTTCCTCTACAATGCTTGGTTAAGCAGGCTAGTTTCTTTTCCCTGCCCCTGGGGGAACACCTCCTGTGTTGCCCCTGTAGCCTGAAGGAGAACCTGCAGGGAGGCATCGCTGAACCATTGGGCTATCAGGTGTCTTCCTTCTGCCATTCTTTCTGCAGGCATCATTCAGCTCCTTGCCAGGAGGCAGCAGTCATAGAGAGGACTATTGGTTGACAAAAGCAGTCAGAAAGTGGACTCTTGGTTGACGACAACAGTCAGACAGAAAACTCTTGGTTAATGGCAGCAGTCGGGCAGAAACTTCCTGGCAGAAGGCAGTAGTGAGGCAGAGGCTGTTCCTGACCAGTTTGAGGAAGTAACAAGCAGGGTGGATAAAGGGGAAACAGTAGATGTAGTGTAGTTGGATGTCCAAAAGGTATTTGTTAAATGCCACATAAAAAATTACTACACAAGATAAGAGCTTATGGTGTTGGGGGTGATATATTAGCGTGGATAGAGGACCGGCTAACTAACAGAGAGTCAGGATAAATGAGTCATTTTCAGGTTGGTAAATTGTAACTAGTGAAGTGCCACAGGAATCAGTGCTGGAGCTTCAACTATATACAATCTATATTAATGACTTGGATGAAGGGACCATTATAGCCAGATTTGTTGACAATATGAAGTTAGGTAAGAAAGCAAGTTGTGAAGAGTAAATAAAGAGTCTGCAAAGGGATATAGGTAAGTTAAGTGAGTGTAAAAAAATTGCCAGATGGAGTATAATGTGGGAAAATGTGAGGTTGTCCCCCTTGACAGAAAAGCAGAACATTATTTAAATGGAGTGAGACTACAAAATAATGCAGTACAGAGGGATCTGAGTGACCTTGTACACTTCACAGAATCACAGAATTGTTATGGCCTAGAGTGAGGTCATTTGGCCTGTCGTGTCTGCACCAGCTCTCTGAATGATTAACTCACCTAGTTCCATTCTCCTGCCTTCACCCTGTAACTTGCACATTCTTTCTTTTCAAATGAAAATCTAATTCCCTTTTGAATGCTTCAGTTTAACCTGCCACCACCACAGTCTCAGGCAGAGCATTCCAGATACTATTCATTCACTGCATGAAAAAGTTTTTCCTCATATCACTATTGCTTCTTTTACTAATTACTTCGCATCTGTGCCCTCACGTTCTCAATCCTTTCATGGGCGGGAACCATTTCTCCCTATCTACTCTGTCCAGACCCCGCATGATTTTGAATATCTTTCCCTCAGCCTCCTTTTCATGAATCACAAAAAGTCAGCATGCAGGTACAGCAAGTAATTTGGAAGGCAAATGGAATGTTGGCTTATATTGCAAATGGGATGAATTATACAAGTAGGGAAGTCTTGTTACAACTGTACAGGGCATTGGTGAGACAGCTGGAGTACTGTGTACAGTTTTGGTCACAGTTAAGGAGGGACATACCTGCATTGGAAGCAGTTCAGAGAAGGTTCACCAGGCTGATTCCTGGGATCAGGAGTTGTCTTACGAAGAAAGATTGAGCAGGTTGGGCCTATATTCATTGGAGTTTACAAGAATGAGAGGTGAGTTTATAGAGATACATATGATTCTGAGGGGACTTGACAGGGTAGATGGTGAGAGGATGTTTCCCCTTGTGGGGGAATCTAGAGCTAGGAGGAAAAGTTTAAAAATAAGGGGTCTCCCATTTAAGACAGAGGTAAAGAGGAATTTTTTTTCTCAGTGAGTCTTTAGTGTTTGGAATTCTCTTATCCAGTGAGCAGTGGAAACTGTGTCATTGAATGTGTTCAAGGCTGAGTTTTTTTAAAGTTCATTCACAGGATGTGGGCTTCACTGCCTGGGCCAGCATTTATTGCCCATTTCTAGTTGCCCTTGAGAAGCTGGTGGTGAGCTGCTTTCTTGAACCACTGCAGTCCATGTGGTGTAGTTAGGGAGTTCCAGGATTTTGACCCAGCGACAGTGAAGGAATGGTGATATTTTTCCAAGTCAGGATGGTGAGTTACTTGGAGAGGAACCTCCAGGTGGTGGTGTTCCCATCTATCTGCTGTCCTTGTCCTCCTAGGTGGTAGTGTTCATGGGTTTGCAGTCTAAAGAGCCTTGGTGAACTTCTGCAGTTAGTCAGATTTTTGATTGACAAGGGAGTCAAGAGTTATGGGGCAGGCAGGAAAGTAGAGTAAAGGCTACAATTGGATAAGCCATGATCTTATTGAATGGCAGAGCAGGCTCGAGGGGCTGAATGGCTCAGCCCTGCTTTTATTTCTTACATTCTTATGGCAGCCCCTTAAATATTGCACCTGCACCTGCACCTGCCACCTCTGCCTTGCTTCCTGTCCCTGCTCTTCAATTGGACGGCACCTGTGCTTCGCTGGAATTAAGTGGCCAGCTGCAGTGAGATTGCGAGCAGCTGGCCATTTAATGCCTGAGCAGAAGGGGCAGCAGCTTCCTGTGGCCTTGATGCAAAATCCAGAGCATAATGTTAGCTGCATAAACCTCTTACTAATACTGTATTTTGTCCAAAAGACAGAATTGTGTAGGGATGCAGTTACATTACAAAGCCATTGAGTGGCAGTGCTTCAATCTGTTTTCCCTGACAGTAAAGTGAATTGAAATATTTTTATCAAAACTCCGTTCTAGATATCACTACCTCAAATGGTGTTACACATTACCAATGATTAACAATGCTGCTGCTATCTGGCAATATGCTTTTCCTTAAACTCCCACTCCAGCCCCAAACCTCAAAATTCCTTTAGGCTCTCCTTGAAGAATTTTTGGCCTCCTCCTTCTACCCAAAGTCCTGCTGGAGCAGAATTTCCCATACAAAAGTGCTTAATGTTTGGCCTGAACTTTGAAGAAACCATAAGGCTGAGCAGCTGTTTCTACAGTCTTGCTCGATCGGCTGTGATTGCTCCTGAATGCTATAACCCCATTTGTCAATTTGGATGTGCCACCTTTTTCACATCTCACTACTGAGCTCATGCTGTTTAGAGCATTCCCTTCAATCCTGGCGCAACAAACTCTCTGATATCTATAGTATAAAGCAGGAGATGATTCAGGCAGTGGCATATGGGTATTGTCACTGGACTAGTATTCCAGAGACCCAAGGTAATGCTCTGGGAACCTGGGTTCAAATCCCACCACAGAAGATGGTGAACTTTGAATTCAATAAAAACCTGGAAGTAAAAGTCTGATAATGACCACAAAACCATTGCCAATTGTTGTAAAAACCCATCTGGTTCACTAATGTCCTTTTGGGAAGGAAATCTGCTGTCCTTACCTGGTCTGGCCTACATGTGACCCACAGCAATGTGGTTGACTCTTAAAAATGCCCTCTGAAGGAGGACAATTAGGGATGGCCAATAAATGCTGGCCTAACCAGTGATGCCCACATCCCATGAACGGATTAAAAAAAAAAATAGGATCTGGCACATATAAGGTTAATGTGGAACTGAGTACAGTACCACCCACACAGTGATGTAAGAGAGCACATGACACACACCCAGTCTTGTGTTGGACAGAGTCATGTGTTCCAGCGCGCATGGAGCCAGCTCCTAATTTGTACTCTTTTACTGTATATTTATAAGTAGTTCTAAATTAATAAAGACATACAGTTAACCTACGTATGACCATGAAGACTTCTTCAGACCTACGTACTGTAACCAACTGCCTACAACAATGTCCACCTTCTAGCTCTCCCATTGGCAGTGTATTTCTTCAGCAACGACTTTGTCTGCCCACTGATTGTTGGCGAAGCCAATTTCATATTTAAATAGGGACCTGCTGGTTTCCTATGGGTGACACTCTCAAATTGTTCAGAAGAACAGGTTAAAATTGTAGCTGGGTTTTTGTGGGATGCTGGCTGGTGAGATCCTAACTTTTCATTAGTATTTAACCACCACAGTTTTTTTTTGTTAAACTTCGTTGACATAAGCCAAGGAAGATAAAGAGTAATTTGACAATGGTGTCTATTCCTTTGAGATTTTTCAGATAGAACCAGATGATTAATTATTTAATGTGCTTGCATTTGTTTTTATACTCTGCTTGCAAGTACATATTTCCCACTAGAAGAACGAATCAAATATTCTAAAAGGACTACATTTTATATATACTGAACACAAAAACTCAAGAAAACATGAATTAGGAGCAGGAGTAGGCTATTCGGCTGCTCGAGCCTGCTCCACCATTCGATAAGTTCAAGGCTGATCTGATTGTGGACTCAACTCCACTTTCCTACCTGACCCCCATAACTCTTCTCGATCAAAAGTCTATCTAACTTACCCTTCAACATATTCAATGACCCAGCCTCCACTGCTCTCTGTGAAAGAGAATTCCACAGACTAACGAACCCTAATTTTCAAACTCTGTCCCCTACTTCTAGACTCCCCTACAAGTGGAAACATTGTCTCAGTATCCACCTATCAAGTCCCCTCAGGATCTTATGTGTTTCAATAAGATTACCTCTCATTCTTTATAAACTCCAAAGGGTATAGGCCCTTTCAATCTTCCCCATAAGATGCCCCCCTCATCCCAGGAATCAATCAAATTAACTTCTCTGAACTGCTTCTAATGCAATTATATATTTTAAGTAAGGTGACCAAAACTGTACACAGTACTTCAGATGCAGTCTCACTAAGGCCCTGTATAGCTGTAGCAACACTTCTCTGCTTTTATATTCGATTCCCCTTGCAATAAATGTCAACATTCCATTTGCCTTCCTAATCATTTGCTTTACTAACTTTTTGTGATTCATGCACTAGGATACCCAGATCCCTCTATACCATAGAGTTCTGTAGTCTTTCTCCATTCAAATAACATGCTGCTTTTCTATTCTTCCTTCCAAAGTGGACAAGTTCCCATTTTCCCACATTATACTGTATCTGCCAATTCTTTTCCCACTCACTTAACCTTTCTATATCCCTTTGTAGACTCTTAATGTCCTTTTCACAACTTACTTTCCTACCTACCTTTGTAGCAAATTTAGCTACCATTCATTTGGTCTCTTCATCCAATCATTGAAATAAATTGTAAATAGTGAGGCCCAGCACTGATCCCTGTGGCACTCCATAGCGTGCCATCCTTAAAATTACCCTTTTATCCCTCCTCTCTGTTTCCTGTTAGATAACCAATCCTCTATCCGTGTTAATATGTTACCCCCTACACCATGAGCTCTTATTTTGTGTGGTAACCTTTGATGTGACACCTTATCAAATACATTTTGGCAAGTTGAGTACACAGCATTTACAGGTTCCCCTTTATCCATATTGTTTGTTACTTCTTCAAAGAGCTTTAATAAATTAGTCAAACACGATTTCCCTTTCACAAAACCATATTGACTCTGCCTGATTGTATTAAGATTTTCTAATTGTTCTGCTTTAACCTGCTTAATAATGGATTCTAGCATTTTTCCTATGACAGATGTTAGACTAACTGGTCTATAGAATCCTGCCTTCTGTCTCCCTCCTTTCATGACAGAGGTGTTATATTTGAGGTTTTTCAATCCGATGGGATTGCTGAATTGACAGAGGGCATAAGTCAGGATCATGCCAGAATGTTAGGTGGAAACCCTTGCTCAGTTGAACATCACCTCAAATTTTAAAGTTTACATCCTTGCTTTCAAATCCATGCACACCTCAGTAACTTTCAATCTTTACCCCTTTTTTATATACAAAAGAAAAATGGAAAAGTTTAGAAAGTTTGCTTCTCTTCTGCCTTTCTTCTCTTTCACATACTTTTTCTTCATGGTGTCTAAATTACCACCATTGCTAAGAGTGCCTACGTCAGCCTCAGTAACATGGCCCAACTTTGCCCCTGCCTCAACGCATCTGATGCTGAAATCCTCATCCATCTTTTGTTACCCCAAGATTTTACTATTCCAATGAATTCCTGGTTGGCTTCCCATCTTCCACTCTCCATAAACTTGAGATCATCCAAAACTCTGTTGCCTGTTTCGCAACTTGCACCATATCCCGTTCACCCATGAACCCTATGCTCATTGACCTACATTGGTTCCCAGCTGAGCATCGCCTTGATTTTAAAATTCTCATCCTTGTTTTAGAATTCATCCATATCTCTGTATCCTCCTTCAGATAGCAACCTTCTGGGATACCAAATGCCTCCAATTCTGGCCTTGTGTGCACTGCCAAATTTAATCTCTCCACCATTGGCAGTTGTGCCTTCAGCTGCCCAGGCCATAAGCTCTAGAATTTCCTCCCTAAACTTCTTCACCTCTCTTTCCTTTGCTAAAATGTTCTTTGACCAAGCTATTGGTCATCTGCCCTATCTCCTTCGGTGCCTTCATGTCAAATCTTGTTTAATAAAATTCCTGTAAACCATCTTGGGACGTTATGCTGCATTAAAGGTGCTATATAAATGCAAATTGTTCTTTTTCCTTATTTTCATTTCATGTTTCAAATTTTATTTTGTTCCTTGCACCGAATGGGGTTGAGCTTTGTTGGGAGGGCGTGCCGGGAGAGAGGACTAACCTTGCTGGGAGAGGAGTGAACGTTGTCAGGAGAGGGTGTGAACACTATCGGGAGGGGTGTGAGCCCTGTTGGAGGCGGGATGAACATAGTCAGGACGGGAATGAATGTTTTCTAGGAGGTTGAGATTGTCAGGAGGTGGGATAAGCATTGTGAGGAGAGCATGAACATTGTCGGGGGTGGGGTGGGGTGTGTGGTGAGCATTGTCAGGGGTTGAGCATTGTCAGGAGGTGGCTGAGCATTGTCGAGCAGTGGTTAGCATTGTTAGGAAGGGGTTGAACATTGTCAGGAGAGGGGTTGAATATTGTCAGGAGGGGGGCTGAACATTGTCGAGCAGTGGTTAGCATTGTTAGGAAGGGGTTGAATATTGTCAGGGGTGGGGTTGAATATTGTCAGGAAGGGGGCTGAACATTGTCAGGAGAGGGGTTGAATATCGTCAGGAGGGAGGCTGAACATTGCCAGGAGGAGGTTGAGCATTGTTCGCGGGGGGCGGGGGTGGGGTGGGGTGGGGTTGAACATTGTTGGGAGGTGAGAATTGTCAGGAGGCAGGTGAACATTGTCACAAGGGTGGGGAGCTGAACGTTGTTGTGGAGGTGGTGAACATTGTCGTGGGGGTTAGCATTTTCAGGTGGTGGAGTGAACATTGTCGGGAAGGGGTTTAGCATTGTTGAGGTGGGGAGGGGGGCGGGATGATCAGTGTTGGGGTTGCCGTGGTGCTGGAGTGCTTTGACACTCCAGCTGGTGTACTTCGAAGTGCGCTCCTCAGGAGGCTTTATACCTGCTAAGAAACGCTGTTAAGTAAATCTGCGGAAAAACCAGGGTAGGTATAGGATAAACAGCCCAAGTCTCCATGGTTCTGGCCATCTGGTCCCATTATCATAGGGAATTGTGCAGTAGTCCAGCAGGTTAAAATTGACAATCAGAAATTTAAACTTCCCATGTAAGTACTGCACATGTGCACCCATTGGGACTTCCTCAGGGTCCCAAGGTGCATCAGCAAGTTAACTTGAGTCACCATTCCCAATATTGGAAAATTCAGGCCATAGTCTCTTAAGATATTATGCTGGACATTATGTAGCCACAGAACCATGAAAAGGACAAGCTGAAGTGGAAGACTTCCCCAAACCTGAGGACTGGTGCCATCATTTTCCAGTTATTTTGCTTTGAATCATCTGTAATCAGTAAGTGTCTTGCAGAAAGGCAAAGCTTTATTAACTTTCCACGAGGAGGGCAAAGGGAAACAAGACTCATTCTAGGAATTGCCAATATAGAATATTATTATGAAGTATTTCATGATGAACTGTCATTGGTTGTATTTTTTAATTGTAACAGTTTTATCTATAAATTTTCTTTAAAATTGGTAACTATAGCATTTTTTAATTCCCTTCATGTGATGTGGGTGCTGCTGGCTAGGCCAGGATTTATTGCCCATCCCTAATTGACCTTGAGAAGGTGGTGGTGAGCCTCCTTCTTGAACTGCGGCAGTCCATTTGGTATAGGTACGCACACAATGCTGTTAGGAAGGGAGTTTTAGGATTCTGACCCAGCAACAGTGAAGGAATGGCAATATAGTTCCAAGTTAAGTTGGTGTATGGCTTGGAGGGGAACTTGCAGGTGGTTGTGTTCCCATTCATTTACTGTCCTTGTCCTTCTAGGTGTTACAATTCATGGGTTTGGAAGGTGCTGTTGAAGGAGCCTTGGTAAGTTGCTGCAGTGCATCTTATAGATGGTACGCACTGTTGCCACTGTGCATTGGTGGTGGAAGAATTGAATGTTTAATGGTGGTGGATAGGGTGCAAATCAAGTGGGCTGCTTTGTCCTGGATGATGTCAAACTTCTTGAGTGTTGTTGGAACTGCTCTTGTCCAGGCAAGTGGAGAGTATTCCATCACACTCCTGACTTCTGACTTCTAGATGGTGGACAGGCTTTGGGAAGTCAGGAGGCAAGATACTCGCTGCAGAATTCCCAGCCTCTGACCTGCTCTTGTAGCCACGATATTTATATAGCTGGTCATTAGAGATGGACCTTGCCTGGCATTTGTGTGGTATGAATGTTACTTGCCACTTGTCAGCCCAAGCCTGGGTGTTGTCCAGGTCTTGCTGTATTTGGACATGGACTGCCTCAGTATCTGAGGATTCATGAATTGTACTGAACATCGTGCAATCATCAGTGAGCATTTCCACTTCTGACTTTATGATGGAGGGAGGTCATTGATGAAGCAGCTGAAGATGGTTGGCTCTAGGACACTACGCTGAGGAACTCCTGCAGTGATGTCCAGGGGCTGAGATGATTGACCTCCAACAACCACAACCACCTTCCTTTGTGTTATGTATGACTCCGGCCAATGGAGAGATTTCCCCCACTTGCCACTGACTTCAATTTTGCTGGGGCTCTTTGATGCCAGCACTCAGTCAAATGCTGCCTTGATGTCAAGGGCAGGCACCCTCACCTTACCTCTTGAGAGCAGCTGTTTTGTCCATGTTTGCACCAAGGCTGTATGAGGTCAGTGTGGAGTAAAGGGTTAACTCTAATAATAGCTCCTTACTCACATGCTCAGCAGCTATGTCACAGTGATGTCACTCACTGAGAGAAGATGAATGTGAATCATTTTAGAGAGTAGCTCCAGCTATGTCTTGGTTTTACTTAACCTTTGTAAATAGTTGGTATGTAAAAAAAAATGTTTTCTACAAAAGACCATTGTCTCCAGCAAGTTCTCTTCTCAAGTAAGAAGCTAATTATTCCAGAGATAAAACCACGATAACAGATGGTGGCAGCAGTGACTACGCCCACAGAGAAGCTGTAGAAAATGGTGGGAAAAGCTTCAAGTCAAGCCTAGCAACAGTGCAGCTCAGTCAGCGAAGGACTTTGAGGGGAGGCGGTGGCACAGTGGTATTCTCACTGGGCTAGTATTCCAGAGACCTGGGGACCTGGGTTCGAATCCCACCATGGCAGAAATTTGAATTCAATAAAAAATGATGATGACCATGAAACCATTGCCGATTGTTGTAAAAACCCACCTGGTTCACTAATGTCCTTTAGGCCGTCTTACCTGGTCTGGCCTACATGTGACTCTTAAAAATGCCCCCTGAATGAGGGAAGGGCAATAAATGCTGGCATAGCCAGCGACACCCACATCCCATGAACAAATTTAAAAAAAAACTCAGCAACCACACCAGAGGGCCCCAGACAGGCTAAGCAATGGCAAAATTGGCGAAGATGTTTCACCCGATATTGCAGCATCTCAGGTCTTGTAAGTAAATGGAACAAACTTCTAGTAAGCAGTTTGTTATACGCTGTTGGAAGCATAGCAGACAACGTGCTGGGCAGATGGGGGTGAACAAAGAGACAGCCTCCTATGAGGATGTCATCAGAGCCTTTGACTCATAATTCAGTCTTCATAAAAATATTGTCATTGAGAGGACAAAATTTAATTGGCGCAGTCAAAAATAGGTGAAAGCAGTGACTCATTCATCAATGAATTGATAAATTGTGCCACCTAGCTGAAAATTGAGATTATGGAGCATTAAAAGATGACTTGACAGAGATAGAAACGGTGTTGGCATTTCAGATGAGAGTCTTTTTGACTTCTTACAATCTCACAAAGTTATAAATTTAAGCAAAGCTGTACAACTGGCCAGACAGGCCAAAGAGCAGAGGCAGAATAAAGCTTTTGTCAGAGATGCAAGGGAAATTTCCTAAGAACAGCCCAATGAAGTTGATCAATTTGTGGGTTGTAAACCACAAGTATAGCAATGCAGCATGCAGGGAAAAGCCCTGAAAAGACACCAACTGCCTTTTTCCAATGTCCCTGCTGTGGCAGGACGAAGGTCCACAATCGGGAAGAATGCCCGCCTGAATTGCGTGGTACTGCGGCTGTGGTAAGCTAGGTCATTTTAAAGTGGTCTGCATTTCCAGGAAATCTGTGTTTAAAGACAGAAGGAGAACTCTGCTAAAACAACCTCCATTCAAGAAATTCAAGACTTTGACAACCAGGAAATCATCTTCCTTGGAGAAATAAAGGGAAAATAAAAATCAGTATTGGAGTACTAACACTTGGGTAAATTGGCAGCTGACCAAACTCAAGCTAGACACAATAGATCATGTCTCAGTATTAACGACAGCAGTTCATGGCTGAATAAAGTGACACTACAACAGCCCCCTATTCAGCTCCAAGGACCGCAAGAGGATATTGCAGATCTTTTACTTCTCTTTGGAGGCAGGCTAGAAGAAGTGGAAACAGGATGCACCAAGAAGTAAGGTGACCACCCCCAAGAGCTATTCTAGACCTTAATTTACTCTTTCAGGAAAGAGTGCAAGAGAATGAAGCCGCCACAGAGGCAGCTGAACTGTCGGAAGAGGTCCTGAACCTTACTACACTCTCTGATTCCACTGCTAACTATCGTGAAGTCTTTGTTGTCTCTTTTGAGGAGAATTACCCTTTTGTTGAAGAAGGTAATATAGAGGTGAATTTGTCTGCTTATTCCACTGAGCCCACCGACGACATGCAACAACAATTGCAAGCAACCAGCAAAAAGCTATCCAGAGAGAATGAGACGCTTAACTCCAAATCAGATCAAACGAATAGTGAAAGTTCAGAGGTTATTAATCTGTACAAATGTAAACTAGAGCCCGCACTTGGATCTCATCAGCAAGCCATGGAAGCACTCAAGCTTTCTTTCAGTAAAGAAGCAGAAGGCCAAACTACAGAGCTTCTACAGCTGAAAAGTACCTTAGCAAAACTTAAAGCCAAGCATCAAATGGAGCTTGAAAATATTAAAGTTAAGCATGAGTTGGAGAAGACTAAATACCTAAGAGAGAAGGCTGAACTACAAATCCAGATATTAGCAGTCACACAGCACTACCAAGCCACAGAGAGGGATTTACACATTAGAAATGATGCAACAGATAAAGTGAACATATGGCAGCACAGGAGTGTATAAATGCTGTGCAGCATCTAAGGAAATGACCACAGCATCAAACAGAAGAATTGGTTACAAAGAAGAGTTGGTTACCTGAAGAAGTACTGACACTAGCTGTCTTTCCTATTACTAGTGAGACCCTTGCAGTAAAAATGTCTAACCCTGATGTTGAACTTTCAAGTAAGTCTGCAGACCAGAGTACGACACAGGAACTTCCTGTAGATCCCAGTCCTGAAGTTTATTCCATTGTTGATGATGATGCAATCTTACTTTCTGCAGTTGACCCCGAGATCTTATTGTCTTCAGCCCACCAGCCTTGCTATCACCTTGATACCACTATAGAAAGAAAAATTCTTACCTTAAGAGTAGTAAAGAAGTCCTCCTTTCCTTATCACCAGCAGTGTCTTCAGGATGTTCTTTGTTCTTCTTTTCGTCTACCAGATTCATTCCTCACTCAAGTATTGAATGCTTCTCTTATTGTCATAGCAGCACTGAATGATGCAGCTCCAAAGTTCTTCATAGAAGTTGAAAGTGCTTCATTTTGCCAAGCTGGTGCTTTCACCTTTTCCCAACACAGAAGAAGATGAGAGCGAGAATTCCAGTTCGTTGTCTTCCTTTTGAAAGGGTTGAGATCGTTGGAGTCCTGGAGGGTTCCCAATTGAATCAGTTTTTCTTTGATTGATTGTCACTGCCTTTACATTCGGGTCATTGTAAGTGTCACAGCCCAAGGGCCAGCTGTCATGAAAAGCTGCTAACCCACTCGACCAATGTGTTGGCCTTCCAAAGAGACAATAAGGGAACACATATGTCTTCTACATCCTCCAAGAGAGCCAAAGACACTGTTGGGGATTGACGCCTTTGACAAAAGTGACTTGGAGGAGGGCGTGGGGGGAGAAAGGAGTAGGAGTTGGATGGAAACTGTAAATAGTACATGAGGTTAACAGTTTGTGGGAAGAGTGTGGTGGTGTAGAGGGGTGGTGTAGAGTCACTCATTGAGAGAAGATGAGTGTGAAGCATCATAGGGAGTAACTCCAGCAATGGCTTGGTCTTATTTAAACTTTGTAAATACTTAGCATGTAAATAAATGTGTTTTGAACAAAAGACCATTATCTCCAGTAAGATCTCTTCTAGAAATATCCTCGCGGGGGTATTCGCTAGTACTGTGGAGGAGGGTTTAAACTAGAGTGGCAGGGAGATCAAATCCTGAGAGGAGGGACCCAAGGGAATGAAATAAATTTAGGAATGAAAGACAGAAAAGTAAAAATCAAAAGTGAAAGGCAGAGGAAACGAGGGCTGGCAGCAAATAGGGTCATAGTACAAGAAAGATTTGTAGAAATAGATAAGTCGAAAGGCACTGTATCTGAATGCATGAAGCATTTGCAATAACCTAGACAAATTAACAGCGCAAATAGATGTAAACAGGTACGATCTGATTGCGATTACGGAGACATGGCTCCAGGGTGACCAAAGCTGGGAATTGAATATCCAAGGGTACTCAATATTTAGGAAGGACAGGCAAAAAGGAAGAGGAGGTGGGGTGGCATTGTTAGTTAAGGATGAAATCAGTGAGAGAGGATATTGGCTCAGAAAATCTAGATGTAGAATCAGTCTGGTTGGAGCTAAGAAGCAACAAGGATTGGAAAACATTAGTGGGAGTTGTCTATAGGCCTCCAAACAGTAGTGATAAGGTAGGGGATGGCATTAAACAGGAAATTAGAGATGCATGTAACAAAGATGCTACAGCAATCATTAGTGACTTTAATCTACATATAGATTGGGCAAACCAAGTTAGCAATAATACTGTGGTGGATTAATTCCTGGAGTGTGTACAAGATGGTTTTTTAGACCAGTACGTCGAGGAACCAACTAGGGAACAGGCTATCCTAGATTTGGTATTGTGCAATGAGAAGGGGTCAATTAATAATCTTGTTGTGCAGGGTCCTTTAGGCAACAGTGACCATAACATGATAGAATTCTTCATTAGGATTGAAAGTGAAGTAGTCCGATCCAAAACTAGGGTCCTAAATCTAAACAAAGGAAACTACGAAGATATGAAGTGTGAGTTGGTTAAGATAGATTGGGGAACTCCATTAAAAGGTGGATAAGCAATGGCTAATATTTAAGGAATGAATGTATGCATTGCAACAATTATACATTCCTTTCTGGCGCAAAAACATAACAGGAAAAGCAGCCCATCCATGGCTAACTAATGAAGTTAAGGATAGTATTAGATCCAATGAGGAGTCATATAAAGTTGCTAGAAAAAGTAGCAAGCCAGAGGATTGGGAGCAGATTAGAATTCAACAAAGGAGGATCAAGAGATTGATTAAGAGGGGAAAAATAGAGTATGAGAGTAAACTTATAAGGAACATAAAAGCAGACTGTAAAAGTTTCTGTAAATATGTAAAAAGAAAAAGTTTAGTGAAGACAAATGTACGATCCTTATAGTCCAAAATAGGAGAATTTATAAAAGAGAATAAGGAAATGGCAGAGCAATTAAACAACTACTTTATTTCTGTCTTCACGGAGGAAGACACAAATAACTTCCCAGAAATGCTAGTGAACCAAGGATCTAGTGAGAAGGAGGGATTGAAGGAAGTTGTATTACTAAAAAAAATAGTGCTGGAGAAATTATAGGGACTGAAAGCTGATAAATTCCTAGGGTCTAATAATCTACATCCCAGGATACTAAAGGAGGTGGCTATGGAAATAGTGGATGCGTTGGTTGTCACCTTCCCAAATTTTGTAGATTATGGAACAGTCCCGGCAGTTTGCAAGGTGGCAAATGTAACCCCACTATTTAAAAAAGGAGGGATGAAGAAAACAGGGAATTACGGATCAGTTAGCCGAACATCAGTAGTAGGGAAAATGCTAGTGTATTATAAAGAATGTGATAATAGGACACTTAGAAAAGTTCAATGGGATTAGACAAAGTCACCATGGATTTATGAAAGTGAAATCATGTTTGACAAACCTTCTGGAGTTTTTTGAAGGTGTAACTAGCAGAACAGATAAGGGAGAACCAATGGATGTGGTGTATTTGGATTTTCAGAAAGCTTTTGATTCCACATGAGAGGTTAGTGTGCAAAATTAAAGCACATGGGACTGGGGGTAATAAATTGGCATAGATTAAGAATTGGTTAGCAGACAGGAAACAGAGAGTAGGAATAAATGGGTCATTTTTGGAGTGGCAGGTGGTGACTAGTGGGCTACTGCAGGGATCAATGCTTGGGCCACAGCTATTTACAACATATATCCATGATTTGGATGAGGGAACCAAATGTAATATTTCCAAGTTTGCTGATGACACAAAACTTGGTGGGAATGTGAATGGTGAGGAGGATGTTAAGAGGCTTCAAGGTGATTTAGACAGGTTGAGTGGGTGGGCAAATACATGGCAGATGCAGTAGAATGTGGATAAGTATGGAGTTATCCACTTTGGTAGGAAAAACAGAATGGCAGAGTATTATTTAAATGGTGATAAATTGGGAAATATTGATGTACAAAGGGACCTGGGTGTCCTTGTACACCAATTACTGAAAGCAAGCATGCAGGTGCAGCAAACAGTAAAGAAGGCAAATGGTATGTTGGCCTTCATTGCAAGAGGACTTGAGTACAGGAGGAAGGATATCTTATTGCAGCTGTACAGGGCCTTGGTGAGACAACGCCTGGGGCAGGATTTTACATGTTGGCGAGTGGGGGCGGGGCCCGCTCGCTGACGTGTAAAATGACGCGCGGTGACGTCGGGGGGAACCCCCGATGTCACCGCATCCCATTTAAATTTTCAGAAAGGTGGGGGCGCAGCAAAATCAGCTGCGTGCATGCCGACCTGTCAATGGCCAATTGAGGCCATTGTCAGGGTCAATTAAGTAATTAAAGTACCTGCCCATTCAACCTTAAGATTGGCGGGCAGGCCTGGAGCCCTGGCGGGAACTAGAAAAAACATGAAACCTCTTCCACGGGCAGGATGAGGCTTCATGTGGGTTTTAAAAAAAATTAATAAAGTTTTTGTAAAAATTATGGACATGTCCCAACTCATGTGACATTGTCACATGAGGGGACATGTTAGGGAAATTTTATTTTTCTATTTTCATCTTTTTTACATTTACAGCCGATCTCCCTGAGGCAGCACTTAGCCTCATGGAGATGAGTGCGCTCTTTCGTGTGCATGCGCGAAAGAACGCACTCTCAATTTTGGGATCTCCACCCCCCCCCCCCCCCCCCGCCTGCACAGGGAGCACATAGCGCTTCTGTGTGGATGTCACGCTGGGCGGGCCTTAATTGGCCCTGCACGCGCCCGCCCTTAAACTTGGGGGGGGGAAATTCAGCCCCTGAAGAATTGTGTGCAGTTTTGGTCTCCTTACCTAAGAAAGGATATGCTTGCCATTGAGGTTCACCAGACTGATGCCTGGGATGGCAGGATTGTCGTACAAGGAGAGATTGGGTCGAGTAGGCCTGTATTCACTGGCGTTTAGAAGAATGAGAGTGGATCTCATTGAAATATATAAAATTCTGATAGGGATGAACAGACTGAATGCAGAGATGATGTTTCCTCTGGCCAGGGGGGGTCTAGAACAAGGGGCCACAGTCTCAGGATATGGTTTAGACCATTTAGGACTGAGATGAGGAGAAACTCCTTCACTCAAAGGGTGGTTAACTCGTGGAATTCTCTACCCCAGAAGGCTGTAGAGGCCAAGTCACTGAATATATATAAGAAGGAAATATATAGATTTCTAGACTCTAGAGGTATGGGGAGAGAGCATTGAGATAGAGGATCAGCCATGATCATATTGAATGGCCCAGCAGGCTCGGAAGGGCCGAATGACCTACTCCTGCTCCTATTTTCTATGTTTCTAAGTAAGAAGCTAACAAACCCTGAGATAAAACCATGATAACAGTCAGTAGCTGAGAGGCCTTGGCAGAACCCAAGCTGAGCATCAGTGAGTAGGTTATTGCTGAGTAAGTGTTGCTTGATAGCACTGCCAATGACTCCTGCCATCACTTTGCAAATAGCTTAGAGTAGATTGATGGGGTGGTAATTGGCTGGGATGGATTTGTCCTTTTTGTGGACAAGAGACACTGGAGCAATTTTCTACATTGCTGGGTAGATGCCAGTGTTGTTGCTGTACTGGAACAGCTTGGCTAGTGGCCCATAGCCTTTTCAGTATCCAGTGCCTTCAGCTGTTTCTTGATATCACGTGGAGTGAATTGAATTGGCTGAAGAATGGCATCTGTGATGCTGCGGAGTTCAGGAGGAGGCCGAGATGGTTCATTCACCGGACACTTCTGGCTGAAGATGTTTGCAAATGCTTCAGCCTTGTCTTTTGCACTGATGTGCTGGGTTTCCCTATCATTGAGGATGGGGATATTTGTGGAGCCTCCACCTCCTGTGCTGGTGGACAATTAGTTGTTTACTTGTCCATCACCATTCGTGACTGGATGTGGCAAGATTGCAGAGCTTAGATCTGATAGTTGGTTGTGGGATAGCTTAGCTCTGTCTATTGTATGCTGCTTCCGCTGTTTGGCATGCAAGTAGTTCTGTGTTGTAGCTTCACCAGGTTGACACTTCATTTTTAGGTATGCCTGGTGCTGCTCCTGGCACATCTTCCTGCACTGTTCATTGAACCAGGTTTAATTCCCTGGCTGGATGGTTGTAATAGAGTGGGGATAAGTCGGGCCATGAGGTTAGAGATTGTGGTTGTGTATAATTCTGCTGCTGCTGATGGCTCACAGTACCTCATTGATGCTCAGCTTTGAGTTACTAGATCTGTTCGAAATCTATCCCATTTAGCACGGTGGTAGTGCCACTCAACACGATGGAGGGTATCCTCTCTGTAAAGATGGGATTTTGTCTCCATAAGGACTGTGCAGTGGTTACTCCTGCCAATACTGTCATAGACCGATACATCTGTGACAGGTAGATTGATAAGGTCAAGGTCAAGTTGGTTTTTCCCTCTTGTTGGTTCCTTCACCATCTGCTGCAGACCCAGCCTTGCAGCTATGTCCTTTAGGACTCAGCCAGCAAGGTCAGTAGCAGTGCTACTGAGCTACTCTTGGTGATGAACATAGAAATCCCCCACCCAAAGTACATTCTGTGCCCTTGCCACCCTCAGTGCTTCCTCCAATTGGTGTCCAATGAGGAAGAGTACTGATCAATCAACTGAGTGAGGGGGGTGGGGTGGGGGAGTGCGATGGTGGTAGCTAGTAATCAGCAGGCGGTTTCCTTGCTCATGTTTGACTTGATGCCATGAGATTTCATGGGGTCCAGAATCAGTGTTGAGGACTTCCAGGGCAACTGCCTCCTGACTTATAGCACAATGCTGCCACCTCTGATGGGTCTGTCCTGCCGGTGGGACAGGATATACCCAGGGATGATGATGGTGGTATTTGGAACATTGTCTGTAAGGCATGATTCTATGAGTATGACTGTGTCAGGCTGTTGCTTGACTAGTCTTGGGACAGCTCTCCCAATTTTGGCACTAGCCCCCAGATATTAATAGGGAAGACTTTGCAGGGTTGACACGGCATGCTGTTGTCATTTTCAGTGCCTAGGTCGATGCCGGGTGGCCCTTCGCTTGTATTCCTTTTAGGCTTTGTAGCAGTTTGAGTGGCTTGCCAGACCATTTCAGAGGGCATTTAAGAGTCAACCACATCGCTGTGGGCCTGGAGTCACATGTAGGCCAGACTGGTAAGGATGGCAGATTTCCTTCCCTAAAGAGCCTTAGTGAACCAGATGGGTTTTTAGGACAATCGACAATGGTTTCATGGTCAACATTAGACTTTTTAAAATCCCAGACTTTTTAAATTCCATGGTGGGATTTGAACCCACTTCCCCAGAGCATTAGCCTGGGCCTCTGAATTACTAGTCCAGTGACATTACCAATATGCCACCTATTGCTTGAACTGAAGGTATTTGAATTAAATCTTTAATAATTATAGTATAAATATGACCTCAAAGTATTTTTTCTATAGTCTACTGTACATGCTGGTTTTCTACGAAATCATGGAGAGGGACAGCAAATTGAAAACGTATAACAAGTGCAGGTTCCACTTTAACTGGCTCCTTTGTGCAGTGGGATTCGTACAATGATTGATTGAACCATTTAGTATCTGCCAGACATACTTAATATCACAGGACCAAAAGTCACACAATCAAATGGTGATGTCACTGAGTCAAAGATGATTAAAACATATTAGTTTAAGTGATGCCATCTGCTGTTTTTATATAATGTCCATGATTATAAATGTTACTCTTCTGCCCCACCTCTTAGTTTTGTTTGCCTTTTCATAGCAGACACAGAAGCATTTGCCTTTCTTGAATACATTTATAGATATGCTTTAGTTCTAAGTCGTATTTTCTTTTACATCATTGCACATATCGGTTTCATAATCAAAATCAAATTCAAGCAGTAAACATATACTTAAATGAATAATACAGAATTGTTTTCCATCACTGGAATTATGAGTTAGCAACTGAGCAGTGTCTGATATTTAAATCTATCAGTCAAGTTCATGATTTCTTTTACCAGTATCCAGAGTCAGTAGACTGTCGAGGAAATGCCATCCTACATAAAATTTGGCAGATACTGTAGCTGCAGATTTAGTTGGCTGAGCCACAGAGTGGCACTGGTGCTCCAGTTAGAGAGGTCGTAGACCAGTTAAAGAAAGAGAAAATGCTGTTGATTTGAGAGACAAAGAGGTAAATAGCAGTCAAAAAGATCAAAACATTAAGTATGGGAGGAAGATTTTGAGATATATTTTGCTACATCCTGTTATCCCAGGGTTTGTTGAGTACTGGCCTTGAGAACAAAGGTTTTGGATTCACAGTCTCTCAGAGTGCATTCAAGCTTCAATCCTTGCAAGATGGATAAAATGAGTACATGCTCTGATGAAGAAGGAGCAGGCTGTCTGGAGTACTTTAGTTGCAGTATCTATATTACAGCATTTTTGACGATTTGGTTGCTTGATTTGTTTTTCTTGGCTGAGTTTAGTATAGCTGTAAGTGCCACAGCCAAACATAACAATGTATTGATATAATGTAGGAATTCATCAGAGAGTGACTAACACAAAACCGCACTAATTATCTTAATGATATTGATTAAATGCTTAATGTTAATCGACACAGCAGATTTTGGGTGGGATTTTTTGGTCCCACGAGAGGCAGGCTTCTTAGGTCCTACTGCAGGGCAGGAACGGAGGTAGGTGGGAGATGAAAATATTGACATCAGCTGGTGTGCCAGTTTGCCAGCACCATTCCAGGCAGCAGCAAATTTCACCAGGGCAGGGGGGCGCAGGTGGGGGGTGTGTGTGTGTGGGGGGAGGGCTTCCCAGAGAACCTGCCCAATCTATTAATACCTGTAATTAAGGTAATGAAGAGCACATGAAGAGCTTGTTGACGGCCATGTTCAGATTTTGGGGATGCGCATGGGTGGCATGCTGGATCTAGGGCATACCAGGTGAATGGAGACAGGCATGTAGCCAGGAGCCTATCATGGCTGGCCCAAGGAATTTTGTGGGCCCCATGAAAGGTAGAACAGCACAGAGAGGGATTCAGCCATTGGCATACAGGTGCCTTAGGGTCAGCACAGGTCGTGAGAAGAGAGGTCAGTAAGCCCTTGGATAATGCAGGGGGGTGCTTTACCCTGCTGGAATTCTGGTGGTATTAAAGGAGGGGACAAAGCTTCAAAACACAATTGAGAAGTCACCCGAGCACAAAGAAAGCAGCAGCTGGCAATGGAAGCAAGAGTGTCAGATTTCAAGCCCAGTAGCAATGAGGAGCAACATCCTCTGCAGGAAGGGCAGATGCAAAGAAGAGGAGAAGGGCGAAGCACAGGAAGGATATGCAGGCCATACCCTCAGCGTAGGCTGTACCACCGAAGATGGAATTACGATGAGATGACAGAGATCCAGTGCAGGAGGAAACTGACTCTCCAGACAGATGGTCACAGAGATTTGCCTTGTTGTGGAGGACCTCACACCTCATAGCACTGCTCACTATGCCCTGCCAGTAGCTGTCAAAGTCGCTGTACCTTTGAACTTCTTTGCCTCTGGCTCCTTCCAAGGATCAGCTGCGGACCTTGGTGGTGTCTTGCAAATGGCTGTATGCCACTTCATCTCGCAGGTCAATGATGCCCTTTGTGTGAAAGCTGAACATTACATGAAATTCCAGACACTGGGGCCTCACAGGCAGAGAAGGCAGTAGGTTTTGTCTCCATTGCTGGATTCCCACAGGCACAGGGCTTCATCAGATGTGGCCATCAAGACATCAACTGAGCGCCCAGTGAGATTCATCATCAGGAAGGTCTTCCACTCCCTCAATGTTCAATTGGTCTGTGACCACAACAAGAGCTTCCTGCATATGTGCACATGCTATCTTGATATAAAACCAGAAAATACTGGAGCAACTCAGCAGGTCTGGGAGCATCTGAGAAAGAGTTAACATTTTGAGTCCATATGATTCTTCAGAGCTAAAGAGAAGTAGAAATGTGATGGATTCTATACTGTTTAAGAGGGGAGGAGCAGGTGAACCAAGATAGAAGGTCAGGGATAGGTGACAGCTAAGGAGAGATTGACAACGATGTCATGGACACAAGACAAAGGAAGTGTTAATTGTCATGGTAAAGAGTAAAGAAGGTGCTGATAGTGGCATAAAGGTAAGATAGCAAAAGGTGTTAACAGCAGAGCAAGGGTCACCACTCTGAAAGCAAAACAGAAAAGCAAGTGACAGATGGCCCTGTGGGAGGAGGAGAGGTTTGGGGAAAAGGATAAAAAACAAATAAATAAAATAAAATAAACTTAAAAATACATATAATAAATAAGTTAAAAAATAAATAAATAAATAAAACTTGGATTTAAAAAGGGGTCAAGATGGAGGAGAGAGTTTATGGTCTGAAGTTGTTGAACTCAATGTTAAGTCTGAAGGGTGTAAGGTGCCTAATTCGAAGATGAGGTGCTGTTCCTCCAGTTTGCATTGGGCTTCACTGGAACATTGCAGCAGGCCAAGGACAGACATGTGGGCATGAGAGCAGGATGGTGTGTTGAAATGGCAAGTGAAAGGAAGGTCTGAGTCATGCTTGCGGACTGAGTGAAGGTGTTCCGCAAAGCGGTTGCCCAGTCTGCGTTTAGTCTCCCCAATGTAGAGGAGACCGCATTGGGAGCAGTGAATACAGTAGACAAAATTGAAGGAGGTGCAAGTGAAGTGCTGCTTCACCTGAAAGGAGTGTTTGGGGCCTTGGATGGTGAGGAGGGAGGAGGTAAAGGGACAGTTGTTGCACTTTCTACGATTGGATGGGAAGGTACCATGGGAAGGGGACGAGGTATTGTGGGTGATGGAAGAGTGGACTCGTGTCACGGAGGGAACAGTCCCTATGGAATGCTAACGGCGAGGGTGATGACGCGACAATGTGATTGGTGGTAGCATCATGCTGGAGTTTGCAGAAATGGCGGAGGATGATCCTTTGAATGCGAACGCCGGTGGGGTGAAAATTGGTATCTGCCATGACCCCTTCAACCTCCACCAATCCAGAATGCTGTAGTTCTTCATTTGACCCTACAAACTATGTGGATAGATTCTAATGGACAACAAATATCCCTTGAAAAGATGGCTACTTGCTTCTCTATGAGAACTTGACACAGAGGCACAGAGGTGCTCCAACCGAAGCTACCTGTTCATTGGGATAAACATCGAGCAGGGCTTTGGTTTTCTGAAGATGTGGTTCTATAGTCTGGACCAGTTGGGTGGTGCCCTGCAGTACACTCTTGCAAGGATCTCATGCATTGTTGTGGTCTACTGCATTCTCCATAATATGACCCTCCAGAGAGTTATGGGTCTTGAAGAGGCTGAAGCGCTGGATGGACACAGATTATCAGGGAAGAAGGGACACAGTAAGTAGAGGATGAAGGGGAGAATGATACAGAACATAGAGGTGTTCCAGCTGCACAGTGAGTTGACCGGGCCTAGCAAGGAGTTTAAGGGTCTCATCAAGATGCCAGTAACATCAGGGATTATCTGTTTCAGGCTTGTCTTAGTTGAGCCTCTCTAATCCAGGAGGAAAGGTTTGGTATGAAAGTCACTTTGAAATGCCTGTGAGAACATTTCCATTGAAGGTATAGCCTAGAAGAGTTCAACTCTTATTCTAATGAAGGATACACATCTCCCCAGAGGTTTCACTGTCACCATGCACAGTTCCTTGCTCCGCTTCATCTGTCTTTTCCTCTACCGCCAAAAACAAGGAGGCTTCATGTGTCAACATTTACATGGTGTTCATAGGACAAAAAAGTGCAGAGTTATATATTGTAGCCACCCCAGTGACCTACTCAGTGACGTGAGGCCTCCGCTCTTGGCCACTTCTGAGGTTGCCATTCTCGTGGCATTGGATGAGGTGGAGGCAGCCTGCTCATTTGTGGCTGAGATGCAGATGGTGGCTGTCCTTATTGTGAAGGTTGTGGTAGGGGCATCTCTAGAGGCTGCTGCATAGCAACATAGGAAAAGGAATAGGCCATTCAGCCCATCGAGCCTGATCCATCATTCAATGAGATTATAGCTAATCGTCTACCTCAACACCACTTTCCCCCGCTATCTCCATATTCCTTGATGTCGTTAGTCTCCAGAAATCTATCAGTTTCTGTTCTGAAAATGCTCTATGATTGAGCTTTCACAGCCCTCTGGGGTAGAGAATTCCACAGATTCACCACACTTTAAGTAACATTCCTCCTCATCTCAGTCTTAAATGGCTTACCTCAAGATTATGTCCCCTAGTTTTAGGCTCACCAGCCAGGGGAAACATCTTATCTACATCTACCCTGTAACGCCCTGTAAGAATTTTGCAAGTTTCACCCCTCATTCTTCAAAACTCTAAGGAATACAGACCCAGAATTGGGAGGTGGTGGCGTAGTGGTATTATCACTGGACTAGTATTCCAGAGACCCAGGGTAATGCTCTGGGGTCCCGGATTCAAATCCCAACATTGCAGATGGCAAAATTTGAATTCAATAAAAAAGAAACCATTGTCGTAAAACCCCATCTGGTTCACTAATATCCTTTAGGGAAGGAAAACTGCCATCATTACTTGGCCTGGTTGACATGTGACTCCTGACCTTATTATAGCCTTGAACAAAAGAGCTGAACTCCAGAGATGAGAGTGACTTCCCTTGACATCAAGGCAGCATTTGACCAAATGTGGCATCAAGAAGCCCTAGCAAAATTGGAATCAATGGGAATCAGGGCAAAACTCCAAGCTGGTTGGAGTCATACCTAGCATGAAGGAAGATGGTTATGGTTATTGGAGGTCAATCATCTCCCAGCTTGGGCTGACAAGTGGCAAGTAACATCCACACAAGCGCCAGGGAATGACCATCTCCAACAAGAGAGAATCTAACCATCACCCCTTGTCATTCAGTGGCATTACCATCGCTGAATCCCCTACTATCAATATCCTGGGATTGCCATTGACCAGAAACTGAACTGGACTAGCTATATAAATACTGTAGCTACAGGAGCAGGTCAGAGGCTAGGAATCCTGCGGTGAATAACTCACCTCCTGACTCCCCAAAGCCTGTCCACCATCTAGAAGGTACAAGTCAGGAGCGTGTTGGAATATTCTCCACTTGCCTGGCAGCTCCAACCACACTCAAGAAGCTTGACACCATCCAGGACAAAGTAGCCGCCTGATTGGCACCTTCTCCACGAACATTCACTCCCTCTACCATCGAAGCACTGAGGCAGCAGTGTGCAGCATCTACAAGATGCACTGCAGTAACTCACCAAGCCTCCTTAGACAGCACCTTCCCAACCAACGACCACTACTATCTAGAAGGACCAAGACAGTAGACACATGGGAACACCACCATCTGGAAGTTCCCCTCCAAGTTACTCACCATCCTGATGCAAATATATTGCCGTTCCTTCACTGTGGCTGAGTCAAAATCCTGGAACTCCTTACCTAACAGCACTGTGGGTGTACCTACATCTTATGGACTGCAGCAGTTCAAGAAGGCAACTCACCACCACCTTCTCAAGGACAATTGGGGATTGACAATACACCTGACCTAGTCAGCGATGCCCACATCCCATGAATGAATAATAAAAAAAGTCTCCCAATCTTTCCTCATAATACAACCCTGCCATCCCAGGGATTAATCTCCGTTGCATTCCCTCTATGGCAGGTATATTCCATAAGGGGACCAAAACTGTACACAATACTCCAGGTGATATCTCACCAAGGCTCTATACAATGGCAGTAAGACATCTTTACTCCTGTACCCAAATCCTCTTGCGATGAAGGCCAAAATACTATTTGTCTTCCTAATTGCTTGCTGCACCTGCATGCTAACCTTTAGTGACTCATGAACAAGGACATCCAGGTCCCTTTGGACACCCGCACTTCCCAACTTCTCACCATTTAAGAAATATTCAGCCTTCCTGTTTTTTTCTACCAAAGTGAATAACTTCACACCTATTCACATTATATTCCATCAACCATGTTCTAGCCCATTCACTTAGCCTGTCCAAGTCTTCTTGAAGCCTCCTTGCATCCTCCTCACAACTTAAGTTCCCACCCAGTTTGGTGTCATTAGCAGATTTAGAAATATTACAAATTGGATCCACATCCAAATCATTTATATGGATTGTGAACTGATGTGGACTTGGTGCTGATCCTTGCGGTACCCAATTAGTAGTAACCTGCCATCCTGAGAAATATCCGTTTATTCCTACTCTCTGCTTTCTGTCTGCTAACCAATCCTCAAACCATACTAGTATATTTCCCCCAATCCCTTGTGCTGTGATTTTATTTACGAACATCCTATATGGGACCTTATCAAAAGCCTTCTGAAAATCCAAATACACTACTTGTTTTCCTTTATCAATACTACAAATAATATCCTCAAACTCCAACAAGTTTATCAAACATGATTTCCCTTTCAGAAATCCATGTTGACTCTACCCAATTTTATGATTCTTTTCTAAGTGTCCAGTTATCACATCCTTTATAATAGATTCTAACATCTTCTCTACTACTGACGTTAAACTAACAGGTCTGTAGTTCTCTATTTTCCCTCTTCCTTCTTAAATAGTGGGGTTATATTTGCTACTTCCGGTCTGCAGGAACCTTTCCAGAATCTATAGAATTTTGAAAGATAACCATCAATGCATCCACTATCTTTCTAACCACCTCCTTTAACACTCTGGGATGAAGCTCATCTGGTCCAGGTGATTTATCAACCTTCAGTCCAATGACATAATTGCAGGGTCAGCCTCCATCCCTTGGCCCTGTTACACAGATGATCCCTCAGTCAGAGGGGCCAAGTGTGTTATTGATGATGGTGGTGACGGGTGGCCCCTCATCCTCCTCTGTGATAGTCTCAGTCATTGGCTGGAACTCCAGATGGCTAGAGGGGAGCATCAGCTAGTGCGCAATTGGTATGCCCTCCAAACAACACTGACTGGTCAAGGCTATATAGTGTAGCATTCATCCTGTGAACATCAGTGTGCAGTTCCTGCACGTATTCCAAGTGCTGTCGCATATGGCCCGCCATGAAATTTGTCACACTCTTGATGGAGGTGATCATGTGTTCAAATCCCTGATCCATGGTGATGCACATGCGCTGAATGGACTACTCCATTCTCATTCCATGACCGTATACTGCCTCAGGGAGCTCTGACATGTGGCAGCACATCTGTTGCTGCTGATCAGAGCCTCCTTTACTATGTTTCCTGAGACCTAGCATACAACAGCTGATCAGGGCTGTGTCTGACTTTTATTCTCTGAGGGGGGCTGCCCACAGCTGTCTCTGCCTGTCAACTACTCCTGTTCATCACCCAGTGCCACCCTATCTAATTGCGCACAAGGATCCTCCAAAGTGGCTATCTGCGCTGGTGGAGGATGCCCTTGTAAGATTTGACAGTTCTTTGGTCTGAGCTCAACTCTGGCAGCGCTTTGCTCCATGATGGTTCAGGAATCAGTCTTATCGCCTCAGCATCAATATCTGTGGGAGACACAAGAAGAGACCTGAGGCTTCCCAATACGGATGAGTCTTCGACATGCTGTCAGACAGGTAGGAGCTCAATGCACCCCCTAAATGTAAGCATTGCAGTTTATTCGCTCTCTGCAATGGAGCTGCCATTCCTGCCTTCCCAACATGCCTTTGTTTAGCGACCTTAGTGACATCCATGGCTTCCCCTTCAACTGTGGTGTTGGCATGCAGGTAAGGAATTCCTCCTCACTTCTGGGCCCTCTCTTGGACATTGTGTGCTTGTTTCTTTTGCAATGACAAAGAAAGAGATACGGCATTGCTGGTCTTCAAGGCCAATGCCAATGTCTCATATACATAAGAAGCTGTATGTTTCAGTCCTGGCAGGTCCTCAGCAGCACTATGGCTCTAAGCTATTCTGAGAGGTCACCTAGTGCCTGGCACATACTTCTCCCATGAGAACATAAGTAAACTAACCAAGAGACTGCAACTTCTTCAAAGACAAAGAAAGAAACATTTGATCTCTAGAAAAGATGACAATAGACTGTGTTTATCGCTGATCACTATTTATTATCCAGCATTGATTATGCCAGGTGTGCAGACCCTTTATTTTTATATCTTAATTTTAAAGGAATATCTCCCTACATTTAGGGAGACTTTTTACACACTATGGGCTGAATTTTCCCCCCATTGGAGGGGGGGGAGATTGATGGGCGAGCGCGTGCAGGCACGCTTCCGATCATTGCTCCCAATTGGAGGCCCGGCGCCATTTTACGTGGGCAGGCCAATTAAGGCCCACCCAGCGTGACGTCTGCAGGAAAGTGCTATGCACTCCCTGTGTGAGGGGGTGGCGGTACAGCCTAAAATCGAGAGTGCGCTCTTTCGCACACTGGCCATTGACAGGCTGGTGGGCTCGCAGCTGATTTTGCTGCGCCCCCGCCTTCCTGAAAATTTAATTGATTAGGGAGTGATGTTGGGAGTTCCGCCCAACGTCATCCCGCGTCATTTTACGCGTTGGTGAGCGGGCCCCGTCCCGCTTGCCGACAGTAAAATCCTGCCCTATAGGTTAGAAATTGGTATGCATTGTGCTTATTTCTTTTTTAGGTGTATAAAATGGGTGCAAAGCACACCAATTTAATAAAAGGATGGCCTGTACACAGTCTGCAAAGATGTTGGTCCTTTTGCTAAATTCATGAAGCCCATTCATTAGGCATTAGGTCCCTTGCATATGTTAATGTGGACCAGCTGAGTTAAGGATAATAAGGTTTACATGTAGTTTAACCAGTGATCCTCAAAGGGGCAGCTGAAGGCTGCCATCAAAATTTCTTAACTGAATGTGGAATCAAGAGGGGTTATAATGTTCCTCCTGGCTCTACAAACAGTCCCAAAAACAGTTAGCAGCTCATGCTTGCTCCAGCCCCTACCACTCAGATCTGCCCGAACAGTACTACTGGCTTTGCAGTGGCCCAAAATTAATGACTGTTTTACTAACAAGACGCCTGGGGACTTAAAGCAGGCACAGGTTGTTCCAGTTCATTCTAGTTTACCGGCACTGTTCAATTTCTATCTTTTTGCACCTATGAGTTTTATGATTCCCCTGCGGATCTGGCAATTGTCAAGCTTTTTTTCCTCACAAATGGGTGAAATTAACATTTTTATGTTCCATTATGTGTTCCAACCAAGACCCAAGCCAGGTATAATTGGTTCTCATGGTACGAAATATCTGTAGTACAAACACATATTTTCCTGTTGCAATTAATCTAGAGGTTTTGATGGCTTTAATTAGTTTATGGTCTGTATTTTAGAAGATTCTGTGGCTAAAAGCTTGGATGATGGTTAGCTTTTTTTCTATTAGCTAAAAGCCTTTTGCCAGCATTCCGTTTAAGAGCTGAACTCCATTTTGTTTCGTCAATTTTCAAGATGAAATTCAATTTTAGGTAATTTCCTCATGTAACCTTGAAGGCACTCTTCAGTCAATTAGTGGGGCACTGTTCCTACAGTACTGTTCAAACAAGAGCAGGAAGTTCTGGTGTCTGGGCCATTATTGCCCCTTGGACCTATACAGTTATTACGCCTCAAAAGTCATTTCCAGTGAAGTACTTTGTTATGTACTGAAGATGTGAAAAGTACTAGTTATTTTCTTTTGTTAGTTTGTTAAGCCAATCAGTTAATCAGGTGCAAATGTGATGCCCACTTTGCATGTGCAATACTTGCAAATATTGAGTTTTTCCATAGATTGTGTATTACTGTAAATTATACATTAATGTGATAAGTTTTCTTTCCTGTGCAGTTGGCCAGGAGACATTTTTTGGCAAGTGTATTTGCTATGCCCATAACATTTGGGCAGTTGCTTTTCTAAGGGTTACTCTCCCTTTATTTATGCTATTTGGAAAAAAGAGGAAGAACAATGAAGGGTTGTCAGGTAGATGAGGCTGCACTGGAGCTAGACTGCAGCCTCCAATCCTCATTTACAGGAGTGACCTCGCTGACCTGAATACAAAGATTCCAGGGGCAGGACTTTTAGGTTGGCATACAGGCGTGATTGGCAGGCCCAGGAGCGTTCGAGGAATGGACTGCCGCCCACGATTGGCCCCCCAACCGCAATTTCACGCTGGCTGGCCAATTAATGGCCAACCAGCTTGAAACGCGTGCTGAAATGCTCAGCTCTACTGGGGTGAGGGTGGGAGGAGGGCAGGCACTGACATAAGCTCGAGAGCTGCCTCAGGGAGCTGAAGAATTTAAAACAATAAATAAAAATTTTAAAATCCGGAAAAAAATGTCCACACATCAAAATCAGTCACCTGAACATATAAATGATGAAAATTCTGTCCATACATTTTTATTTTATTTAATAACGGAAACCTCATCCCGTCCTTGGATGAGGTTTCATCAAAAATGCAAAGTCTGCCTGGTAGATTCGCTCTTCTGTCAACCATAAGGTTGGACGGACCACAAAAAATTGGGGACAATTAGAACCTTAATGGGCTTAATTGCCCTCTAATTGTCAGCGGGCGCGCCTCCGACTTTTGCACGTGCCCGCGTTATTTTATATTCGAGTGGGTCAGGCGCGCGCCCGCACGCCAAGCTAAAAATTCTGCCCCAGGTCTGTAACAACAGAAAGTACATTTATATAGTGCATTAATGTGGAAAGTGTCACTAAGGTGCTCTTCATAGGAAGGAGAAAATTTAAAATGAGGGATGATGGAGTGGTCACTAAGACTTGAAGAGGCCATCAAAAGCTTGAAAAGATGAGTTTTGAGAAAGCTTTTAAAGATAGAGAGAGAAATGGAGAAGGGGGGAAGGAGGTTTAAGCAGATGATTCCAAAGAGTATGATCGAAGCAGTTGAAAGCTCTGCCAACAGTGTTGGAACAAAGGGACAGGGAGATGCACTAATGCCCAAAGTTGGATGGCTGAAGGATGCAGCATGGGATGTAGAATTGGTTGAGGTTGCAAATTCAGACATGAATTGCTGCTGGAGAATGTGAGTGAGGTTGTGAAGGGATTTTTAAGATGAGGATAATAAAAGATCCAGACAATTTTTGTAAAGCTTAAAAAAGATTACAAGCAATTCATCTGAGAGAATTTACTTTTAAGTTGTCGCATCCCTTAAATGTACCAATCACCACTTGACAGCAGCAAGCTCCTAACTGCCAGATTTAAGAAGACCTAATAAAATTATGCAGGGTCAGCATACTAACAGACGCATTAACACAATGGCCTGAATTTTCCCTTCGGCGATTTGGGGGCGGGGCCCGCTCGCCGACAGGAAAATGACGCGGGATGACATTGGGAGGAAGCCCCAACGTCATCCCTGTCCTTTTAAATTTTTAGGAAGGCGAGTGGGCAGCGAAATCAGCTGTCTGCCCGCCGACCTGTCAATGGCCAATTGAGGCCATTGACAGGCTAATTAAGATAATTAAAGACCTGCCCGTCTAACCTTAAGGCTGGCGGACAGGCCAGGAGCCCCAGCGGGCTTCTGATAATGCATGAAACCTCATCCACTGGCGGGATGAGGTTTCATGTCCATTTTTAAGAAGTGTAATAAAGTTTATGTCCTTTTTATTAACATGTTCCATCTCGTGTGACATTATCACATGAGGGGGACATGTTAATAATTTTTTAATTTTTCTATTTTTAAAGATTTTTGCGCTGCCAGTAATCTCCCTGAGACAGCACTTTCTCTCAGGGAGCAGTGCGCTCTTTCACATGCGCGCACTTTGCAGCTGGGGATTCCCTCTCCCCCCCCCCCCCCTGCACAGGAAGCGCATAGCGCTTCCCGTTGGGCAGGCCACTGGGTGGGCCTTAATTGACTCGCCCACTCAAAATGGTGGCGGGGGTCAGCTGTCCGCCCGCCGCCGAGCCAGTGGGGCCCGCACGCCCACCAAGGGCAAAATTCTGCCCAATATGTGATCGACACCCGATCAGAAAAATCTATCACACTGTTTTAGTCCTTTTTCTTAATCTATTGATAATGTTTCCTTTCAGATTAAATTTAACTGTTCTAAAACATTTCATGTTTTAATTAGAGAGTAAACAGACTTAAATGCAGTTTAAAACACCGAGGGAAGAGGGATTTTCACAGTTTGAAACAGCGAGAGGAGAGCCAGGACTTTTACAGTTTAAAACAGTGAGAGGAGAGCTGGGATTTTTACAGTTTAAAACAGCGAGAGGAGAGCTGGGATTTTTACAGTTTAAAACAGTGAGAGGAGAGCTGGGATTTTGTTTAAAACAGCGAGAGGAGAGGCGGGATTTTCACAGTTTGAAACAGCGAGAGGAGAGCCGAGATTTTCACAGTTTAAAACAGCGAGAGGAGAGCCGGGATTTTCACAGTTTGAAACAGCGAGAGGAGAGCCGGATTTTCACAGTTTGAAACAGCGAGAGGAGAGCCGGGATTTTCACAGTTTGAAACAGTGAGAGGAGAGCCGGGATTTTCACAGTTTAAAACAGCGAGAGGAGAGCCGGGATTTTCACAGTTTGAAACAGCGAGAGGAGAGCCGGGATTTTCACAGTTTGAAACAGGGAGAGGAGAGCCGGATTTTCACAGTTTGAAACAGCGAGAGGAGAGCCGGGATTTTCACAGTTTGAAACAGCGAGAGGAGAGCCGGGATTTTCACAGTTTGAAACAGCGAGAGGAGAGCCGGGATTTTCACAGTTTGAAACAGCGAGAGGAGAGCCGGGATTTTCACAGTTTGAAACAGCGAGAGGAGAGCCGGGATTTTCACAGTTTGAAACAGCGAGAGGAGAGCCGGGATTTTCACAGTTTGAAACAACGAGAGGAGAGCCGGGATTTTCACTGTTTAAAACAGTGAGATGAGCCAGGAGCACACAAAGAGCGGACCTGCGTGAGAAGCGCAGCAACGGCAGGAGGTACAAACCGGCGGCAGAGAACCCCTTCAACCTGTTTCTACCTGCGACAGCCAGAGTGTGACATCACAGGAAAACAGGTAGGTGATTGGTGGGTATCTCTTCCCTGCCTCTTTTGATTGGCCGAGTGGTTTAAATCAGGAGACATTATTATAGCTGTCGAGTACAGTTAAGAAATTCACTTTTAAAATATTTAACACCTAAATTAATTAATTAAATAAAATAGAGATGGCTGGGCAGGCAATGTGTTGCAGCTGTAGTATGTGGGAGCTGGTGGACACCAGCGCGATCCACGGTGACCACATCTGCAGCAAATGTTGGCTGCTTGAGGAACTTCAACTCAGAGTTGATGAGCTGGAGTCCGAGCTGCAGACACTGTGACACATCAGGGAAGGGGGAGAGTTACCTGGACACTGTGTTTCAGGAGGCAGTCACACCCCTTAGATTAATTACATCAAATTTAGTCCATGGTCAGGGACAGGAGGGCATGACTGCGAGTGAGGCAGGTATGGCGATCCAGTTTAAGGAGGCAGTCACAGCCCTTAGATTAATTACATCAAATTTTGCCCATGGCCAGAGACAGGAGGGTGTGACTGCGAGTGAAGCAGGTATGGGGATCCAGAATTTAGCTTTGGAAGAGCCTCAGCCAGTGAAGAGGCGAACGATAATCAAAGTGTGACAGGAAAGGGCAAACAATATAAGCAGAAGAGTGCAGCAGAAATTAGAACCAGAATGAGTAATAATGGTAAAAAGTCAAAGCTTAAGGTTCTTTATCTGAATGCCCGCAGCATTTGTAACAAGATAAATGAGTTGACGGCACAAATAGAAATAAATGGATATGACTTGATAGCTATTAAAGAGACGTGGCTGCAGGGTGACCAAGACTGAGAACTCAATATTCAAGGTTATTCAACGTTCCGGAAAAATAGGCAAAAAGGAAAAGGAGGAGGGGTGGCTTCGTTAATAAAGGAAGGTATCAGTGTGGTGGTGATTAGTGATATAGGTGCCATAGACCATGATGTGGAATCAGTTTGGGTGGAAATAAGGAATAGCAAGGAAAAGAAGTCACGGATGGGAGTTGTCTATAGGCCCCCAATGAGTTACCTCACTGTAGGACAAAATATAAATCAGGAAATAATGGAGGCATGTAAGAAGGGCGCTACAATTATCATGGGTGATTTTAATCTGCATATTGACTGGACAAATCAGATTGGCAGGGATAACATAGAAGACGAATTTGTAGAGCGCATCATGGATTGTTTCTTAGAGCAATATGTTGCAGAACCTACCCAGGAACAGGCTATTTTAGATCTAGTAATGCGTAATGAGGTAGAATTAATAAGAGATCTCACAGTTAAGGATCCTCTAGGGGAGTAGCGATCACAACATGGTAGAATTTGGACTTCAGTTTGAGCGTGAGCAACTCGGATCTCAAACCAGTGTCCTCACTTAAATAAGCTCAATTACAGAGGTGTGAAGAAAGAGTTGTCTAAAGCGGGCTGGGAAAATAGACTAAGGGGAAGGTTAGTGGATGAGCAGTGGCAGACATTTAAGCAGATATTTCATAACGCTTAGCAAAAAATTATCCCGGTCAAAAAGAAGGACTCGATAAGAAGGATGGACCACCCATGGTTAACAAAGGTGGTCAAAGAGAGTATCCAATCAAAAACTAAGACATGCAAAGCAGTGAAAACTAGTGGTAGGCCAGAGGATTGGGAATTTTTTAGGAACCAGCAGCCGATGACTAAAAAGCTAATAAAGAGGGAGAAAATTGATTATGAAAATAAATTGGCAAGAAATATAAAAACAAACAGCAAGAGCTTCTACGGGTATATAAAAAGAAAGAGAATAGCTAAAGTGAGTGTGGGACCCTTGGATGATACGACTGGAGAATTGATAACGGGGAACAGGGAAATGGCCGATAATTTAAACCAATATTTTGCATCGGTCTTCACGGTGGAGGACACTATAAACATCCCAAAGATATCAGATAAGCAAGGAGCTAATGGAAGGAAAGATCTTGTAACATACTCTATCACGAGGGACAAAGTATTTGAGAAACTAATGGGACTAAAGGCAGACAAGTCGCCAGGACCTGATGGCCTGCATCCAAGGGTTTTAAAGGAGGTGGCTGCAGAGATAGTGGAGGCGTTGGTCGAAATATTCCAGAACTCACTGGATTCCGGGAGGGTCCAAACAGATTGGAAAACCACTAATGTGATGTCTCTGTTCAAGAAGGGAGGGAGACAAAAGGCAGGAAACTATAGGCCAGTCAGCCTAACATCTGTCATTCGGAAAATGCTAGAGTCCATTATTAAGGAAGAAATAGCAGGACATTTAGAAAAGCTTAACGCGATCAAAGAGAGTCAACATGGTTTTGTGAAAGTGGAAATCATGTTTGACAAATTTGCTAGAGTTCTTTGAGGTTTTAATAAGCAGAGTTGATAAAGGGGAACCAGTAGATGTAGTGTATTTGGATTTCCAGAAGGCATTTGATAAGGTGTCACATAAAAGGTTATTGCACAAGATAAGAGCTCACGGTATTGGGGGTAATGTATAAGCATGGATTGAGGATTGGTTAACACACAGAAGACAGAGAGTCGGGATTAATGGGTCTTTTTTGGGTTGGGAAGACTTGACCGGTGGAGTGCCACAAGGATCAGTCCTAAGGCCTCAATTATTTACTATCTATGTTAATGACTTGGAGGAGGGGGCAGAGTGTAATGTATCCAAATTTGCTAATGATACAAAAATAGGTGGGAGGGCAAGTTGTGATGAGGACATAAGGAATCTGCAAGAGGATATAGACAGGTTGAGTGAATGGCAAAAACTTGGCAGATGGAGTTTAATGTAGGGAAGTGTGAGGTCATGCATTTTGGTAGGAAGAATCAAAAGGCAGACTATTATTTAAATGGAGAGAGACTCCAAAAAAGTGCAGCACAGAGGGATCTGGGTGTTCTTGTGCATGAAACACAAAAAAATTAGCATGCAGGTGCAGCAAGTAATTAAGAAGGCAAAGGGAATTTTAGCCTGTATTGCTAGGGGTCAGAGTTTAAAAATAGGGAAGCCTTGTTACAACTGTACAGGGTGTAGGTGAGGCCACACCTGGAGTACTGTGTACAGTTTTGGTCCCCATATTTAAGAAAGGATATACTGGCATTGGAGGAAGTTCAAAAGAGATTCACTTGGCTGATTCCTGGGATGAAGGGGTTGACTTATCAAGACCGGCCTTTATTCATTAGAGTTTAGAAGATCTTATTGAAACGTACAAGATTCTGAGGGGTCTTGACAGGGTAGATGTTGAGAAGATGTTTCCAATAGTGGGGGAATCTCGAACTAGGAGACATCGTTACAGAATAAGGGGACACTCATTTGAAACTGAGATGCGAAGGAATTTCTTCTCTCAGAGGGTAATGAATGTCTGGAATTCTCTACCTCAGAGTCTTGTGGAGGCTAGATCACTGAAAGTATTTAAAGAGGAGGTAGATTGATTTTTGAAATATTAGGGAGTTGAGGGCTATGAGGAGCTGGAATGAAAGAGGAGTTGTGGCCTGGGGCAGATCAGCCATGATCTTATTGAATAGCGGGGCAGGCTTGAGGGGCCGAATGGCCTAGTCCTGCTCCTGTTTCTTATGTTCTTATTTCTTATTAGTTTTTCACTGTGAGTTTCTCGATTAGTGAAATTTGTTTTAAAATTGGATTGATTCAGAAGAGGGAGATGGGTAATTAAATGATTTAGTTTGCTCTCCACCATAAAGAATTCTTTATTTTCTTAATGTGAAATCCAGTTGCATTGTCCCACACTGAATTGTCAAGGAACTAATTGTACAGAAAATAATTTGTAGAATTTTCAACTGAATTGGGTGATGTGTTACATTGCATTACTAGTTGAAGCCTGTTTTGGAATTGTGGCTTGTTGTGGAAGTGATTTTCAATCACAATTACAAAACTGTTCTTTGTATCTCTTAGAAACTCCCAGGATCTATCCTTGATCATCTCCTCTTCTACATCTCATCTACAAACTGTACTTTAGCAGCATCATCTGAAGACAAACCATCAGCTTCCACATATGCTGATAGCACACAGCTCCCTCTTTCTACCACCTGCCTTGATACTTTCAGTGCTTTTTTGTTGTCAGATTGCTTAACTGACATTGAGTCTTGGATGTGTCACAATATCCTTCAGTTCAACATTGGGTATACTGCCATCACAGATTCCATCAGCCTCTTCATCCACTGCCTCAGATTGAGCAAGACTGCAAGTCTTGGCATTCTACTTGATCCAGAACTACTGATCCAACATCCTCTCAAACTCTATGACCACCTAGTTCCAAGTCTGAATGCTGCTGGCCTCTCCCTCAGCCTTATCTTAACTGCTGAAACTCTGATCCAGTCAATTTCACCCAAGCCTCTGCTGTCATCGCTCCTCTCCTTGCTGAACTACATTGGTTCCTGAAACTACAATGCCTCCAATTTAAAATTCCCATACTTCTGCTTAAATTCCTTCATGGCTTTGCTTGCCTCTATCTGTAACTTCCTGCTGCTCCTCAAACCTCTGAGGATGCTGCAATCTTTCAACCCTGGCCTCTTCTGCATTCTCCAGTTCTTTTGCACTACCATTAGTGGCTGGGCCATCAACTGCTTAGACCCATGGTCTGGAATTTCCTCCCCAAATTCCTCAACGTCTCCAACACCCTCTCTTTATTTAAGATGCTCCTTAAAACTTACCTCTTTGATGAAGCTTTTGGCCACCAATCCTAATAAGACCACTTCCAATATCACCTCCGTCTGCTTGGTATCATTTTTGTCTGATTGTACCACTCAAGCACCTTGTAACCTTTTCCTACTTTAAAGACACTGTAGGGGTATTTTAAGGGTCTTTTTCCCCTGGTAGAAAAGTTGGTCTTGAATCGACTGACAAAAAAGGCTGCCCCGCAGTAATAATACTCTGGGGGGCGGTCTTAACAAGCTGAGAGTGGGACTTCCACACCTCAAGGAATGGAAGTACTACTCTCAAGAGCTGCTGGCAAATTAACGCCAGAGCACAGTAATAGCTGCTGCTGGTAGGTCCAGGGTTTTTGGTCAGGGAGGGATTGGGGACCCTCAGGGAGGGTGGGTGGGGGTTGAGATGCGGAGGGCAGTGGGAAGGTACAAAGGAGGGTACCAACTTGGGTGGAGGGACTGCCACCGATGGGCACAGGATATTCCCCGGAAAAGGTATCGCCCCCTTCCTTCCCACCTTTAGCCTGAGGTTCTGAAAGAGCAGGCTGGCCTCCTTTGTTCTGCCTTTCCCTGCACATCATATTATGGCAGCAGAGGTAGAAGGAGGACGTTAACTGCCCATTTATCAGTTAAGTGGCCTCAATAGGCCTAAGTGTGGTGGGCTGGCCTTACCCGCCCGCCATATTTTGGGGAACAGCTCGGGGATGGAGAAGAAGGTGGTGGGTTGACCACCCTTTCTATTTTACATGCCCCCCCCCACTCCCCTGTGCTGCCTGTGCTCCACACGCTGCTGCCTATTGCTCCCCATATAAATGCAAATTATTATCACTAGCAAGGGACAGACTCTCAAAGCAGTATGTATATCTAAACTGTTTCTATTTATTACTATAGTGCATACATTGTTCAAAACATTTCTATCCTGCTTTGTTTAGTTATTTAGCCATTTAACCAGTTGTATTAAAAAAAACATGCAATTTAGAGTTGTACAAAATGAAGTCTATATCTTTTGATTCTAGTGATGCCAATTTTAAGGAAGTCCTATCCGATTCTGATTCAGAAATGGACAGTACAGAACAACTGGAACATGGGAGCACTGACACTTTGGCTAATGGCTGCAAAACAGATATAGATCCTGCAAAAAGACTTGCCAAACGACTGTACAACCTTGAAGGGTTTAAAAGATGTGATGTGGCACGGCACCTTGGAAAGAAGTAAGTTTGCGCATATTACTGGGAATTAATTTTCAGCATTGGCTACTAACTGCTTCTACCAAGTATCAGAATCGATATTCGAATAAGGACAAATATCATTACTGTTCATTTGTGAGCAGGCTGTTCATATGTGCCATAACCATTAACGATGTGCATTAAAGCCAATTTCAGAGTTGCGGGTTATATTGCACCTTAAGTACCTTGTTTATTTTGGGCAGAAACAGCTGTGATAAAAGTCAGAACATTTCTGGATTACTCAGAACAGCTCTGAAGAAGAGTCATATTCGACTCAAAATGTCAACTCAGTTTTTCTCTCTCCACAGATGCTGCCAGACCTGCTGAGTATTTCCAGCACTTTCTGGTCTAAACCACTCAGGCAGGAAAGCAGATTAGAGTTGTTAGCTCTTCTTTTATCACAATATCAATGATCCTGTGAAATTGACTGCACAGATTTTTGTCTGATTGTCATTGATAGAGTGCTCAATGCCTTTTCTTCATTCCTGTGCAATAAGAGTGAGAGCAAGTTTCATTAAGATTGGTCAATCAGCAAACAAGGAACAGAAACAGGAATTTTACACTTACGTTACATTGTACTGGCCCTCACATTAGGCAGGCAGATCATGTTCACATAAATAAGCTCACTGTTAGCAATAGAGACTGTAGTACACAAATTCAGTCCTCATATTTTAGGGATGTAGTACATAAGCCTAGTTATACACAGTAGTTAATTAATTCATGTGTGATTAACCAGCAGAAAATGTATAAATTTCACTTAACCACACTCTGGAGTCAAACTACTCAAATTATAGATATGAGTCAATAACCTCAGAGCTCTGGAAGCGATGGGAAGTCAGAGAAAGATTTGTGTATCATTGGTAGAGCAAAGCTGCAATTTGAAAATAGCATGGCACTGCGAGAAATCACAAGAGCTGCAGCTAGAAAAATAAACCAGTTGTTCGTGCAATGAAGCATGGCTGGATGAAGAACAGTGGGGAAGTTTAGCAGGTGGAGTTGGAGCATTTAAGATGCGAGAATAGTGCTTGGTCAGGACAGATACGGTTATGAATAAAGGTTGTCTTCTTAAGGTAAAGCAAATCTATAAATCAGCTGAATAAACTTGAATACAATTTTAAGGTCAAGAATAGATAAAATAGTATTTTTCTAATGTTGTCAAAGTTAGATTGAAGCAGAATGTGGCTAGAACAGATTAGGTAAGCAAAAAGAATCAGCATTTAAGCATTCCAGCAATAATTTTAATTGTGCAGTTACCCATCAAGAAACAACGATAAAGGCATTCTTATGAATAATTTGAATTCCTGCCTCTTGATCCCCTTGGTACACCCATTAACATGCACCTTAAAGTATGGTACATGGAGGCACACAAATCTTGTTTAAAGGATAATTGAAATGTTAAAACAAAAGTTCAGACTGAATGAGGATGTGGTGGTGTAGTATAGCCGCAGCAAGGTTTCAAATGTTACTTAGTCTGTTTTCATTACATAACTGTATCACACAAAGCTTTATTGCCAGATGGCAGGTGCAGCCATTGGCAGCAGACTACACTGAAGGATGATTCTATAATTCCAGTGGAGAGTGCTACAAACTAGAAGCATGTCTCAGGAAATTTTCTACACCTTATAATATTGGATAGAAAGTGACTATCTCGTACTCACAATTTCTTAACACCCAGCATTTGCAAGGAGTGTATCTCGGAAGCCAGACAGAAAACATGCTGCTGATCTTGACTGGAGGCAGGATGAAGAAGAATTTGTTCTCGACTAACCTTATGAGTATTGACCCATTAGAAATTCAGGGATTAAACTCGTTAGAATTTTTTCAGTTTCTTCTAAGTGTCCAAAATGCTTTTGATCGCAAGCTGGAAAATAGCTCATAGACAGAGAATTAAAGACTAGTAATATCTTAAGGGGCCAGGCAACATCATTACCACTCCTGCATGGGGGAGGGATAGGGAATTCTGTCATTTCAGAGTGGCAACAGGCTACCCTTACATCCTTTTCAGTCTACTCCTGCTTCTCTTGCTGTACATGGCAGTCTGCATGGAAGCATTACCTTTGACAGTATAGGCAGGATATATTGCACAACATACCAAAGTTAAAACAAGTGGGTTCAGGCCCACTCCAGACACTTATACACAAAATTTAGGCTGACATGCCAATATAGCACTGTTGGACGTATTTTCTTCTGGATGAGACGATAAACCGAGGCCCCATCTACCCTCAGGATGTAGAAGATCCCATGGCAGTATTTTGAAGAAGAGCAGGGGAGTTCTGCCTGGTGTCCTGACCAATATTTATTCCTTAATCAATGTCATAAAAGCAGATTATCAGGCCATTTTCATATTGCTGTTTGTGAGATCTTACTGTGTACAAATTCCTTACATTACTATAGTGTCTACACTTAAAAATTACTTGTTTGGCTCTGAAGTGCTTTGGAAAGATGCACTACTTCCTAACCTTACGAGTGCTGACCCACTGTATTTGCACTGTACCACCTCAAAGGACAATATATGCTTCCTGAGATTGGGTGCCCAAAACTGCATGCAGTACTTCAGATGGGATTTGACCAAGCTTTGGCTATCGCTTCCTCCCCTCTGTTTCTTAATCCAATAATTTGGAATTTCTTTCTTTTACAGCAATGATTTCAGCAAGCTAGTGGCCGAAGAATATCTTAGTTTCTTTGACTTCACAGACTTGACTTTGGATAAAGCACTTAGGTGAGTAACAGTTGTAAGATGCAAATATGGCTAAATCTGTTTTTCAAAATAGAAAATAGGATAAATATATTTTGTTAATAAAATATTTATTAATTTCATATAATAGGCTTAATGCAAGTTATTCTTAATACTGTTAAAAATAAGAGTTAAGTTGCACTGATTTTTTAAACTTTACATGAAGCTTTTGATGCAGAAAAATGTGTAGTATACCTTAAAATGATTACTTTGTTATTTCTATGTATCATGTGTAATGACAAACAATATAGGGTAAATTTTAATATGTTGATGAAGGGATGCTTCGTACCATAGGTGGGCAAAATGGACTTTTAGTTTATTTTTAATTATCATTTAATTGGTTTTCTATGATCATTTGAGTGTCCGCGTCCTGGTGATGCCTTCAAAATTATACAAGGTTTAAAAGAAATAAATAGTAGGATTATTTCCATTGGGAATGAGTAATGAGAGGGCAGAAACTTTAGATAATCATCAAAAAAAAGAAATAGGTAGAAAAAATATTTACACAGAAGGTAGTTCGAACATGGACTCCTCTGCCACAAGCTGCTTTCTGTAAATTCCTCTAAAAGGCAATCGGTTAGTTGCTTGAGAAAAAGGAATGCTAAAGGGGATGGGGATCAAGCAGCAGAGTGGGATTGAACAAAATTGCTCATTTAGAGAACGCCAGCATAGATTTGATGACCATCCCCCAGGATGAATTAATTGCCATTGGGAATTTCTGTTAATGCACTTGTTGCTTGGTCTTTGGAGCTCTAAAAATTTAAGTATAACTTTTGGATGAAAGAACACTAGCATACGTGTTGAAAGGTTTGGAATGATTCCTTTTACTGTGGAATTAATACTGTACTCTGAGGAGAAAATAGATTTGCATTTTCTTTATCAAGTCATTTTCAGCAATTTAAAATCAAGTTGCTCACAGGCGGATTTACATTGTCATTTTAAAATGTATACAATTTTCAACTGTATTAATGAAACATTAACAAGTTACAACTCTTAAATATATCAATAATTACTTTGAAACAATATTTTTTAAAAATTACATTTTGACACTGTGCGATTTGTGCTGGTTCATGGCAACGTTTGCTTTTGGCAATATGCAATTAAGTTTGAGCAGAAATTCAGAGTAGGGTGTGGAAAGCACTTTCCAAAACAGGTGCAATTTTGTGTGCAATTTGTGCCAAAATGGCAGATACCGTCCAAAACTGAAAATCTACCCCCTATTCCCCATTTTTAAAGTTTTGTCTACATTGTAATAAGAGCTTAGAATGTGTGCTTAACATAGCTTTCACCAGGTTTGGCCATCTTTAATTAGAATTGTAGAAATTTCAGCATGAAGGAACACTTTTCAGTCCATTCTGCTGATGCAAATTCCCATTTAGTATTATTTACACTCAGCCCAATTCTCTGTTCTTTCCCCATATATCTTAATATTTTTTCTCTTCATGCTTATCTAATTCCTTCTTAAATACTATTACTTACAGCTGCTGTAGCCATATTGCTAACAGGTTATGTATTTGTGGTGTTACGAAGGTATAATATTTTTCATAATATTTTTCTGGTTTGTTGTAAAGTAGTTTATGGGTGAGTGTAGATGGTTTTGTCTGTGTGATTTAATTACATTTGGAGTCAGATAGACTGCAAGCTTGACATTATCAAAAGAAGCTAGGTGTAGAAATGTACTTGAAATGCTAAGGACTAAACATGGATGCTGCCTTAACATCTTAACATGTAAGGTGTGAAGGGAATCTGAATTTTTAGATAAGTGAAGGGATTGTTTGGATTTCAAAGGGATGTTAGTCTGTTTACAAGTAGCCAGATAAGCAAGGCTAAGGAGCGTGTTTATTTTTCCCAAAGGTTACTGACAATATTGGCAACATGAATGTTCTTATATTATGGGAAAGGTACAGTTCCAAAGAAACATGGAACAATGGAATTTATATATTGAAGAGAGAGAAACATATATAAAGGAGAATTAAAGGCTATGTTAAAGGGCCATGTAAGATCTAACAGGAGTGTGTGAAACAGCCTTAGGAAGCCTCCAGTAGTTAAAATTGGAGAAAGCCATTTGGAATTCCACTGTCAAGTGGGCACTGTGTTAATTTGCTGGTTTCTTTTAAAACTAAAATCTATTTTGGACTGTTACCTTAAAGGGGGTGTGTAACTGGGAGTCAGGTTAATTAGGAATTTTAGGATTTGTTATAGTATTAAATAAATATCGTTTTATGCATGTGCTTGAAATCTTTTATTTTGTTAATGAATATTTTAATTTAATTTTTAAGATCTCTAAAGGTCTTGGTGGATTCAGTACTTCTGAATTCAGTGCACATATCTTGCAATAAATACAAATTGCAAAATCATTGTGATAGCATGGCCAAGTTTCCCTTGTGGATTTGGTCCACCTGGCATACATCTTATGCCATGTCATAACAAAATTCGAGGCTCTTTGTGGTATATTTGATATTCCTTAATTGGTTTGGTGTTGGTGAATCTTAAGGCCATGAGTATGAGAAATACATTGAACTCAGAGGTTGGTTTGAGGGATTTTAAAGTGGTGAGACTGTAAAAATGGCTTTATCCATGGCTAACACTTTTCTGGGAATAGAAGATATAACTCTGATTGGGTTACAGAAAGCATCTAAGGGTAAGTTAACAGAATTGGTGGATAAGTTGCAGTTGAGATTAACTGAAGGGGCAAAGAAAGCAGACGTAGTTGAAGTGATAGCACAGCATTTGAAGTTGGAATGGATATCAGAAACCAGTGAGTCAAGCTGGAGATAGTGAAACTTCAGTTGCAAATGAAGCTTGAACATGAACAAGCAATGGAAATGAAAAAATACTTGAACTAGTGGCAAAAGAAAAACAGAGAGAAAGGGCATTCCAAAGGAAGCAAGCAGAAAGGAAACAGAGAGAAAGAAAATGGGAAAAGGAATTGGAACTGGAGAAATTAGCAAGCGAGAAAAGAGAGAATGAGAGAGAGAGAGAGAGTAGAGAATATCCGCTTAGAAAGCTGGAAGTTAAAAAAGAGATTTCAGATGCTGAGGAAGGTTCTGATGCGGAAATAATCACTTTCAATCTAAAGGCCAGTGGAGAGACGTTTAAATTTGTACAAGCTCTTCTGAAGTTTTAAGAAGTGGATGTAGAGGCATTCTTTATCTTATTTGAGAAGATAGCTAAGCAGATGAAATGGCCACTGGAAATCTGGACATTGCTTTTACAGTCTAGGTTGGTAGGTAGAGCACATGAGGTTTATGCTTCACTGTCAGAAGAAGTATCGGTGGATTATGATGCAGTATTCTGGCTATTTTGAGTGCATATGAGTTTGTTCCTGAGGCATACAGGCAGAAATGTAGGAATATAAGGAAACAACCTGGGCAAACTTAAATTGAGTTTGAGAGAATAAAACAAAGTAATTTTGACAGATGGATACGGGCATTAAAGGTAGGCATATGCAGCTCTTAGAGAAGTAATACTTTTGGAAGAATTTAAAGATTCAATTCCTTTGGTAGTGAGAAGTCATGGAGGAACAGAAGGTTAAAACGGCAAGACAAGCTGCGCCCCGGCCAACCTGAAAATGGAATTGATGCGGGGTGACGTCGGGAGTTCCATTCGACATCATCCCACATAATTTTACATCTTCTGATTAGGCACTTTACAGCCTTCCAGACTTAACATTGAGTTCAACAACTTCAGACCATGAGCTCTCTCCTCCATCCTCACCCCTTCTTTTATCCCCTTTTTTCAATATTCATTTTTATTTTTTTATTTTTATTTTTTATCCACTTATTTTTATTTTTATTTATTTTCACTTTTATTCTTCATTTTATCCCCATCTTTTATCCTACTTTCGATATTTTTTCCCATCACCATCCCCTCCCTCCACCCCATTCCCACTAGGGCCATCTGTCACTTGTTCATGTTGTTCTTTCCAAAGTGCTTACCCTTGTCCTGCGATTACCACATTCTGCTTTCTGACCTTAATGCCACCATCAACACCTCCTTTAGCCAGTACCACTACCATTAACACCCATTTGCCCTTTTTTTCATGACATCTTTGTCAATCCCTCCTTTGCCTCCACCTATCGCTGGTCTTCTATCCAGCTTCGCCTGCTCCACCCCTCTTAAATTTCATCACATTTTTACTTCTCTTTAGCTCTGAATAAGAATCATACAGACTCGAAATGTTAACCCTGTCTTTCCTCAGATGCTGTCAGGCCTGCTGAATTTTCTGTTGAATCTGTTTTTGTTTCAAATTTCCAACAGCCACAGTATTTTGCTTTTATCCTGGGATGAGATGTTGACCTTTGATGACAGGCTGCGTAAATTGTTTGTATACTCTCTGGACTTTAGCAGAATGAGTGGTGATCTCATTGAAACATAGAAGATTCTGAATAAACTTGACAGGGTAGACATGAGAGGACACTTTTCCTGGCTGGGAAATCTAAAACATGGGGCCCCAGCTTTAGGTTAATTTATGACTGAGATGAGGAGAAATTTCACACAGAAGACTACCTCTCAGGGTTGTGGATGTTCCATTTTTGAGTATATTTAAAACTGATCGATAGATTTTTGATCTCTCAGAAAATCAAAGGATATTAGGAGTGAGCAGGAAAGCATAGTTGATGTAGAAGACCAGCCTTGATGGTATTGAATAGTGGGGCAGGCTCAAGAGGACAAATGGTTTGCACCTGCTCCTATTATGTTATTAAAGTCTTACCCAGAATGGGTAAGGTGATGGGAACTCCATCAACTCCGAGGCCTTCTCTAATCTTCAAATCACACATTATCCCGACTTGGACATATTTTCCATTCCTTCATCGTCCTTAGGGCAGAATCCTGGAATTACCTATCTTAAAGGCATTATTACAGCACCTTCACTACATGGAATGTAGCTGTTCAAGGAAGCTTCTGAAGCGAATCTAGGGATAGTAAGTAAATGCCTGCCTAGCCAGAGATCCAAAGAATGACTAACATAAATGGTTATAAGCAGCAAGATAATGGGAATATCTTCTCTAAGCTGCACACCACCTTCACTTGGAAATATGCTGCCGTTCTTTCGTCATCACTGGAATTCCTTGCTGAACATTATCAGTACACACGCTGCAGTGGTTCAAGGAGAAGGCCCACCAATTCCTTGTCAGGGCAAATAAGGGAAGGTAATAAAAATACCACTTTACCAACCTCGCCCATAGCCTGAGAACAAACAGTCAAGAAACATGTATTTATCATGTGTCCTGCTCAGGTACACACAAATATTGCAGCTGTCGTATTTTGAGAATCACACTATTGTATGGGGCTTTTGAATATCACTTTATCTTTAAATATAATTGATGTTTAAAATTTAATACCTTTCATATCTTCTTGTTTACAAATAATAATAAAAACCTGCCTCTTTTGGGTACATGAGAACAATCCACCAGTAGATAGCCAGGGTTTAAATGGAGGGAAGTAAGCATGTTTCCCTCCTGCTCTCCCTTCCATTCACAGCAATCTATGAACCAAAGGTTTCAATATGCAAATTGAGTATGCGCATTGGTGAGAACAGCCCCACAACTTACTGGCTCTAATTTTATTTGTATTTACTTCTTAAACTTGGAAATGTGAAATAGCATTGAATCACAGATTTTACATTTCCAATTTTAAGTAAAATTGTGTATTGATGTAGTTGCACTGACAGATTTGTTTTAGCATGTCCCTTCTTTGGACAGCTGCACAGTTTACTCTGTATCAGCACAATGTAGGGAAATCTCAGCAATGTCTGCAAACCATTTGTATGCAAATAATGTGTTTCCATGAGGAAACCAAAGTTGTAACATAGAAATTGTCCTTACAATAATCTATTTAGAAGCAATTGTGCATTTGCAGTCCTCCTGAATAATTGCAAGTATCTACTTTTTTTTGATTAATAGCTAAACAGGTCCTCTGTTCCCTTTTTCCACTAGGAGATTCTTAAAAGCTTTCCCACTGATGGGTGAAACGCAGGAGCGTGAGAGAGTTCTGATCCATTTTTCTAAGAGATACTGCCAATGCAATCTTGACTGTATCAACTCTGAAGGTATAGAAATAGTCACAAGTGTAATTAAAAGGTGCCATTATGCATAAATGATTAATTAGCATAAATTGGTTATTAGTATAGATTTCAGAAAAGAAAAAATGTATATAAAGGGACTTGATTCTTCATATTGGTTTCAGTTGTATCTTTGTGGCAGATTCTGGCAAACTTTTTTAGTGTCTCCTAAGCTGTGTTTTACACAATGAGAGAACTCCAAAATGTTGCAGTTAAAAATTACTCATGCTTTATACAAAGATACCACCCCATGTGGATTATATTTATTTGTGTAAGTATGTGAATGGAAAAGAATGTGTTGCGCCGTCCGTGCACAGAGCTATGAGAATCTGCTAAACAGAGCAGAAATGGGAATTTGGTGAGAGTGGGAGTTTAATACAGAGGGGGAAGGAAGTACCAAGTTCTTTAAGCCGGGGCAACAGTAAATAATCACAGGGGAGGAAATAGAGAAAGTGACACCATAATCAACAGACAGAGAGGAGCAATAGAACCTGTGGAAATGAAGATAAGTGTATAGGAAAGAATTTAAATATCCCTTTGTTTGATTATAATCTGTAGTGAACGTTCGAACATACATACATATGAACATACAAATTAGGAGCAGGAGTAGGCCACTATGCCTATTATTAAGGATGAGATTTCAGAATACTTGGAAGTGCATGGTAAAATAGGGCAAAGTCAGCATGGTTTCATCAAGGGGAGGTCATGCCTGACAAATCAGTTAGAATTCTTTGAGGAGGTAACGAGCAGGTTAGACAAAGGAGAGCCAATGGATGTTATGTACTTGGACTTCCAGAAGGCCTTTGACAGGGTGCCGCCCAGGAAGCTGCTCAGTAAGATAAGAGCCCATGGTGTTAGAGGCAAAATACTAGCATGGATAGAAGATTGGCTGTCTGGCAGGAGGCAGAGAGTGGGGATAAGGGGGTCCTTCTCAGATGGCGGCCGGTGACTAGTGGAGTTCCGCAGGGGTCAGTGTTGGGACCACAACTTTTCACTTTATACATTAATGATCTAGATGAAGGAACTGAGGGCATCCTGGCTAAGTTTACAGATGATACAAAGATAGGCGGAGGGATAGGTAGTATTGAGGAGGCGGGGAGGCTGCAGAAGGATTTAGACAGGTTAGGAGAATGGGCAAAGAAGTGGCAGATGGAATACAACATGGGGAAGTGTGAGGTCATGCACTTTGGCAGGAAGAATAGAGACATAGACTATTTTCTAAATGGGGAGAGAATTCAGAAATCTGAAGGGACTTGGGAGTCCTAGTCCAGGATTCTCTCAAGGTTAACTTGCAGGTTGAGTCGGTAGTTAGGAAGGCAAATGCAACGTTGGCATTTATTTCGAGAGGACTAGAATATAAAAGCAGGGTTGTGCTGCTGAGGCTTTATAAGGCTCTGGTCAGACCACATTTAGAATATTGCGAGCAATTTTGGGCCCCGTATCTCAGGAAGGATGTGTTGGCCCTGGAGAGTGTCCAGAGGAGGTTCACGAGAATGATCCCAGGAATGAAAGGCTTAACATATGAGGAACGTTTGAGGACTCTGGGTCTATACTTGATGGAGTTTAGAAGGATGAGGGGGGATCTGATTGAAACTTACAGAATACTGAAAGGCCTGGATAGAGTGGACGTGGGGAAAATGTTTCCATTAGTAGGAGAGATAGGACCCGAGCGCACAGCCTCAGAGTAAAGGGAAGACCTTTTAGAACAGAGATGAGGAGAAACTTCTTTAGCCAGAGAATGGTGAATCTATGGAATTCATTGCCACAGAAGGCTGTGGAGGCCAGGTCATTGAGTGTATTTAAGACCGAGATAGATAGGTTCTTGATTGGTAAGGGGATCAAAGGTTACGGGAGAAGGTGGGAGAATGGGGTTGAGAAACTTATCAGCCATGATTGAATGGCGGAGCAGACTCGATGGGCCGAATGGACTAATTTCTGCTCCTATGTCTTATGGTCTTATGCCCTTCGAGCCTGCCCCACCATTCAATAAGATCATGGCTGATCTGAAGATCTGAATGTAACCTCAATCCCACATTCCTGCCTATCCCCAATAACCTTTCATCCCCTTGTTAACCAATAATATATCTAGCCCTGCCTTAAAAATATGCAAAGACTCTGCTTCCACCACCTTTTGAGGAAGAGAGTTCCAAAGACTCTCCTCTGAGAGAAAAAAAATTCTCCTGTCTTAAGTGAGTGACCCCTTATTTTTAAACAGTGACCCCGAGTCCTAGATTCTCCCACAAGAGGAAACATTCTCTCCACATCCACCCTGTCAAGATCCCTCAGGATCTTAAAGGTTTCAATAAAGTCACCTCTTACTCTTCTAAATTCCAATGGATACAAGCCTAACCTGTCCAGCCTTTCCTCATATGACAACCCACCCATTACTGGTATTAGTCTAGTATACCTTCTCTGAACTGCTTCTAATGCATTTACATCTTTCCTTAAATAAGGAGATCAGTACAGTACACAATACTCCAGATGTGGTCCCAACATTGCCCTGTACAACTAAAGCATAACATCCCTACTTTTGTAATCAATTTCCCTCACAATAAATGATAACATTCTATTTGCTTACCTAATTAGTTGCTGTACCTGCATACTAACCTTTCGTGATTCATGCACTAGGACACCCAGATCCCTCTGAATCTCAGAGCTCTGCAATCTCTCACCATTTAGATAATAAGCTTCTTTTTTATTCTACATGCCAAAATGAACAATTTCACATTTGCCCACATTATACTCCATTTGCCAGATCTTTGCCCACTCACTTAACCTATTTGAAGCCTCCTTACGTCCTCTTCACAATTTACTTTCCTACCTATCTTTATGTCAGCAAATTTTGAAACCATTCCTTCGGTCCCTTCATCCAAGTCATTTATATAAATTGCAAAAAGTTGAGGCCCCAGCACCGATCCCTGTGGCACACCACTCGTCATATCCTGCCAACCAGAAAAGACCCATTTATGCCAACTCTCTGCTTCCCATTAGCTAGCCAACCTTTTATCCATGCCAATATGTTACCCCCTACACCATGAGCTACTATTTTCTGCAATAACCTTTGATGTGGTAGCTTAACAAATGCCTTCTGGAAATCTAAGTACAGTACATCCACTGGTTCCCCTTTATCCACAGCACATTTGACTCCTTCAAAGAACTCCAATAAATTGGTTCAACATGATTTCCCTTTTACAAAATGTTGACTCTACCTGATTGCCTTGAATTTTTCTAAGTGCCCTGCTATAACATCTTTAGTAATAGCTTCTAACATTTTCCCTATGATAGATGTTAGGCTAACTGGCCTATAGTTTCTTGCTTTCTGTCTCCCTCCCATTTTGAATAAAGGAGTTATATTTGCTATTTTCCAACCTAATGGAGCCTTCCTTGAATCAAGGGAATTTGGAAAAATTAAAACCAAATCAACTTTCTCACTAGCCTCTTCTTTCAAGACGTTAGGGTGAAGTTCATCTGGACCTGGGGATTTGTCAGCCCGCAGCCCCAACAATTTGCTTAATACCACTTCCCTGGTGATTGTAATTTTCCTAAGTTCCTCCCTCCCTTCCATTTCCTGATTACAGCTATTTCTGGGATGTTACTTCTGTCCTCTATGGTGAACACGGAAGGAAAATACTTTTTTAATTCATCCACCATCTCCCTATTTTCCAATATCAATTTCCCAGATGCACTTTCTGTAGGACCAATGCTCACTTTGTTAACTCTTTTCTTATTTAAATATCTATAGAAATTCTTACTATCCATCTTCATATTACCAGCAAGCTTTCTCTCCTACTCCAGTTTTTCCCTCCTTATTAATCTTTTTTGTAATTCTTTGTTGTTCTTTATCTTCTTTCCAATCTTCTGACCTGCCACCCGTCTTTGCGTAATTGTATGCCTTTTCTTTAAGTTTGATACTGTCTTTAACTTTTTTAGTTAACCACGGATGGTGGGCCCTCCCCTTGGAATTTTTCTTTCTCATTGAATGTATTTGTTCTGTGTATCCTGAAATATCCCATTAAATGTCTGTCACTGAACCTCTATTGGCCTATCCCTTAACGTCATTCGCCAGTTCACTTTAGCTAGCTCTGCTTTCATGCCCTCATAATTGCCCTTATTTAAGTTGAAAGCACTAGTTTTGAACTCGCTCATTTCTCCCTCAAAATGAATGTAAAATTCAATCATGTTATGATCACTGCTCCCTAGGGGTGCCTTCGCTATGAGGTAATCAGTTAATTCTATCTCGTTGCTCAATACCAGGTCTAGCATAGCCTGCTCTCTGGTTGGCTGCAGAACATGCTGTTCTAAGAAACCATCCCGAAAACATTCTGTGAACTCCTCATCTACGCTACCTTTGCCCATCTGATTTTTCCAGTCTATATGTAGATAAAAATCCCCCATGATTATTGCTGTATCTTTCTGGCAAACTCCCATTATCTCCTCTTTTGTACTCTGTCCTACTGTGTAGTTACAATTAGGGGGCCTGTACACCACTCCCACAGTGACTTCTTGTCTTTATCATTCCTCATCTCAACCCAAACCGCTTCTACATCCTGGTTTCCTGAACTTGGGTCATCCCTCTCTAACGTGCAAATACCATCATTAATTAACAGAGCCACCCCTCCGCCTTTTCCTAACCTCCTGTCCTTCCTAAATGTCACGTACCCTTCAATATTCAGGTCCCAATCTACGTCATCCTCTATGTCTCTGTAATGGCTATCAGATCATACATATTTATTTCTATTTGCCCTATCAGTTCATCAGTTTTATTTCGAATGCTATGTGAATTTAGATACAGAGCCTTTAGTTTTGTCCTTTTATTATTTTTGTAGCATCTAGCCTTATCTGCTGATTTACTCTTAGAATTGTACTCTCTGTCCCTTCCTGTCAGTCTGTTTATCTTATCCCATATTAATACCTTTCTTTCTTACCTTGTCTCTACTCTTTGGCTTACCGCATCTTCCCAAATTTGATCTCCTGCCTCCACTATTCAGTTTAAAACCCTCTCTACACCCCTAGTTATGCAGCTCACAAGGTCACCAGCCCTAGCACAGTTCAGGTGTAGACCATCCCAATGGTACAGATCCCACTTTCCCCAATACTGGTGCCAGTGCCCACGAACTGGAACCCACTTCTCCCACACCAGTCTTTGAACCACCCATTCATTTCTCTAATCTTATTTGTCCTATGCCAATGTGCATGTGGCTCAGGTAATAATCCAGAAATTATTACCTTTTGAGGTTCTGCTTCTTAATTTAGTGCCTAGCTCATCATACTGACTATGCAGAGCTTCCTTCCTCATCCTGCCTATGTCGTTGATACCTACATGGACCACGACCACTGGATCCTCGCCTTCCCACTGCAAGTCCCTCTCCAGCCCTGAGCAGATATCCTGAACCCTGGCACCAGGTAGGCAACAAAGCCATCTGGACTCTCGCTCTTTGCTGCAGAGAACAGTATCAATCCACCTCACTGTACTGTCCCTTACTACCTTTTGTTCCTTTTTGCTCCCCCCATTTGGATGGCTTCCTGTACCATGATGCCACGGTTAGCTTGCTCATCTACCCTGCAGCCCCTGTTCTCATCCAAACTAGCCGACAGAACCTCAAACCTCCTTGCCTCTGGGTCCCCTTACCTGCCTCACTCGCAGTCACACCTTCCTGTCCCTGGCCACTGACCAAATCAGAAAACCCTACCCTAAGTGGTCTGAGTGCCTCCTGGTATAAAGCAACCAGGTAACATTCCCCCTCCCTGATGTGTCGCAGAGTCTGCTGCTCAGTCTGCAGCTCAGCCTCCAGCTCAATGACTCTGAGCTAAAGTTCCTCAAGCCACAAACACTTACTGCAGATGTGTTCACCCTGGATCACAATGTTATCCAGGAGCTGCCACATGCTACAGCCTTGACACAGCACCTGTCCTGCCATCATTAATGTGTTTTAAATAATTACTTAATTATATTAATCACTTATTTATGTTGCTTTCTTATATATTTTATTAACTTTACCACCAACTTGTATACTATTTTAAGCCTTATGGATAGAATAGAACTTTACTACTACCAGATATAGTGGTTAGTCTTAAGCTTGAGTTAGTGAGGATTTAATATTAATGCAAGTAAGTGTAAATCAGAGTAAAACAAGCTAAATGATTCAAATCAAAACTGCAGTTAAAACTGCTAATAACTGGCAAATCACTATGTGATTAATCACTGTAACTCATTACTAATTTATGTAAACTCTACCTAAATCCACATATTTAATAAATTTAGATCTCAACTGACCAATTTGTTTAAGAAATAAATTATAGATAACTAATTTAAAAATTAATTAATTAATTTATTTATAAAAACATGGCAGTGCAGGTAGTGTGTCAGGATTGTAGTCTCTGGAAGTTTCTGGACAAGACTGTTCCAAACTGCACATCTGCAAGAAATGTCTGTGCCTTGAACCTCAGTCATTGAGCTGGAGTCTGAGCTAGAGACAACGTCTCATTAGGAAGGAAGAGGAATTGCTGGATAATTTACTCCAGAGTACAGTCACATATCAGAGGAAAGCACAAGTACAGGAAGAGGAGAGTATGACTGTCAGACAGCCAGGTAAGGGAAACATAGATGAGGTAGTGAATAAAGTCCAGCAGACACTGCTGCTGTCCAACAGGTAGAAGATACTTGATACCTGTGAGGATAGGGAGATAACTGTGGGAAGGACAGCCAGAATGCTGACTGTGGCACTACGGAGCAGAATGCTGCTGAAAGAGAAGAGATGCAAAGTAGCAAAGCTGTAGGGAATTTTGTAGCCAACAGAATAGATAGTATTTTTTGCAGACAGGATCCAGTGTCCCGAACGGGTAAGGGACATCTCGAAAGGGCTGGAAAAGAATTTGGAAAGGGAGGTGGAAGATCCATCTGTTCAAACCAACAACATAGGCAGATTTCTACGAAGGGAGCATCAGGATTTAGGAAAGCAGGACTTCTCATAATATTGCCTAAAGGTGTGCTGTGGAAGGGAGGGGCTACATTTAATGGGAGACTGATACCACCACTGGGGCAAAAAGGAGCTGTACCTTTGGAATGGGCTGCACCTAAACTGGGCTGTGGCCAAGGTCCAAGAGGAAAGGATAACTAGAGCTGTAAATAAAACTTTAAATTAATAACATGGGTAGAGGGGAGCTTCTAGGATTACAAAAACCTAATAAAGGAACCAGAAAAAGAAAGGAAAGGGCAAACTAAAGGAAGGAATGAGGATAAAAGAAATGGCCAAAGATTAAATAAAGTTAAAGAGCATAAAGGTAAAATAACTACTTAACACAAAAAGAGAGGTATAATAAATAAACTGTTGAAACTGTTGGATGTCAATGTGTATAGTATTCAAAACAAAATGGATGAACTGGAGATAATTTGTACAACTGATCTAGATATTGTAGAGATGACTGGAACATGGCTACATAGAGAGCAGGATTTGCAGCCAAAAATTGCAGGATAGAACACATTGGGCAAAATTTTACATCTCACGGGTGGGCACACGCTCGACCTAATGGGGAGTAAAATAGTGCGTGATGACATTGGGCGAGCATCCTGACATCATTGTGCCCTTGTGCGATATTTTGGTTGGCAGCAGCGCACCTGCCGACAGTTAAGAGGCCTATTAAGGCCATTAATCAATTAATTTAATCCTATTTTTCTCTGCCCATCCAACCTTACGGTTGGTGGGTAGGGCAAATAGGTCAGGTGGCTTTTGCATTTTTGTGGAAACCAGAGATTTCAAACAGTAATTAAAAAGAATAAAAATTTTGAAACATCATTATTAATATGTCCCTGTTCATGTGACTGAGTCACATGTGGGGATGCTTCCCTTATTTTTAAAATCTTTATTTTTCATTTTAAAATTCTTCAGCTCCCTGAGGCAGCTCTGTGCCTTCAGGGAGCTTTCATTGTGCCCACCCCTGCTGTTGGGCAGACGTCAGCGCTCGTGCTCCTCCTGCCCTCATCTCAGCAGCGCTGAGCGTTTCAGTGTGTATTTCACGCTGGCTGGCCGTTAATTGGCCAGCAAGCATGAAATCATGGTCGGAGCCCAATCGCAGGCAGCAGTCCGTCTCACAGCCATCCCCGAGCCCGCCCGCTGCGCCTGCCTGTTGAAGGGAAAATCCTACACTTTGAAATATTTTAGGTGGAGGAGGATGGTGGTGTCACAAATGAAGGAGCTCTTAGTGCCATCAGTGTGTAGGGGAATCCCCTTCATAGGAATGGTCATGGCCCTGCCTCCATTATTTCAATTCATGCAGATTCATAATAGGGCCAATGAGATGAGGGACCAATGACCTGCTGGCCTGCTGCTGGGAGGCCATGTGCCAGTGGCTGCCAGTCTGCTGACTCAGCAGGGCACCAGTCTGACACTGAGAATCCCAGCGGCATCTGCACTTTGGCACTAAGTGGATCCTTTATTGACCCGAATTGGCAAGTCACCACTGCCAGGTGGGTAGCCGCTGTTGCTTAGAGCCTGCCCCTGGCAAAATTGCTAGGAAGCAGGCATCCATCGGGGAGCTAACTTGCCGCACAATTTTTACATTTTTCTCCCAGTCCTGCCTCTAAACTCACTTCTGCGGGCTGAGAAGATTCTACCTTCCAAGATAGAAAAATAGTGAGAAATCTCTAAAAAGCAATCAATAGAGTTCAAGAGAAATGTATTCCACTAAAAGCCAAAAACAAGCAAGCTAATATTGCAGCACTGTGGATAAATAGAGAACAAAAGGGAAAACTGGATCTAAAGAACATACTAAAGGAGTGGGGGATAAATGAAATGTGAGAAACTTAGGAGAAAAGTTTTTTAAAAATACCATCAGGAAGGCAAAAAAAAATCCAAATTAAATTATCAAGGCATGAGAAAGAAATGATAATATATGCTATAGGCACACCAATAACTAAAAGAAAATTAAAGTATGAATTAAAAGATGAGCAAGATAAACTGATAGATAATAATTGAGAAATGGCAGAAGTATTTAATAACAATTTCACTTTAGCTTTTAACGAAGATAGCAAAATAAGACATTTCACAAGAGGTTGAACTTAAAAAGAATATTAATACAGTTGGGATAGAAAGGGGAAAATAATTGACAAATTAGCAAACCTAAAAGAGTATGAAGCCCTAAATCCTGATGGTATACACCCAGCAAGGCATCTCCACTGGTGCTGGACAGAAAATCAGAGATACTGCTGATCGGTATCATAGTGTGCCACATAATACTAAGCTCATCTTGGAAGACATGTGCAAGTGTGGTACTCAAGCTGACCTTCAAGGCATCATTTGAATTAGAGGTAGCTGCCACTCCAGCATCCTCCAGTGTAATTACTATGCCCTCCTAGCACCTTGTTGCTGCTGTTATGATCCAAGCTGATTGTACTGCTGGACAAGCCTGATCCCAGGTTGAAACCCAGCTTGACAGATCTAACTTTCATTTTTTTGTTTAGATACGTGGAGAGTGACTACTGAACAGTCACAGGAGTCAGTTGATGAGCTTTTAGCAAAAGAATAAAACATTTTATTTAACAAGAAAAGATGACCTATATTATAATACTCCTTCACCCACAATCATACCTTTAAAGGTATATACAGATTTGTAAGGATAACACAAGTTACAAAAGCTATCTTATACTCTAATGTTCACAGTAAGTACACGGTCCATGTAAACCAATAGGTGACCTGTAGTCAGACACACCACACTCTGAAACCAAGTGACAGATGCCATTCCAAACAGATCCTATGAATCTCTCATCAGCTCCCCCCAGATGCTTGTCACACTGTGAACTAACCAGTCTCACTGAACTTTGTCTTTCACATGAGGGTCTCCAATCTCCACTCTCCAAGAACTCGTTTTGGAATTTTCTCCCAAACCGATGCTTTCTCTCAGACACTTTCTGCAAGGGTCCAGCTCCAGGGTTTCGAACTCTCCTTCCTATGTTCCTCTCTGCTGGGTCACCACGTGCATTCAAACTTCCTTCCGTACACACTCTCTCAAATGCTCAGCCATGCCAACAATACACCGCTGCTTCACATGCCCATAGTAAAGAGCTACAGACCTTCAGCTATCTGTTTGAACCTTCTGACTTCTCACAAGCTGTTCTCAATTTAAATTTGCTTTCTGAAGTTTGAAGCTTGGAGCCTTCCTCTACTCGCTCTTAACTTCACTTAACAGGACCTTCTCCAGGTTCCTGTCATTCCTTTGACTAGAAGATCTTTACTTGGGACTTTCTCCTGTTTCTGTCTCAATCCTTGGCCTTGGAACCTTTCAGTTCTTTTGGGAAATCTGCTCTCACTCTGCAGTTCCCTCTCTAATTGTCCAGTCTCTCTGGAGTCCTGGCTTCAACTGAACTTTGGTTTGGGATTAGCTATCTGACCCTTCTAGGCAGCTTCTGCTGGCAACTGCCTCCGGCTGAACTCAAAACTGCTTCTTCTAGTTTTGTGTGTGTGCGTGTGTGTGTGTGTTGGGGGTGGGGGGGGGGAGGGGGGTGTTGGGTGTGGGTTTACCCCTCTGGACCCCTATTAGGCAACAGCACAGATTTTTCTACTCTTGTGTTTGCTTCAACTTCTTCTCAAAAGTCATAAAGCCCATTAGAAATGCAGGTATATAACTGTTTTAGACATATTGTCTCCCTCAAAAATGAAACTAAATCCCAGGTTTCACCTTTTAAAGTGAAACTAAAACTCAACTTGACCTTTTCTTAACACACAATACAGAAATACAAATCAAACTTAAATTTTAAAGCTAAAACTCATTCCTAATACTACAAATACAAATATGACTTACTTAAACTGTCTCTACTTCCTAACACTGCAGAAATCTACTAGACTGTCACTCTCTTTAGGATGTTCTATAGGTTGTGTGAAAACTCCTGGAGTGTGTTGTCAATGCAGGTAATGAACTCCTCTAACTTGTCCATTATCTCAACCACACAAATGGAAAACCATCTCCACTGCCTCTATATGAGATCAATATTCTCTAAGCATTGTTCTTTTGAAGATCATGCCACTGAGATCACAATCACAATTAACCTTGGAATACAGCATAACGTTGTTACCAATACTTGTGAGCATTTCCCATGCCATGATCTGATCTCAATTCTGCACCAGCACTAGAAAATTTCTATTATAGTATTTTATTCCAATTTGTGCAAATGATAGTGATAATGATCAATTTTTATTTTTTAGATGGGGTCCATACACTAACTTGTGCACTGATGCTTTTGAACACAGACCTTCACGGGCATGTAAGTACGTTTAGTTATTTTACAGATATGATGCTCACTCTCTTGTAAGAATTATGTATTAAGAATAAAAATTTTGGAAATAACTACATTTTAATTTCAGAAGAGGGAAATAAACCAAACAGCATATAATTTAAATAAATTGACCACATTAACCATTTCTCAGGTGATGATTACAAATTATCATTTTTGCTTGATTAAATCTTATTATGTGCATTAAAAAATATTTTTCAAATTCATGCATAATGATTCTTCTTCACAGCTCATCCTTGTTTATGTTAAATATAACTTCAGAATGAGAATTAACATATTTATGAGTTCCAATAATAAATAAAATTGTAAGCAGGATCTTCTCACCTTAGTTCCTGCCAGAGTGGCGAGATAATTTTTGGGTTGGGAATCCAGAGATAATTACCTTTGAGGTTCTTAATTTAACCCCTAACTGCTCCTACTCCCTAAGCAGAACCTTTTTCCTAGTCTTATCTAAGTCATTCATACATGACCACAACAGCTGGATCCTCCCCCTCCCATTGCTAATTCTTTTTCAGCCCTAAGCAGATGTCCTGAACTCTGGCACTAGGCAGGCAACGCGGCCTTCTAAACTCTTGTTCTCAGCTACAGAGAACTGTGTCTATCCTCCTTACTATACTATCTCCAATTACCACTACATTCCTATTTACTACCCATGTTTGAATGACTTTCTGTGCCAGGGTGCCATAGTCAGTTCGCTCATCCACCTTGCTTTCACCCATACAAGCTGTAAGAACCTCAAACCTGTTGGAAAATTGCAAGAGCTGAGGCTCCTCCATTTCCACCATTGCCTTGGTGGCTGAACTCACATGTTTGCCATGGCATCCTGTGGCAGAACAAGGGAACGAGCAGCCTTTTGATAACTTTGTTGAAACCACAGGGGTAGTACCATGTAGAATAGAAAGCGTACAAGGAAAAGCCCTCAGTTGCACAAAGGGCATTTATAACATTGTTAGTGTTCCATTGGTGCTCCTTATTTGAATAAAAGATGTTTTTGTGAACTAATTATTGTCATATCCTCTACTTTGAGGATTCCCCTAGTGACTCTGGTCAGTTTAATTTTGATGTATGGCATGAACTGCCTTGATAAGGGATATGGCTATGAATGTGATGTGCGGCTTGTGTCCGTAGGGAGGAGGTTTGCTGGTGTTGAGGTGGATTGGGAGTTTAGACAGGAGTCATAAGGAGATGCTTTCAATACAACCAGCACTTCTCTAGTCAAGCCTGCCTGGATGAGTGCATTGCGACCTTCTCTGGTGAGCAGGTTTGTGGCTGCAGGCACCAACAGCACTTTTAGAATGCTCCTTCTCCATCTCTTCATACTCCTCCTTCTCCTCTTCTGAGGATGTTGAGTGCTCTCCACCTTCCTCTGGTGCCAGCTCCCATTCACTCTACAGTGCCATGTTGTGAAAGGCACAGCAGCCCACAACAATCAAGGATACCTTGTTGGGGCACATTGAAGTGCTCATCCAGATAGGTCAAGGAACCTAATTTTGAGTAAGCCAGTAACTTGCTCTAATCCTGGAAGTGATATGACTCTAGTTGTACCTGATCCCCTGTGGTAGAGTTCCTTACTGGATCGTCAGTCAGGTCTTCAGTGGGTATCCCTTGTCCTGCAGGAGCCAACCTCTGAGGCTGCCTGGTGGCGAGAAAATCTGTGGAACTTGAGACTACTGAAGGATAAATGAGTCATGGCAGCTCCCTGGATTGTTGGCAGACAATTGCATAATTCTCTTGTGATGGTCACACACCAGCTGCACATTAAGGAGCAGAAGCTCTTGTGATTGATAAATACGTCTAGCTGTTGTGATGGTGCCTTCATTGCCACATGGTGCAGTCAATGACCCCCACCGCCGCATCCGCCGGGGGGAGACACGCCACAGCGGTGCCGTAAAATCTTGGATCACCTCCTCCTCAGAGATACAACCAACTGCTGAATATGTAGGCCTCTTGTCACAGGGAAGTCTCTTGTCACAGGGAATAAGATGAGACTAACTTCAATGGTATCCAAGATAATTGATATAGGTTGCACAGTCATTGTCCCCAATGAATTTAGTGAGTTTAGGCTGAAAGAACTACTGCAAGCAGAAACCTTTCTTTTTGGCTGACCACAGGCTTGCTTGTTTCACTCTTTATCCTGCTCATATCAGGCTAGTTTCACTCTATGATGAGTTCCAATTGTACACTCACCTTCTCCAACCTGGCGGGTTGCAGACACAGTGTTTAACCTGTGTGCTATTGGAAAAGAAGGGTTCTATGCTTAAAAATGCTCTTATTTGCCATTTAAAGTACCTCAGTTGTTTCCTGCGAGATCCATGGGGGTTCCTCAATGGACTCGCAAGCCATCCCGGGGTATGCTGGAAGGGATTGAGATCACATCAGGATCTTGAATAGACATCCTCTCTGGGACTTTCCTACCCCACATGCTCCCAAACCTGCCTCCACCCAGTTGGGAAAATTCTGTCTTGTATCTCTTCAATGGCTTTATCTTTTAATAGCTTTGATTATTTTTGAATTAAACCTTTTCCTAGATGGTGGTGCTTTACAGTAACTGTGGAGGTTCATACAAAAAGGACAAGAAATAATTAGCACTCACTTCATATAGGAACTGTATATTTTCCAAACAGAACAACTTAATATGTGAATGAAATACTGGAATATGAGTCAGTGAAGGACAGACTTTGCTGTGTAGCACCCATTTCTTAGGTGCTAGACAGCCTCCCAGTGGTTGAACATGGGGTCCAAGATATGCAAGCACAATGGCAACATGAAGTGAGGCAGATGCCACTTGATAAAAGGGGATGTGCACCTCCAGTAATGTGCAAAACAGACAAATTATGACTCCAGTCAGTCTGCTATGCTGATTTGACCCCAACAGCACCATTTTCAAACTCCATGTTCCAGCCTACACCCTGCCTTAATCCTGCACAACTGAACACATGTTAAATGAAATGAAGAACCACCCCCTCCCCCCACACCCCTGCATCACCACACACATCCCTCCTAAAAGGATTGTGAACTACTTACAGGTTAGTTGCTGGATTACTCCGTCTGGCTGCTTGTGCAGTTGTGCCAGTTTTTGAAGTTTTCCAATTCTTGGTTAAAGTTTGAATAGTCTACAGGGAGTGGTCTGGCTGGTATTGAAGTACATATTTTTTTTATTTAAAAGATTGTGCTGGCATGAGTGTCCTGATGGGGCTTTTTCTGGGAATTGAGCATGACTCAGAGAATGAAGAGATGCTGTGCAGGGTGGGACAAGCTGCTAGAAGTGGGCAGATGGGTGGAGGAAACAGAAGGCCATATCTGCTGAGGGTCCTTTGGAAGCTATTGTCTTACACCAATTTTAGCAAGGAACAATGCTTGAGATGTCTTTGTTTCACAAAAGAGGTTATGACTGAAATCTGCCAACTGCTGCAGCCACAACTGAAACCTCAAGGATAGTATTGCCTGTGGTTGTCAAGGTGACAGGAGCTCTTAATTTTTATGTGGCTGACATCTTTCAGGCTGATGCTGGGGATATAAGCAACATCTGACAGTTTGCAGTATATTACTGCATAAAAAGTAACACTGAAGCCCTCTATACACAGGGAGACAGCTTCACCTCATTCCCTTTTGTCAGAGACAAGCAGGCGGAATGAGCACAAGGGTTTACATGGATGGCAGGCTTTCCCTGTGTTGTCGGGTGCCATTGACTATGTATATTGCTTTGCATGAGTCTCATGTGACATTGCCCATTTTTGTGAACCGAAAGGGATTCCACTTGCTCAATCCACAAGGCACACTTCCAACTTGACCTGGAAGCAATACCAAAAGGAAGAAAGTCAAGATATGGACACTGTGTGGCCAGACACAAAGGAGAGCTGCAGACACAAAGAAGCACAGACAGAGGAGTTGGAGGGTAAAGGCCTAGACGCAGACATAAGGAGAAAGCAGACAGAGACGGAAAGAGGACCACACTGAATTTTTGTGAGAGGAGGAAACAAATCTCTCTCAGGAAGAGGTCAATTTTTCTATTTGGCTAAAAAGGAGACAGGAGTTCTTGAAAGCACTGTGCAAACTGACTGAAAAGGTCTAAAACTTGCGAAGCTTTATGAATAGGTCAGAGACATGAAATAACTGTATATTTTCCCAGAAGTGGCCAGACTGTGAACCAGAAGGTTATTGATTAGTCAGTTGAAAAGGAACTCTGGAAGGCAACACCAACAGAACTGTTGTGACCCAAAGGAGAGAGGGTTTGTAGAAGTGTGCCTTGCTGATGATAATCGCACTCCTGAAACTTTGAGGTGAAAGCTGTTGTTGGATAGGACTCCTAACCTATCGTGTGAATAAAGAACACTGTACTGTGGAACTCTGTTGCTATATAGTGCTACGTGTACAAGATGCACCTTTGTTATCTCGCCTATTTAAAGTGAAATTTGCCTTTCTATTTGAAGTATCATTTGCCTGTTAATTCATGTTTAATTTGCATTGGTTCCAATTCGTGTTCAAGTAAAAGCTACAAAAAGATGAAATTTTGTTGGTAATTTCTTCTTTGGGAGTCATTTGTAAATTTGGTTATTTTGGTTTATGGTTCCCCCCACAGGGATCATAACGCTTGTTCTATCTTTTTTAGGTCCAAAATGGATGACCTCACATATGCCTAAATTGAAATCCATTTGCGACAGTTTTGCCTGTTCACTGAATCTATCAATATCCCTTTGTAATTTTATGCTTCCATCTACACTGCTTACAATGCCACTTGATGTGTCAATGGCAAATTTTGATATGTGGCTTTCTATCCCATCATCTAAGTTGTTAATAAATAGTGAATAGTTGAGGCCCCAACACAGATCCTTGAGGGTCACCCCTAGTCACATCCTGTCAATTAGAGTACCTACCAATTATCCCTCCTTTCTGTCTCCTGCCAGTTAACCATTTCCTAAACTGGGCCAATAATTTGCCTTCAATTCCATGAACTTAAACTTTAGCTAACAGTCACAGAATCACAAAATTTTAACGGCACAGAAGGAGGCCATTCGGCCTATCGTGTCTGCACCGGCAAATGACTTCAGGAAGTCCATCAGACGCTGCAACTTGGTGTTTTCCATAGGTTTGGTGATGGGGATGACCTCTGTTGGAAAGGATGGGCTCCAAGGTTTGGGAAAAGCTAAGTGCCAAGTTTGTGTTGGTCCTCTCCTTGCTCCTTGAAATTGAGCACAGGTTTTTTTCGCAGGCTTTCCATTACACTAATTATTTGATTATGCACACCCACAAGCCTTTGCCTGTAACCTGGTCCCTTGAAGTCCTCATCCGACTCTTCTGCAGCACAATTAATATGCGGCCTCATCCTTAGGGGAATTGGCTCCTGAGCTATCCTTCCCCCCAGCCCTATTTCCTGCACACTTGTACCTGGTGTCTCACCACATGCAGATTACGCCTCTATCGTAGCCACTAAAATATACAGAATGTCAGTATCTGACCTGGTGGTTGCAATTGTCAGATCTGGTGTCTGCTCATTTTCACTGTCTTCTTCCTCTTTCTCCACTGACTGGAAAGGTTCCAGTTCTTGGCTATCTGAAATTTAATAGAGGCAATGGTTTGCTTGTGGTAATGGAAGAGGAGAAAGTGATAAGTGTGTGCTTGCACCATCTGCAAGTTGTAACTTGAGATTCTGAGATGAAGGAAAAGTCTGATGAGACTAAGAAGATTAGATATATAGACACCCTCAGTGGCCATGACCTCAATGATGCCCTTTCCCATAATGGCCAGCACTGCCTTCATGGGGTTTAAAACATGCAGGCACGCTTGGCAACCTCCTGTTCTTTGCTAAAAACAAAAAGCTAAAAGCTACTGCGGATGCTGGAAATCCAAAACAAAAACAGAATTACCTGGAAAAACTCAGCAGGTCTGGCAGCATCGGTGGAGAAGAAATCAGTTAACGTTTCGTTTGAAGGGTCGTGAAGACTCGAAACGTTAACTGATTTCTTCTCCACCGATGCTGCCAGACCTGCTGAGTTTTTCCAGGTAATTCTGTTTTTGTCCTGTTCTTTGCTGCTGTCTACTATGCACCACTTCCTCCTGCAAGAAAAAGGGAAATGTATTAGTGAGTATTCTGCAATATGTTTAGGTAATGTGGCTGTTTTGGTTGAATAGCTGCCAGTATGTGAGAGTTGTGAGTGCGAGGCTTGTACCAGTGCTGTGTGTGAGAATGAAGTAAAGGATATGAATTTTAGGTTTCAGTAGCAATTGACAGCAATTGTTTGGAGCTGGGCTATGTGGGTGTGGAGGATTGAACAATGGGTGCTGCTCATGATGCAAATAGTAGGATATGCAATTTGAAGATGAACTCATTTGCCTTGATAATTCATGTCAGATCGTTAAACTTCTTGCACTGCATCCATGTTCTTGGAACAATGCTCCTTGTATTGACTTCCACTGCTACTTGTTTCCACTGCTTCCTGAACATATATCTGGAGAACATCTTACCCCCTGCAGATGCAATACATCACTACTTCTTTCCACCTCTTCCACCAAGACCTCCAGTGCATTGTCTAAAAATCTTTGTCGTTGCTCTCTCCCATGTTCAGCCATTGCTCAAAGTATTATAGCCCAAATTGACTTTTGAACGATACCCACAGTGCACCTTCCCTCAAACCAGTGCAGTCTGTCTTTAAGTAGCTTTTGCCTCTTAAGGCTACAGCTGATTGTGCAACCAATGAACAGCTGTGCAACCAATGAACAGCGCAGGGACTACTGGCTACATATAGCAGTGATCTAAAAGAGCAGAGAGAACCGATTTATCATGCTACCTGCCAAGCAATGAACGGGTGCAGGCTAATCATGTAGTGTAATCTCCTTGCCTATTTTCAGGAGTTAGTCAATTTCTTCTCCCCAAAAAAGTAAATATGTCGTAGAGATTCCAGAAAAATAGCTGTTCCAGAGGATGCAAATTAATTTGTTGTACTCTGTTCAAGGAAGACAGTGATGATGAAGAAATTGAAATAAGAGGTAGGATTTTCTTGCCCACCACCCAAAGAGTCAGTAGGAAAAGCATCCCCTCCGATCACAGTAGCCCCAGAGGCATTTAAATTTGCTGGAGACAGGACTTCCTCACTCAGGCGAAAATCCCACCTCAGAGAGCTGTCAGCCAATTTGATTGGCCAGCAGCTCTGTGGTCCAGCAGCGCCAGTGGCAGTCGTGGCCAGGACTGGAACTATAAGCAGTAATCAGATTCTAAATTCTGGAGTCCAGAACCAAGTAAGTGCAGGAGGTCTCATGGCAAGGAAGGGAGGTGAGGTTGGAGGGGGTAGGGAGAGAGGGTGGGGGTCCTGATGGAGAGGCTAGGGAGGGAGGGAACACTCACGGGGTGGGGGGGGGAGATAGCAGACCTTCAGAGGGAGATACAAAGTGGAAAGGGGGCATTTGAGGGAGGCGTTCCCCTCTTCACACCTGACGCCCAAGCAGGGTGACCTGCCAAGCTCCCTCCCTGTCCTGAACCCCTCCCGCCAGCCTCAAAATTGAGCCCAGGGTGGGAAGCAGCCCATAAATAGCCATTAAATGGCAATTAAGGGCATCAGTTGAGGTGAGGATGGGTGGACTGGCCGAGACCTCGCCCGCCCCATGTAAAATTGTGGGTGGGAGGGTGGTAGGAAGGCCACCTGGGAAATTTTACGGGCCCATAGGACCTAGGAACATAAGACTTGGGAGCAGGAGTAGACAGTTCAGCTTCTCGAGCCTGCTCCACCATTCAATGAGATCGTGGCTGATCTAGTCATGGTCTCAATTCCCCTTTCCTGTCTGCCCCCCAATAACCCTTTCCTCCCTTGATAGGAACATAGGACTTAGGAGCAGGCTTAGGAGCTGCAAACCCGCTGGTGGGGGACCATATTGTCGTGTTTCACGAGGAACAACCCACATCTGGATTTGATTATTGTAAATAATTGGGGAATAGGTGGTCTTGTGGCACAGTGGGTAGTCTCCCAGCTTCTGAGACAAAGCTCTAGGTTCAAGTCCCGCTGCAGGACTTGGTGGCTAAAGAAGGTGCGTTCATAACGGGGCCAAACAGGTATCAACTTGTAAATCCTTCCAACATATGCCAATGGCAGGCAGTAAGAGCAGGATGGAAACCATGTGATGGAAAGAAATTGGAGTCTCTATCTTCACTGTCCATAGCTCCAGACTACAACATGCATGTGCAAGTATACATTGCCACAGCCACTCAGACTCTTTGGGATGTCAGTTGGCTGGGCAATCATGTGGATCAGATTGGTGCCAACAACATGGGGTTCTTGGAAAGGGACCTGGAAATGACAGTAGACTTACTATTTTCAGTTTTGGAAAATATAGGGAAGCAAATGGAATATTGGAATTCATAACCAGATCAATGGACTATGAGTCTGTGAAAGTTCTAATGCACTGGTCAATCCACACCAATCCATTTGTAGTTTTGGTGGAGGATATAAGAAAGAATAGTAGGAATGATCTCAAGGGGAAAGGGGTTATGAGGAAATATTAGAACATATTAAAGTCAAAAATGTTATAATGATACTGGATAAAAGCACAAAAAATTGTAAGATATGTAGGTAAGGTGAACCCAAAATATTACTTTAAGATGCGTCACACCAATAGGTCAAGAGGATATCAGTTTAAATTGTGAAAAATTCAACCAAAATCTAAGAAAAGTGTATTCCCTTTAATGGATGATTAACATTTGGAATAATCTTCCAGTTAAGAGTGCAATTAAAATAACTTAGGAGTGTTGCAAACAGTTGAAAGCAAGGCTGAGTAAGTGGAAATATTTTTGGTAGAAGCTCCAATAGGTCAAATGATGTTTTCTCACCTCAGGTCTTCTTATGTCTTTTGCTTTTTATAATGGGTATCTTTAATGCTTTGCAGGATGGGAGAGAAGAGTTTGTAATGATATGTATACTGTCTCACGCTTCCTAGCATATACTTCCAACAATCTTACATAAACTTGATACTTGTAACCTGTTGTGAGCCTTGTGCAGTAGGGAGTATGTGACATTGCATTGGTATTCCCTGGTAGCCTCCACTAGACCTGGTAACCTTCACTAGGGGAAATTCTACCAGCTGCATGTTCGATACTAACCTTTTCTTTTGCCTTTGTATCCTTTCTGATTTCCTGCCTTGTCCTGGATCCCATATTTGGTGTCTCAGGTGGTAAGTGTAGTTCTGCTTAGTGCATGATCTTTGAAGTTAATGCAACTATCTAATTCTTTCCATCTCATGAACATTCACTTCTTCTAAATTCCATAAAGTCAACATATTCCATTTACGTTTGCTGTTAATGAAATATTCCATGTTCTGTGACAATTTAGCTGGGCAGCAGAAACATTCCTGTTGAATCAAAAGCACTATTGTGTTTTTGGTTCTCAACATTGGCCGGAAGTGCAATCTTAAGTCAGACACTGTGGTGTTCAGGTCATTACAAATTTTCAGGTCAAGTTACCACAATTCTCATGTATCTCTGCAGGGTAGAAAAATAAAGCCATAGAGAAATCCTTTACTGGAAAATAATAAGTTAGGACAGATCTCTAAACTGTTCCTAAACTGCAGCAGAACTAAAGTAGCTATGTTACTATTATACAATTTAATAGCAGACTAGTCCTTATGTAAAATTCTGCTGTAATTATGTTTTCTTGAGAGTAGTAGTTATTTTTGAGGACTTCTCCTGAATTGTATTTGAAGTTCTTTTGATTGCCCTCATACATGTTAAGAAACAATGGGCTGAAATTTCCCCCTGTTGGGGGTGGGGGGGGGGTGGTTTGTGCGGGGGCAGGCGGGAGTAAGCACGAACCCGATCAGTGCCCCCGATCGGGTGTGCGCTGCCATTTTACGGTGGGTGGGTCAATTAAGGCCCGTTCAGCATGACTCTCGCCCAGAAATGATGAGCGCTCCCTGTGCAGGCAGGGGGGGATTCCCTGAGTCAGGACCTGCGCTCTTTCATGCATGCACGCAAAAGAGCGCAGAAATCCGTGCCTCAGGGAGATTAGTTAAAGTTTTCAAAAGCTAAATACAGAAAAGAAAATATTAGTGTCACATAGTGGCAGTGTCACATGAGCTGGGGCATGTCAAGGAACATTAACGGAAAACTTTATTTAATTTATAAAAGCTTCATGAAACCTCATCCCGCCCGTGGATGAGGTTTCATGAAAAATACAAAGGCCACCTGGGCTCATCGCCTGCCCACCAAGGTTGGATGGGCAGATCATTTAACTATTTTAATTAGTTTTTAACTGGCCTTAATAGGCCTTTGATGGTTTCGCCAAACTGAAAATCTAAATGACGCGCAGTGACGTCGGGACACCCGCCCAACGTCACCGCGCGTCATTTTACACGTTGGCAATTCTTCCCAATGTTCTTCTCAAACATTTATGACTCTTCCCCCTTAGTAGAAAACGTAGTTATTGGTGCTACTTTTGGCAGCATTTACATAAATTTTATGCTGATGAACTAAAACTCCAATTGAGACAATTACTAGGCATTGTAGGAACAGAATAAATTAACTCATGTTATAACAGCCTGTATGAATGCATTGGTTACCGCACAACATTGATCAGTGAGCTACAGCTACACAATTTGTAATGTGCGCTTTTAACACAGTAATTTACATTTTTTGCTACTGTCATTATTTGTTTTGTACACAATCCACACATGTGCACTGCTTGTTGGCTATACCTTTATATCTAATACTCATCTCAATTCTAAATTGATCTGTTTCTTTTATTTAGTCACAGAATATTTAATGTTACAGGAGACAGTTATCTGATTCATTCACTCATTCAATCAATATCATTCATTTTCATTCTCCTGCATGATGCAATCTAATTGATATTTTAATTAATTTTCCTTTGAGCATAAGTGTAAGAACTAAATTATTAGACATGCCAAAATAGCTGCCTTTGTGAAAGATACTTCTTTACATTTGTAATTTGGTTGAATGTGAAACTTAAGTTACCGTATATACATTTCATGTCAATGTTTGTTTTCAGCTGTAATTTTTCAGTTAATTTCTCTAACCTCGACAGGTTCCTGTCTTCATGACCACTTTTTCCCAGTGTTACTTATAATTTCGAACTGAAAGGGTTGACCAGATAAGCATAGGCTTCAACCAGCACCCTCTTATCTGCCTTCCAACATCTGGAGGAGTGGATTAGAGTAGATTTTCAAGTTGGTGTATTTATTGCGATTATCTGCTTCTCATCCTTGGTGGGCAAAAAATCTACCCTGGTCATCATATTGGAGATGTTCTGCTGCTCTACAAAGCAGTGCGATCTTATAACTGAAAGTAGTGTTTGCATCCCTTGGAGGACAGTTTTGTACGGATTTTTTAAATACATTTTTATATATATTTAATACATCCTTAACCCTTTATTATCTGCATGTAATAAAGAAGTACACTTCCGTTTAACATTGCATATAATTAGAACTTAGTTATGTTGAAATGTACCCATTTTAAAGAAAAGCTTCCAATTGAAAAAGAACTGAAAAATTCAAAATACTTTTGTTTCATAACATTTCTAAAAAACTAATGATATTATTGATGAATTTCTACCATGTTGAAAATGGGAGTCCAGGTACTATGATGATGATATTGGAGTGATTTATTTCTGACACAATCTGTCCACCATTTTGGTAGCAAAATACAATATTGTGAAAAATAACTTTAGGGTGGAATTTAATGTAGATGTTGGGGGGTCTTGCCTGCCAGTTGAAATATTGGATGGCATTAATTGCCCACTGAAGGAAGGCCACCACGTGCTCTCCTGCCCCAGACTTAATCATCCCCATCTGCCACCCTTCCATCTGATAAATGCCATCATCAATCCCAAACTTGCCTTGGGGGAGGGCATTGACTTCCATCCTTAGTTTTCAATTTCTTTGCACTACATTATAATCATCAAAAGTAGTTTTGGAAATGTTCTATGTCTTTAAATCACAAATTTCATAGTTGCAAAGAACAATCAGTACAAAAGAATAAATGAGCTGGTCAGAATAAGTGGGGAATATTTTCTAGTTATGGTTCTTTAGTGAAGGAATATTGAGATGCCAAATGAATCATATGTGCTAGTTCGATCTCAAGATTTTCTGAGACTAGACCCATTAGTTCTGTACAACAAACTTCTGGCCTGGTGCTGATAATTCACTGGTAGAGTGGGATAAATAATGTACAGTGTAACTCTTAAAGATGCTAATTATTATTTAAAGAAGTATTTGTATTTTAACATAGATTGTAGTGAAATGGTTATGGATGGCCTTTAGGCAGACTTGTATTGAACTATGCTGTTTGAAATTCAATTTCCACGGTTAGCATATGTACTACAGCTTCAGGTGTAGATTTGGACGGGTGTTGGGAGCACATTTAGTGAGAAGTTGCGTGTAAATGAAATTTAAAGGGATAACCTCAGGTGAAAAGGGAATGTCATAGGAGTGTGACAAAATTCGGAAAGCCTTTGCCGAACCTTAAAAACCATCTCAAACTCTTAACAGCCTTTTCTAAGACTCTAGGTACAGGGAGCTAGAAGGAGAATGCAACCCCCAGCTGTTGGACTGCTGCATCACTTGCCTGCAGTCTTGCCTGAGGTGGTTGCACAAAAGATTGCCCTCCCCATGCCTGCAAGAAAAAAAAAGGAAGTTTCAGACAAGTGCTGACCATTAACACCACTGGATATTCCATCTCTATGCTGCATGGTAGCTACAAGTTTCCCTGCAGCAGATGGCACAGTCCTACATCTGCCTTTTTTTTAAACTTATACTCTGATATTTCCATGTGGTCATTACCTGCATCCTGTATCAGGATTTGTAGAAATGTTTGGCGGACTAATACCTGGAATGGGAGGGTTGTCTTATGAGGAAAGATTGGACTGGCTAGGCTTGTATCCACTGGAGTTTAGAAAAGCAAGAGGGTGACTTGATTGAAATACATAAGATCCTGAAGGGTCTTGACAGGGTGGATGTTTCTTCTTGTAGGAGAGTTCAGAACGAGGGGTCACTGTTTAAAAATAAGGGGTCACCCATTTAAGACAGAGATGAGGAGAAATTTTTCTCTTAGAGGGGAGAGAGTCTTTGGAACGTTCTTTCTCAAAAGGCGGCGAAAGCAGAGTCTTTGAATAATTTTAAGGCAGAGCTAGATAGATTCTTGACAAGCAAGGGAATGAAAGGTTATCAGGGTAGGTGGGAATGTGGAGTTCAAGGGCAGAATCTTGCCCTTGGATGGCGGGTGGCCCCACCGGCTTGGCGGCGAGTGGGCAGTCGACCCCCGCCACTGAAACGGGGTCTGCCGCTTTAAGTTATGCACTTCCTGTGGGGGAGGGATTCCCCATCTGTCAAAGTGCGCTCTTTCGCATGCGCGCGAAAGAGTGCACTTCTCCCTGAGGCAAAGTCCTGTCTCAGGGAGAATACTGACAGTGGTAAAAACTTTAAAAATAGAAACATTAAAAACTTATTAACATGGCCCCCTCATGTGACAATGTCATGGGACATGTTAATAAAGAACACATAAACTTTATTATTTTTGTACAAAACGGACATGAAACTTCATCCCGCCAGTGGATGAAGTTTCATGAATAATCAGAAGCCCGCTGCAGCTCCTGGCCTGCCCGCCAGCCTTAAGGTTGGCCGGGCAGGTCTTTAAGTACTTTAACTAGCCTGTCAATGGCCTCAATTGGCCATTAACAGGTCGGCGGGCGGACAGCTGATTTCGCTGTCCACCCGCTTTCCCAAAAATTTAAATGGCCCGGGATGAAGTCAGGGATTCCTCCCGACGTCATCCCACGTCATTTTCCCCTCGGCGACCGGGCCCCGCCCCCAAATCGCCAAGGGGGAAATCCTGGCCCAGGTAACAATCAGATGAGCCACAGTCTTATTGAATGCCAGAGCAGACTTGAGGGGCCAAGTGGTCTACTCCCGTTCCTAGTTTATGTGTTCATATGTAAATTAGCCAACTATGTTCTTACCTTTAAAATTGGAATGTCTGTCCCTAATTAGCCAATATCTTAAAGCATTAACTAATCACATTCCTTGATATATTCTCTCTCAGTTTTCTTACAACTGACTGAGTCTAACTAGTTTTCCGCCTTAGCCTCAATCCATATTGTGAGCAAGATGTAAAACTTATTGCCCTCCAGCCTAGAACCTATTGCTGCTATTTCACCACCAACTTCCCTTAGTATTTGGAATGGAAGTTCTCTATGCCGAGTAATTTACCAACTTCCAGGGCTGAATTTAATGCCAACAGCAGTGGCCCCAACAGTCAGCTGGAAAGCTAGGGGTAACCTCACCACAGCTGTTTCTGAGAGCCCCAATATGATCCTATGTCCATTAGGCAATTAGCTTCCTGCCATCAAGACACCAGTCCCTTTCAGGGCGAATATACAGCTTCCAAGAGCTACCAGCCAATTGGAGGGTTGGCAGCTCTTTAGTGCCAGCAGTGCCACCAGGTGCAGTGGCCACTGCTGGGTTTGCAGCCAACCAGGACCAGCAAGATTGAGTAGGCCCAAGAACCCATGTAAGTGTGGTCAGGCTCGTTGGGGCCAGTCATGTAGGTCCTGGCGAGGGGGTGGGGTTGTTGGTGAGGGCATGGGGGACTTTCCACAGGGATGGCTGTTAATGCTGGGGGACACCTCCATGGGCCACAGAGTGCCTGATCATAAGTGCCTGAGCCCATAGCGGGTTCACCAGCTTTTACAGGGGGATCTCCCCACATAATGGAGAAACCACCCCCCACTGCTGCTAGAATACCAGTGGCAGTGAGAGATGCCCTTAAGTGATCCCTAATTATGGAGAGGTGGTGGTGTAGTGGTATTTTCACTGGACCGGTATTCCAAAGACCCAGGTTAATGCTCTGGGGACCCAGGTTCGAATCCCACCGTGGTAGATGGTGGAATTTAAATTCAATCAATATCTAAAAGTCTAATGATGACCATGAAACCATTGTTGATAGTCGTTAGTGGTTCGCTAATGTACTTTAGGGAAGGAAATCTGCCATCCTCACCTGGTCTGGCCTACATGTGACTCCCCACGGCAATGTGATTGACTCTTAAATGTCCTTGGAACAAGGGCAATAAATGCTAGCTAACGATGCCCACATCCCATGAGTGAATTAAAAAGAAAAAATTGGCTACTTAAGGACCTCAGTTGACTGCTGGGCAGGTAAGCTGTCCTAGACCTTCCCTGCCCCTGACTGAATTGGGTGGAGTCAGGAAGGCCTCAGGCTTTCCTTCCCAATTCTACAGCCCTCCCTGCCTTGCTACCTTCTTCTGTGATCTGTATTAAATTCCCCCCTAGTTTTCATTAGCCATTTTCGTATTTCTCTGGGCAATCATGATTAAAATTACTCCTTTTATTTTTCAATTCAATCTGGAGAGAATTATACTGAACACTACCTTCAGTAATATCCTTTTATTTTCAATACTATAATCTTGTCATTAGTCATGGCACTGATCCTTCGCCTTTGAATTCTTCATCTCTTCTGAAAATTTTGCAACACCAATATTCCATTCCCAGCACTGCCCTAACTGAAGCCAAGTTTCTGCCAAAACTATGGCATTGTGCCTCCCCCTAATAGTTGGCTCCCCTGTTTTCCAGTTTTATTCCTAATACTTCAGGCATTAATCCAATGGAGAGAATTTTCCCCCCGTTAGGGGGGTTGTGTGGGGGCGGGCACGGACCCGATCGGCACCCCTGATCGGGTCCGCACTGCCATTTTACGTGGGTGGGCCAATTAAGGCCCACCCAGCGTGACACGCACCTGGAAGCACTGTGTACTCCCTGTGCGGGCATGGGGAATTCCCTGAGTCAGCATGTGCGCAAAAGAGCGCAGAAATCTCCCTGAGGCACCTCTTTGCCTCAGGGAGATAAATTTTAAGTTTTAAAAATTTTACTAAATAAGAAAAAATTTTTAAGACATGTCCCCTCTTGTGACAGTGTCACATGAGCTGGTACATGTCAATGAACTTTAATGAAAACTTATATTTAATTATAAACTCTTCATGAAACCTCATCCCGCCCATGGATGAGGTTCCATGAAAAATGTGAAGGTCGCCTGAGCTCTTCGCCTGCCCGCCAAACTTAAGGCTGGACGGGCAGCTTTCTCAGTAGGGTTAATTAGTTAATGAATGGCTTTAACAGGCCTTCGACAGTTCGGCGGGCACACAGCCGAGTCAACTGTGCGCCCGCCGAACTGAAAATCTAAATGATGCGTGGTGACATCGGGACACACGCTCGACGTTACCCCGCGTCACTTTACGCCTCTGCGAGCGGGCCCCGCCCCCGCTCACCGAGCCGAAGATTCAGCCCAATGACACTTCAGTTCTATCTAATGTTATTCCTTAGTACTTTTATCCTATCTAGTTTGTCTTTTTTTCCTTTTGTTTTTGCAACTATATTTAACGCCTCTATCTGCTCTTGGATAAGTCTTTCTATCCCATTTATTATGGAGGTTTATATTCAGAAAGTTTTTAATTTCACTGTAACTACTTTTGTTTTAAAGTGAATTTATTGTTTTCGTTCTTAATACCTGTGTTACATATCTGAAATTTTCTTTGCTTAATTCAAACAATGCTTTGTCTAGTATTCTTGAGTTAAAATGTATTTTATTATAACTGTGTATTTCAGAATATTGGAAAAAGGATGTCATGCCAGCAGTTTATTTCTAATCTGGATGGCCTCAATGATGGGAAGGATTTTCCAAAAGATTTATTAAAGGTATTGTTCATATCAATATAATAATGGCTATGTTACACCAACCCTTTGTCACGATTGACCACACGATCCTCCTATAACATATCTTCACAGTCATTCAGCTGGATGGGACTGTACACTCCTGGTTTTGTTCTCATTTATCCATTCATAGCTAGAGAATCACTTGCAATGGGTTTTCTTCGCACTCCCACTATGTTACTTCTGGTGAAACCCAAGGATCTATCCTTGGGTCCCTCCAAATTTTCATACGTGGGTTGGTGGGGGGGTGGTGAGAGGGGGGCGGTCAGAAGTTGGAGGGGTTGGGGGGTCAGAAGTCGGTGGGGGGCTTTGAGCTTCGAATTGGGCCTGGGGGTGTAGGGTGTTGGGCCTTGGTTTAGGGCTGCAGGGGGGTGGAAGGGAGGTGTTGGGCCTCAGTTCAGATTGGGCCTGGGCAGGGGAGAGGGTGTTGGGCCTCTGGCCCCCCTGTGGGGTGTTGTCAAGCCTGGGGTTGGGCTTTGTGGGGGAGTGGATGGGAGGGTGTTGGGCCTCAGTTCTGGTTGTGCCTGGGGGGCATGGGGGAGGAGGGTGTTGGGCCTCAGGTTGGGCCAGTCCTGGGGGAAGGGGAGTGGGGTGGGGGGTAGTGCCAGGCCTTGGGTCAGTTCGGGTTGGTCCTGAGGAGTCATGGGGTGATGCCAGCTCTCAGGGGGTGGCGGCAGGGTGATGTCGGGCTTCGCGTCATGTCGCGTCGTGCTTGGGGTGTTGGGTCTCGGGTGGGTGGGGGGTGGGGTGGTGTGAGGGACAGTTTTGGGCCTTGGGTCATGTTGGGCCTGGGGGAGGGTGCCGGGTCTTGGGTCGGGTCGGGCATGGCCTGGGGAGGAGGCAGGTGTGACATTTGGGCCTGGCAGAGGCAGGGGAAGACTCCCCATGGGGGTGGCAGAAATCTTGTGGCGGGTTAGCCGGAGTGTTAGGGAGTCCCCTGGGAGGTCAGGGTGTGGCGGGGAGTCTTGTGGGTTGGGTAATCAGGGGGTGGGGGGAGACCCCTTGGGGGGGTCAGGGGTGTGGGGGGTGTTGGTCTGTGTCTCTAACATTAGTTACCCAGAAGTTAGGAGTGTTTTTAATCCTTCTAACTTTTTCTGGGTAACTATTGGTGTAACCCAGTTGGAACCATTGGAAGTTTGCGATTTAAGTTGCATTTTCAGATGGTTCCCAGTGCAGGGCAATTGCCCAGGGGAAGTTTATACTTCTGGGAAATTGCCATGCAAATCTTACTTGGGGATGCCTGAAGGGGATTCCCCAGCACATCTTTGGGGTACCCCCGACCACCCCGCCCCAATACAATACCGAGGAGCTCAGAAGTTCCAGCCCAGTGAGCTCGCTTAAAGAATATGAAATTTAACCTGAGGCCTAAATACCCTAATTATCCCTAAAATGCACACTATGCCGTATGATGTCAATCAAAATGTATTCTCCACTTTTGTACCTTCCTATTAACATCTTTCCCTGACATTTTTAAAGGCACAGTTCAGCCAAACCTTGTATAAATAATTTAATTAATAATGTAACAATAACAAATAACATAGGTTCAATATTAATAAAACTTACTGCAAGAAATTTAACTTGATTATATCTTCTCCCCTTTTGGTGTTTGGTTATCAAATCGAATTCCCTAGTTAATAGCGCAAACAGGCAACTGGGTCATAGTTTTCAACTATTAAGCTCATAGCAAGGAGATACATCACAAACTACTTGTACAGACAATTAATAAGTGGGCCACAAATAATGAGGGTGATTTATCCTGAGGCTCTTACAGCGTGGAAAGATTTGGTCTTTAATGGGGACCTGCAATTAATGAAGCATTTAAGCTCAGGAGCTCATTAAGTTCTTACCATTCTATGATACTGTACATTTTGTGCATCAATGAATAGCAATTCTGTAATTTGACAGATGTTTCAATTCTTTGAAGTTACACATTTATTTAACATGATTACAACAACATTTTAGCTTATGAAACTTTATAACAACAGCACCAATTTGTATGTATATAGGTGATCATCTTGTTTATATCAATTGAGCGTGACTAATTCACTTGTCTGGCCTGCTAGAGTTAACCTGGTAATTATAAGTTTTGTTGTAAAAGTTGGCATTAAAGTTATAAACTTTTCTAAAGAAGCATTGACAATTAAGAACATTTTTTTCCTTACATTAGTTTTTGTTACAATGAAGGGTGCTATTTGCCCATCTTAATGTTTTTGCAAGACATTTCTGCAGTAATGTTGCTTGCTGCTGCTGTTGAAATTGCAGCAAAGATGAAGATGGGAATTCTTTAAAAGATCTGATTTAGATGCGGTAAATGAGTTCCTGAGGCGACATTAAGTGGAAGTATGATGACACCTGAGGCTTTGGGGGTAGGATGGGGGTTGCTTATTTAAATAGCCTCCTGCTCAAAATAGCCAAGACTTGCTGTTCACCCCTTGTGCCACAGCGGTACCACGTCTGACTCCAGATCTGAAGGTTATATGTTCAAATCACGTCAGGCTCACGGAGTTTCACTACAGCTGAAGTTCCTGAATTTTATATCTGGACAAAGTTCATTGTTTGGGGATGTTCACAAGATGATGAATTTTAAAAGCATTTACAGCTCCATCTGAAAATTAAATTAGGCAGCCCTTCAGATCAAGGTGCCTAACCTGATCTCAGTTGCTTATAGCCTGTTTTAACATGCACAAAAGGAATAGCTATAATTGATTATGTCTGCATCCCCAGCACCCACATCTCTATTCTGATGCTGCTCTGAGCATATAAGAGGAAACCTAGATTTATTGTTTCTACTTCATTAGACAGGCTGGCGCACAGCTATGTGATCTGTTGAAGCCAGGGTGCATCTCTAAAGCTGAGGAAAGATATCCAAAATAATCACTGTCTTGTAAGAATGCTGGATTTCAGTATTCTGTCAAATATTTACCAAGGAACCAGACAAATTCATACTAAGGTTACATCTGGGTGTCTTGCCTCCCAGGATTAGTCTAGGGATGGACAATTCCCCACTTGGCTCACCAAAATGTCTTTGATTTAGCTCAGTTGAGATCAAATTGAATTTATTTTCCTAAAATCTAATTTATTGAATTAGATTACACTCCAGCTGCTGAAGAAATAATTCTTTCTTGCCAAATTGCCAAGGTAGGTGATAGACCACACTATTGGTTACAAATCACAAAATTAATGTTGGGCACACCAAGGCTTAACAGAGATGTATAAATGTAATCAGAGTTATCTATGAGTTAAGCAGCAAATTATTAATGGACAAAATTACTGAACGAAATCCTTTTTGGCAGTGGGGTTGTCCATTTTATTTGGATTTTCAGTTCTTTCTACACGCACATTAGACATGAGTGACAATACCTGAGCTGACTTCAATCTTGTCATTTTCTGACCTCAAAACTTTGATAAAGTTAAATGACTCTTTCCCTACCTGCAACTGCCTCAAACAGCCTCAGCAACTGGTATTTTACTTCTTGTCCAAACATGCCTTACATGTAAAGGCACACTTCTGCCTCTGCAGGATAAGGTTCTTAATGAAAACCTAAATAAACTAGCCAAGAGATTGCTACTTATGCAAAGACAAAAAGAAACAGCATTCTCTCTCTAAAAGGGAAACCAAGACCTGCATTTACATAGCAATTTTCACAACCATCTCAAAGTGCTTTATAGTTAATGAAGTATGCAGGAACCAATTTATGTACAGTAAACTCCAACAAACTGCAATGTGACAATAACTAGATAATCAGTTTTTTGGTAATATTTATTGAGGGATAAATATTGGCCAGGATGCCATCTGCTCCCTATAAGACTGACTGGCAAATCTTGACAAAAGCAGAAACCTAGAAAAACTGGGTCTCGGCCATTTTCTAAAGGGTCATATCATAGTATGGACAGAAGTTGGGTGGTTCCCTCATGGATTTTCATGCCTAAAGTTGGGCAGAGCTTCGACAAAGTACAACAATCACTCCTTAGCAGTCCATGACCAGAGATCCCACTCCTCACTTTTATTCTGTCGTAGTGCTGATATATTTGATGGGAAAGACAGAAGGTGGAATTTTCTGTGCCCACTGACATCAGCCATGTACGGCGGCGAGTGGACAATATGGCGAGAAGGCCAAAAATCAGTTTCATGACATTGTGAAACCAGTTTGTGATCGTCCACTCAGCACATCGACAGCGGGCCACGTTTCCCGCCACCGGATGTCGGGAACACGGTATTACATCTGCATATCATTATAAGGCCAGCCCGCCAGAATCATTCCGTCCCCCGGCTGGATCGTCCACTCAGCCAACGTATTTCACAACAACATATATAAGGTGTGCACTTGGCGTGATGCACCTTGAGGGGAACTCGGAGGTGAGTGCACAGTGACGTTGCGCAGCGCTTGTGAGGGTCGCCTGTTGGATTTCAAGGTTGGGGCAACTTCAGGGGAGGTGGGGGCAAGGGCTGCCCTGCAGTTGAGGCAACTTGCGGGGGGGGGTGCAAGGGCTGCCCTGCGGTTGAGGGACTTGGTAAGGGGAGGGGCAAGGGTCACCCTGTGGTTGAGCGACTTGGCCGGGAGGCTGAGGAGGCAAGGGCTGCCCTGTGGTTGAAGATAGTGCACAAGCACATGCAGGGCAGAGGGGAGGGAAGCGGTCACACATTAGGGAAACCTTGTAAAGTGACCATTCCTCCGCAGCTGAGACAGTTCAGACGCAGCCATATTGACATGCATGAAGCTGGGCCTCTAGTTTATCTGCCCACTCAAGCAATGCAGAGGCATGAAAGCGCCACCAAGTGCCCCAGAGCTTTTCACCCCTCAGGCAAAGACTGCAAACTAATGAGCATTTTAGTGGACTATAGAACGGTTGGATGACTGGGCACGTTGTACAATCCCCATGCTAAAGCTGGCCATGGAGCAGCCATTAGTGGAAGTGCTCACAGCACCTGGAAAAGTCATCCCGTTTTGGAACAGCCTCCCCCATGGTTCAAGTTGACAGCGCAGCCTTGCAGTTCGGTTTAGGAGAATGCCTGCACCTGAGCTGAGAACACAACATGCAGACCAGTGCACAAAGCTGCCGCCAATCGGTCAGGTGGAGTGGGGCGGAGGAGGGTAGTGTTTCGGGCAGCCATGCAGCGTGCTAAACTCTGGCCATCTAAATGGTGGCCAACATACTCCAGGATGCATTAAGAGGCCTTCGGACTTAACCAAGAGGGGTTCTTAGAATACCCAAGCTAACCCACATATCTCTCTCTTTCATCCTGCAGGAGGAGTACATCAGGAGCATGGAGACTAGTGAACTAGCTGTATGCCTCACAGCGGAGCTGGAGATGAAGGAGAAGACACTGACGGAGGCGCCTGGCTGCGCAGATGGAGGAGCAACACCCTCAGGAAGAAGGGGTCGCTGGGGCTCCCGCACATGCTGTCGAAGAGCCACAACGAGCTGCCACTGGTCGGCACCTAGCTAGACCCAAGGTCTTTAGATGCCTCCTTTCATTCCTGCAGATGACTGAGAACCAGTGTCACTGAAGACTGCGCATGTCTAGGGAACTGGTCAGTTACATCTGCCAGCTGCTGCAGGATTTGGCGCCATGGGGACATGGAGGGAATCCACTGCCCGTGGCCATGACAGTGACTGCAGTGCTCTATTTCTACGCCAGTGGCTCTTTTCAGGGCTCTACAAGTGACTTCTGTGGGATGTCACAAGCCTCCACCCACAAATGCATCCATGAGTTCATGGATACCATCTTCGCAAGGGCACACAACTTTGTGCATTAAGAAAGCCAGGATGCAAGAGCGATTGGATCTGCCTAGAGCTCAGGCTTCCCATATGTTCAGGGTGCCATCAATTGCACTTCCGTGGCACTCAGATCTCCGTTGCAACAAACAGTCAACTATGTCAACCGCAAGGGCTTCCATTCGCTGAATGTGCGACCACCACAAGCGCATTCTGCAGGTCTGCACACTGTTTCCAGGGAGTGTCCATGACTCCTACATTCTCATTCAGTCACAGATCCCTGACATCTTCCAGGGTCCACAGGCACTGTAGGGATCGCTCCTCAGAGACAAGGGCTACCCGCAGAGGACGTGGCTGATGATGATGTAATGATGATGATGCCTCAGATTACAGCAGAGCGAAGGCATGACGTGGCTCATGCTGCACCTTGCAACTTGGTGGGGCAAACCACCGGGATGCTGAAAATAAGGTTCCGATGCCTAGACCAGTCTGATGGAGCCCTGCAAATAGTCCACAGAGGGTGTCACGCATTGTCGTCACCTGCTGTGCCCTTTACATTCTGGCACTGCATTGAGGAGAAGAGCTGGCTGACAAGGAGATGGGGGGTTAGCATGTCTCCTCCGATGAGGAGGACATCGACAGGGATGAGGGTGAGGAGGTCCTCGGAGATGATGATGACAGTGATGTGGCTCTCACACTGGTCAAATGAGACAGGTGTGCTCGGGAGGCCCTCATAGCTGCAAGATTTGTCGAGGATGATGACGACATGCAGTGAGGAGACACAATAGATCCTCACATTGCATCTATGAACGTTTGACTCTAGTTTGACTTATGGCAGTGCACATACCCTCTGTGATAATGCTCCTGTCATGGAGATACAGTGGAGGCCCTAATAGTCGCTCGTTTGCAGGAGGATGATGATGACATGCAGTGAGAACACTCCATACATTTTCACATAGCCTCTGAGAATGCCTGACTCCTGTCTGGCTGAAGGCAGCTCACTTGCGCTCTGTGATCAGGATCATATCATGGAGACGCAGCCATGAAACTTTAAACACACCTGATCCTTTGTCCACCTTCAGCACCTGACCCCTTCAGGAGCACAGCATCACTGGTCACAGATGCTGAAGAGATGGAGGCCAGCCCCACCTGAAAGGCGCTGAGATCACACAGAGAGAATGACAGAACTCGGTGACACCTGCCCACGACATTCTGGCAGCAATGACAACCACCATCGAGGTGCAGGCATCACTAATGTGTCCAGGGACCATCACTTTGGTCTGAAGGCTGCACAAAGCACAGGGAAGAGGCCCTGGACTGAGACACCTACCTTTGCCTTGTGCAGCAACCAAGGTTTCACATCTGAATGGCATGGACACTGCTCATCAGAACAAGGAGCCATAGGTAGGGAGACATTGTTGACAGTTTATTTACAATAGTGAACATTATGTACAAGTGATTAACACCCATGCCCAGGCTGTGCAACTTCAGCTGTGGCTCAGTTCATAGCATCCTCGCCTTTGAATCAGAGGGTTGTGGGTTCATGTCCCACTCCCGGAAAACCAAGAACTGTGATTGTACTCGAAAAGAGTTGCAATCTGTGACTGTTGATAACTCGAAAGAGTTTCAACTGTGGCTCAGTTCATAGCACCCTCGCCTTTGAATTAGAGGGTTGTGGGTTCATGTCCCACTCCCGGAAAACCAAGAACTGTGGTTATACTCGAAAGAAGTTGCAATCTGTGACTGTTGGTAACTCGAAAGAGTTTCAGCTATGGTTCAGTTCATAGCACCCTCGCCTTTGAATCAGAGGGTTGTGGGTTCATGTCCCACTCCCGGAAACCAAGAACTGTGATTGTACTCGAAAGAGTTGCAATCTGTGACTGTTGATAACTCGAAAGAGTTTCAGCTGTGGCTCAGTTCATAGCACCCTCGCCTTTGAATCAGAAGGTTGTGGGTTCATATCCCACTCCCGGAAACCAAGAACTGTGAATGTACTCGAGAGAGTTACATGCGATCTGTTGATAACTCGAATGAGTTACATCTTCTTAACCTTCCCAACACTGCTGGTACGTCCTGGTGCTCCCTGCACATCCACAGTGGAGATGGAGGCAGCTACTGACTGCTATGCCCTGTCTGTGATGAGCTTGATGGGCGTCCTCTGGAGGGTCGAGACCTGGAGTGTCCTGACCTGCTTTCGGGGTCCTGCTGTGCAACAGTGGCACCCTCCTCTCCCTGTGGAGCTGGAGGTACTGGGGCCACAGGAAGAGGGGATTTGGATGGGCTAGACATTCCTGGAGTCTCCTGGGTGGATGACCCCAGGAGTGTACCTGCTGATCCTCCTACTTATGGGTGCCCAAGGGCCACTGACTGACTCCTTGAGGAGAAGGGGAATCTGGAGTGAGATCAAGCTGTCCCGCACTCTTATGTACACATTGTTGGAGGCCAACTATGGCGTCAGCGATGGAGTTCAGTCCGTGGAGCAGTGTAGGAGCGACGTCCTGGATCAAGGTCTCCGTGGCTGCTGCCAGTGTTGACCTCGTTGCATTGCAATGCCGGCACAATTACCTCAGCCTGAAGGTGGACAGACTCCTCCATAGTGCCTTGCAATCTGAGGAGTGCAGCGGACACCCCTTCCTGATGTTCCCGAGCTTGTCTTTGCAGCTCTAGCAACTGTGACATGACCGAGTCCAGAGGCTCGTCATCTGACTTGGACTCAGCAAACTTCTGGCCTCCAGCAACCCTCCAAATGCTGAGGACCTGGGAAGTCCCTGCCACCGCTACTGATCCCAGGACTACTCTAAAGCTAGATCCAACCGAGGTGTGTGTCTCTGCGCTGGTGGCGGGTGTGGGTGAGCGTTGTGATGGGTCTTCAGTGAGGATGCCTCAGATTCCCCTTCTGTGGTTTTTTGGGGCTTGATTGGAGGCCCTGGGTCATGGACTCTGTTGGTTGTTTCCCAGATGTGCCTATGAAAGCAAGGAGAGATAATTAGTGCATGACAGGGCACTGCAGAATAGGACACATCACTTACAGCATGGTTGTCTGATAGATGTTGCACTGCTGGATCCTCACTTGGTAGAGCACCGCTGACCTCATCGTCAGCACAGGAGTGATCCAGATCCTCACTGGCCAGCACTTTCAAAGTCCGTATGACCTTGATTTCAGGTATTCCTCCACCAATCTGTGACCTCTCCCTCTTGTTTTGTGCCAGCTTGTTCTGCATGAATAGAGAAGGAGAGAGCGTATGCAGGACGCCTGCCAGGCCAGCTGATAAGTATAAAAGCAAAATACTGCGGATGCTGGAAATCTGAAACAAAAACAAAAATAACTGGAAAAACCCAGCAGGTCTGACAGCATCTGCGGAGAGGAATACAGTTAACGTTTCGAGTCCGTATGACTCTTCATCTGATGAAGAGTCATACGGACTTGAAACGTTAACTGTATTCCTCTCCACAGATGCTGTCAGAGCAGTTGATAAGTATATCTGGCATGTGCGGGTGGTGAATGGTCCCTTGCTAGGGATGAGGACAATGAAGGTGTGCGTGAGAGTATGAATGGTGATATCCCTTGAACTGGCAGTGAGTGACGGCCCTGAGGATGCGTGATGGGTTTGTGAGTGTGTAAGTTGAGAGTGATGAGAAGAGTGACTTGCCCTGGCGGAACAAAAGAGGTCATTCATCCTCTTGTGACACTGGGTGCCTGTCCTCTTTCGCAGGGTATTGACCACGGGCAGCCCACCGCCTCCCATGCTGGATTGGTGATGCCGCTGCCCCTCCTGCAGCCAGAGCGGGGTTAGAACACTTCACAGCGGGGCCTCCACGGCTTCCAAAAGGCGCTTGAGGGGCACATCACTAAACTTGGTGTGGCGGGTGACTGCAGTCTTTTTGCCTTTCGGGCCGTCCTGTCTCTATGCAGCAGTCCTGGGCCAGATGTACTGAGAGGTGTGTGCGTGGCTGTACTTTAAATATGGCACCCGGCATAATGAAATGGTGAAGCGATGGCGTGGTGGACGAATGAGAGCCTCCCCGTCATCAAAACGGCATGTTTCCTGGGAATGCATAATTAATTCGGCAGGTCTGGGATGATACGGCGTGAGAAGCCGCCATTGTGGCCGGCGGGTAAAACGTTGTTTTCCCTGCCTGCTACTTCACTTAGTGCAGACCTGGGACAATTCCACCCAGAGCTTTTCTTCATGAAAATCTAAGTCAAAATGATTATTGGCCCAAACTATAAAGTTAGAAATAATTGCATTCGCAATGGATGGAATTGAAGGATATGGATGGGCACCAATATCTATAGTTGGAACTTGTTTAAAAACAAAGTGTTAGCATGTATTTAAACTTCATGGACAAATGTTGTAGATGGTATTAAGCTTACAGATGAGCACTTGGGACATATCACCACTCTGACAGCAATCGTGGCCCATGGATTCATGAATGTGGGCCTCAGCACATTTATGCATTGACAACCCACACTGACCTTGCAGATACCTATCTAAGCCTGCTCTTCTGAGCAGCTGAGTGATAAGTCATCATTGGGGCCCAACTGCTATCTTACCCAAAGAAAATCATGCTTTGAACCATTTTTTAATTTACTAGTTTTCAGCGTATTTTAAATGCTGAACCCTGTTACTGACCCTTTTTTTGACATTATTATGAAAATTGCTTTCCACCATTTTCTTTTTTAATAAAAAAGCTTTTTTCGTTTTAATAGTATGTTTTTGTGGAATCTGAAATAGCTAAATTCTATCCTAATTCCCTGGAATTCAAGCTGTAACTGAAGCAAGACTTCACTGTTACACAAGAACTGAAGAAAGCTACATGAAGTATTTATTGTATAAACTTTCAGGGGAGCTTAAGAAATGTCAAGGCATTTAAGTGAAGAGTTCTATGTGATAGCAAGCCAAATTAAAATTAGTGATGGAGGTTGGATTTCAAATGCAGTATTTCATGGCTAGAATGGCCGAAGATTAATAAAGGCATGCTGGGATGATTGCCAAGCACCAAGGATGGACTACCCACACCTGGCATTATTTCTTCAATCAAATCCACATGTGCTGGCACAATTACCTGACAATGATCCTGGGATAAAAACAAAAAGCTAAAAGCTACTGCGGATGCTGGAAATCCAAAACAAAAACAGAATTACCTGGAAAAACTCAGCAGGTCTGGCAGCATCGGCGGAAAAGAAATCAGTTAACGTTTCGAGCCTTCATGGCCCTTCGGCAGAACTGAAGCATAGTTAAGAGAAGGGAGAAATATAAACTGGTTTAAGGTGGGGGGTGGGCGGGGGGGGAGAGAGACGTTGAGGGTGTGGTGATTGTGGAGATGAGCAGATAATCAAAAGATGTCACAGACAAAAGGCTCAAAGAGGTGTTGAAGGTGGTGATATTTGTCTAAGAAAAGTGCTAATTAAGAAAGGAAGACAGGATATTCAAAGTACAGCTCTAGTGGGGGTGGGGTGGAAAGACTAACAAGGTTTTAGTTTTAGATTTAAAAATAATGGAAATAGGTGGGGAAAGAAGAAAAGAAGAATCTATATAAATTATTGAAAAAAAAAGGTGGGGGGGGGGTAGAAACGGGGTGGGGATGGGGGGAGGGGGAGTTTAAGATCTAAAGTTGTTGAATTCAATATTCAGCCCGGAAGGCTGTAAAGTGCCTAGTCGGAAGATGAGGTGCTGTTCCTCCAGTTTGCGTTGGGCTTCACTGAAACAATGCAGCAAGCCAAGGACAGACATGTGGGCAAGAGAACAGGGTGGAGTGTTAAAATGGCAAGCGACAGGGAGGCTGGCTTTGCTGGCTCTAGTTAACCCAAAACCAGTTGTAAATTTAATGATTCATGTGGCAAGGATAGTTCCACTGCCAGTCAAAGTAACCTCCTCCTCAGATTTTATGCCTTTACTTTCTTCCAGGTCAATATAAGGAGCATCTGCAGTATTAGTCAATAGGCTGGTCCATATATGTACCAAACAAGTGACTGATGCATAGGTCAACCTGGCCAGTGCTTTAATTTCCTTTCCCACTGACAGCAGTAGCAATATGACAAGCTGCCAGTATCTATATCACAGCAGGTAAAATATTGATGGTAACTACCTGGACATTTGCGGATCAACTTTGGTCAATAAGTGACTATGGGGTTAGGTGGTGCCAGTTTGATTGTTGAACATCTGGATGTGCTGGAATATGGGCATAAATGATAAACACCAAAAAAGCTGCAAGCTTATGTAAGGGCTTGGCTTGGATCAGTAGTAAATGTGGAACAATTTGGTAGGTAATATTTAGTATTATGCATATTTGAAATATCTTCCTGGTTGAATAGTCTTACTCAAAGGAAATTTTGTAAGGTGTGCTTCTTCCATATATATTCCCAAATATTGCAGATAGCTGTTTACGGCTCTTTTTGCTATCTATACTGCATTACTGTCATATGTCTTGAAGTAGCCTACTTCAACAGGAAACCCACCTTGCATCCTCACTTTGAAGCAGCAGCTTAATTTTTTGAACTATTATATTAGATCCAGGTACTGTACTGTTTCACCACTTGCTCACAAGTTCTATTTATGACTTCCATTGTTGTTTGCTGAAAAATATTGGCAGCATTTTGAAAGGCTGTTCTACTTTTTTACTCTTTATGTGGCCAATCACCTTAAAATGCTTATAGCTTTGAATTTTGACTGCAGTTCTTAACAAAGGCTAATGGCCACAAGATTTCCCACCCAGCCCCAACTCTTTTAGTAGCATCACACCAGGTTCAATATATCTTTACGCGGCATTACTACATCATTTTCAATGAACAATTGAAAATCATGTGAGCTCAGTCCAGCAAAGAAAACATAATGCTCAAAGTTAAAAAATCCTGCCACTTTAATGCCTGGACCATAAAGTCAATTCTCAGGTGTGAACATGATCAGCTGTGATGATGCCGATAGTGATCGTCATTGTTAAAACTCGCTCATGAATTATCTCCATTTAAATGAGTTACTGGAGAATGTCTCAATTACTACCCATGCCCCCACTCTTTCAAAGCTGCTGTCATCAACCCCTCCTCAATAAAAAATATTGCTGGCCCATCTGTCCTTGCAAACTAGCTCCCCATCTCCAATCTTGCGTTTCCTCTTCAAAGTCCTTGAACACAGTCTAACATGCCAAATCCATGCCATCATTTCTGCAACTCCTGGCTTAAATCTCTCCAATCAGGTTTATTCTTCAACTACATCATTGAAACAGCCCTAGCTAAAGGTACAGAATGACATCCCATGCATGATGCATTTTCTTCCTCGCACTTCATGATTGGTCTGCAGCCTTTGACATAGCGGAACACATCATCCTTCTCAAACTCTTTGCCTCCATTGTCCATTTCAACAGGACTACCCTTACTGTCTCTGTTATCAGTAAAATGAAATGAGGAGCAGTTTATTCTCTGAGTGTCGTAGTCTATGGAATTCTCTTCCACAGAGAGCAGTGAAGGCTGGGTCATTGGCTATATTCCAGACTGAGTTAGACAAATTTTTATCGACTAGGGAATCAAGGGTTATGGGGTATAGACAGGAAAGTGAAGCAAATGCCACAATAAAATCAGCCATGATCTTTTGAAGGGAGCAAGCTCAATGGGCTGAATGGCCTACTCCTGCTCCTATTTCTTATGATCTTATGATTTGCCACACATGATTTCCCTTTCCCAAAACCATGTTAACACTGCCTGATTTTATTATTATTTTCTAAATGTCCTGTTAGCTCCTTAATAATGGATTCTAGCATTTTCCCAATGATAGTGTTAGACTAACTTGAATACATTAGTGATTTTCCAATCTGCTGGGACCTTTCCAGAATTTAGGAAATTTTGGAAAATTACAAGATTACAACCAATATGTCCATTATCTCTGCAGCCACTTCCTTTCAGATCCTAGGATGTGGGCCATCAAATCCATGGGACTTGTGTAAGTCTTTATTCCCAATAGTTTTCCTAGTACTTTTTCTCTAGTGATCGCGATTGTTAGTTCCTCCCCTACTTTTGCCTCTGGATTTTCTACTTTTCTTGGGATGCTTTCTCTGTCTTCTACTGTGAAGACAGAAACAAAACATTTGTTCAAAACCTCTCCCATTTCCTTGTTCCCCATTATTAATTTCCCTGTCTCACCCTGTAAGGGACCAATGTTACTTTAGTTATTCTCTTCTTTTTAATATACTTGTAGAAGCTTTTACTGTCTGTGTTTATATTTCTTGCTACTTTTATCTCATACTCCAATTTCTCCCTTTTTATTATTTTTTTAGTCCTCCTTTACAGGTTTCTAAAATTTTCACAATCTTCTGAGCTGCCACAAACCTTTGCAGCATCGTGCATTTTTTCTTTCAATTTGATACCATCCTTAACTTCCTTAGTTAGCAATGGATGGTGCATCCTTCTTGTAGTGTCTCTTTCTCAATGGAACATATCTTTGTTGAGAGTTCTGAAATATCTCCTTAATTGTCTCCCACTGTTTATATACTATCTTACCTTTTATTTTCCCATCCTACATTAGCCAACTCTGACTTCATATCCTTGAAATTGCCTTTATTTAAGTTTAAAACACTAGTTTTAGACCCAAATTTGTCACCCTTAAACTGAATGTGTAATTCTATCATGTAATGAACACTCTTACCTGGACCATCCTTTACTGTGAGATCATTGATTCATCTTAACTCATTATACATAACCAGGCCTAAAATCCCCTGTTCCCTGGTTGGTTCCAGAACATATTGCTCTAAGAAACTGTCCTGAATATACTTTGAACTGATCCATGAGGCCACCTTTGTCAATTTGATTCATCCAATCTCTGTGAAGATTAAAATCTTCCACTATTGTTGCAGTACCTTTCTTATAAGCCCCTATTATTCCTTGATTTATAATCTGTCCTACCATGTCGCTACTATCAGGAGGCCTGTAAACCACTCCCACCAGTGACTTCTTTCCTTTGCTATTTCTTATCTCCACCCAAACTGATTATACATTTTGATCCTTTGAACCAAGATAATTTCTCACTACTGTATTGATTCTATCTTTTATTAGCAGACCCACCCCCTCCCTTTCTTCCTGTCTTTCTGAAATGTCAAATACCCTTGAATATGTCTCTGTAATGGCTATCATATCATACTCATTTATTTTTCTCTATGCTATCAATTCATCCATTTTATTATGATTGTTGTGTCCATTCAGATAAAGAGCCTTTAATCCTGTCTTTTTACCATTTTTCCCTACCCTGATCTTATTTGCTGTGCACTCTTGTGTTTGTATGCTCTGCCCCTTCCTGTCACACTCTAGTTATCATTACCTGCACTGCTACCCTGCATTATTGCCTTTCTCTTTAACCTTCTAAATCTCTCCTCACGTAAACCCTCCCCGCTACCCACAACCTTCTACAGCTCTAGTTATACAGTTCACCAGCACATTGGTCTCGGTATGGTTCAGGTGAAAGCTGTCTCAACGGTACACCTCCTTCTTTCCCCAGTACTAGTGCCAGTGCCCATGAATCGAAACCCATACTTCCCGCACCAATCTCTGATCCATGAATTAAACTCTAATCTTGTTTATCTCATGCCAGTTTGCTCATGGCTCAAGTAGTAATCCAGAGATGATTACCTTTTATTTTTATTCATTCCTAGGATGTGGGCTTCGCTGGCTCGGCTAGCATTTATTGCCTATCCCTAGTTGCCCTTGAGAAGGATGTGGTTTCTTGAATTGCTGCAGTCCATTTGGTGTAGTTATACCCACAGTGCTGTTAGGAAGGGAGCTCCAGCATTTTGACCCAGCGACAGTGGAGGAATGGTGAGATAACTTGGAGGGGAACTTCCAGTTGGTGGTTTTCCCATGTATCTGCTGCCCTTGTCCTTCTATATGGCAGTGGTCGTGGGTTTGGAAGGTGATGCCTAAGGATCCTTGGTGAATTCCTGCAGTGCACCTTGTAGATGGAACACACTGCTGCTACTGTGCATCAATGGTGGAGGGAGTGAATGTTTTTGGATGTGGTGCCAATCAAGCGGGCTGCTTTGTCCTGGACGGTGTCAAGCTTCTTGAGTGTTGTGGGAGCTGCACTCATCCAGGCAAGTGGGGAGTATTCCATCACACTTCTGACTTCTGCCTTGTAGATAGTGGACAGGTTTTGGGGAGTCAGGAGGTGAGTTACTTGTCGCAGGATTCCTAGCCTCTGACCTGCTCTTGTATCCACAGTATTTATATGGCTAGTACAATTCAGTTTGTGGTCAATGGTAACCCCCAGGATGTTGATAGGGGGGATTCAGTGATGGTAATGCCATTGAACCTCAAGGGGTGATGGTTAGATTATTTCTTGTTGGAGATGGTCATTGTCTGGCACTTGCGTGGGGTGAATGTTACTTTCCACTTGTCAGTCCAAGCTTGGATATTGTCCAGGTCTTGCTGCATGGACTACTTCAGTATCTGAGTAGTCATGAATGATGCTGAATATTGTGCAAACATCACCACTTCTGACCTTATGATGGAAGGAAGGTCATTGATGAAGCAGCTGAAGATGGTTGAGCTGAGGACAGTACCCTGAGGAACTCCTGCAGTGATGTCCTGGAGCTGAGATGATTGACCTCCAACCACCACAACCATCTTCCTTTATGCTAGGTATGACTCCAACCAGTGGAGCCCTACCGCCTGATTCCCATTGACTTCAGTTTTGCTAAGGCTCCTTGATGCCACACTCGGTCAAATGCAGCCTTGATGTCAGGGGCAGTCACTCTCACCTCACCTTGGGAATTCAGCTCTTCTGTCCATGTTTGAACCAAGGGTGTAATGAGGTCAGGAGCCGATGGCCCTGGCGGAAACCAAATGGGGCGTCAGTGGGCAGGTTATTTTTAAGCAAGTACTGCTTGATAGCACTGTTGATGACCCCTTTCATCACTCTACTGATGATAGAGAGTAGATTGACGGGTTGGTAATTGGCTGGGTTGCATTTGTCCTGCTTTTTGTGTACAGGACATATCTGGGCAATTTTCCACATAGCCGGGTAGATGCCAGTGTTATAGCTGTACTGGAACAGCTTGGCTAGGGCACGGCAAGTTCTGGAGCACAAGCCTTCAGTACTATTGCTGGAATATTGTCAGGGCCCATAGCCTTTGCAGTATCCAGTGCCTTCAGCCGTTTCTTGATATCACGTGGAGTGAATTGAATTGGCTGAAGACTGGCATCTGTGATGCTGGGGACCTCCAGAGGAGGCTAAGATGGATCATCCACTTGGCACTTGTGGCTGAAGATTGTAGTAAAAACTTCAGCCTTATCTTTTGCACTGATGTGCTGGGCTCCCCCATCATTGACAATGGGGATATTTGTGGAGCCTCCTCCAGTGAGTTGTTTAATTGCCCACCACCATACCTGACTGGATGTGACAGGACTGCAGAGCTTAGATCTGATCCGTTGGTTGTGGGATCACTTAGCTCTGTCTCTCACTTGCTGCTTTTGCTGTTTGGTACGCAAGTAATCCTGTGTTATACCTTCATCAGATTGACACCTCATTTTTAGGTATGCGTGGTGTTGCACCTGGTATGCCCTCCTGCACTCTTCATTGAGCCAAGGTTGATCCCCTGGCTTGATGGTAATGGTAGAGTGGGGGATATGCTGGGCCATGAGGTTTCAGATTGTGTTCAAGTACAATTCTGCTGCTGCTGATGGCTCACAGCGCCTCGTGGATGTTCAGTCTTGAGTTGCTAAATCTGTTCGAAATCTGTCCCGGTTAGCACAGTGGTAGTGCCACACAACACGATGGAGGGTATCCTCAATGTGAAGGCAGGACTTTGTCTTCACAATGACTGTGCGGTGGTCACTCCTACCAATACTGTCATGGACAGATGCATCTGTAGCAGGCAGGTTGGTGAAGATGAGGTCAAGTATGTTTCTCCCCCTTGTTGGTTTCCTCACCACCGTCCACAGACCCAGATTAGCAGCTATGTCCTTTAGGACTCAGCCAGCTCAGTCAGTAGTGGTGCTACCGAGCCACTCTTGGTGATGGACATTGAAGCCCCCACCCAGAGTACATTCTGCACCCTTACCACCCTCAGTGCTTCCTCCAAGTGGTGTTCAACATGGAGGAGCACTGATTCATCAGGTGAGGGCGGTATGTGGTAATCAGCAGGAGGTTTCCTTGCCCATGTTTGACTGCATGGGGTCCTGAGTTGATGTTGAGGACTCCCAGGGCAACTTCCTCCCGCCTGTATGCCACTGTGCTGCCACCTCTCCATTGTGCCAGTGGGACAGGACATATCCAGGGATGGTGATGGTGGTGCCTGGGACATTATCTGTGAGGATGACTATGTCAGGCTGTTGCTTGACTAGTCTGTGAGACAGCTCTCCCAATTTTGGCACTAGCCCCCAGATGTTTGCAGGGTTGACAGGGCTGAGTTTGCCATTGTCGCTTCTGGTGCCAGGTGGTTCGTCCAGTTTCATTTGTTTTTTGAGACTTTGTAGTCCATTTGCTAGGCCATTTCAGAGGGCATTTAAGAGTCAACCACATTGCTGTGGGTCTGGAGTCACGTGTAGGCCAGGCCAGGTAAGGGAGACAGATTTCCTTCCTAAAGGACATTACTGAACCAGATGGGTTTTTCCAACAATTGACAATGGTTTCATAGTCACCATTAGACTTTTAATTCCAGATTTTTATTGAATTCAAATTGCACCATTTGCCATGGTGGGATTCGAACCCGGATTCCCAGAGTATTATCCCTGGATTACTAGCCGAACGACAATACCACTACGCCATCACCAGCATTTACTGCCCGTCCCTAATTGCCCTTGAGAAGGTGGTGGTGAGCTGCCGCCTTGAACTGCTGCAGTCCATGTGGTGTAACTCTTTTCGAGTTAAAACAATTAACTAAATTCCATGTGGTGTAGGTGCACACACAATGCTGTTAGGGAGGGAGTTCCAGGATTTTGACCCAGCGACAAGGAAGGAGTAGCGGCATTTACTGCTGATGTGATTGCCGTGTATTACACTGGTATCCACCAGGTCCCACATGCTGCAGCTGCAACACGTCACCTGCCCTGACGCCTTTATTGTGTTTAACTAATTTTAGGCTTCAAGTTTAGAAATATCACTCAAATGTTGTCTGTTGTTGTACCAACTAGTTCAACTAGTTAAGTTATAAATTTAATGCAATAGTTATATCTCTCTAGTGAAAACAGAGAGTGCTGGAAAGACTCAGCAGGTCTGGCAGCATCTGTGAAGAGAGAAACAGAGCTAATATTACGAGCCCAATATGACTCTTTGGAACCAAAGCACTCGGGCCTCATCACACTCTGTGCTCTTATTAGAGTTATTCAAGTTCTTTGAGGATGTATCTAGCAGGAAACCAGTAGGTGTAGTGTATTTGAATTTCCAAAAGACATTCAATAAGGTACCACATAAAAGGTGTCTACACACGATAAGAACTCTGTAGGGACAATACTTTAGTGTGAATAGAGAATTGGTTAATGTACAAGAAATAGAGAGCTGTGATAAATGAGTCATTTTCAGGTTGGTGAACTGTAACTAGTGAGGTGCCACAGGGATTACTGCTGGAGTCTCAACTATTTGCAATCTTTATTAATCATTTGGATGAAGGGACAGAGTGTATTGTAGTCAGATTTGCTGTTACAAAAATAGGTAGGAAAGCAAATTATGAGGAGGACATAAGTGGGCTGCAAATGGACATAGGTAGGTTAAGTGAGTGGGCAAAAATTTGGCAGATGGAGTATAATGTGGGAAAATGTGAGATTATCTGCTTTAGTAGGAAGAATAGAAAAGCAGAATATTATTTAAATGGAGAGAGATTACAGATGCTGCGGTAAGGAATCTGGGTGCCCTTGTAAATGAATCACAAAAATTAGCATGCAGGTACAGCAAGTAATTAGGAAGTCAAATGTAATGTTGGCCTTTATGGCAAGGATGATGGAGTATATAAATAAGGAAGTCTTGTTACAACTGGACAGGATGTTGGTGAGGTAATACCTAGACTATTGCTTACTGTTTTGGTCTCCTTGTTTAAGGCAGGATGTATTTGCATTGGAGGCAATTCAGAGAAGGTTGACTAGGTTTCTTCCTGGGATAAAGGGGTTGTCTTATGAAGAAAGGTTGAGAAAGTTTGGCCTATAATCATTGGCGTTTATAGGAATGAGATGTGATCTTATTAAATCATATAAAATTCTGAGGGGGATTCACACGGTAGATGCTGAGGGGATGTTTTCCCTCATGGAGGATTCTAGAACTAGGGTCATAGTCTTACAATAAGGGGACACCCATTTAAGATGGAGATGAGAAGAAGGTTCGTTGCTCAGAGGGTCGGTAATCTTTGGATTACCAGAGAGCTGGGTGATTGTACCTGTTCAAGGCTAAATTAGACAGATTTTTGACCTACAAAGGAGTCAAAGATTATGGGAGGCAGGCAGGAAAGTGGAGACAAAGCAGCCATGATTTTATTGAATGGCAGAGCAGGCTCAAGGGGCCAAAAAGCTACTCTTGCATCTCTTTCTTATGTTCTTATGATTGTTCACAACCTCGGCTTCCTATTCAACACTGAACCAAGCTTCCAACCTTCATCACAAAGATAAACTACTTCCATCTTCATAATAGTGCCTGCCTCTGCCCTTGCCTCAAGCTTACTGTTTCAGAAACCCCCATCAATACCAACCTCAAGATTGTTACAGTGCTTTTGTGGATCGCCACCCATCCTCCACTCTCTGGGCAGAATTTTGCCCTTGGGCGGGCGGGCCCCACTGGCTCAGTGACGGGCGGGCAGCCAATTGCCGCCGCCGAAATGGGACCAGCCACCATTTTAAGTGGGCGGGCCAGTTAAGGCCCGCCCGACGGGAAGCACTATGCGCTTCCTGTGCGGGGGGGGGAGGGATTCCCCAACTGTCAGAATGCGCTCTTTCGCACATGCGCGTGAAAGAGTGCACTGCTCCCTGAGACTAAGTGCTGTCTCAGGGAGATCACTGAAAGGCTGGCAAATATAAAAAATAGAACAATAAAAAATTCATTAACATGTCCCCCTCATGTGAAAATGTCACACGAAATGGGACATGTTAATGAAATAAACAAAAACTTTATTAAACTTTTTTAAAACCGCTATCAAACCTCATCCTACCACTGGATGAGGTTTGTAAAAAAAGTCACCTACCCGCCTGCCCGTTGGGTCCGTGCGCCGAGCCAAATTTTGCACGGGCCCCTCAAAATCGTCGACGATTGGCAAGTTAAGGGCCTTAATAGGCCTTTAATTAATGGCGGGCACGTGTCCCGCTGCATAGCGTGCCCGCCGACCAAAATATCGCGATGCCACGCGCTGATGTCGGGATGCTCGCGCGACATTTTAAGCCATCCGCACGCCATCCAGAAGATTCTGCCCTCTGTAAATTTTAGCTCATCCAAACCTCTGAACTGACTACTATTCTTCAATATAACTAGCAAATAGTTATGTATCTTTAAAAGTAATTTTTAGAAGTTTAAAATCAGGCTACTCACAGGTGATGGAGAGACACTGTAATTAAAATCGAATATCTTGTTTGTCATAAGCCTATTTTCATTTGTATTAATTAAACTGCACTTAGTAAGCACTTTTAAATATCTGGCATTTCATAGAGCCTCACCTCAAGCAATGATCGGAAGGAAGAGGAGAAATTGTTGAGAATTTTTTAAGAAGTCTACTTATGGTACTTGAATATGACATCACACAGCCAATAAGGTCTGGAATTTCTGCTCAGTTATACTTTTTTTTTTGGCGTATTTCAGCCGAAATCAATGCTACTGGTGCAGAAGACTGCAGAATTTTAACCGCCCAGTATGTTCAGCATAAATTGAGTTTAAATGATTTTTTGTGCTAGTTTAAAAAGCATTGTGCTGGAAGCAAGCCCTGCCCACAGAACTGACCACACCCCCAAGGTGAATTAATCACCTTTGAGAGTTTCTGCTAATTATACTCATTTGTGGACTGTTGAGGAGCCTCCAAAAGTTAAGCTGGATCTTTTGGGTGCAGGGACACTGACAGGTATGTTTTAAAAGCTTATGAGTATTATTTTTAATTTACTAAAAATTGACTACTGTTCCTCAATATAACTAGTAAATGGTTATGTATCTTTAAAAGTAATTTTTTGTAGTTTTAAATCAGGTTACTTGTAGTTGATGGAGAGGAAATGTGCTTAAAATTGCTTATTTTGTTGTAATAAGCCCATTTTCAGTTGTATTAATCAAACTGCTCCTAGTAAGCACTCTTAAATATATCAAGAAATATTTTTCTAAGCAAAATTTTGCACAATAACGCTGGTTTTATGACAGGTTTTGCAACTGAATTTGACAATATGCAACTGAATTTGAATGGAAACTCAAGGAAAGCAAACACATTTTAAACAAAAACAGAAACAGAAATACCTGGAAAAACTCAGCAGGTCTGGCAGCATCGGCGGAGAAGAGCACAGTTGACGTTTCGAGTCCTCATGACCCTTCAACAGAACTAAGTAAAAATAGGAAAGGGGTGAAATATAAACTGATTTAAGGGGGGGGTTTGTTGGGACAAGCAGCCAGTGATAGGAGGAGATATCCAAAATATGTCACAGACAAAGGAACAAAGAGGTGTTGAAGGTGGTGATATTATCTAAAGGAATGTGCTAATTAAGAGTAGAGAGCAGGACAAGCAAGGTACAGATAGCTCTAGTGGGGGTGGGGTGAAATAATACTAAAAGGGCATAAAAGGTATAGATAAACAATGAGTGGAAATACATTTTAAAATAATGGAAATAGGTGGGAAAAGAAAAATCCATAAATTATTGGGAAAAACAAAAAGGAGGGGGAAGAAACAGAAAGGGGGTGGGGATGGAGGAGAGAGTTCAAGATCTAAAATTGTTGAACTCAATATTCAGTCCAGAAGGCTGTAAAGTGCCTAGTCAGAAGATGAGGTACTCTTCCTCCAGTTTGCGTTGAGCTTCACTGGAACAATGCAGCAAACCAAGGACAGACATGTGGGCGTGAGAGCAGGGTGGAGTGCTGAAATGGCAAGCGACAGGGAGGTCTGGGTAATGCTTGCGGACAGACCGAAGGTGTTCTGCAAAGCGGTCACCCAGTCTGCGTTTGGTCTCCCCAATGTAGAGGAAACTGCATTGGGAGCAACGAATGCAGTAGACTAAGTTGAGGGAAGTGCAAGTGAAATGCTGCTTCACTTGAAAGGAGTGTTTAGGCCCTTGGACGGTGAGGAGAGAGGAAGTGAAGGGGCAGGTGTTGCATCTTCTGCGTTTGCATGGGGAGGTGCCGTGGGAGGGAGTTGAGGAGTAGGGGGTGATGGAGGAGTGGACCAGGGTGTCACAGAGGGAATGATCCCTACGGAATGCCGCCGGGGGGGTGAAGGGAAGATGTGTTTGGTGGTGGCATCATGCTGGAGTTGGCGGAAATGGCGGAGGATGATCCTTTGAATGCGGAGGCTGGTGGGGTGATAAGTGAGGACAAGGGGGACCCTATCATGTTTCTGGGAGGAAGGAGAAGGCGTGAGGGCAGATGCGCGGGAGATGGGCCGGACACGGTTGACGGCCCTGTCAGCTATCGTGGGTGGAAAACCTCGGTTAAGGAAGAAGGAGGACATGTCAGAGGAACTGTTTTTGAAAGTAGCATCATCAGAACAGATGCGACGGAAGCGAAGGAACTGAGAGAATGGGATGGAGTCCTTACAGGAAGCAGGGTGTGAGGAGCTGTAGTCGAGGTAGCTGTGGGAGTCGGTAGGCTTGTAATGGATATTGGTGGACAGTCTATCACCAGAAATTGAGAAAGAGAGGTCAAGGAACGGAAGGGAAGTGTCAGAGATGGACCATGTGAAAATGATGGAGGGGTGAAGATTGGAAGCAAAATTAATAAATTTTTCCAGGTCCCGACGAGAGCATGAAGCAGCACCGAAGTAATCATCAATGTACCAGAGAAAGAGTTGTGGGAGAGGGCCGGAGTAGGACTGGAACAAGGAATGTTCCACATACCCCATAAAGAGACAGGCATAGCTGGGGCCCATGCGGGTACCCATAGCCATACCTTTTATTTGGAGGAAGTGAGAGGAGTTAAAGGAGAAATTGTTCAGTGTGAGAACAAGTTCGGCCAGACGGAGGAGAGTAGTGGTGGATGAGGATTGTTCGGGCCTCTGTTCGAGGAAGAAGAAGAGAGCCCTCAGACCATCCTGGTGGGGGATGGAGGTGTAGAGGGATTGGACGTCCATCGTGAAGAGGAGGCGGTTGGGGCTAGGGAACTGGAAATTGTTGATGTGACGTAAGGTGTCAGAGGAATCACGGATGTAGGTGGGAAGGGACTGGACAAGGGGAGAGAGAAGGGAGTCAAGATAGCGAGAAATAAGTTCCGTGGGGCAGGATAATAATATATATATTAATATATATCATGATCGGTCTGCCGGGACAGTCCTGTTTGTGGATTTTGGGTAGGAGGTAGAAGCGGGCCATCCGAGGTTGGGCGACTATCAGGTTGGAAGCTGTGGAAGGAAGATCTCCAGAGGAGATGAGGTCAGTGACAGTCCTGGAAACAATGGCTTGATGTTCAGTGGTGGGGTCATGGTCCAGGGAGAGGTAAGAGGAAGTGTCTGTGAGTTGACGCTCAGCCTCCGCGAGGTAGAGGTCAGTGCGCCAGACAACAACAGCACCACCCTTGTCAGCGGGTTTGATGACAATGTTAGGGTTGGACCTGAGAGAACGGAGTGCAGTAAGTTCAGAGAGAGACAGGTTAGAATGGGTGAGAGGAGCAGAGAAATTGAGACGACTAATGTCACGCCGACAGTTCTCAATGAAAAGATCAATAGAAGGTAAGAATCCAGAGGGAGGGGTCCAGGTGGAGGGAGAATATTGGAGGTAAAACTCGCACAAATTTGCGTGTGATTTGAGCCTGTTTTTTCGATTGTGCCTGAAGCAGAAACTCCATTCTGTGACATTTAAAAAGTTCTTTGGTTTGTAGGACAGTAGGTTTACAAAGTACAATCAAAATTGAGTAATATGCCATTTTCCTGATTGAACTAACCAAATAATGATGACAATAGAAAATAATTGTTTGCTAAGCATATTTAAATTGTTCCCTTTAAATTCAACTTTATGTTTAAATACCCACTAATAAAATATAATTTCTTTTCCTTCAGGGATTGTATAACTCAATAAAAAATGAAAAGCTGGAGTGGGCTGTGTAAGTGCAACTTGTATTTTGTGACACAAAAACATTCTGATGCGTTTAAGTTGTAAATTGTCATAACAATTCAGTAAGAGTTTCAAGGCACTGTATAAACTTTTCTGCTTTCACAATACCAGTGGTGAACCTTACATTTCCTCTGCCTATGAAACTTGTTGTCTGAAATCTGTCCCTTGGATGCCGAATCACAGAATGATTACAACACAGAAGGATCTTATGTGGCCCATCAAGCCCATGCCAGCTCTCTGCACAAGCAATTTAGCTAGTCCTACTCCTCTTCCCTTCTCCTCCACCCTTTCATTGTAGCCCTGCAAGTTTATTCACTTCAGGTGCTTATAAAATTCCGTTTTGTAAACCTCGATTCAATCTACCTCCATCACCCTCTCAGGCAGTGCCTTCCGAATCCTAACAACTCAGTGCATTAAAAAGTTTTTCCTCGTGTTCCCTTTTGTTCTTTTGCCAGACACCTTAAACCTATTTCCTCTGGCTCTCTGCCCTTCTGTCAATGGGAACATCTACTCTGTCTAGACCACTCATGATTTTGAACACCTCTGTCAAATCACCTCAACATTCTTTTCTCCAAAGAGAAAGCCACAGCTTCTCCAAGCTATCCTTGTAACTGAAGTGCTTCATCCCACTGTCATAAATCTTTTCTGCACCCTCTATAAAGCTTTCACATCTTTCCCAAAGTTTTGGTGCCAGAATTGAATACAATACTTCAGTTGAGACTGAATTAGTGCTTTATAAAAATTCATCATCACTTCCTTGGTTTTGTACTTTATGCCTGTATTTATAAAGCTCAGGATTGCATACATATTTTTAACCACAGTTTCATACCGCCCTGTCAACATCAACTATTTGTGCACATATACCCCCTTTGTCTCTATTCCTGCACCCCCTTTAGAAATGTACCCTTTGTTTTATATTGTTACTCCTCGTTCTTCCTACTAAAATGTATCACCTCACACTTCTCTGCACTAAATTTCAATTGCTAAGCATCTTGGCCATTCCACCAGCATGTCTATGCTCTCTTGAAAACTATCACTACTCTGATCACAGTTCATAATATTTCCAAATTTTGTGTCATCTGCAAATTTTGAACTTGTGCCCTGTACACCTAAGTCTAGGTCATTAATATATATCATGAAAAGCAGTGGTCCTAGTGCTGACCCTTGGGGAACCCAACTGTATACCTTCCTTCAGTCTGAATAACAATTGTTCACTGTTAGTCTTTGTTTCTTACCAGCCAAATTCATATCTATGCTGTCACTGACCCTTCTATTCCACGGGCTTCAACTTTGCTGATAAGTCTATTATGCGAAGGAAAGAAAAGGAACCAAATCCTGAACTTTGGATCCCACTACCTCATGGGACATTCTGCCCCACGTGCCCAAAGATCTGCGGTTGAGAATCAGCCTGTTCAGTCACATGAAGACCCATGGCAGAAACTTGTGACCCTGAGTAGACATTATTCTCGAATCAAGCCACAGCTGATGATGACAATTCTGTGGCACCTTATCAAAAGCCTTTTGGAAGTCCATATAGATCATATCAACTGCATTACCCACAAAAACCGTCTCTGTTACCTCAGGAAAACCTCAATCAAGTTGGTTAAACACAATTTGCCTTTAACAAAACCATACTGGCTTTCCCTAATTAATCTACACTTTTCCAAGTGGCTGTTACTCTTGTCCTAGATTATCGTTTCTAATATTTCCCACCACTAAGATCAAACTGAAAGGCCTGTAGTTGCTGAGTTTATCCTTCCATCTTCTTTTGAACAAGGTTGTGCCATATGCAACTCTCCAGTCCTTATCTTAGAGTTAATTATCATTTGTGACCAATGTCTATCTATTAGGTCATGGAAGGCTTTAAATTTGCCATTTGACATCATAACACACGTTCTCTAGACTTATTTTATGCTCTCAGCAAACTGCCAGACTGAATTTCATGAGACCCCTGCCCTCATTGCATTTATATATATTTACTGATTTTGTGATCAGCGCCAGCCATGTTGTTATGACACCTGAGCTGGGAAATTCCTCAGAGCTGCTCACACTCTGCTGGTATTATGTCGCCAGAAGTGTGGCTGAATCCCAATTTACATGTGTAAAATGGTATTGTAAATGGAGATGTACTTTGAATTAAATTATATAATTACCAATTGACATGCATTATTGTAATGTGAGTATTCTGATATTAAAGTATTTTTGTTATAGAAAAATAAAAAAAGACTGTTTTATATTTCTTCAATAAAAGTGATTGGTGCTTCCACTCTTTTCTTTAAGAGATGAAGATGAGTTGAGGAAATCTCTGTCTGAGCTTGTGGATGATAAATATGATAGTTGTCCAAAAAAACTGACCAGAATAATTGATAGCAGTAATCCCTTCCTCGACATCCCTCAGGCATTGAATGCAGCAACCTACAAACATGGAGTTCTCAACCGTAAAACACATGCAGATATGGATGGCAAGAGAAGTGAGTATTTTCCAGTGTTGAGTTTTTACAGACCAGTTATGCAAACTTACATTCAACAGCCTAAATAAAGTGTTATTTACTTGAAAAAACCTTTTTGGTGACAATTGCGAAAATTGTGCCCACAGCCACACATTCCTGTTCCATTTTGCTTCCAGTCAGTGTATTTTGTTGAAAAAATTAGCCTGTACCATGAGTACGAAAATGTTTCATTTCAAAAGGATAGTTATTTCAACATAGCACCTTGCCAGTTCATGACTACAGGCAAACAGCTCCCAAAAACACTGCTTGGTCAGTTGAAATTGGCGTACTGGGCTTCTGGGACCTGGCCTACTTAAGCAGCTTGTCCTGTTGGTGGCTAAAGTGTCAGATATATTTTGTGGTTCTGGGATAATCTTACTTATTTTTTTTCTGTTTATTAGTTGCTTTTGCTGTGATCTCTGCTATTTCAGACTTTTGGGAGTTTTTGTTGTCAGCATTTTGCTTTGGTATTCTCGTTTGCTGCTTGTGTTTAAAGTGCACTGTATGTAATGGTCATGGATATTCCTTGCTGGCTTCTAAATGTACTGGATGCTTTATATTAAAGAGTAAAAAAGACCACCAAATGCATAACAATATCTGAGGTATTTTGCCCACATTCATCACTGGACAGCAGTTGTAGAAATACATTATCTTTAAAAGTGGGAGGATAAGTTAGTAAAGCAGCAATAGCAAAGAGCTGATGCTAACTTACATAAATGATTGATTAGGCTGGAGTTAGTAGTCTATCCAACTTTTAGGAGCCCTATTTCGGAAGGTGTGGGAGGGAGTGCAGAACCAATTTCTTAAGATAATGGCCTGCATTTTGTGGTCAGCAGCGAAAGAACAGCACTCACTGACTGCTTACAGCTGCCCATGAAATTTGTGCAAGCTTTTGTGTGCCAACTATTGTCATCAGGCATCTTGTCCAGTGCAATGGTCTCTACAAGAGGATCTGTTGTGTGTGTGAACAGGACAAGTGGCAGCCTGCCCTTCCAACCAATAAAATTGAAGGATCCTTATTGAGACATGCAGGAGCTAAAACCAAAAGTAGAAATTAGAATATTTAATTATTTGTAAAATAATGTATAGAAGGAAAAATAAAACAGGGAAAGAAAGATGGGATTAAGAGAGAGAGGTGAAAGAGACCGAAAGGGAAAGAAAAATATTTTTATGTGTCTCCAACAATAGTTAAATTCTGAAGGAAGGAGACTCCACATTTGTAAAATTAAATTTTCAATGCCAGGGGGGTTGTTTAGCAATAATTAAGACATTTCACAATGTTAAAAATTCACTCACACCAGACTGCACCAGCACTAACTTTTTTCGGCATGTTTATTGTTAACTAGTGGGTAATTTCAGCAATTTAACTTACTTACATGGATTTCAATGCCAGGTCTACTGGTGAGGTACCAGAGGAGTGCAGCTTGTGGAGGAACAGGGTAAATTAGACAGCAACTTCCCAAGTTAATTGCACATGTGGCAACTTAGAAGTCACCAACTGTTTTATTCCACAATTACTATTTCCACTGGCCAGTGAGGTGGTAACAAGAGGACTGTCTCCCAGACAATATCTAGCACAGGAACATCGTGGGAGAAATTCTGTCGTGTAGAATGCAGCACAAGCATTCCAAGTAGTAGCCTGCTGCAATGCATGTCCCAAGAGAATCAATGTAAGTTTGTGTATAGAAACGGTGCTACGTAAATGCATTTCTCCCCACTAGATTTTTATGTAATTTTTCATTTGTCAGTTTTCAGCTCACCAATGCATAACCCTTGTCACTTATTAATAGGAGCCTCTTGATATGGCTATGGTGCTGTGTCTCTTTGACATAGCCCCATTGTTATTGACAACCATACTGCCCGGCTGCTTGTGTCTGTTATCTTAAACGTCTTCAGTCCTCTGAGGGAGCTGGCTTTGTTGCGCAGCTGTGGCCTCCTTGTGGGAAGTATCTGCCTAATCTCAGCTCCTCCTGCCATTCTATAATTGGTGGATGTCCTTTGCAAATGACTAGCACCCTGTGTGGCAGCAGACCCTTAGCCATCATATAGGAGTGCAAAGCCCTCATCTAAGTTCACAAGCTGATCCACTAGACTCTGCAAGCTAGAAATGAAAAGCTGCTCTAAAGCAAGTTTGAAGTCTCAGTTGTGGCAGTTTTCCTAATTCATCCTGATTGCACCAAGGGCCGGATTGTCAAAGTAGGTTCGGGAACCTGACACCTGGATGAATTCTGGGTCCCAACTCTTTTTAAATTTAAATGCCTTAATTGGGCAAGAGATGAGCTCAGCAACCAATTAGTGACATCAAGCACCTCCAGGAGTCATGACCTGCCTGCCTGCCACCAGTGGCAAATGCAGGTGGCAGCCATGAGGGGGAAGTGCCACTGCCTTGCCAGCTCCTTTGAAGGCTAGGTGCTGGAACATAGAGGAAAATGGCCATGGATGCTAAGTTAAGGTACAGCACTCGACCCGACATTAGTTGGCCCATCTTTTAGACAAAAACAATGTGCCAGACTGTTCGGGTTTGTTGCAAAAAGCTTTGAAAATTGCAATCTCCACCAGACAGGCCCCTTAGCTTCATGGGTCATTAATTGGTGGCGAGTGAGATTCCCTTTCCCTCCCTACCATACCCCCCAACCCCCGCCAGCCATTTGAAAATCCTAGACTGCCCCGGAGGCACCGGGATCCTGAGATGACCTCCAGGACTCCAATTTTCAAATCACACCTGCACCGGGTCCTGACCCTGCAGCCGTATGAAAATCGAGCACTAGATTTGCACACACAACTTTACTGATGTTGCACCATATCACATGACATGCCTACTATGAGCATAAATTTAATGTGGGTTAGCACCTTGGCTTTCTTTCCATAAAGAATTTCTTGCTCATCTGCTTCACAACATATAGGCATGGATTATACAGTGCTATACCATCAGCCTTTGCTGTCATGACATCACTGAAAGTGCCAATTATCTCTGGAACCTGCATGCACACAGAATAATGTGGAAATCCAAAGTTACTGTCAATAATTCTACGCTTTTATGCACTGTTGAGATACCGCCCACCTTGCAATCAATGGGAAACCTTATGAATGCACAAGAAACTTCATTCTTAACGCTGTTAGCCTCATAGTAAAAATCCTTGCAAAAGTTAAACTTGTTTAATGTGGTGTGACTAGGCTTTCTAACAACATGCTAGCTTCATAATTACTGCTAAACACCCTCACTGGAACTGAAAAGCTAATTTTATATTTGGGAGAATGTCACATTTTTCAATTATTACAAAATTCCACATTTTAAAAAAAATTCTTAGAGTTAGTTTATATTGATATTTTAGTATCTAAATGTTCATGGAGGAAGATTCCATGTAGCGCAGAGTATTGCAATTGTCCTCGGGCACATCTTCACAAAAACATCCAAAGACTCTTCATCAAAGGATGAAATAACATCTCTTGGAGAAATTCCATTATTGCAGCACAGCAATTTGTTAATAGACCAGTCAATTTTCAGTCATAGAACTCCCTTTGCCTGTAGAAGACATGTAGGGAGCACATGACGGTTCATTAAATGAGCTGACTTTGGTGAATCTGATGGGATCAGCAGCTCCCCACTCCAAGTGCATGATACTTCCTACCTACTTATGTATCAATCTTAGGGTATATTTAAAACATTTTGGCAGGAGAAAATTGATTTATTTTGTTAATGATATACTCCCTTTGACGGAAAAAGATTGATGCACACAGCAGATTCTATTGTATATAGATGGTCAGTGCTTTGGATCCATTGCCTATTTGTCCATTATGCAGAGGTCTGAATTTGGCTTGATGAACTGTTGTGCATCAACCAGTCCTGATTATATAAATATTTAAACTACCAGCCCTATTAGAATAAGTATAAATTGCTCAGTGAGTGACTTAACCTCTCCTCAATGTCATCAGAGAGGTAATCCAGATCATATTATGAGCTAACATTTTATTAACATTTAGAATAAAGCAGTTCATCCTTTCTTAACAGTAATGGAGAACATAACACTGAGACAGTAATCGGACTAAAAGTACTGAGAAAACTATCATTAACTGATTGACTTAAATAGCTGGAATGTAAGATTTTAGGGTGTTGAGGCATAAAACCCTTCTAATTAAAATCTCTAAATTCTAAGTTCCTAATTTCTAACTCTATAGTCCTCAGTTGTGCCTGACCTAACAAGGTGCGAATAACCAGTATTTATGAATCAAGTAGAATTTATTAAGAATTTACGTATTATTATTAAAGCAGGTTTGGCCATGCACCAGCTCCATTGCTGCATGCTGAGGAAGGGTTTCATTAATTAATAAATTTAAAGGTTGTTGTGGGCTCAACCTGGATTTTGTGGTCCACGGTAAAGCAAGGGTGCTCACTACTGACCTCAAAGAAAGGTGCTTAAAAAAATTGTGGCAGGAATTTCTTCTTTCCCAATGGTAGTTCAAACCTGGCACCAAATCAAGGGATGTCTTTGTGTACAGGTTTAGTACAGGAACAGTAATATCAGCAAGCAGGCAGGGGCAATCAATCAAATTTACAGTATTCACACAAGGTGAACTAGGAAAGTAAAAGCATGTAAAATCCTTCACTTGTAATTTAAATTTTCAGATCGTGAAAAAATGTATATTAAGATATAAGTTAAAATAAACATTTTTTAAACTTAAAAATACCTTTTTAGAAGTATGTAGAATTATCATTCTGGAGAAACCTGATATACCACAAATTTAATTTTTTTTCATGGCCAGTAAGAGTGTTTAGCAGTAATTGTGAAGTTTGTACACTGTTAAAAACCCAGTTACACCTCATTCACCAAGGTGTAACTTTTCCAGGGCTTTTACAGCAAGACGAATAGCATGAAAGTGAACTACTCATCCATTCATGGTTTGCAAGGCAGTTAGCAGTCTGTGGGAACCTCTACAGCACACTTTCTGCATTATTCTGCTCATGTCCGAACTCTCAAAGTTGCTGTCAGTTTCAGTGAGGTAATGACAGCGAAAACTGACAGTTTTGCCATCATTACCATAGCAAAATCCAGGCCAATATATATTTATACACATGAAATTTTTTGGATATTACACTTTTTTAACACCTAATGATCATGCTTTTTGTGTTATGGTGTCTATGTGCTAAACTGTAATTGTGTAGTTCAATACAACTGCCAAAGTAAACAATTACCGTCACAATTATCTTTACAGTGTGATGTAATTCATTGTTGGATTTGTAGGCATGCCCTCTCTTTTGTCCATTACTTTAACCTGGTAGAACCTGCCTTACATCTTGCCTGTTTGGAAACAAATATACACATGCAATAACTGAAGCATAGAGGCAGGCAGTACCTGATATTTGTAAATATCTCGCATTGCATGTATAAATAACAGGTTCCACTATGGAGTTGCCCAAATAAAAGTCTGCTCTCAATCCACCCATGTGGAAGGAATTTAATGCCCTTCCTTGTGGTGAGTTTGGTCTCGGTGAGGCATTTAATCAGGCAGGAGGATGGCAAGTGGGGACCTGGCTGCCTTCCCACCACTGCCCCGATTAATCCCAGTGCGGGAAACCCTGGGAATAGCCTCTCCACCCCTGCGCAAATTGAGGCCCTTAAGTGTGTTTTTTTTTAATTCATTCATGGGATGTGGGCATCACTAGCTAGGCCAGAATGTATTGCCCATCCCTAATTGCCCTTGAAAAGGTGGTGGTGAGGAGCTGTTGCCTTGAACTGCTGCAGTCAATGTGGTATAGGTACACATTGTTAGAGAGTGAGTTACAGGATTTTGACCCAGTGACAGCGAAGGAATGGTGATATATTTCCGAGTCAGGATGGTGAGTGGCTTGGAGGGGAACTTCCAGGTGCTGGTGTTCCCATATGTTTGCTGCCCTTGTCCTTCTGGATCGTGGGTTAGGGAGTTCCTGCCTAAGGAGGCGTGGTGAGTTCCTGCAGTGCATCTTGTAAATGGTACACATTGCTGCCACTGTGCTTCGGTGTTGGAGGGAGTGAATGTTTGTGAGTGAGGTGCCAGTCAAGCGGGCTGCTTTGTCCTGGATGGTGTCAACCTCCTTGAGCATTGTTGGAGCTGCACTCATCCAGGCAAGTGGAGAATATTCCATCACACTCCTGACTGATGGCCCTGTAGATGGTGGACAGGCTTTGGGGAATCAGTAAGTGAGTTACTCACCGCAGGATTCCTAGGCCCTGACACCTCTTGTAGTCACTGTATTTATATGGCTAGTCCAGTTCAATTTCTGGTCAATGGTAAGCCCCCAGGATGTTGATAGTAGGGGATTCAGTGATGGTAATGGCTCTGAATGTCAAGGAGCGATGGTTAGATTCTCTCTTGTTGGAGATGGTCATTGCCTGGCACTTGTGTGGTGCGAATGTTACTTGCCACTTGTCAGCTCAATGCTGGCTATTGTCCAGTTCTTGCTGCATTTTGACATGGACTGCTTCAATATTTGAGGACAATGTGGCAAAGATTAGCGGTAGGCCAGAGGATTGGGAAAGTTTTAAACACCAACAAAAGATGACCAAAAAAAGAGAGAGAAAATAAACTTTGAGTGTAAACTAGCAAGTAATATAAAAACAGACAGCAAGAACTTCTTTAAATATATAAAATGGAAGAGAGAGGCCAAAGTGAACATAGGCCCCTTAGTGAATGAGGCTGGGGAAGTAATAATGGGGAACTAAGAAATGGCAGAGGAGTTGAATAAATATTTTGCTTCAGTCTTCATGGTAGAAGACACTAATAGCATTCCAAAAATACTAAATAATCAAGGAGCAAAAGTGGGGAAGGAAATAAATGCAATAACTATCACTAGAGAAAAAGCACTAGGGAAACTAATGGGGCTAAAGGCCAATAAGTTCCCTGGACCTGATGGGTTGCATCCTAAGATATTAAAGGGAGTAGCTACAGAGATAGTGGATGCACTGGTAGTAATATTCCAAGAATCCTTAGATTCTGGAAAAGTCCCAGAGGATTGGAGAACAGCCAGTGTAACACCCCTATTCAAAAAGGGAGAGAGACAAAAAACAGGTAACTATAGGCCAGTTAGCTTAACATCTGTCATTGGGAAAAGGTTGGACTCTATTATAAAGGATTTAATAGCAGAGCATTTAGAAATACATAATCTAATCAAGCAGAGTCAGCATGGCTTCATTAAGGGGAAATCATGCCTAAAAAATTTATTAGAATTCTTTGAGGAGGTAACAAGCACGATGGATAAAGGGGAACCAGTAGTTGAAATATATTTGGATTTCCAAAAGGCATTCGATAAGGTACCACACTTAAGGCTACTTAATAAGATGGTGTTGGGTGTAATATATTAGCATGGATAGAGGATTGGCAGAGAGTTGGGATAAGGGGGGCATTTTCGGGATGGCAACCTGTAACTAGTGGAGTGCCACAGGGATCAGTGCTGGGGCCTCAATTATTTAGAATATATATTAATGACTTAGATGAGGGAAATGAATGTAATATGGCCAAATTTGCGGATGACACAAAAATAGATGGGAAGTGGTGAGGATGACACAGGGAGTCTACAGAGGGATATAGACAGGCTGAATGGGTGGGCAAAAACTTGGCAGATGGAATATAATGTGGGAAAATATGAGGTTATGCACTTTGGCAGGGAGAATAGAGGAGCTGAGTATTATTTAAATGCAGAAAGCTGCAGCACAGAGGAAATTGGGGTCCTCGTACATGAATCACAAAAAGCTAGCATGCAAGTTCAACAGGTAATGGGGAAGGCAAATGGAATGTTGGCCTTTATTTCAAAGGGAATAGAGTACAAAAATAGGGAAGTCCTGCTAAAACTGTACAAGGCACTAGTTAGACCACACCTAGAATACTGTGTACAATTTTGGTCCTCTTATCTAAGGAAAGATATACTGGCATTGGAGGCAGTCCAAAGAGGATTCACTAGGTTGACCCCGGGTATGGAGGGATTTTCTTATGAGGAGAGGTTGATTAGGTTGAGCCTGTACTTATTGGAGTTAGAAGAATGAGAGGCGACCTTATTGAAACATATAAGATTCTTCAGGGGCTTGACAGGCTTCAGAGGCTGTTTCCCCTTATGGGAGAGTCTAGGACCAGAGGGCATATTCTCAGAGTAAGGGGACACCCATTTAAAACAGAGACGAGGAGGAATTTCTTCTCTCAGAGGGTAGTCAATCTGTGGAATTCTTTACCGCAGAGGGCTGTGGAGTGTGAGTCGTTAAGTATATTCAAGGCTGAGATAGACAGATTTTTAATCAGTAAGGCAATCAAGGGTTATGGGGAAAAGACAGGAAAGTGGAGTTGAGAATTATCAGATCAGCCATGATCTCATTGAATGGCGGAGCAGACTCAATGGGCCGAATGGCCTACTTCTACTCCTACGTCTTATGGAGTCGCGAATGGTGCTGATCATTGTGCAATCATCAGTGAACATCCCTACATCTGACCTTATGATGGAAGGAAGGTCATTGATGAAGTAGCTGAAGATGGTTGGGCCGAGGACACTACCCTGAGGAACTCCTGCACTGATGTCCTGGAACTGACATGATTGACCTCCAACAACCACACCCATCTTCCTTTGTGCTAGGTATAACTCCAACCAGCAGAGAGTTTTCCCCCTGATTTCGGTTGACTCCAGTTTTGCTAGGGCTCCTTGGTGCCTCACTGGGTCAAATGTTGCCTTCATGTCAAGGGCTGTCACTCTCACCTCACCTATTAATGCCTACTTAAGGGCCTCACCCTGTCGCTGCTGGCATTTACCCAGCGATGGGAGGGGGACTTGCCATATGGGAAGCCTGAAAAGCAAACCGCGGCGGCAGCTCTCGGCAGGCCGGTCTTCCTCCCCAGGGGTCCTTGATCCCAGCGAAGGCTCGCCGCTGCCCAGGTAAGGACCTGTTTAGCATTTAATGCAGTGGGCCCTCCTAAAAAGAGGTGACGCAGGCCTGTCGCCAGCTCTCTAGCTGACAGGCAAAACTCCCGCCACCTCCATTAAATAGCGGCTATGGACTCATGCCCTATATCCCGATTATAATCTCAGTATGATCAAGACATTAGCAATGATTATGAGTGCCTATGTTTGTTCAAAAACATTTTGATTTTATATGTACTATTGATGTTTTTCCAGTAGATCATCAAAATTGATAACGATGCAACAATGTAAGAGCGTATTAATAAATATGACTTAGAATTTCATTTTTCTTTTAGCTCCTAGAGGAAGAAGAGGATGGAAGAAATTTTATGCAGTACTCAAAGGGACTATTCTTTACTTACAAAAGGTAGTGAATGTTTGAAAAAATCTAATTGTCTTTATCAGGGATGAGAAATTTGTGCTGTTTGGTGGAATTCCGAATTTTGGATCACGGAATTCCGCCATTTTAATTTTTTTCAGCCCTTCACCTGGCCTGGAAGAGCCATCACTCAGCCCCTCTCTCTTGAATTGACCACCAATTCTGACCTGGCTTTGACTTGTTTCTGTGATTGGGAGATGCAGAGGCCAGTAGCTGCTGGTCCCTTGTACAGCCTGCAGAGGGCCTTTTTGTGCTGGGCCATCTTGCTGGTGCTGCCTCTGCTTGTGTGAGTTGCTGCTGCCAGACAGGACCGAGAATGGGACCAGGACCGAGAGTGGGATCGGGGCTATGGTGAGGGGAGACCTCGTCGAGAGCAGGAGTTGAGCCACAACCGGGAGTGGGGTCGGGGGCAGGTGAGACTGGGGTTGAGAGCGGGAATGGGTGTGGGAACAGAGTCAAGAGTGGGAGCAGAGCCAAGAGTGGGACCAGAGCCAAGCCCGGTGGGGATAGGAATACTGGGGTCAGAAGCGGGGCCGGGGGCAGTAGAGGGAGCGGTGCTGGCAGTGGGACTGGGACCAGACGTGGGTGGTGGGGAAACTACGGTCAAGAGTGGGGCCAGGAGCGGGAGCACGGTTGAGAACAGGGCCTGGAACGTGGCCAAGAACGGGGCTGGGAGTGGGGCCGAGACCAGGAGAGGTGCCAAGAGCCAGGGTGGGGGCTGAGGTCAGGGCCGAGAACAGGGCAGGAAGCAGGAGCGGAGTAGGGCCGAGAACAGGAGTGGGGCTAGGAGCAGGAGCGGGGCCTGGGGCGAGAGTGGAACAGGGCCGAGAGCGGGAGCGGGGCAGGGAGCAGGAGTGGCGCCCGGGGTGGGAGCCGAGCAGGGCCGAGAGCTGGAGTGGGGCTGGGAGCAGGGCAGGGTGCAGGAGCTGGACCCGGGGCAGGAGCCGAGCAGGGCCGAGAGCTGGAGTGAGGCTGGGAGCAGGGTAGGGTGCAGGAGCAGGGCCCGGGGCAGGAGCCGAGCAGGGCCGAGAGCTGAAGTGGGACCAGGAGCGGTACTGAGTCTGGGGTTTGGGGGAAGACAGGGGTCAAGAGCGGGAGCTCTCCCACATTTGGGCAAGGTGGAGAAACCCAGGTAGTAGGGAGGGTGGAAGAGGTGATGATGGAGAGGGAGGGCATGAGTGTGTGAGTGAAGGAAGGTGGGCTGGGAAGACAGGTGTGTATGGTGGAGAGAGCGAAGCTGATTAAAATGTGTGTGTGTGGGTTGGGGGGCTGAGGGGCTTCACTGAGCCTTTTGTCACCATGGAATATGGAAAGTTTGAATGAAACCTACATTAATACATAAAATAAGAACATTTTTACAAAGTACTTTAAAAGCACAGATTTTCATATTTATGTGATTTATTATTGAATGTTGATCTATAATACATGAATGCTAATAATAACATGCCAAATCTTACTATGCTGTTCTTTTTGTTGTTTTGTTTTTGCTGGCATCTGGGGTTACGTTAATTTTCAAGATTTTTTTTGTATACATAAGTATTCATTCATGGGATGTGGCCATCGCTGGCAAGGCACCCTTTGTTGCCCATCCCTAATGAGAAGATGGTTGAGAGTTAAAATGGGGTCATATTGAAAAATAGTTTACAAAGGACTGCCATAGTCCTTTGCATCACTTTGCATGCATATAACCCAGCAAGTTCTTTTCTGTTGTCAGTATGGACTTCAGCCTTTATTACATGTACTAACTGCATTGAATGCTGAAATGCTGAGGTCACTTTGGTGATTTGATACAAATGTATTGGTCCACAGTCTTGACAGTAATGTAAACAAAGGGAAAATTAATATTTCTACCCACTTGAAGTCTAATAATTCCACCTAGTTAAAGTGGCCTAGAAGCATTTGCATTTCACTACAGATCATAGAAAGTGCCATATTTACATGATTCCTTGTCACAAAAACATGTTAGACCTTTTTGTCTTTGGCCACTTTCACCCCTACTATGTATGCATAATGCATATTAGAACTACAGATAAGAAATAGAAACCTGTAAGCATCTGTTATCCAAACTAAAAGTTACTAGAAGCATGTAATATGATGTATCTGCCTATTGTAATGAGTTGTTTTGTTAAAGTAGCGATAAATGGGGTAGAATTGTCACCTCTTAACACTAGTAACATCAGCAATATCTGGGCAGAATCGACCGAACCAGCACAAAAGATCGGAGAATTTTAAACCGAAGTGAGTTATGCCGATAACCACATCCATTTGTGTTGCCCACATTCGTTTATGCTGGTTTAATATTCAATTTTGCCCAGATCAGGCCCTGCCCACAAAACTGGCCTCGCTGCTACGTCAAAATTATGATATTCTGCTGACTTAGTGATTTGAGACGGCTTCAAATTCAAATTGTGCCCGTTTTCCTGGGCATTCTGTCACTAGTAGGCACATTTTAAAAGTGTTTTTTCAAGTTAAACAATATTTTATTTACTTAGAAACTGACCAGTGTATGCTAATGAAACTATTAAATGGTTCAGTGTAGTTTTATAATGTCATTTTCAGTGATTTTAGATGAGGTTACTCACAGGTGAAGGACGGAACACTTATTAAAAATGTTTGTTTTTGCTGATGAACACATCTTCACCTATGAAACGGTACCATCATACATCAAGGTTTACTTTATAGTGGTCAGGAAAAAAACTCAATTACATTCTATAATACCGCCTGATTGTTCTGGCTCACGAGTGATTTATACTTGTGATTATGCAAATTAATTTAAGCAGGAACTTTAACTGTAACCCAGCCATCGCAATTTTCAAAGCATATTTGCCGGACTTGATTGTGTCCAAAATGAAAACTCTATCCTAATGCATATATGTAGTGTTCTTTACTCTTTTCTGCAATCCACCTGAAATGGGGCAGGATAGTGACAGGGAATGAGCCAAAATCCGGTGGTGAGACCTGCTGCCGCTTCACTGTTTCAATCTGTATTTCCCGCCTTCCATCCTGACATAGAACAATGCTGGACACTCCTTCACCACCCCCGCTTGCAAATGTTGTCATGCCCCGAATCCCAGATTCATTTATTCCCCCATCCACTCGAGTTAATGCTGCTTTCTGAGTCCATTCGAAAGTTAGTAAGATGCTCAGGATAATGGCTGTAGTGGCCATGAGGCCAGAAAATTCCTCCATATAGGCTCTTATAAAGTTAACTGTGTCGGTCTTGGTCTCTGCTGAGGCCTGCAAAACTGCAGCTTCTTCAATCTTTGGGCAATACTCTTCCTTTAAAGCCTCATATGGTGCTGCAGCAGCAGTCTCGCTAATGCACAGCTTTGATTTTTGTGGCCAAACAGTGGAATTTTTTTTCTTTACATTGGGAAACCCCATCAGTATTTCGCCAAAAAAATGCACATGGTTCAGAGGGAGTCAAAGTGGTAGGGAAAGGTCCTGCCTTGCTGCTATTCCTCTTTCCCCCCTCAAAGAGATGAACCTTGTCTGCAATTTCTGGCCTGCCAACAGCAAATTACATTTAAATTAAGCATGCTGATGTCAAATTATTAATCCTTACAGTAAAAACATATATGATGAACAGAGAAAGGAGATTGACAATCAAAAAAACTGAAAATCGAATGAAAACCCCAAATAAATTTATGCTGTACATAATATCAAGCATTGATTCCAATCCTATGTACTGTAGGTGTTATTTTATTTTTAATTGACTTTAATGAGAAAACAAAATGTACAAAATTAACCCTGTCTCTAGGTATATTTTGTGAATATTAGCAGCAAACTAGTTAACATCTTTCATGTATACTGAAATGCATTTCACAAGTAGGAAGATAAAAACATAGGAACAGGATTAGGCCACAAACCCAAGCCTGTTCCATCATTTAGTTATATCATGACTGGTCTGTAACTTAACCTGACTTAGTTCAATACCCTTACCTAACAAAAGTCTTATCAGTCTCATTGTTATTTTTTTCTTATTTGTTCATGGGTTATGGGCGCCACTGGCTAGGCCAGCATTTATTGCCCATCCCTAATTGCCCTCGTTCAGAGGGCATTTAAGAGTCAACCACATTGCTGGTGGGTCTGGAGTCACACATAGGCTAGACCAGGTAAGGACAGCAGATCTTCTTACCTAAAGTACTTTAGTGAACCAGCTGGGTTTTTACAACAATCAGCAATGGTTTCATGATCATCATCAGACTATTAATTGCAGATTTTTATTGAATTCAAATGTCACCAGCTGTAGTGGTAGGATTCAAACCTGGGTCCCTGGAGCATTACCCTGGGCCTCTGGAACATTAGTCCAGTGACAATACCACTACGACACAACCTCCCCTATTGACCTATCTTCAGTAGCTCTCTGAAGGAGAGTGTTTCAGATTTCCACTATCCTTAGTGTGAAGAAGTGCATCCTGGGCCTGGATTTTGTCGGATCTACAGGAGTCTCGCCCACCTGTTGGAGAACTAGCTCCCGTCAGTTCCATTTGGGAGGCCCGATGGATTCAAGTGTCCTTCAGGCATTTAAGTACATGGGCACCATCCAGCCTCCCCTCCAGTTGAGGTCCCTGGTGGCAGAAGTCCCACCTGCTGAGAGCCACCAGCCAATCAGAGGCAAGCCTCTGGCAGCTCCTTATGCCGCCATTGTCAGTGGGAGCTGGTGGCATTGTACCTGCCAGGGGCCCAGGATCTTCATGGGACCCTAGATCAAAGGTGAGTGAAAGTGAGATGGAGATCGCAGGGTGGGGGGTCAGTGGGGAGAGGTTCAGAGGCAAGGGCAGGTGTGTGGCTTTCAGCAGCCGCTCCCCTGCACAATGGCAGCTCCCTTGTTCAGACACAGAGTGCCTGAAATCTGTGCTGCACCTCCTCCAAGGTCAGTATTTACTTCCTGAGGTATGATGCCCATAATTGAACACGGATCTCTAAATGGGATCTAACCAGAGCTTTATATACCTGTAACTTTACTTACACCCCTTTTTTTCCCAGCTCTCTTGAGATAAAGGTCACCATTCCATTAGCTTTTTAAATTAATTTTTTTGTGTCTGTCCACTAGCTTTTTCACCTGAAACTAAAATCAACTAGACTTCATTCAGACGTCATAAGCATCATGTTTCTTCCGGGTTAAAATTCAATGCGGAAAATAGCTGCAGGTGCTATCCTCATAATTTAACTCTTTTAACCCCGCAATCATTCTGGTAAACCTGTGCTGCACCTGCAACATGTTATGCTTAATTTGCCTGACTATCATCAGCTCAAATTATTACTGATAACCAGTTGAGTTTATGCTTTTCAGAATATTTATTGGAAAATTAATGATACATGAGATAAATATTACTGCAAATTAGAAATTTTAGTTGGTGTAATACGCTTTATTCACTGGAAGTAATTTACGTGACTTCAGCAGAAGCATTAAATCTTGGAACACTACTATTAGCCTCATCACTTCCTGGGTTAAGGAATGGGGGAAGAAACAGATTTCTGGTGGGAAGATGGAAATACAATTAGACTGAAATAAGATTCCTCCACGTTATATAGGTGGCTGACAAACGTTCTCTTGATTCAAACCCAATGAATAGCCGGTTGGATAAAGTATTGAAGGACTGTTGGGGCGCATGAGATGAAATAGGGGAATGGCGAGAAAATTTTTAAAAAGAGTGCTTTTATTTTAAACCATATAATAGAATGGAATTGTTTTCATCCTATAATTGCTCGTTTTCTTCTCATCAATTATAATGAACCTTCAAAATATAAAACGTAATTATTCTATTTATCTGTATCTCCTGCAGGATGAATATAAACTAGACAGAGATTTGTCTGAAGTGGATCTGAAAAACGCTATTCGCATACACCATGCATTAGCAACAAAGGCTATTGATTACAGTAAACGGCCCAATGTTCTTAAATTGAAGACAGCAGACTGGAGAGTCTTTCTGTTCCAAGCACCGTAAGAATATTGTACATATCTATTTTAAGCATATATGCTGTATCTTGCACCAAATTTAATTTGGAAATTGATTTTTGTGGCGTTAGTTGTCAGCTAGTGTAACTCGCTAAGTTATTTGTTCATTATCAGCTGGTTGGCTCAGCAAATTTCCTAACACATTTTTCAGAGGCACCAGCTAGGATGATACTACTGAAAAAAGATCCATTGAAACCCACTGAATTGCTGTAAGTTTGTGCTGCAGCATACTGTTTGATAGAGCACCAAACTTTCATAACATGTTTACATTAAATTTGTTTCATAGTTTGGGATTTAAATTCAAGTGTTGATCGAAATCAGCAAGATAAAGTGATACTTAATGTCATTGTATCACAAATCAATCATTGACCGCATCTCTCTTTATAAGCCTGGATGTGGATCTAGATGTCAGTTCCGTTTTAAAATGATTAAATTGGCAAAGCTGGAATCTGAATCAATAAGCGCTATTTCAAAAACTAATAGCTCATGTATATTATTGTCGTAACGCTCATGAAATTTCTATTGAAAACTTGTTGTAAGGATAATATTGTAAACCGTATTGCAAGAATTACACCGGTGAAGAAGTACGCACAATTTAAAGCTCTTAGATATCAAAGACCTCCATTAGTATCCTTCCAGTCTTCAATGTTCTATTGTTTATAAATGGACATAGTGGGATTTGCATTCTAACATGTAGGCCGATTGCAAAACAAGTTTTGCAACTCTGTCAGTTTTACACTTACTTGCAGTGTAGCATCTAAATCGGGGGTGTTTGGTTGGTAGCATTCTTGCATCTCGGCTAGCTTACGGTTCAAATGTGACTATCAGCTTGAACGCATAATTCAAGCTTCAGTACAGCTATCCCTCATTTAGCATTCCTAATGTGTTTGTAAAAATAGCGTGCTAAACAAAAACATGCAAAATGAATATCACTATCCCATAAGAAAACAGGTAATGAGGTTGGATTATGTTCCTGACTTGTAATTTTTACATTAAAAACTTATTGGCTACCTTGAACCTAACTGGACCAAAAATCTCCCTCTTAATATCATACTGTTTCAACTTACCTCCTGCTCATAACTTTGCACCTCAGACTCACCACCTTTCCCACTCGCCTTCTCTCCTGCTCACCATCCCTCCTGCTTGTCGCCTCTCCCGCTCACCGCCTCTCCCGCTCGTCGCCTCTCCCGCTCGCCACCTCTCCTGGCTCACCACCTCTCCCGCTCACCACCTCTCCCGCTCACCGCCTCTCCTGCCTCACCACCTCTCCCGCTCACCGCCTCTCCTGCCTCACCGCCTCTCCTGCCTCACCACCTCTCCCGCTCACCACCTCTCCCGCTCACCGCCTCTCCTGGTTCACCGCCTCTCCTGGCTCACTGCCTCTCCCGCTCACCGCCTCTCCTGCCTCACCGCCTCTCCCGCTCACCGCCTCTCCTGCCTCACCGCCTCTCCCGCTCACCGCCTCTCCTGCCTCACCATCTCTCCCGCTCACCGCCTCTCCCGCTCACCGCCTCTCCCGCTCACCGCCTCTCCCGCTTCACCGCCTCTCCTGCCTCACCGCCTCTCCCGCTCACCGCCTCTCCTGCCTCACCGCCTCTCCTGCCTCACCGCCTCTCCCGCTCACCGCCTCTCCCGCTCACCGCCTCTCCTGCCTCACCGCCTCTCCCGCTCACCGCCTCTCCTGGCTCACCGCCTCTCCCGCTCACCGCCTCTCCTGCCTCACCGCCTCTCCCGTTCACCGCCTCTCCCGTTCACCGCCTCTCCCGCTCACCGCCTCTCCTGCCTCACCGCCTCTCCCGCTCACCGCCTCTTCTGGCTCACCGCCTCTCCTGCCTCACCGCCTCTCCCGCTCACTGCCTCACCGCCTCTCCCGCTCACCGCCTCTCCCGCTCACCGCCTCTCCCGCTCACCGCCTCTCCTGCCTCACCGCCTCTCCCGCTCACCGCCTCTCCCGCTCACTGCCTCACCGCCTCTCCCGCTCACCGCCTCTCCCGCTCACCGCCTCTCCTGGCTCACCGCTTCTCCTGCTCACCTCCTCTCCTGGCTCACCGCCTCTCCCGCTCACCGCCTCTCCCGCTCACCGCCTCTCCTGGCTCACCGCCTCTCCCACTCACCGCCTCTCCTGCCTCACCACCTCTCCCGCTCACCGCCTCTCCTGCCTCACCGCCTCCCCCGCTCACCGCCTCTCCCGCTCACCGCCTCTCCCGCTCACCGCCTCTCCTGCCTCACCGCCTCTCCCGCTCACCGCCTCTCCCGCTCACCGCCTCTCCTGGCTCACCGCCTCTCCCACTCACCGCCTCTCCTGGCTCACCGCCTCTCCCGCTCACCGCCTCTCCCGCTCACCGCCTCTCCTGGCTCACCGCCTCTCCCGCTCGCCACCTCTCCTGACTCGCCGCCTCTCCTGGCTCACCGCCTCTCCTGATCGCCACCTTTTCCGCTCGCCGCCTCTCCCACTCGCTGCCTCTCCTGCCTCACCGCCTCTCCTGGCTCACCGCCTCTCCTGATCGCCACCACTTCTGCTCGCAGCCTTTCCTGGCTCGCCACCCCTCCCATTTGCCATCTCTCCAGCTCGCCACCTCTCCCACTCGGCATCTCTCCTACTTGTCACCTCTCCCGTTTGCCGCCTCTCCAGCTCACCACCTGACTCGCAGCCTCTCCTGCTTATTGCCTCTCCCACTCACTGCCTCCACTGCTCGCCGCCTCTTCCGCTCACCACCTCTTTCAATCGTCACCTCTCCTGACTCGCCGCCTGTCCCACTCGCCGCCTCTTCTGCTCACCGCCTGTCCCGCTCGCCACCTCTCCCGCTCGCCACCTCTCCCGCTCGCTGCCTGTCCCACGCGCCTCCTCTCTGGTTCACCTCCTCTCCTGCTCGCCGCCTCTCCCGCTCGCCGCCTGTCCCACGCGCCTCCTCTCCTACTCACCACCTCTCCCGTTCACCACCTCTCCCGCTCGCCGCCTGTCCGACGCACCTCCTCTCCCGTTCACCACCTCTCCTGCTCACCGCCTGTCCCACGCGCCTCCTCTCCCGTTCACCCCCTCTCCTGCTCGCCGCTTCTCCCATTCACCTCCTCTCCCACTTGCACGCTCCCCCACGCGTCCCCTCTCCTGCTCGCCACCTCTCCCACTCGCCATCTGTCTCGCTCACCATCTCTCCTGCCTGCTGCCTCTCCTGACTTGCTACCTCTCTCACTTGTTGCATCTCCTGCTCGCTGCTTCCCTTCCCGACCCTCCAGCTCACCACCTCTCCTGCTTGCCAACCTTCCTGCTCACCTCTTTCCTCTGGCTCTCCCTCTCGCTCGCTGCTTCCTCCTCCCAAACCCTCACTGTGAGCAAGGGCTCGGGAGAGGGGCAAGGGAGCAAGTAGAGCTGCAAGTGGGAAGGACAGAGCGTGAGGATTGGGGAAGCGGTGAGTGAAAGGGATGGCAAGCTGGAGGGTCAGGGAGGGCAGTAACGAGAGAGGGAGATGGCAAGTTGGGAGGGTCAGGGAGGGAGGTGACAGTGAAAGGGAGGTAAGCGGCAAGCGGGAGATGCAACGAGCCGGAGGGAAGCAGCAATTGGGAGGGTCAGGAAAGGAAGTGACAAGCAGGAGAGGCAGCAGCAAGCTGGAGGATCAGGGAGGGAGACAGCAAGAAGGAAGGTCAGGGAGGGAGGTGGCAAGCAGGAGACGTGGCGAACAGTAGAGGGGGCAAGTGGCAGTTTGTTTTTAAAAAGACTGAGCATGCTAAAACAAAAATGGCAGCAGTGCTATTGGGAACGGTCCCTGAAATGCCAGCTAGCTTACAGTTACATGTATATTAAAATTAGTCCTCAATGATTTAATTTTGTTTTTCACATTTCCCAGTTTTTAAGCCAGTATTGTGATCAGTTAGCCAGCTGCTTATATAAAATGAGATTGCTAGGGGCGTAGTCCTTGTGGAAGTGCATTTAAGGAACCATATAATATGTAGCAGCTACTTGTGACTATTTCTGAATTTCTTTTTTCTTAATTCCTATATATTTGGTCGATACGTTTTGTGCCAAGCGATCTGGCGTGATCATTTTTGTTGGTACATCCATCATTCAACAATGTGAGCTAATTAATGGCTGTATCCCTTTTAATTGAGTGAGTTCATCTAAGAACAAATTTCCAAGCTAAATTAGGCACTACACCACATATCATTGGGAAGGATCTTATGCTCAGCGAGCGGAGGCAGGGCCCATTCGCCAACGTGTAATATGACGCGGGATGACATCCTGACATCACCCCGTGTCATTTCAATTTTCAGGTCGGCAGGGGCGCAGCCGACTCAGCTGCACGCCCGCTGACCTGTCAACGGCCTACTGAAGCCATTGAAAAACTAATTAAGGTAATTAATGGACCTGCCCGTCCAACCACAAGGTTGGCAGGCAAGCTGGGAGCCCTAGCAGACTTCAGAAAAAGTATGAAACCTCATCAACGGGCGGGATGAGGTTTCATGAGGGTAGTTAAATTTTTATTAAACCTTTCAATAAAAGTTGTGGACATGTCCCAACTCATGTCACATGAGGGGACCTGTCAGGGAAATTTTTTTTATCATTCCTATTAAAAATTTTAATTCCGAGCCGATCTCACTGAGGCATCACTTCGCCTCAGGGAGATCTGTGAGCTCTTTCATGCGCATGTGTGAAAGGGCGCACTCCCGGCTGAGGGAATACCCCCCACCCCAGCCCGCACAGGGAGCGCATAGCGCTTCCTGGCGGATGTCACGCTGGGCGGGCCTTAATTGGCCCACCCACGTAAAATGGTGGCCCGCCCGCTCCCGCACCTCCCCCCCGACAGGGGGAAAGTTTCTCCCGTTAAATATAATCTTAAATATCTATCTTTGCCTTTATTTCTCTAATTGGAGGCAAATATAATGGATGAAAAAATTTTAGGTAGATGCTGGGGTAGGCCTTCCAATCGAGCTTCCAATTGAGCATTAGTTGGGTGGGTGAGATGCTTACATTTACTTGACAGTTAATCAAGGGATTCAGCCTCATTCTGATAGTGGGAAAGCTCCAGCTAGTATTGGGCCTGGAGATGCAAGTGCATCGGTGAAAAATAGAAATGGGATGAAGGGCACATTTAAAGAGATATGGCTCATATGGAGATGAAATGATTGGTAGCCTCTAATATTTTTATGTGTATTTCAGCCTTTGCGCAATAAATGTAGCACCAAGAAACTGAAGGCATTACTAACTGTTAACCTCCATGGAAGGCTTCAAGGACTTGACACAACACTCTGTATTTTACTTGTAGTTACTTTATTTAACTACATCTATGATACTACAAATATAGAATTGATTTTCAATGAGTTTCAATGAATTCTGTCTCTGTAATTAGTGCAACACATTTCCTAAAACGTTTATTTTCATGTTTCAATCAATAAGATCTAAATCATGTAAGCACAACAATAAAAATGGATTTTTCAGGATTACAATAGCGCAGCATTTCTTAGGTTACCATTACATGATGAAGTATATTTGAATAACAGTCATAATTCCACAAACACGTTGATATTCAACCAATACCTCTATAGTTAAATTATAGCACAATTGATGTATAGATGCAGTCCAGAACCAGCCTAGTCCATCATTGCTGATGGCAGCAATCTGTCCCCGAATCAGTTTGTTAAAAATTAGTTTTTTGGGCAGCTAAAACTGAGTTCTAAGTATATTGACAATTTGGTGTGTTCTTTGACATGGTCCAACCTGTCACTGTTTGTACTCTTTATTTGTATGTTGCTACCTCTGTTTCTATCTTCCTTCTTAACAAATTTTCTGCACCTGAATCTTCCACCTATACTTTTCATGTTACTTTTCCAAAACCTTACAGTTCCCATTTCCTTTTAACCTTCTAGCATTGAATGATAAATGTTTAAACTTAAATATGCTTAGCTACTGCAATGAAACATTACTTCAGGAAGCCTAATCAATGTTGATCAAAAATCATTAGCTTTTCAAATGTTCAATTTAAATCACTTAAGCACATGAGAATATGTTGATGTCCAGTGAACTTTTTATACAAATGAGAAAAATACATATCCGGTTGATTACTTCTGGTTAAGAATCACTATCCCTCAGGTTTTACAGTTGTATTTTCATCTTGCCTCCTTTCTTGGATTATTTTCATGGTAGCATGCTTTGCTGTAGATAGTGTGTTGCATAGTGCTGCACTTCTCAATAGAGAAATAGCACATAGGACACCGTTTTAAAAAACAAAAATACAAATAGCTGAGTCCAGTCTGAACATTTGCAGTGTGAAGATGTTCCAATAGCATATTGGTTTGATTCTAGCAATGCAACTGAAAAGGCTCTGGGTATGAATGGTTTTCAAATGATTTCAAAATAAACTGGATTTAAAATCTTAAAACCTTTTTGATGCAACATTTGCAAAGTACTTATTTCTTTTCATTTCAGATTTTGGTATTTGAGAAAGAGAGAGAGAGGGTGATGATTAACAGCTACACTATATTTTCTTTAAACAAAAAATGTGAAAACAATTATTGTTTACATCTATAGTGTATGAAATTTGCTTTGTACCTATGCACTCATTATTTGGACATTACCATTCTATCATGCCTCCACGTGGCATCATGGAATTTTCATTTTAAGGCTACCAGTTACACAGTCATGTTTACAATGGCATATTACTATCTTTAAATACTTGTGATAATGTTTTGTTCTAGCATCACCTGAAATGGTTACTATATTATACAGACCTGAAAAGCTTATTGCATTTCCCGTCTTTGCTCTATAACAACTTAATATTATAAATATTAAATATTATTAAAGCTGCTTTCAACGTAATATTTACACTCCTTTTTCGACATTTGACAGAAGTGAAGAGGAAATGCACTCTTGGATATTGAGAATAAACCTGGTAACTGCCATTTTTTCAGCACCCTCCTTTCCAGCTGCTATCGGCTCACTGAAAAAATTCAGCCGGCCTCTTCTCCCTTCGTCTACCACCAAACTCTCCCAGGTGAAATGTATAAAATTATGTAGTATGAAAATTATTAACTGTGAAGTTTATATGCTACCTGTTTTCACAATGATCTTTGCCATGGAATTGAGTTGGACCACTGATTGATCTGTGGAGATTTTATGGCATAGTAGGTAGCATCCCTGCCTCTGAACCAGAAGCTCCAGGTTTGAGTCCTGCCGCAGGATTTGATGGCCAAGGACAGTGCATTCATAAATTGAAGATTGAGTATCATACTGCAAATTCTTCCAACACACATCAATGGAAGGTCCTAAGAGCAGGAGAGATTCCTGGTCTGCCATATAATGCAATGAAAGCTGGAGCCTCTACCATCACTATCCATAGCTCCAGACTACAACATGCATGTAAAAGTGCATGTTGCCATAGCAACTTAGGCTCCTGAATGAACTGTAACATACCACAACCCACTGATTGATCTAATCACATTACTAAAAATGAACTCAAATGTGTGAGGCTGTGAACATTCGTATGAACATCTGGCTTGCTTTTATTCCACTGAAATGTTGCCCAGTCCTGAAAAAACACAATAAGATATCGCCTCATTTATCATTATAATGTTGCACATGCATAACTCCGAATGGCAAGTAAAGCCTCAGTCAGAAAGCAGTTATTTTGAGTTTTAGTGTCTTATTTCAGGCTGCTATTTTTTGAACCAGCAACAATTCTTGCAATTTGATGTGCCTCCAATCTGAGTAAAGTTGAATATTACACAAACTAGAGTTGATTCCCTGGAATTTAGAAGGTTAAATGATGTTTTCATCAAACTTTTCAAAATATTAAGGGGACCTGATAGGGTAGATAAAGATTTTCATTGGTTGAGCAGACTAGGACTGAATTTTGAGGTCATCGGGCGGGTCCGGCAGGTGGGCCCAGGAGCAGCCGGGTAAAGGTCGGCCACCCGTGATCCGCTCCTGACCGCGAATTCATGCTGGTTGGCTGGCCAATTAATGACCAGCCAGTGTGAAAGGCGCTCTGAAACACTCAGCACTGCTGGGATTGGGGCGGGAGGAGGGCGAGCGCCGAAGTCAGTGCATGTGAGCAGGAGCGCACGCTGAAAGCTCTGTGAGGGCACAGAGCAGCCTCAGGGAGCTGAAGAATTGCAGAATCAAAAATAAATATTTAAAATATGATATAAACATGTCCCCACATGTGACTCAGTCACATGAAGAGGAACATGTTGATGTTGAAAATTTTTTTCTGTTTTTTTATTTACCATTGGAAACGTCATCCCGCTGGTGGGTGAGGTTTTGTAAAAAATGCAAAGGGCGCCTGGCCTATTTGCCCGCCCGCCAACTAAACGGTTGAACGGGCAGCGAAAAATAGAAGTTAATTAATTACTTAAGGGCCTTAATAGGCCTCTTAATTGTTATTGTCATGCTCCCGACTCTTGCGCGTGCCCGCTGATTGAAAGATCGCGAGAGTTACATCCACCTGACAAATGTACAATTCAGCACTAGGACTAGGGGATATAGCCCAAAAATTAGAATTATGCCTTTCAGAAATGTAGTTAGAAAATTTTTCTTCATGCAAAGAGTGACAATAGTTTGGATGTCCTAATGAAAGGTCATCGACCTGGAATGCTAACTCTGCTTCTCTCCACAGATGCTGCCTGGCCTAGCTGCTGCATTTTTCCAGCATTTTTGTTCTTATTTCAGATTTCCAGCATCCACAGTATTTTGCTTCTGTGGTAGTTTGAAAATCTTTTGCGCTAATAGCAGTTGATGTTAGGTTAGTTGCTAGTTTTAAACCTGCGATGGATAGAGTTCTGCTAGCTAAAAGTATTAAGCGATATGGGGCAAAGGTGAGGTCACAGATCAGCCACTGAATGATGGCATAGGCTTAAGAGCATAAATGGCCTCCTTCTGTTCCTATGTTCCTATATGGAACCAAGCTGAGTCAGAGTATCTGAACCAAAGCTAGTTTTCTTATCCTTAATCTGGGTATTGTCATATAAGGATAAATGTCCTGGTTTGCCATCTCTGGTGACAGTGGAATTGAGTGTATGCTGGGCGAGGGGCAATAATTAGAAATTCTGTGAGATCAAACCTGTTGATCTTAAAGTGGGATTTGGAAACTTCTATAAAAGACAGATGAGAACTTGAAATATATTTAGAAAGTGTGCATATTATGAGATGCACAATTTCCTGTGATTTTTGCAGTACACTTCACTGTATAGAATGGACAATGAGGCAGGCATGTTCTAGGATGACAGGAAATCAGCAAATAAAGGATAAATGGCTGTTGGTTGACAAGATCATCAGAAGTGACAATTTTCTTCAGCTTGGTCTAAGGCGTTTTAATTCTTAATTTTTGAGTTTTGCTTTTGGAGAGATTAGATAGAGTTTTGGTCACCAGGTTTTAGTTGTCTGCAATTCTAATTTTTAAAATGGGCATTATAATTGGGATACTTCTCTTTGTGTGTTATTTGGAGAATGAGAGAGAGAAATAAATCAAGGATAGAAGGCAGATCAAAATGCATTAGAAGCAGCCTGTCCGCACCCACCTTTGCACACAGAGCAATAGACTGAGAAAGAAGAGTGCACAGATGCTTACTAGGAGACCTTTTTTTAATTAATTCATGGGATGTCAGCATCGCTGGTGAGGCTGGCATTTATTGCCCATCCCCAATTGCCCTTGAGAAAGTGGTGGTGAGCTGCCTTCTTGAACTCGTGCAGTCCATATCATGTAGGTACACCCACAGTGTTGTTAGGGAAGGTGTTCCAGGATTTTGACCCAGCAACAGTGAAGGAATGGTGGTATATTTACAAGTCAGGTGAGTGGCTTGGAGGGGAACTTCCAGGCAGCGGTGTTTCCATGTATCTGCTGCCCTTGTCTTTAGATGGCAGCGGGCATGGGTTTTGAAGGTGCTATCTAAGGAGGCTTGGTGAGTTCCCACAGTGCATCTTGTAGATGGTATACACTGCTGCTACTGTGTTGGTAGTGGAGGGCATGAATATTTGTGGATGGGGTGCCAGTCAAGCGGACTGCCTTGTCCTGGGTGGCTTTGAGCTTCTTAAGTGTTGTTGGAGCTGCACTCATCCAGGCAAGTGGAGAATATTCCATCACACTCCCGACTTGTGGCCTTGTAGATGGTGGACAGGCTTTGGGAAGTCAGGAAATTAGTTACACGCTGCAGGATTCCTAGCCTCTGACCTGCTCTTGTAGCCACAGTATTTATTTGGCAAGTCCAGTTCAGTTTCTGGTCAGTGGTAACCCTCAGGATGTTGATAGTGGGGAATTCAGTGATGGTAATGCCATTGTTTGTCAAGGAGCGAGTCTTGTTGGAGATGGTCATTGCCTGGCACTTGTGTGGTGTAGTTGTTACTTGCCATTTATCAGCTCAAGCCTGGATATTGTCCAAGCCTTGCTGCATTTGGACATGGACTGCTTCAGTATCTGAGGAGTCATGAATGGTGCTGAACATTGTGCAACAATCAGCGAACATCCCCACTTCTGGCCTTATGATGGAAGGAGGTCATTGATGAAGCAGATGAAGATGATTGGGCTGAGGACACTACACTGAGGAACTCCTGCAATGATGCCTTGAGATAATTGGCCTCCAACAACCACAACCATATTCTGCTAGGTATGACTCCAACCAGCAGAGAGACTTCCTCCTGATTCCCATCAACTCCAGTTTTGCTAGGGCTCCTTGATGTCACACTGGGTCAAATGCTGCCTTGATGTCACTCTCACCTCACCTCTGCAGTTTAGCTCTTTTGTCCATGTTTGAACCAAGACTGTAATGAATGAAGTCAGGTGCTGAGTGATCCTGGTGGAACCCAAACTGAGCATTAGTGAGCAGGTTACTTCTAAGCAAGTGCCACTTGATAGCACTGTTGATGACCCCTTCCATCACTTTACTAATGATTGAGAGTAGACAGAGCGATAATTGACTAGGTTGGATTTGTCCTGCTTTTTGTGTACAGTACATAACTGGGCAATTTTCCACATTGCTGGGTAGTTGCCAATGTTGTAGCTATACTGGAACAACTTGGCCAGGGGCACAGCAAGTTCTGGAGCACAAGTCTACAGTACTAATGTCAGAATATTGTCAGGGTCCATAGCCTTTGCAGTATCCAGTGCCTTCAGCTGTCTCTTGATATCACGTGCAGTGAATGAAATTGGCTGAAGATTGGCATCTGTGATGCTGGGGACCTCCAGAGGAGGCCGAGATGGATTATCCACTCTGCACTTCTGGCTGAAGATTTTTGCAAATGCTTCATAAGACCATAAGACATAGGAGCAGAAATTAGGCCATTCGGCCCATCGAGTCTGCTCCGCCATTCAATCATGGCTGATAAGTTTCTCAATCCCATTCTCCTGCCTTCTCCCCGTAACCTTTGATCCCCTTACCAATCAAGAACCTATCTATCTCGGTCTTAAATACACTCAATGACCTGGCCTCCACAGCCTTCTGTGGCAATGAATTCCATAGATTCACCACCCTCTGGCTAAAGAAGTTTCTCCTCATCTCTGTTCTAAAAGGTCTTCCTTTACTCTGAGGCTGTGCCCTCGGGTCCTAGTCTCTCCTACTAATGGAAACATCTTCCCCACATCCACTCTGTCCAGGCCTTTCAGTATTCTGTAAGTTTCAATCAGATCCCCTCTCATCCTTCGAATCTCCATCGTGTATAGACCCAGTCCTCAAACGTTCCTCAAATGTTAAGCCTTTCATTCCTGGGATCATTCTCGTGAACCTCCTCTGGACCCTCTCCAGGGCCAGAACATCCTTCCTGAGATACGGGGCCCAAAATTGCTCGCAATATTCTAAATGTGGTCTGACCAGAGCCTTATAAAGCCTCAGCAGCACATCCCTGCTTTTATATTCTAGTCCTCTCGAAATAAATGCCAACGTTTGCATTTGCCTTCCTAACTACTGACTCAACTTGCAAGTTAACCTTAAGAGAATCCTGGACTAGGACTCCCAAGTCCCTTTGCACTCCAGATTTCTGAATTCTCTCCCCATTTAGAAAATAGACTATGCCTCTATTCTTCCTACCAAAGTGCATGACCTCACACTTGCCCACGTTGTATTCCATCTGCCACTTCTTTGCCCATTCTCCTAACCTGTCCAAATCCTTCTGCAGCCTCCCTGCCTCCTCAATACTACCTGTCCCTCCACCTATCTTTGTATCATCTGCTAACTTAGCCAGGATGCCCTCAGTTCCTTCATCTAGATCATTAATGTATAAAGTGAAAAGTTGTGGTCCCAACACTGACCCCTGCGGAACTCCACCAGTCACCAGCCGCCATCCTGAGAAGGACCCCCTTATCCCCACTCTCTGCCTCCTGCCAGACAGCCAATCTTCTATCCATGCTAGTACCTTGCCTCTAACACCATGGGCTCTTATCTTACTGAGCAGCCTCCTGTGTGGCACCTTGTCAAAGGCCTTCTGGAAGTCCAAGTAAATAACATCCATTGGCTCTCCTTTGTCTAACCTACTCATTACCTCCTCAAAGAATTCTAACAGATTTGTCAGGCATGACCTCCCCTTGATGAAACCATGCTGACTTTGCCCTATTTTAACACGCACTTCCAAGTATTCTGAAATCTCATCCTTAATAATGGACTCTAAAATCTTACCAACGACCGAGGTCAGGCATATCGGCCTGTAATTTCCTGTCTTTTGCCTCACTCCCTTCTTAAACAGGGGGGTTACATTAGCGATTTTCCAGTTCTCTGGGACCCTCCCTGACTCGAGTGATTCCTGAAAGATCACCACTAACACCTCCACTATTTCTTCATCTATCTCCTTCAGAACTCTGGGGTGTAATCCATCTGGTCCAGGTGACTTATCCACCTTCAGACCTTTCAGTTTTCCTAGCACCTTCTCCTTGGTAATGGCCACCATACTCACCTCTGCCCCCCGACTCTCTTGAACTTTGAGGATGTTACTCGTGTCTTCCACCGTGAAGACTGACACAAAGTACCTATTCAGTTCTTCCACTATTTCTTTGTTTTTCACTACTACTTCTCCAGCGTTATTTTCCAGCGGCCCAATGTCCACTTTTGCCTCTCTCTTACCCTTTATATATCTAAAAAACCTCTTGCAATCTTCTTTTATATTACTGGCTAGTCTACCCTCATATTTAATCTTCTCCCTCCTTATTTCTTTTTTAGTTGTCCTCTGTTGGTCTTTGTAGGCTTCCCAATCCCCTGGTTTCCCACTGCTCTTCACCTTATCTTTTGCACTGATGACCTGGGCTCCCCCATCATAGAGGATGGGGATATTTGTAGAGCCTCCTCCTCCGGTGAGTTGTTTAATTGTCCACCACCAATCATGACTGGATGTGGCAGGACTGCAGACCTGGACTACCCTTGCTCCTAATATCTCTGAGGCTGTCATAAACAACAGGCTTCAGATAAAACAAACCTAGGCAGCCTCTAGGATAATTAATAAATGGAATATAAACATAAGTAACAATGATTCAAATATTTGGACAGATCCAGAGGTCTTATAATACAGCTCCTTCAAAGATCCAAGATCTCATTACTCTGTCGCATACTGCACAACTTTGCCATCAAAATCTGCATAAGCATATAATAACACTCATCTACAGGCAACAACAGAACAAGACAGGGAGCCAGTGCCTTCTCTGCTCAATGAACACACAGCTCTCTCCTGTACAATGCAGCTACCAAATACATTCTTCTGTTTTGGGTCTTTTCTAACTCTTTTACCTTAGAGTATTTTGTCTCCTGTCTCTTCAGCCAATTGTATGTGGTAGTTCCCAACTTCCCATAGCTTCAAAAGTGTCTATTCTTGCCTTGCAATCTAGGTAATCATTTGATAATGTAACAAGGAAATTAAGAGCAAACTGTGTCTGATAATTGCTTTTAACTACTGGATTCATCCTATGCCTCATAAGATCACTCTCCTGTCCATAAATGTGATTGAACATTACACTCCACTTTTCTTCAAGCTGAATATGTCAAGTGAATCTATTTGACAAAAGATTAACAAATAGATAAGTAACAGTCATTTAATTTAGCTTTATATTTACAATAGCCAAATGTCCACATAATTCATAAAGTGGACAAAATAATAAATATAACGTGAATCTAAGAACTTAGCGAGACCTTTGCAAAAATCTGTTAAATAGTTTTATTTTCTTAGTATAAAATATATTATCACTGTGGGTAGGTAATAAATCTGAACTGTTTTATGAAAATTCAAATTGTTTCTGTTTTATCAGGAATTTAAAATTGATCGATTGCTTTCCTGAGATTTTAACCATTTTTTAATATTCTACGAAAGAGTGACTTCTTGTAGTTAGGCTATCTATTGTTGAAATTTAAAATAGAACTGTCAGACATATACAAACTGAACAAATCATGCAATATTGTTTAAGTTTCAATTATTCCACTCTCCATCCTGAAACCTGTGCATTGGGTTAGATTTATACAAGATTCTGCAACGGCTGGCTGCTAAACTCTTTGTATAATCAGTGCATTTAATGAGAAGGCCATCAAACAAAACTAACCCAAAATAACTTAATATCTGTTCTGTGTTTAGCCAATATTGGCCTCTGTACTAAGTAAGCAACTATGGATCCCATTTCTTTCATCTGCTACTATGGATTTTATTTTTAAAAAGTTTAACCAGATTTAACACCTCTAAATTATTTGTTGCCTAATATTTCATACCGAATCGGGGAAAATTTAAATAAGGCCTGAAAATGGACATGGAGATTGTGATATGCAATTAACCCATTCATTTCAATGCAGGCAGCATTTAAACTTTGTATTACCTGCTCATGAACATGATTGTAGCATACAGTCAGTGCTAAGCATTCTGTTGAGTGGCTGCATACCTGAGGAGGGGTTTCAAAATTGCAAGAGGCTACCAGGAGTTCAAACTAGCATGCGCAGGTTAAAGTGAAGGTGCATTTGGCTGGAGCAGCTGCTGGATTTCATTGCAGAAGTAACATGGACCTGAAACAAGATGGCAGAGAGTGGGCTCCAAGGTTCTCTGCTGTAGCACCAGAGCCCTTGGCGCAGGAAATGGACAGGAGGAGAGAGGTCCTCTGTCCCACTGGGGCCAGCTGGCCTTCAAGACAAACTGAGAAAGTAATTGGAGCAGATGTGTGGAGCTCTCTGCAAGGAATATAGCCCAAGGACCTAGATGCAATGTTGAAAGAAGTGAAATGATCTCATATGAGTGGTCATGGTTAGCGAATGCATCATCAAATGTAATATTCCACCAACTGCACGACCAGCCTCATGCATTGTTCAATGCAACACACCCCCATGTCTCACCTACTAACAACCTCCATCAATCACAACTCATAGTTTACCTTCATAGCTTTGCCTCACTTGCACACACTTAGCAAGTGTGCAAATCTCACACCCACATCTTACACCGTACACACACTGCCAGCTATTCAACCATCATCACCACCTTCACAAGGGCAATTAGGGATGAACAACAAATTAGGATGCCCTACCAGTGATGCTCCTATCCCATGAATGAACAAAAATGACAACCAGATTACCCAAACACATTGCAGCACACTCACTGACATACTTCCCCCTCTTTTGCCAATCAAGGTGACGCTTAACTTAAGACAGCAATACATAACCAACAGGGGATAAAACAGCTTCATGTTGTCACCCCAATGGAGGACGTAGTGCTCGTTGTCAGTGGACCAGCCATGACTGAGGCCATGGTCAGTGGTGGGATTGAGAAGTTCAAAGGTGACAGTATCTAATCCACCTGTTCATGTCCCACTTCCCCCTTCTTGCACAACCCCTTCTGATTCCCAAGTTGCAGGGGATCTAAATATATACCTCTTGTTTTTCGCTGTTCTCTCAGATACCTAAGAGCTGCAACCTGATGAGGCAATGCTGCAGGAGTATGAAGTGCAGGAGGAAGATGAGACTGATAATGATAAATCACCCTCACTCAATCTTACACCTGCAGCCACCAGCTCAGATACTTGCACAGCACATATGTCAGAGGGTAGAATCAAGGCTGGATCTGCACATGGTGCCGGATTTTCAAAGTGGGAATGGGAACCCGACACCCAGATGAATTATGGGTCCTGGCCCCGGGCCTCAACTGCATCAATCATGCGGTGCTATTTTAAAATGCAAATATCCTAATTAGGCAGGAGGTGAGCTCAGTGCTCAGTTAGTGGTGCCAAGCACTCCCAGGAGGCGGGAACTGCCTGTCTGACACCAGCAGAAAAGGTAGGTGGCAGCTATGTTGGGGCCTGCCACTGCCTTGCTGAATAGAGCAGGCGGCTCCTCAGAGGACTATCAGTGTTAACACGGAGGAAAGTGGCCATGCAGGAAAAATAAAGTTATAGCACATGTTGGTCCATAAAATGATAGTTTTCAACAAATATAAAGGAGCTTTTTTATGTTCCCGAAATGAAACTGAGTGCAAATGAATTAAACTAACATGTGCCAGACTGTTAGGGATTGCCAATTCACCCTTTAAAAATATTGTCTCCATACTCCCTGACTCATTAATAAATCTCCTAAAAGAGATAAATTGGCAGTTAATTGGAAGTGAACGGGTTCCTTGTTCCTTCACCCCCGCCAACATTTTAAAAGTTGTATTCTGTCCTGGAGACAGCAGGATCCAGAGACAACCTCTGGGACTGCGATTTTTAAATCGCACTCTCACCATGTCCCAACCCCGCTGACATTTGAAAATCTAGCCTAGTGAGTCACTGAGCATGAATGAGCCAGGGCAGAAAGGAAGAGTTGCGCAGGTTGCGTACGAGTTCTGCTGCAGAGGACTCAAATGAGGACTTTGATGGGGCCGCATTTAGAGGGAGGCTGATGGGGGCACAATTAATTGCTTGGTGCATTGGCAGGCCTACCAGAAATCTGCTGTCATTACCATGAAGCATGAAGGAGTCTGACACCAACTTGGCCCAGGGATTTTCTCAGATTTTGGAGTTCATCCTTTCTAGTATGGAAATGGTCACCAACTCCATGAAGACACTTGCGGACTAAACCACAGGGGACTGCCTGTTGACAGATGTCTCAGCTTCCATTGCAACACAAGCTGAAGCCACCCAATGTCTGAGTGCTGCAGTGGAAGCTCAAACTGATGTTATGCAATCCCAGATTGTTGTAATGTATCTTCCTGCTATGCAGTGTCAGACTCCTGCCCCCATCCCTGTGGATACCAGTATTCAATTGGGCTTGCCGGGTCTCACAGCAGTTCAACCCTCCAGCAGATTACTAGGATTGCTGAAGCATCGGCCCGGGAGGGTGACAGTGGCTCCATTAGGCATGAACCTGCTGTTTACCCTCAGGATGGCAGCATTTGTTCTCCCACCACTATCATTCCACTATGCCCAGTTTGCTGTTGCCTGTCTGTCAACCAACCTAGACTGTTGTTCTCCCATGCCTAGGTGATGCAAAAGCTGGACCTTATAAGGCCAGAGCTTCTCGAAGTCATCCTCCAAGGCCCACTTCAGTCTCTTCCACTGAAATTCAGCAGCCTTCCACCAGCCATATTGCAACCATTGGGGTAGCTCTGCGTTGGAGCACTAAACCAGGCAAAGGCACATTGAAGACATGCCCAAAGGGAATGCCAAAGGTGATTGTTGTCTTAAGTATGGAATATTGGATAGGTTTGATTGCTAAAGTTGTTTTAGAGTAATTGTTTTTTGGTGGCTTTTATTTCAGCATTATAGCTTGGAGGATGCTGGTGGTCAGTAACAGAGAAAAGGCAGGGTGTCAGACTCTTACTGAATGGGGAATTGGGCTTGTGTTCTGTGATACCGCTGCACTTGGTTGAGCCAATTATGGACAGCTGAGGGGTGCTAGTTTCACAAATGCCGTTGAATCAGCAGGTTTCTTTTTAGGCCACCAAATGAAATAGAAGAAAAGGAGCTTTATGGGAATGTTGGCAGAAATACACCTTCCAAAGTAGAACTTTCAAAGCTAAATGTGTCATTTTCATTTGTTCCTGTGTGGCAGAATGAATGAATGGATAAAGAATAAAAAGTGAAAATGGTGCTACTAGCCCTATGCCTTAGGATATCTTCACCTTCACTATGCTCTACTCCCTCTTTGTCCTCACACTGCACTGTGTCGGAACTTGGCATGTTCATTTGATTGAGTGGTCTTAATATATGCCCTGCTTTGTCTTGCAAGCAAAGAGGTAGTGTTGAGCTAGAGATTTGGAATGCAAATTGATGAGTGACAGTGGCTATCTTGCATTTCACTTTATGAGTAAATGAACATATATCTCATGAAGGTTAGCTATATGGCAACTTTGCTCTGTGGCATGATCTCTCCAACTAATCACATAGAAACTGTTGCACCATGGCCTGCATGTGAAGCTTGGAAAGCAATGACCTGTATTTTGCAGTCAGCAGCGAAGCAATGGCACTTGCCGCTGGGCTCAACCAAAACTTCCCACTTACTTAATGCAATGGTCCAGTGAAACTTTGTTGGAAAGCCCAGAGGATTTTTCCATGACGTGACCCCCAACAGATCCCAGCAGCATTGTCTAACTTACTCTTACTGGAACAGTAAAGAGAATCCATGCTCATAGAAGTTGTGAAAACTGACAGACCAGAAGTAGAAAAGGCATGTTTCTCCCTCACAGGCTTCCACTTAGGCTGTTGCAATATTTTAAATATTTTACAAATCAGATAAATATGAGCAGAATCATGTTTAAAAGTTATACAGATTTTAAAATTTTAAAACTCATATAAACGTGAAGAGAGTTGAATTATTGTATCTCATAACTGTGTCTCAATGCAGTTTTGTAAGTATTATTCTATGTAGAAATACTCCTTCCAGTGCAATGGTGGCCTCATTAAAATTTATGAAATACCAGAAGAGCCTCCTTTCTGCCTTCTCACACTAGACCCAAAATGTTCTAGGAAAGAAAGGTTGTAAGAAGTAGCCAATTAACCCAAATTCATGCCAGTTCCATGTTTTCTCAATAAATTTCAACATCAGAAAGTTAAACAATGCAGCCTGTGGAGGAATGCAAAATCGCCTACAGCAACATCAGGATTTCTGAGTTATCATGAGCATATGGAAACTCGCAAAGCTGCTGTCAGTTTTCTTGCCATTACGATTGCGAAATCTGGGCTATTGCTTTCTATGGATGACAGGAAATTATACACTTTGCCTATCTACGAGCTACAGTGCAATGTTGGCCAACCTTAATTGGCAGACTTCCTGAGGCTATTTTTTTTCTCTCAATTGCTACTATGATTTCTGGTCATTTGTCATTGTATTGACTCTGGCAGTCACCTCCTGCCAACCATCCAGGATATTACTTCTGGGAGGAGGATGTCCTGTGATGTTTTTGCTGTACTTCTACAAGCACCTCCAAACATGCTCCAAAAAATTGAGGTGATTGATCCCTTTCCATGAACATTAGTGGCAGCTTTGCTCAGTGGTGACACTCTTGCAGCTAGGACTTTCGTGCACAAACCTTTGAAAATGTCAAGACAGATTCCCAAAACAGGTAATAAAACATATGGCTTTTATAAATAGAAGCAGAGAGTACAAAAACCAGTGCAAATCTATATAAAATACTGACTCCATCAAGAATATTATGTCCAATTCTAGGCAGCATGCTTTAAGAAGGATTTGAATGCTTTGTAGAAGAGATTTACTACAAGACATTTACTGGACTGGGGAAGTTGGGGTCTCCTTTTAGCAGAGAAGGATAAGAGTAGATTTAAAATGCTTAAAATCAAGCCTTTTGATAGAGTAAACAAAGAGAAATTGTTTAGAATAGCTGCAGAGTTAATAAACAGAGGGCATAGATCTAAATGGTTGGCAAAAGAACCAGAGGCATCATGAAGGAAAATATTTTATGAAATGAGTGGCTACGATCTGGAATTCACCACCTGATATGCAGGTGGAAACAAATTGAATAGAGGCTTTCAAAATGAAATTGGATAAATATTTGATGGAGAAAAAGTTGTAGGGACGTAGGAAAAGAATGGGGAAGTGGGACTAACTGGATTGCTCTTTGAAAGAGCAGGTGCAGTCTCAATGGGTTGAATGGCCTCCCTCTGTGCTTTACTATTCAAAAATCCTATGATTCTAAGAAGGTTGTGGGTTCAAATACCACTCTCTAGACTCAAGCATATAATCAATGTTGACATTTCAGTGCAGCACCGCGAGAGTGCAGAACTGTCAGCGATGTCATCTATTGGACGAGACATTAAATCAAATTCCCATGTAGAATAAAAAATCCCATGCCACTATTCAGAAGAAGGCAGGGAAGTTCAGCCTATTGTCTTAGCCAATATTTATCTCTCAACCAACATACCTAAAAACAGATTATCTGCTCATTGTCTCATTTCTGTTTGTGAGAGATTGTTCAATTTGGTTGTCATGTTTCTTGACTGTGGTTACACTTCAAAGGTAATTCAAGGTACTTTGAGGTCACGAAAGGTGCTATACAAATGCAGGTTCTTTCAGCATCACCCAGCAAAAATTAAGCAGCCCCTTAGTCAGAAGCGCAGTCTTTAAGAACTACAGCTGTACGTTATTTCCTGACTTAGCTGCTATCAGTAATCTCCTGAATTCTAGTGACCCTAGGTAATAAGGCTGACCATTCCCTGTTCAGCCCAGCCAGATGTTGGTAAAATCATACTCACTATTCTAAAGTACTGTCACTTCAGAGTTGGAACAGGAAAATTTGCCACATCTCTGGGCCCAAGTTTTTTTTAAAAGATAAAACACCTTGGCTTTCCTTTTCATTATTTAATTCTGGTTCTAACCTCATTCGAATGTGCTCCTGCTAATTTCAGAAGTTAATGCAAATGAGCATAAATGTAATATATTGCTAATGGGATTAATTGACTTTAAATTTGTAGTTGCAATGAAGGTGAAACTGTCAGCATTTGTCATTATCATGTAAAACTGAGAGCAAGTTTTGGGGTCCGCACATATGTAGTTAAACTGGGAAATCTTGAAGTTGCTGTCAGTAATCGGGCTTCAGCTAATTTCAATCTATATTAATATTATACAAAGAAACAGAGAATGTATCTAAGTTTGCTGCCGATACAAAGCTATTTGAAATGCAAGCTGTGAGGAGAATACAAAGAGGCTGCAAATATAGACAGGTGGTGAGTTGGCAACAGGGTGGCATTTGGAGTATGATGTTGGAAAGTTGGACAGTGAGAATAGAAAAACAGAATGATTTTTTAAAAATGGTGTGAAAATTGTAAATGTTGATGTTTAGAGCTGGGACTTGTGAGTACTCATATAAGGAACACTGAAAGTTAGCGTGCAGGTGTACAGCAAGCAATTAGGAAGGCAAATGGCAGGTTGGCCTTTATTACAAGGGAATTGAAGTACAAAAATAAGAAAGCCTTGCTATAGTACAGAGCTTTGGTGAAACCACACCTAGAATATTGTTGGCAGTTTTTGTCTCCATTTTTAAGGAAAGATATATTTGCATTGGAGGCAGTACAGCATGGGTTCATCAGTTCAGTCCCTGGGATGAGAGGGTTGTTCTACGATGAGATACAAATAAATTGTGTTTTGTCAGGCAGATGGTAAATACCAAGCTGCTCAAATCCCAGAGGGAAACTGGAAGCAGCTGCCACAACTATTTGCAATTTGTACTTATTTCGAGATGCAGGCTTTGAATTCAGTAAAAAGAAGGCCACCAAGGCTTAGAGGTTTTTACAAAAACTAAATTTATTTATTAAAATTTACTAACATTTATTAATAAAAGAAAAGACATATGTCTACAAATTACTGCTAGAATAACTTCTAAATCCCCTAATTAATCTAACTCCCAGTTACACTTCCGTTAAGGCAACAGTAAAACACATAGATTTAAGCAGACCCAGACAAAGCACACACCCTGGATAATCAAATTCAAAGTGAGTTTTTCCTCAGCTTAGGTTCCTTGTATGCAACAATTTGAGGCTTTTCAGACTTGTGTTAGATCTTAAAAATGCCTTACCTTGCACACAGCCTTCTCACCTTTATACATATTTTCCCCTTTGAATGCAAATTTCCATTGTTTCACTATGTCTTTGGACTTTACCTGTCTAATAATAAAAATCTATCATAGTACTAATTTTACTTGTAATCTTTGGGAAAAATAAACATGCTGTTTCTTAACTTCTTTTGGCTAGGTGAAACATTTCACCCCCTCTTTTGAAATCAAGCTACTCTGGTTTATTTAAAAATGCAAATATTCCCTTTACACCTCACATTCTAAAACTTCACCCATGTTTACCTATTTGGCATTTCAAACCTAGCTTCTCTTCTTACATCAAAGCCTTCAGACCAGCTGTCTCTAATTCAATTAAGTCCCACACACACAGGCACACGCACATACATAGACACAGACCCCACTATTACTCTACAATAAATTCTAAATAACATTATGAAAATGATTATACCTTCCTGATAATTGGGTCTGTATTCTCTGGAGTTTAGAAGAATGAGAGGTGATCGCATTCAAGATTATGATGGGGCTTGATAGTTTGATGCTCAGAAGTTGTTTTTCCTAGCTGCGGAATCTTAGAACACAGGGGCACAGTCTCAGGATAAGAGGATGATCATTTAAGACTGAGATGAGGAGTAATTTCTTCACTCAAAAGGCTGTGAATCTTTGGAATTCTCTACCACAGATGGTCATGGATATCCCATCATTGAATATTTTTAAGGCTGAGATAGATTTTTGGTCTATCAGGAAATCGAGGAATATGGGGAGCAGGCGGGCAATTGGAATTGAAGCTGAAGATCAGCCATGATCGTACTGAATGGTGAAACAGGCTTGATAGACCGTAAAGTCTACTCCTCATGTTTTTTATGCTTTCAGTGACACTCTGGTCCTCCTCAGGGTGCGCTGTTGCAGCCTTTGCGGATACAATTAGCATTGAATCGACAATTTGACATGAACTTCAACTTTTTATGCACTATTCTCGCTGCAAAAATGATTGAAATGGTTAAGCCATGTTGATGAAGTGCAGTTGAGTTTTTGATAGAGCTGTAAGTTTTAATTATCGCTGAACTATCTGGTCCTGGAAAACATATTTTAGAAGCCTGGAGTGTTATTCCCTTCATTCCATGATTCAAAAAATACCATGGGGAGAATTTTCTCCCCGCCAGGCGGATGGGTTGGGAGCAGGCACGGGTGGGTACAGAGCCAATCGCTGCCCGCGATCGGCTGCGCACCGCCATTTTACATGGGCGGGCAAATTAAGGCCTGCTCAGCGTAACGTGCACCTGGTAGCGGTCAGTGATACCGGTGCGGGTGGAGGGAGAGTTGGGGCCCATGCTCTTTCGCGTATGCGCACGTAAGAGCGCAGAACTCTCGCTGAGGCATGGAACTACCTCAGGGAGATTAATTTCATAATCAAACAATGAAAAATAAATAAAATTATTCAGACATGTCCCCTCATGTGACAGTGTTACATGAGCTGGGACATGTTTATGAATTTTGATAAAAAATTTTAACTCATTGATAAATCATTCATGAAGCCTCATCCCGCCCATGGATGAGGTTTCATGAAAAATGTAAAGGCCGCCTGAGCTCTTCGCCTGCCCGCCAGCCTTAAGGTTGGACGGACAGCCCTGACAATCACTTTAATTAGTTTATTAATGGCCTTAACAGGCCTTTGACAGTTCGGCAGGCGCGCAGCCAACTCCGGTGCCTGCCCGCCAAACTAAAGATTGGAATGAAGCGCGGTGACATCAGGGTGCACGCCCGACATCACCACGTGTCGTTTTACGTGTCAGCATGCGGGGCCTGCCCCCGCACACTAAACAGAAGATTCTGCCCCATAGATTTTTAAAACAGTAAAATTAATTTTTGTCTTTTCTTAAGTTTGTGAAAGATATTTCAATTTCTGTTTTAGTATGTATGTCCTAATCTATATTTCTCTGTCTGTAAAATGATTAAAAATTGAATGTTTAAAAATTAGTGCCTTTAACTTTCTGGTTTTCTGTCTGTGAGAATTCTTCAATCTGATTGCTTGCTCAGACTGCTTGATGAACTCGCCTGTTCCTGATACTAGAGACCCCCTGTAGATGGTGCCAGAATGAGAGTAACTTCTTAACAATGGAAACTGATGCCACAGAACTGGCTAGATCTTTGTTGCAGTTTTTTCTTCAAGGTTAGCAGTGAATGGTGTCCCTTCACCACTGACTGGAAAATCCGAGTCAATAATGATTTGGATAATTTTAGAAGTGTGTTTGATAAATTTTCTTCACACAAATAAAGATTTTCAAAGAAATTAGGTCACACAAACATGTATTTGTAATATGTAATCAAATATGTAATTTGTAATCAAACACAAATCTACGATAATTATAAAATACTGACTGTCCCTGCATTTGTGAGGTGTATTCAATTATAAAACAACTTGTGTATAATGTGTGGAATATAGGAGGAGCAGCTGAAGTCTCACGAGACCAAGTGGAGACAGATTTCAACTGAATTAGCGGAACATAGCACTCACCCTCCTGAGAAGAATGTCAAATCTAAAGATGCAGAGGAATACAGACTTAAAGAACATTATTTATTATTTGAGGTGAGTATACTTTTTGACATTTAACAATCAAAAAATATATCTAGGATATGTGATGGCAGACCACTGAATACCAAAGTGTGCAACAGCTGCTACAAGAGAGATGTGGCAATCAAGTCATGCGTATATTTGGCATTCAAGGGTATGGTGTTATGTTACGTTTTTGAAAGTCTTCTGTTATGCTACTTGAAAGTGGTGCTGAATAGTGGCATGTTCACCTATTTATAGCTGCTATCAGCCTATATATGCATATTGTTGAAGCTTGGTGACAGCCATGATGTAAGACAATGGAGGAAGTAGCTTTTTGGGGCGGAATTTTACTGCCCCCATCGTGGAGCCAAAAATGCGACGAGCCATTCAAATGTCCATTGACTTCAGCAAGGCTGGAAAATCCCACCGGTGGGAGGGGCTGTAACATCCTGCTCCTGGTTCTTATTTGTAGCACCATTGTAAATGCATTTGAAAAGAACATGTTTATAATGATGTCACACAATATGATTAGAACAGTTCTTCCCCCAATGTAAAAACTGAGCCTTTGGACATCAAATGGTTGATTCCTCATTCGGGGAGTCCCACCAGGAAAGAGTGATTGTTGGAGTACAACTGAAGAAATTGTGAACCTGCAGCCTCTATTTTTTACCATTTAAATTTATAGATGGAAAATCATACTTGGAGTCCCATGAGCTCCTGACCAGTGCTTTCCGCAAGCATCACTTCTTGCCAGGAGCACCAAATTTTAAAATGAATCTTCACATAACTAAATTCTAGAGGCACTTTCATAGTATCAAAACACCGATAGGCAGTAACCTGTAATATTACAGATTATTTTATTTGTGCAATCTCTCAGTTTAAAGATAATTTTACACAAGAATCAAACTATCATTAGTGTTCAGTGCTAACCTTTCACGGTCAGGTTTGGATTCATTTTCCCATTCTCTTAATATCATCATGCATTTGTTTTACTAGTGCTAAAGCTTGTGTGACTGAATAATTATTAGTCATTAAAGTTCTGTTCTGTAACATCTTACACAGCAATATACACTTAGATTTGTTCTAAACTGGTTCTACTTGAAGCCTTTTGCAAAATTCAACAAATTTATGACTGAAAACTAAACTTGCCAAGTGTAATCTCTTCAGGACATTGATAACGTATGTGCAGGTCACTAGTGATCAAGACTAGACATTTCTGTTGATGAACAACTTTCAGTGCCAGGAGTTAGGTTAACGATGGCATCAAAATCAGGATTTTCCTGTCATAGTTGTCTACCAGCAATCTGCCTTCTCACCAAGAATATGACAGAGTCTCATTAGGAACCAAGATCTATATAAGTAACAGTACAATAAACCAGCACATGCATTTCAGGCTTTCTAACTCCATTCCTTGCCCAGCTGTAAGCTTGTCCTTCTCAGCTGGGAGTTAAAGGCAAGCAAGGTTATCTCTTGATGGGAACTATTCCTTTAATATAGACTTCTTTTTTGGCTGATTTTCATTAAGCATAATCTGGAAATTGCTTTCAGCGCTTCTCTGTCACAATGGGCTGAATTTTCTTAGCCACATGATGGCTTGGAGGTGGGGGAACCTAGAAAATAGACAGGATTCACATCAGAATGGCTCGCCATTACATTCCCACTGCAGGGGAATTTTCCCAAGGGCTGGCAAGAAATTGGATCAATTATGCTCATTAAGGCCCCGGGTGGGACAGTTTTGCAGCCTTATCAGTGTTTTGTAGCTAGCAGAGCAACCCCCCTGCCCTGTGCAGAAGCCACCAGCTCAATGGAGGCAGCCCCCCCGCCGTGGCAGGCTTGGGGCTCATCAGAGCTGGAGGCTCCATGCCCCATTGACAGAGCCATAAGCATGAGGATTACACGCTCGCAGATGCATCCGATCCAGCAGAGGTGTTTCCCTCTATCCCTGTGGACTACCAGCCTACATTTTGTTTAATTCCGCACTAAAGTGTAGCCTAGCGAGGATACCTCCATGTTGTGTGGCTTTGTTGTCCTCAATCTGCCTCAGCAGCTCCCACCTCTCCCACTGGTGCTGCAGAGGTTCCAAGACTGCATCCAGAGCCCACCCACCATCCTTAATAGGATGGCAAACATGCCAATTAGGAGATCGCCTTCTGGATGATGACTGAGCTGGCCTCGCTGCCGGCAACTGCAAGCTTGGAACCCCATTTGGTCTCGATGTCGGGGTACCAAAGCCCACACCAAAATCCAACCCAAAGTGTCAGGCATGAAGAAGAAGAAAGAAAGCATTCCAGTCAGGTTAGCTAGCTCGAGTACTGGACTGCCATTATACTACAAACAGTATCTACAGACCCACACATGACTACTTGGCACAGCATTAAATTCAGTAAGGAAGAGGCACTTCTCCTCCTATCATTTGCGACTAGGAAACCTGCAGTAACCAGCACCACAGAGGCAGTACAGTCAGGAGTAGTCAAGTTCACCATCATCGTCACATTTTATACCTCCAGCCAGAGGGAATATTTGCGGTAGCATCATTTTGTTATCCACAGTTATGTTAATAAGCCAACTGAGGTCTTGTTCAGCACAACCAATGGGTGGAATTTTCCGTGCCCGCTGGCGTCGGGCGTGTTTGGCAACGTGAGCGGACAACATAGCAAGAAAGCCAAAAATTGTTTTCACGGTGTCGTGAAACCAGTTTGCAACCATCCACTTTGCTGGTCAGTGGCAGGCCGGATTTCCTGCCATCAGGAAGCTCATTGTAATACATATGTATATCATTATAAGCCCAGCCCACTGGAATCATCCCCCCACACCGAATCATCTGAGCACATCACACTGGCATGTTTCACAACAGCATGTATAAGATGTGCAACTGGTGGACTGCACTTCAAGAGGAACTTGGAGGTGAGTGCACAGTAACATTGCACAGCACTCATAAGGGTTGCCTGTTGGACCTTAAGGTTAAGGCACTGCGCATTCAGGAAAGGCCACAGGAAATTCGCTTTTTCCCACCTGGCTGACAGTGCAGTGCTGGGGCAAGGACTGACCTGCGGTTGAGGCGAGTTGGGGTGGGCAGGGCAAGGCCTGACCTGCGGTTGATGGTAGTGCACAAGCACATGCGGGGTGTTGGGGGGTGGGGGGGGTGGTGGGGGCTGGAGGGAAGTGGCCACGCATTAAGGAAACCTTGCATAAAGTGACCACTCCTCCGCAACTGAGACATTGACATGCGTGGAGTTGGGCCTCTAGCTTATCTGCCCACTCAAGCAATGCAGAGGCATGAAAGTGCCACCAAATGCTCTAGAGCTTTACATCCTTCAGGCACAGACTGCAAAGTAATGAACGTTTGAGTGGACTGCAGTACAGTTAGATGCCTGCGCACATTGTACAATCCCTTAGCGAAAGCTGGCCATGGAGCAGTTACTGGTGGAGGCGCTCACAGCCCTTCGCTATGTCATCATTCAGGTTTGGACCAGTCTCCCCCTTGGTTCGAGCTAAGAGTGCAGCCTTGCAATGCGGGTTAGGAGAATGCCTGCGCCTGAGCTGAGAGCGCAGCATGCAACCCAGTGGGCAAAGCTGCTGCCAATCGGTCAGGTGGAGTGGGGCGAAGGTGGTGGGGTTTTGGGCAGCCATGCAGCGACTAAACTCTGGACATCCGAGTGGTGGCCAGAAATCTCTGGGAAGCGTTAAGTGGTCTTCAGACTTAACCCAGAGAGATTTTTAGAACATCCAGGCTAACACATACATCTCTCTCTTTTGTCCTGCAGGAGGAGTGCATCAGGAGCATGGAGCCTGGTGACCTAGCTGTATGCCTCATGGCCTACAGAGAGCAGAGAAGAAGGAAAAGAATGTGACAGGGGTGCCTGGCTAGGGAGAGGGAGGAGCAACACCCTCAGGAAGAAGGGGCAACTGGGGCTCCCACATATGCTGCCGAAGAGCCATAGCGAACAACTGCTGGTTGGAGCCTAGCTAGACCCAGGGTCTGTAGATGCCGCCTTTCATTCCTGTAGATGACCAAGAACCAGTGTCGCTGAAGACTGTGCATGTCCAGGGAACTGGTCGGGCACAACTGCCACCTGCTGTAGGATTTGGTGCCACGGGGACATGGAGGGCATCCGCTGCCAGTGGCCATGAAAGTAACTGCAGTGCTCAATTTTAACGCCAGTGGCTCCTTTCAGTGCTCCACAAGTGACGTCAGTGGGCTATCGCAAGCCTTTGCCCACAAATGCATCCATAAGGTCATGGATGCCATCTTTGCGAGGGCACACAACTTTGTGCATTTTGCCTGGGACCAGGAAAGCCAAGATGCAAGAGCGCTGGGATTTGCCCAGCTCTCAGGTTTCCCACAGGTGCAGGGTGCCATCGACTGCACTCATGTGGTGCTCAGATCTCCATGGCAACAACTGGTCAACTATGACAACTACAAGGTCTTCCACTCGCTGAATGTTCAGCTGGTGTGTGACCACCACAAATGCAGGTTTGCGCACATTTCCCAGGGAGTCTCCTACATTCTCAGTCAGCCACAGATCCCTGACGTCTTCCAGGGTCCAAAGAGGCTGCAGGGATGGCTCCTCGGGACAAGGGCTACCCACAACGGACATGGCTGATAACACCAAGCGGCGGCCTCAGACTGCAGCAGAGTGAAGATACAATGAGGTTCATGCTGTAACTCGCACTTTGGTGGAGCAAACCATCCGGATGTTGAAAATGGGATTCCGGTACCTGGACCGGTTTGGTGGGGCCCTGCAGTATAGTCCACAGAGGGTGTCACGCATTGTTGTCACCTGCTGCACCCTTTACAACCTGGCAGTGCAACGGGTTGAGTAGTTGGCAGATGGAGGAGCTGAACGTATCCTCCAATGAGGAGGGTATCAACGGGAATGAGGGTGAGAAGGTCCTTGAAGGCAAGGATGATGGTGATGAGGCCATCGAACTGGCCAGACGAGGCAGGCGTGTTTGGGAGGCCCTCGTAGCTGTTAGATTTATGGAGGATCATGATGACATGCAGTGAGAGACCCATAGATCTTCACATAGCCTCTGTGAATGTCTGACTCCTGCCTGGCCAAGGGCAGCTCACTTGCATTCTGTGATCAGGGTCATATCATGGAGACACAGTCGTGAAACATTAAATGCACCTGATCCTTTGTCAGCCTTCAGCACCTGAGCCCTTCAGGAGCACAACATCACGGGTCACAGATGCTTAGGAGATGGGGGGACCAGTCCCACCTCAAAGGCATTGAGAGCACAGAGAGAATGACACAACTCTGTGACGATATTCTGGCAGCAATGCCAAGCACCGCTGAGGTGCAGGCATCAGTAATGGTCCAAAGGCTGCACAAAGCACAGGGAAGAGGCCCTGGACTGAAGACACCTGCCTTTATCTTGTGCAGGAACTAAGGTTTCACATCTGAGTGACACGAACATCAGAACAAGGAGCCATAGGCAAGGAGACATTCTTGGGATTTTATTTACAATAGTGAATATTACGTACAAGTGATTAACACCTGTGCAAACTGTGCAACTACATCATCTTAATCTTTCTAACCCTGCCACTACATCTTTGTGCTCCCGTGACATCCATCGTGGAGGTAGAGGTAGGCTGCTGACTGCTACGCCCTGTCTGTAATGACCTTGACTGGTGTCTTCCGACGGGGCTGAGATCCGGAGGGCCCAGGCCTGCTTTCGGGGTCCTGCTGTGAGGCAGTGGCGCCCTCCCTGGTCTGCAGAGCTGGAGCTGCTGGAGTTACAGGAAGAAGGGATTCAGATGGGCTGGACACTGCTGGAGTCTTCTGGGTGGATGGGCCCAGGGTGTGCATCTGCTGATCCTCCTCCCTATGGGCCCCCGAGAGCCCCTGGCTGAATCCCTGAGGAGAAGGGGAAGCTGGAGTGAGATCCAGCTGCCCCGCACCCCTCTCGCATTGAACTGCTGGAGGCCAACTGTGGCGTCAGCGATGGAGTTCAGCCCGTGCAGCAGTGCAGGACCAATGTCCTGGATCAAGGTCTCCATGGCGGTCACCATCCTACCAGTGTTAATCTCAGTGCATTGGCATGCCGGTGCTATCACTTCAGATTGAAGGTCTCATGCCTTGCAATCTGAGGAGTGCAGCAGACATCCCGTCCTGACATTTCTGATCTTGCCTTTGCAGCTCCAGCAACTGAGGTATAATTGAGTCCAGAGGCTTCTCATCTGACTGGGACTCAGCAGATTTCTGGCTCCCAGCAGTCCTCCCGAGTGCTGGAATCCTGGGAAGTCCCTGCCTCTGCCTGCAGTGCCTCAGTCAGTGTGATTGTCTCAACAGATTGTGACCCCGAGGCTACTCTAGAACTAGGTCCCACCAAGGTTTGTGGCTCTGCGCTGGTGGAGGGTGTGGTTGAGCACTGTGACAGGTCTTCAATGAGGGTGCCTTAAGATTCTTCTTCCAAGGTGTCTTCAGGGCTTGATTGGAGGCCCTGAGTCGTGGACTCCCTCGGCTGTTTCCCAGATGTGCCTGCATAAACAAGGAGAGATAATTAGTGCATGTCAGTGGCCTGTGAAACAGGACATATCACTCATGGCATGGTTGTCTGATGGATATTGCACTGCTGGATCCTCACTTGGTAGGGCACAGCCGACCTCACCGTCAGTACAGGAATTCTCCAGATCTACACCTGCCAGCTGGATGACTCGACTTTCAAAGCCCGTGAGGACCTTGATTTCAGGCATTTCTTCTGCGACCTCTCCCTCTTGTGTGCCAGCTTGTCCTGCATGAATACAGATGGGGAGTGTGTAAATGGGATGCCTGCCAGGCCAGATGATTAATATGCCTGGCATATGTGTGTGGTGAGTGATCCAATGGATGGGATCAGGACAATGAATGTGTGCTTGAGAGAGTTAATGGTAATGTCACTTGAACTGGCAGGGAGTGAGAACCCTGTGGATGTGTGATGGGTTTGTGATTGTGTGAGTAGAGAGCGATGAGAAGAGTGATTTACCCTGGCAGAACGGAGGAGATCATACACCCTCTTGCAGCACTGACTGGCTGTCCTCTTTTGCAGGGCGTTGGCTCTGACCATCCCTGCCACCATCGCCCAAGCTGGGTTGGTGATGTTGCTGCCCCTTCTGCGGGCAAAGCGGAAGCAGAGGACATCACAGTGGGCCTCTGCAGCATCCGAAAGGTGCTTGAGGGACACGTCAGTAAACCGGGGTGCTGCAATTTTTTTCCCTTTCAAGGTCATCTCTTCCATGCAGCAGTCCTGGCCTGGAAGTCCTGAGAGGGTTTGCGTGCAGCTGCACTTTAAATATGGCACCCAGCATGATGAAGCATCAAGGAGATGGCGTGGTGGGAATATCAGAGGCCACCCGCCAGCGAGACGGTGTGTCTCCTGGAAATGCGTGTTTAATGAGTTTGGATTGGGACGATAAGGCATGAAAAGCTGCCATTGTAGCCAGTGGGAAAAACATTCTTTTTCCGCCCACTACCACACTTTGTGCAAACCTGGGACGATCCCGCCCAAAGAATTGCTGAACTTTGAGAAATTCTGCAGTGTGGTAAATTGTCATGCTGCTGTTACTAGTCAGTGGAAAAAAAGAGATAAAAACATTGGGCGAAATCATCCCAGATTTAGTGGGCAGGAAAAAAGTATTTTTACCTGCCGGCCGCAATGGCGGATTTCACACTGTATCATCCCATTCCCACTTAATTAATTATGCACTACAGGAAACATGCCATCTCACTGGCAGGCAGCCTCCGATTTGTTTGCAATGCTGTTATCTCACTGCTTCCTCACGCAAGATGCCATATTTAAACTGCAGCCATGTGCACACTTCTCAATGCTTGCAGCCCAGGACTGCTCTGAAGACAAGCCATGAAGAGTGCAGCCCCCCGATTCAATGATGCATCCCTGGGACACCGTGGAGGCTCACCGCGATGTCCTCTACCCCCACTCTGGCCATAGGAGGACCATCAGCCTCACCACTCAAGCTTGGAGGTGGTGGCAGAGGTGGTCACCGCCAATGCTGCACATGCTAGGTTGGCCATGCAATGCAAAAAATGGATGAATGATCTCATCTGTGCCACCAGGGTAAGGCAACCATCTCATCACCCTGAACTCACACACTCACAAGGCCATCACACCTTCATTGGCATCTCACTCACTGCCAGCTCAAGGGATGTCACCATTCACTCTCTCAACACATCCTCACATCTCCATCTGGCCTCATCTCCTCTGAAGACTGCCTCCTCAGTCCTCACCATCTTGAGGGCACTTGCACAGATCAACATGTGCCCCCACCCACACACACCTTGGTATACCCTCCTTCCCCAGTACAGCCTTCGCCCGGCAGCCTCTTCCCTTGCCTGAGGCCGCTTCTCCTCTTTCCCTAGCCCCAGCCCTACAGTGTTGAAAAGCCACCCCTGCCTTACGGCTAGTCTGGTACGTAGATACCTGCCTGCGATCTCCCCTAAAAGTTATGTTGTCCTGCCTGCGGAGCCTGGCGCTGATGACTGTAAGTGCTGCCCGAAGCAAGGTAGGCAAGCAAACCTCAAAGTCCCAAGCAAAGCGCAGCTTGCCAGCTGCATGTCGCTTATGTACAGTTGTGCCCAGATGATTCTGGTGAGCAGGGCTTATAAGGTGCAGCAGTGGGAAATGTGTCCCGCCATTGACAGCTGGAGTGGACAATCACAAACTGGTTTGATGCTGGAGTGGACAATCACAAACTGGTTTGATGATGGCGTGAAACCGATTTTTGGCCTTCTCGCTATATTGTCCCTCCCCACCCACCATGACGCCTGGTGCCAACGGGGACAGAAAATTCCGACCTTACTTCCTACAATACAGACACTATAGTACATTGTAATCAGCTACATGAACTGAATCACCTCAATCACTGTGTGGTGTATAAACCTTAACATACAAGTCAGTAAGTAATTCATAGGTAACAGACACAGTTTGTGGCACCAAGGGGAGGTGGTAGCATAGTGATAATGGCATTCGATTAGTAATCCAGAAACCCAGGCTAATGCTCTGGGGACACAGGTTCAAATCCCACCATGGCAGCTGGTGGAATTTAAATTCAATTAATAAATTTGGAATTAAAAGCTAGTCTCAGTAACTGTGAGCATGAAACTATTATCAATTGTCATGAAACCCATCTGGCTTACTAATGCTCTTTAGGGAAGGAAATCTGCCATCCTTACCTGGTCTGGCCTACACGTGACTCCAGACCCACAGCGATGTGGTTGACTCTTAAATAACATCTGAAACGGCCTTGCAAGCCACTCAGTTGTATGAAACCGCTACAAAATCTAAATGCAATGAAACTGGACGGACAACCCGACATCAACCTAGGCATCTGAAGCGATAACGACACACCCAGCCTTGTCGACCCTGCAAACTCTACCTTATTAACATCTGGAGGTTTGTGCCAAAATTTGGAGTGCTGTCCCACAGACTACTCCAGCAACAGCCTGAACATAGTCATACTAACAGAATCATACCTTACAGACAATGGGCGGAATTTTCCGTGCCCGTGGCACCAGACGTCATGGGGGGTACAAGCGGACAATATGGCGGGAAGGCCAAAAATCGGTTTCACGCTGTTGTGAGACCAGTTTGCAATCGTCCACTCTGCCTGCCAATGGCGGGCCATGTTTCCCGCTGCCGCATGTTGGGAACTTCATTTTAATACACCTGCATTTCATTATAAGCCTTGGTCACCGGAATCATTTCCCCACGCTGGATCACCCAGGCACGCTGGCATGCAATCTTTCACAACTGAATATAAGTGACGTGCACCTGGTGAACTGCATTTCATTCAGGATTTTGAGGCATATTTGCCTATCCTGCTTCAGGCAGCACTCACAATCATCAGCGCCAGGCTTCGGAGGCAGCACCACATCACTTTTGGGGTCTCATAAGCAGGTCTCTACTTACGAGACCAGGCGTAAGGCAGTGGTGGCTTTTCAATGGCTGCAGGGCTAGGGCTTGCTTGGGAAAGATGGAGAAGTGGCCTCAGGCAAGGGAAGAGGCTGCAGGGCTAGGTCATTATTGGGGAAGGGGGTATCACAGGGTGAGTGTGGGGACACATTGATCTGTGCAAGTGGCCTCATGAGGGTGAGGGCTGAGGAGGCAGTCTCCAGAGGAGATGAGGCCAGATGGAGTTGCGAGGTTGTGTGTGAGAGAGTGAGTGGTGATGTCCCTTGAGCTGGCAGTGAGTAAGATGCCAGTGAATGTGTGATGGGCTTGTGAGTGTTTGAGTTTAGAGTGATGAGATAGTTGCCTTACCCTGGCAGCACAGATGAGATCATTCATCCTCTTTCTGCACTGGATGCCAAACTTCATCTGTGTAGCATTGACACTGACCACCACTGCCACCGCCTCCCAAACCACCCCCACCTGACTCCCAAGATACACAATGTACACCATTCATCACCAAGAGTGGCTCGGTAGCACCACTACTGACCAAGCTGGCAGCCACCTGAAGGACATAGTTGCAAGATTATTTCTGCGGCAGGAGTTGAGAGAACCAACAAGAGAGAAAAACCTACTTGACCTCATCCTTAACTATCTACCTGTCACAGATGCATCTGTCCATGATGGTTTTGGCAGGAGTGACCACCACACAGTCCTTGTGGAGACGAAATACGTCTTCACTTTTTTAATTCATTCATGGGATGTGGGCGTCACTGGCTAGGCCAGCATTTATTACCCATCCCTAATTGCCCTTGAAAAGGTGGTGGTGAGCTGCCATCTTAAACCACTTCAGTCTATGTGGTGTAGATACATCCATAATGCTGTTAGGGAGGGAGTTCCAGGATTTTGACCCAGTGACAGTGAAGGAACGGTGATGTATTTCCAAGTCAGGATGGTGAGTGGCTTGGAGGAGAACTTACAGATGGTGGTATTCCCATTTGCACTTGTCCATCTAGATGGTAGTGGTCATGAGTTTGGGGGTGCTGTCTAAGGTGGCTTGATGAGTTCCTACAGTGCATCTTGTAAATGGTACACACTGCTGCCACTGTGCATTGGTGGTGGAGGGAGCGAATGTTTGTGAATGGGGTGCCAATCAAGAGAGTTGCTTTGTCTTGAATGATGCAGAGCTTCTTGAGTGTTGTTGGAGCTGCACTCACCCAGGCAAATGGAGAGTATTCCATCACAATTCTGACTTGTGCCTTGTAGATGGTGGACAAGCTTTAGGGGAGTCAGGAGGTGAGTTACTCGCCGCAGGATTCCTAGCCTATGACCTGCTTTTGTAGTTATAGTATTTATATGGCTAGTTCAGTTCAGTTTCTGGTCAATGGTAGCCCCCAGGATGTTGATTGTGGCGAATTCAGCGATGGTAAAGCCGTTGAATGTCAAGGAGGGATGATTAGACTCTCTCTTGCTGGAGATGGTCATTGCCTGGTACTTGTGTGGCACGAATGTTACTTGCCGCTTGTCAGCTCAAACCTGGATATTGTCCAGGTCATGCTGCATTTGGAAAAGGACTGCTTCAGTATCTGAGGAGCCATGAATGGTGCTGAACATTGTGAAATCATCAGCGAACATCCCCACTTCAGACCTTATCACAGAATCAAAGAATTGTTACAGTGCCGAAGGACGCCTTTCGGCCCATCATGTATATACCGGTTCTCCAAATGAGCATTTCACCTAGTATCATTCTCCTGCTTTCTCCCCATAACCCTGCACATTGTTCCTTTCCAAGTAACAGTCTAATTCCTTTTTGAATGCCTTGATTGAACCTGCCTCCACCACACTGTCAGGCAGTGCATTCCAGACCTTAACCACCAACTGTGTAAAAAAGCCTTTTTGCATATCCCTTGTCCCAAAGAACTGAGGCAGACCTTTTAACCAGCTTGCCTCAGAATTTGGCCACCCCTGTGGACACCTCCAATCTGCTTCCAGGGGTGGTGGGCCCAACTCTACCCCGCTCACAGCTCACCAGAGGAAAAATTGGGTCTGACAGGGCTCTTTCTACCGAGGTGGGTCTGCTGAGTCAGAAAATTTCCCAAAGTCTGGCCCAGGGACTTTAACGAAAAAATAATTTGAGAAGGGCATTTTTGAAAAAGTTTTTTTTATTCTTCCATGGAATATGGGCATATCTGGCAAGGCCTACATTTGTTGCCTATTTCTAATTGCCCTTGAGAAAGTGGTGGTTTGCTGCCTTCTTGAATAACTGCTGTCCATCTGGTGCAGGTACTCCCTCAGTGCTGTTAGGAGGGGAGTTCCAGGATTTTGATCCAACGACATTGATGGAACTGTGGTATAGTTCCAAGCCAGGATGTTGTGTGACCTACAAGTTCCCCTCCATGCCACACACTTGCTTTTTCTTTTGCTTTAATCTGCCTATGTTGTCTTCATGTTAGAGCTTTTGTGTGCATCTGTCTCATCTTCTGCTTGCCTGAGTGTTTCTGTTCTGTTCTCATTTCCTAACGTGCACTTTCTCACCCAACTGGAAATCCATGTCCATAGTAATATTTATATAGAATATTTTTATGGAAGATGCAACAACATAATGTTCTTTATAATATATAGATTTATTAAAACTATTTAAGTCCATGATTATGAAATGGTGCGGAAAATAGTCCTAAATTCAACACCCAGTTAGATTTCCATTATAGCAAATAAAATACCAATATTTGTACTTTAATGCAGATTCCTGTGCATCCAGAACTCAGTCACTGAAGCAGGGTATCGACATACATAATTTTAAACTGTTGTATTTTTCATGTATCCCAATGAATGATTGATGTAATTTGATGTAATTAGTACTGAAACGTATCAATGAAGTGAAGTTTGACAGATGGAGATACACTGCCAAAGCAATGATCAGTAAGGTCATGCAGAGTCGAGCTTAATGATGAAAATAACTTTCTATCATCTGACAACACTATACTATTCTGATCAAGTTATATAGGAAGTGGTATTGTAATCTTGACACTAAATGAAAATCTTTTCAAGGACTAGTTAAAATGATAAAACTGCCATAATAGATACAATTTGGAAAAATTTTAATTCTAAAGCTTTTGCTTAATATAATCATTTCATTTTCATTTTTAAGTTATTGCATGAAATAATCACCAAATTTCATGCAAGATAGTTTTTGCCTTTTCAGCTCTTAGGTCAAGACTTAATTAATTATATGAATCATTCTCTATGGTTTAGCATTTTGTAAAATGGAAGGTTTTGCCCCCTGTGTTAAACTTACTCTTGGATTGTAATTTATCTCCACAGAAAAGCCGATATGAAGCATATATTAACTTACTGAAGGCAAAACTAAAGGTAGGAACTGATGATCTGGAAAAAATTGAGGCAATTATTTTCAGCTTTGAAAATGATGAAAATTCCTTAAGGAAGACTCAGTCCAGTCCATCTCTGAACCAAGGACACTTTTCTCTAAATGGCAAAATGGAAAAGGACATTACGGAACAGAAATGTTATCCCAAATAATGAGATATGTAGTTATATGGATTCACAGAGTCAGTTACTCTTGTGTGGATTAAACAATGGACACGTTCATAAAGTCATCACCTTTGTGAGTTCAGCAGTGTATTGAGTATAGTATTTAAGATTTATTTGTAATTTTTTTAAAAGATTGCATCTATTCTATATCTTTACTACTAATATTCCTTAAAGTTCTCTGTTTTGCTTCTCCTTCTCATCCTCTTACACACAATTTTATTTTTCAACTCAGTTTAGGACATTGTTTGCAAAATAAAATCTCCTCTGTCAACACATATAACCCATTTTTAATGCTTTTTTTATTTGTACCCAACCCTGCCAATCTTTTGACTGGTTGCGTGCTTCTATTTATTCTTTCTTTACTGGACTGTACATAGACTCAAAATCCTTCTAAGCTTCTGATCCCTGTTTTTATTAAGGTGTGCTTGGAGCAGCTTTATTTTTCTTGTTTTCTTTTTGGTGTTAAGCTAACTAAAATTAGCAGATTTCATTGGTTAGTATGTTCGAATGTCAGTCTCCACTCGTGACCACTTTTAAAAAGCTCCCTGCAGTTTTTTTTTAATATTATTGTTATTTTCCAAAAATATTTTTTATTGCAGTGAGACATTAAATGGCCAACAGTCTTTTGTAGCATTACTGTTGGCCATTTTAAAGCTGCACTGTATTATACAACTTAACAGTTTTAATGTCCTGAAAAATTAGGCAATAGTTTTATAAAAATGTGTTTTTAAAATGTTGTTTATAAATACCCAGTGTGTATTATAAATAAATGTTCAAATAAGGGTGAGTTCCTAGATTGCTTGTCATCATGATTGATGTTATGTATACATGGTAGTTTGCATGCTGGAAGTCTGTTAATGTCTGTGGGAAAAGGAAGAGCTAGCTTTCCTCATTATTGCTGCAATTTGTTATTTTTAATCTCTTAATATTCTAGTTCTAATTTTGCATATTAACTTGTTTATTCACTAAATGCTTGAGCTACTAGGTTCTTACTTTATTGGGGAAAGAAATAAGCTGCATCTTTATTTGACTGTTGTTAAATTATTATCAAATATTGTACAGAAATGCTGATGCCTACGCAAGTATAATTTTGTGTATGGTGATGTGAACATTGTTCAATGCGGTTTTGGATAACTAAGTATACTTCTTCATTTTTCCTTATAAGAAGATAATTTACTTGGATTTTGTTCAGAATGCTAAAGCAATTATATGAAGATATAAATTTTGTTGCTTTAAAAGCAAATCCTGATATCTAGCATCTAAGAGAATCCTGTATCTGTAATGGTGCTTCTTCTACCAATTGATTTTCTTCATGTGCAATATAATGTGTGTGATTGTAGTATTGATCAAATTTGTGCCAGTATTTTTATCATGGTAATGTGGAAATTATAGCTTCTCTAGTATTGGGATCATTATTATATTCATATTTGTTACAAGGATACAAAACAGTAAAATATGTTTGTTACAAACAGTACGCACACAAAATAAACAACATGATATGTAGCCGGATAATGAAATTTGCTTTTTATTTCATTCTGTGAAATGCTTGGCCTAACAGAGCTGTGAAGTAATTGGCAGATTGCATTGGCGGTTGCATACTATCTACTGTTAATTATTTATCCTTTCCCCACTCTGTTGCATTTTAATTCAGACTAGCAAACAATTTTGTTATTTGACTCTCAAATATTTTACAAATAGTGTTTGAAAGAACTGAAATTAGTTCTTTTTTCTGAAAAGCTCATATTTAAGTAACACACTTTCCATGTGTATAGGATTTTCTAATCCACTGTCTAAGCAGCAGGCCTGCAACTCCAACTAGTAAAACACAGAAACGGAAGTGCCATAAATTTTGTTAATGACAGAAAAATCGCTTTTCTGATTGTGACCATGCGGTGACCATTAAAGAGCAATAGGGAGCATAATAACACATGTAAGTCTGTCTGACTGTAATGAAAGTGCTGACAGTGGGTGTGCGTGGTCGCAACAATCCAAGAAGTTCTCTGCATTCACATTGAAAGGAAAATGGATTATGGTGACAAAGAAGTTAATTTAAAGACATTTTTTAAACAATGTGTCAGAGGTATTAGTTACTATATGGCAGCAATGCTATTTTTCTTCTGCATTATTCAATAACACTTTCAAACCTTAATAAGACAATTTTAGTAAATCAATCTTGTTCATTTTAATCTTTTGTATCTATCCAGTAATGTAGTATCATCTGGCACGTGCTTTGACATTTCTTTCACCTTCACTATATTAGATGTAGATTATCCAGGTGTATATGTAATAGTAATTGCTATTCTGAATTAAAGTGAATTGAAAAACGGTTAGCTGAAATTATAATCCTGCCATTTTCTGAAAGGTGCCTCACCTTTTACTTTGTATTGGTTTGATTTTACATTAATAATGTATCCTGTATGAACAGACATTGTTTCCAGGTAAAATAAAATGATCTGTAAATATGCAATTAATAGATATAGGGGCTGAAAATCTGAGAGGGAGCACATCATGATGTACTCCACTGTTGATCCCACCAAAGTTTACGCGGTTAAAAGGGCATCCCTTCATTAACATCAGTGACAGCTGACCATGGCATTAGGATGCATTGATGGTGCCCAACTGCCCCAGTATGGTGTAACTTGTTGGTCCCAGAATTGGTGGGGTCGGGTAGGGTGTAGGAGCAGGCCTCCATGTCCCCTTTGTAAGAGCATTAAATTTCTAGTGGTCCAAACCAGGATGCTCACCTGGACCCCAGGTAGAATGCACTGCTGTCATTTTTGGAAGACCAGTTTACCTGGCCTTACCTCTGAGATTTAGGGATGTGGGAACTACTGACATTGGGAATTCCTAGCCACATTTCCTCCACAAGCCTTGTATGGGGTGGACAAGTGCTCTGAAACTTCCAAGGCCCATGGAGTTTCCATGTAAGGCTAGGGCCCTGAATTACAATGGAAGTGCACTGGAAAGAACTATAGATTGATAAGATGATTGATAAACTGCTCTGAACTGAAACGGGTTTGAAACTACACTTCAGCAACTCAATATCATAAGTTACAAGTTAAATAACAGCATGTGAAATTTCACTATTTGACATGTCAATGTAACTTAGGTAATGGAAAACCCGATGTAGAAATTGTCTTATTTAATTTCAAAACGTATACCAAAAGCAGTATGCTTGACCAGTGATGGCACAGGTTTTATGCATATGTGTATATAGCTCCTCTGCTTTGTGATCAATGGGAATTGGTTAGCAGTGACTTCTTTATTACTGAAATAGTATTTTGTTTCACCTTCAGTAGGGTTGATTTTATTCTGTGAGTGCCTAAGAAGGGGAAGTTGCTTGTGATTTTTCCTCCCGAAGTATTTACATAAGTGGATAGTGTCTGAGCCTCTGAGTCAGAAGCTCTGGGTTCAAGTCCCACCCAGCACTTGCTGATCAAGGAAGGTGCATTCATATCAAGGTTAATCAGGTTGATTATCAACCTACAAATCCTCCCAACACACAACAATGGTAGGCAGTAAGATTGGGAGCAATACCTGCTCAGCCATATGATGGAAAGGAAGTTGGAGCCTCTGCCATCATTACAGCTCCAGACTACAACATGCATGTAAAAATGCATGCTGCCACCAGAACTCAGACTCCCTGGGCAGAATTTTATGACAGCGGGATTTTACGTTCCCGCTGCAATCAATGGGGATTATAATGGCTCGCTGCATTTTACGGTCCCATCGCCGCCGAAACGGGGCCATAAAATTCTGCCCCCCTGAGTGATCTGTAACACACACACGCACATGTAAATATTTCCTTAGCCTACATATACATCAGGTGCAGCCCTATTCTCCCCCTCTGGGTCTTCTTCCTATTCATCAGGGAGGAAGTCACAGCACAACAGGCTACTGTCATTCTGACCTTCTGGCTGCTGCTCTTCAACAGCAATTTTTTTTTTTCTTTATTCTTTCATGGGATGTGGGTGTCACTGGCAAGGCCAGCATTTGTTGTCCATCCCTAATTTCCCTTGAGAGCAGTTAAGAGTCAACCACATTTCTATGGGTCTGGAGTCACATGTAGGCCAGACCAGGTAAGGACAGCAGATATCCTTTCCTAAAGGACATTAGTGAACCAGATGGGTTTTTACGACAATAGATGTAGACATTTCTGAGACTAGGGGTGGAATTTTCCTTTCCCACTGGCAGCGGGCATGATAATTGGCGTGTGCAGACAATGGGTGGAATTTTCCCAGATTTGCACTAAGTGCGGTAGCGGGCAGGCAATGGTGGGTTTTCACGCCATATTGTCCCAAACCCGTCTCATTAGCTATGCATTCCTGGGAATTCCCGTTTCCATAGTGGGTGGGCAGGCTCTCATTTGCTCTCCCGCCATTGCATCACGCTGGCCACTATGTTTAAAAAGCAGCCACCAGCACAGCGCTCATCGCTACCAGCTCACCACTGCTGCCTGGGACACATGACCAGCAAAGGCAAAAAAGACTGCAGCCCTCCACTTCAACGACGGGTCCCTCAAGCGACTGCTGGATGCTGTGGAGGCCCACCGGGATGTCCTGTACCCCCGCTCTGACCGTAGGATGGGCAGCAACATCACCAACCAGCATGGGAGGCGGTGGCAGCAGTGGTCAGCGCAAACGCCCTTCAGAAGAGGACAGCCACCCAGTGCCTCAAGAGTATGAATGATCTACTCCGTTCCGCCAGAGTAAGTCACTCTTTTCATCACTCTCAACTCTCACACTCACAAACCCATCACACATCCACAGGGCCCTCACTCACTGCCAGTTCAAGAGACATCACCATTCTCACTCTCACACACACCTGCATTCAGGTTGCAGACTAGTGGAGGAATGCCGGAGCTCAAGGTCCTTACAGAATTTGAGAACAGAGCCGTCCAGCTGACTGGCGATGATCGGGACCGGTCCTGTGCTGACGGTGAGGTCTGCTCTGCTGTACCAAGTGAGGATCCAGCAGTGCAGCATCCATCAGACAACCATATTGTGAGTAATGTGTTCCATGCCACAGGCCACTGCCATGCACTAATTACCTCCCCTTGCTTCCGCAGGCCCATCACTGCGAGAGCCGATGGAGCCCATGACCCAGGGCCTCCACGCCAGTTCGGAAGGGCATCCGAAGAGGAACCGGAATGCACCCTCCCTACAAGTTCCATCACAGCGCTAACCCACACCCTCCACCAGCACAGAGACACACTCTCAGTGGGACCTAGCTCTAGGATAGGCATGGTATCACATACCGGTGAGCACACTGCACAGCCTGATCCACAGCAGGCAGCATCAGGGAATTCCTGGTCCCTGGCATTCGGAGGGCTGCTGGATGCCAGGCATCTGTTGAGTCCAAGTCAGATGACGAGCCTCTGGACTTGGTCATGTCACAGTTGCTGGAGCTGCAAAGGCAAGCTAGGGAACACCAGGAAGGGATGTCCGCTGCACTCCTGAGATTGCAAGGCATGATGGAAGAGTCCATCCGTCTTCAGGCTGAGGTGATAGCACCAGCATTGCAACGCACCGAGGTCAACACCAGCAGGTTGGCGGCCACCATGGAGACCTTGATCCAGGACATCGCTCCTGCCCTGTTGCATGGGCTTAACTCCAACTGCCATAGTTGGCCTCCAACAGTGTGTTGGAGCGCCAGGTTGTAAAGGGCGCAGCAGACGACGATGATGCGTGACACCCTCTGTGGACTATATTGCAGGGCACCGCCAGACCAGCCCAGGCACCGGAACCAGATCTTCAGCATCCCAATGGTCTGCTCCACCAAGTTGCAAGCTGCAACGTGAGAGGGGTAGCCGGCAGCTTGATCTCACTCCAGCTACACCTTCCCCTCATGGAGTCAGCCAGAGGCCCTTGGGCACCAATAGGGAGGAAGATCAGCATGTGCACTCCCCAGCAACATTCATCCAGGTGATGGAGACATAGCGGCAGGGTTAGGGGAGTTAAGGAAAAGTAGTTGCGCAGCCTGGGCAGGGGTGTTGGTCACTTGTACATACTGTTCACTATTGTCAATAAACTCCTAAGACTGTCTCCCTGCCTGTGGCTCCTTGTTCTAATGAGCAGCGTTCTTGTCACTTGGATGTGAAACCTTTGTGCACAAGATAAAAGGCAGGGTTCTCAGTCCAGGGCCTCTTCCCTGTGTTCTGTGCAGCCTTCACACCTCTGTGATGATCCAGCCTTACACTCCCTGGAAACATTACTGATGCCTGCACCTCGGCGGTGCTGGTCATTGCTGCTAGAATGTAGTGGGCAGGTGCCACAAAGTTCTTGCGTTCTCTCTGTATGCTCGTAGGACATTTAAGGTGGAGCTGGCTCCCATCGCACCAGCGTCTGTGACAATTGATGCTGTGCACCAGCTCCTGAAGGGCTCAGGTGGTGAAGATGGACACAGCATCGGATGTGAGTAAAGTTTTATGGCTGCATCTCTATGAAATGGCCCAGATCATGGAATGCAAGCAAGCTGCCCTCAGCCAGACAGGAGTCAGACATTCACAGAGACTGTGTGAAGATCTATGGAGTGCCCTCACTGCATGTTGTCATCATCCTCCTGTGATCGAGTTACTATTAGGGCCCACTGCATCTCCAGGACAGGAGCATTCTCACAGAGACTTTTGGCCCTGCCATAAGCCAGACTGGAGTCAGATGTTCACAAATGTGATGCGAGGACCTATGGGGACACCTCATTGCAGGTCGACATCATCCTCCACAAATCTGGCAGCTATGAGGGCCTCCCAAGCGTGCCCGCTTTGTCTAGCCAGTGCAAGAGCATCATCCCCGTCATCATCACCACCGAGGTCCTCCTCATCCTCATCCCCACTGCTGTCCTCCATATATGAGGAGACCTCTAGCTCCTCCATCCCCTCCTCAGCCATCTCATCTCCCCTTTGGAGTGCCAGGTTGTAAATGGCGCAGCAGACGACGATGATGCGTGACACCCTCTGTGGACTATATTGCAGGGCACCGCCAGGCACCGGAAACACACCTTCAGCATCCTGATGGTCTGCTCCACCAAGTTGCGAGCTGCATTATGAGCCTCATTATAGCGTCGCTCTGCTGCAGTCAGAGGCCGCCGCACGGGTGTCACTAGCCACGGTCTCTGTCCCCAAGGAGCCATCCCTCCAGCTTCTGTGGACCCTGGAAGACTGCAGGGTCTGCTAATGACTGAGGATGTAGGCGTCATGCATACTCTCTGAAAACCATGCGCACACCTGCAGGTGGTCGCATACCAGCTGCACGTTCAGTGAGTGGAAGCTCTTGCGGTTGAAGTCCACCATGTGTTGCAATAGAGATCTGAGCACCACTTGAGTGTAGTCGATCGCACCCTGGACCTGTGGAAAACCCGAGATCTGGGCAAATCGAATGGCCCTTGCAAACTGGCTGTCCCGGTCCCAGGTGAAATGTACAAAGTTGTGTGCCCTCGAGAAGTTAGCATCCATGACCTCATGATGGGTGACGGCTTGTGAAATCCCACAGAAGTCACCTGTGAAGCCCTGAAAGGAGCCACGTGCATAGAAACTGAGCGCTGCGGTCTCTTTCACAGCCACTGGCAGCGGATGCCCTCCATGTCCCCTTGGCGGTAAGTCCTACTGTAAGTGGCAGATGTGAGCGACTAGGTCCCTAGACATGCACAGTCCTCGGCGACACTGGTTCTTGGTCATCTGTAGGAATGACAGGCAGTGTCTATAGACCCTGGGCGTCACAAGGCACCGACCAGCCACGGCTCTCTGTCGCTCCTGGGCAATGTGTGCGGGAGCCCCAGCAGCCCCTTCTTCCTGAGGTTACTGTTCCTGCCTTTGCGCGGCCAGGAGCCTCAGTCGCTCTCTCCTCCGTCTTCTTGGCTCTCTGTAGGCCATCAGGCATACAGTTGGTTCACCAGGCTCCACGATCATGACGTGCTCCTCCTGCAGCATGAAAGAGAGAGAGAGAGAGACACATGGTTTGCATGGGTGTACTTAGCATCCTTTCCTGGTCCTGTATGACAGCCCCTTAATACTTCCCGGGAATTGCTGGCCACCCCTCAGATGGCCACAGATGTGTGCGCTGCATGGCTGCCCTGTCAATCTGCGACATAGGGGGACACTGTTCCAAACTGGGATGCTGAGATTGCAAGGGGCTGTGAGCACCTCCAGCAGTGACTGCTACATGACCAACATTGGCGAGGAGATTGTACAACGTGTGCAGTCCAACTGGTGCGCAGTCCAGTAAAGTGGTTGTAGACTCGCAGTATGTGCTGGGTGGCGGGGGTAAGACCTGGAGGGCTTGGTAGCACATTGGTGCCTCTGCATTGCTTGCATGGGTGGGCAGGCTAGGAGCCCGACTCCAATCATATCACTGTGGCTGTGCCTGAACTGTCTCAGTTGCAGACAGATGGTCAGTTTATACAGGTGTCTCTGCTGCGTGGCTACTTCTCTCACCTACTCTGCCCCCCATCTCGATTGCTTGTGCGCAGGATCCAACGCCAGGGCAGCAGTTGCCCCCGGATGCCCCCACCCTGAGTACTGTCGCCTCCAGGGCCAGGCAGCAGCTGCCCCAGACACCACTCTGACCTCCACCTCGAGTACAGTCGCCTCCGGGGCCAGGCAGCAGTTGCCCCAGGACACCACCCTGCCCCCGCCCTGAGTACAGTCGCCTCCGGGGTCAGGCGGCAGTTGCCCCCGGATGCCACCCTCCCAAAAACATATTGGGTGGAATTTTCAGTGCCCACTGACAGTGGACGTGATAGGTGGCGAGCGCGGACAATATGGCGCGATCTGGTTCACAACAGCGGGAAGGCAGGTTGCAATCGTCCACTCAGCCTGCCGACAGCGGGCCACATTTCCCGCCAATGGTAGATGGGGAGCTCATTGTAATACACCAGCATCTCATTAAAAGGCCACCCACCAAGCTCTAGACCCCCGCCAGATCGTCCATCCATGTCAGTGGGAAAGCATGTCGACGTGCTTCACAACGACACACAGCCGACGTGCACTTGACGGCCTTCACTTTAGGGGAACTGAGGTAAGAGAACAGCATCGTTTTCCACAGCTTACCAGGGTCACCTGTTGCTCTGCAGACTTCAGGGGCGACTGCACCCATATGGCACTCACCTCCGTCACTGCACATGGTGGACTACATCAACTGCAAGGGACTCCACTCACTGAATGTGCAGCTGGTGTGCGACACCAGAAACACATCCTGCAGACGTGCGAACGGTTTCCAGGGAGTGTGCACGGTACCTAGATCCTCAGTCAGACACAGATCCCTGGACTCTTCCAGGGTCCACAGAGGCTGCAGGGATGGTTCCTCGGGGACAGGGGCTACTGCAGAGGTCGTGGCTGATGACACCCATGCGACAGCCTCAGAATGCAACAGAGCGACGGTATAATGAGTCTCATGCAGCAGCTCACAACTTGGTGGAGCAGGCCATCAGGATGCTGAAGATGAGGTTCCGGTGCCTGAACCGGTCTGGTGGAGCCCTGCAATACAGTCCACAGAGGGTGTCACACATCGTCGTTGTCTGCTGCACCCTTTACAGCCTGGCGCTGCAATGGGGAGACAAGCCGGCTGAGGAGGAGATGGGGGAGCTGTGCATCTCCTCCGATGAGGAGGATGCTGACAGGGATGAGGGTGAGGAGGTCCTCAGAGACAGCAATGACTGGGATGAGGCCCTCACACTGGTTAGAATTAGTGTCAGAAACACTGATCATCAGAACAAGGAGCCATAGGCAGGAAGACATTCTTGAGAGTTGATTGACAATAGTGAACAGTATTAACAAGTGGTAAACACCCATGCACAGGCTGTGCAACTAATTCTCCCTAACTTTGGCTTTTAAAAAAGAGCTCATTCTCCCTAACTTTCCTAACCCTGCCTCTACGTCTTGGTGCTCCTTAGAAATCCACAGCAGAGGTGCAGGCAGCCTGCTGACTGCGACGCCTTGTCTATGATGACTTTGGCGGGTGTCCTTTGGAGGGCCGAGACTTGGAGGGCACTGGCCTGCTTTTGGGGTCCTGCTATAAGGCAGTGGCACCCTCCTCGGCCTGTGAAGCTGGAGCCGCTGAGGTCACAGGAAGAGGGGATGCGGATGGCTCGGTCACTTCTGGAGCCACCTGGGTGGATGGGCACGGAGCGTGCACCTGCTGATCCTCCTCCCTATGGGTGACTCCTTGAGGGGAAGGTGCAGCTGGTCTGAGCCTGAGCTATCCTGCACCCTTCTGCGTACACATTGTTGCAGGCCAACTATGGTATCAGCGATAGAGTTGAGCCCACACAAGCAATGCAGGAGCGACACCCTGGACCAAGGTCTCCATGGCAGCCACCATCCTACCAGTATTGACCTCGGTGCATTGGCATGCCAGCGCTGTTACCTCACCCTGAAGGCGGACCGCCTCCTCGATCGTGCCTTGCAATCTCAGGAGTGCAGTGGACATCCCTTCCTGGTGTTCCCGAGCTTGCCTTTGCAGCTCCAGAAACTGTGACATGACCAAGTCCAGAGTCTCGTCATCTGACTCGGACTCAGCAAATTTCTGGCCTCCAGCAGTTCTCCACAAGCCGGGGACCTGGGAAGCCCCTGCCGCTGCCTGCTGTGGATCAGACAGTGCGATGTGCTCACCAGATTGTGATCCAGTGTCTATTCTAAAACTAGGTCCCACTGAGTTATGTGTCTCTGTGCTGGTGGAGGGTGTGGGTGAGCACTGTGATGGAACTTCGAGGAGGGTGCCTACAGATTCCCCCTCAGAGGTTTCTTTGTGGCTTAATTGAATCCCTGGGTCATGGACTCTGTCGGCTGTTTAGCAGATGTGCCTGTGGAAGCAACGAGAGATAATTAGGTCATGGCAGTGGCCTGTGAAGAGGACACATCACTCACAGCATGGTTGTCCGATAGATATTGCACTGCTGGATCCTCACTTGGTAGAGCAGTGCCGACCTCACCGTCAGCACAGGACTGGTCTAGATCCTCGCCGGCCAACTGGATGGCTCTGTTTTCAAAGTCTGTGAGGACCTTGATTTCGTGCATTCTGCCACCGGTCTGCAACCTCTCTCTCTTGTTGTGTGCCAGCTTGTCCTGCATGGATGGAGATGGAGAAGGCATTAGCAGGACATCTACCGGGCCATAATATAAATGTCCCTGGCCTGCATGGGTGGTGAGTGGTCCCATGGATGGGATGAGGACAATGACGGTGAGTGTGAGAGAGTGGGTGCTGATGTCCCTTGAACTGGCAGTGAATGAGGGCCCTGTGGATGCGTGATGGGTTTCTGAGTGTCTGAGTTAAGAGTGACAAAAAAAGTGACTTATCCTGGCCGAAGAGAGGAGATCATTCATCCTCCTGTGGCACTGGGTGGCTGTCCTCATCTGAAGGGCATTGGCGCTGACCACCGCTGCCACCACCTCCCAAGCTGGATTGGTCATATTGCTGCCCATCAGCAAGGGTACAAGACATCTCGGCGGGCCTTCACGACATCCAGTTGCCATTCAATGGACCCTTAATTAAACCGGGGGGTGGTCTGCAGTCTTTTTTCCTTTGCTGTCCACGTGCCCCGGGCAGCGATGATGAACTGGTAGCGATGAGCGGTGTGCTGGCGGCTGTCTTTTAAACATGGCCAGCGTGATGCAACAGCAGGGTGATGGCGGGAGGGTGAATAAGAGCCCACTAGCCTTGGAAATGGAGTGTTTCAGTGAGTGCATAACTAATGAGGCAAGTTTGGGACGATACGGCGTGAAAACCCGCCATCGCAGCCACGAGTAAAATGTCGTTTTGCCTGCCCAATACTGCATTTAGTGCAAAGCTTGGAAAATTCTGACCTGGCTTTCATTTCCAAACTTTTTATTAATTGAATTTAAATGCCACCAGCCGCTATGAAAAGTGTCCTCAGAACCTGGGTCTCTGGATTACTAGTCCAGTGATATTACCACTCCGCCACCATCTCCCCAATTTGAAGGCACTCAAACCTTTAGATCATCCTAGAAGGCGTAATATCATGGATGCATTTAAGAGTTAGTTTAGGTAAGTACATGAGGGAGAAAGGAATAGAAAAATATACTAATAAGGTTAGATGGAATAGGGTGGGAGGAGGCTCGTGTGGAGCATAAACTCTAGCACAGACCAATTAAGCTGACTGTGCTGTCAATTCTATGTAATTAAATTTTACTGACCCTGCTTCCCTTTTGGCCTGTCCCAGGACCCATGGATCCTCTCACCAGCTGATATCTCAGAGGAGTCATTGTGCCAAGGCACTAATAGTGCCCCTCTGGGAATACCTCTTCCAACCTCATTAAAATACCATGCTTGGCACAGATGTTGATTAAAGATATAGGCCTATTTGCATACCTAGGAGAAGCTCAGGGTCAGCAAAAACACTGACCCATTTCCTTTTTCCTTGTACCAGTGAACACCAATTTCCTAAGGTACAGGCAAGAGGAATATATACCCAAATATCTCTCTTTTGGGCTATCTTGAATGGAATTCTAAACTGATGGAAGGAAACAATTTCCTTAAAACATTTATTAAAGAATTGCACTTTGCTAACACCACCTTCTGACCCCCTTTCCACCAGCAACGCCCCTGCCCCACCCCAACCCATGCACATCACACTCTGGACATATGTGATGTGGTTCAGCAGTAGTGATTCTGCCTGACACAGTGATGCTACCCTGTCCTTAGCCAATATTTAAGCCTGAGGACCATTTTCATACTGGAAGCTGCAAACTAGCTTTCTTTTGAATAAAAATTGGATCTCCTCTTGGCTCAAGTGCTTGCACAGGTTTTGACTCTAAGTTAACCGTTTTTGTTCCCTGTCTGCTAATTATTGAATACCAGACTTCTGAGCCAGTTTCAAATAATGCAATCGCTAATGGGGGTATGTTCTGTACCAAAAGGACTAACCTTTGAAAATGATATTTATGTGGCAGAATGTGTTCCTGAGCATTTTCTGCCCATAATCTCCTGGAAAATTAGCAGGGGCAGAGAGAAAGGCCTATTTCTCCATACTGAGTATAATAAAATGTATGTATAAAAAGGAATGTTGGTTAAAGATTATTTAACTCAGTTATTTGAAACAGTGCTTATAGTGACCTAAGAAACACTTGCCGTTTTAATGTATTCTTTCTTTTAGGATTGTAATACCTTGGGTATGTTTAGCCTGAGTCGATTTTTTTGTATAATCTTCAAGCGTTGATTATTATGTCTGTTTCTCCAAGTTAACACATTTTGTGAATATTTGAATGACACTATTGTTTTTCCTCATTTTTTTCTTAACAGATTATGAAAAGGTGTTCTGTTATATATTACTGCTATTTTTCATTTGATGTCAACTGTTTGTACAAATTGTAAATTTGAACTGTATAAATTGTTATTTTTTTTCAAAAAAAGTAGTATAATTTGCATTCAGGAAATGCACATTTGGGGCGGCATAAAATGTAGTTTCCATCTGTTTCATTACTCTTCTAATTTATTTACATTGGAGTGGGGCTGAGAACTGTATACTGGCCAAGGTTAAATTATTCACCAAAAAGTTAGTCAAAATGTTAGAGAAATAAGACAGACATAATTCTTTGAGAAATCTAATTGATGGTGCTACTATTAAATAATGCTTACTGCACGTGGAATTGCATTGTTTTTTTCAGCTGACTTATTATCACTCTCACTGTTTGGGGAAAAAAATTGTATGCATAGTGAACTATGTAAATTTATCATTTTGGACTTTACCAAATAGTAAAGGAATCATTTTAAAATATTGATCAATACAATAACAGAAGCATCATGAAATCAGCACAATCCAATTTTATTTTCACTGAATATTCGAATGATGATATTGGCTCAAAAACCTTGATGGAATGAATAAAATGTTTAATTTATTAATAAGTTTGCCTTTTTACATTTTCAAGTATGTAAGCCTGTTGAGGCAACTTTAAATGCTGTTATTCTTCCATGCTCGTAAACATTTCCAAAAAATGTGAAAGTTTATGTAATTACGATAGAACACTTCCTTTAGAAAATGAAATAACAGTAGTACAAATTAAAGAAATGCATAATTTTGTTTAATTCTTCCACATAATGAATGTGGCGCAGAATGAAATGTGTGTGTGCATGTGTGTGTATTTAATTTTCACTGAGAGAATCGGTTATCCACAACACCTATTCTGCATTTTTAGTATCTACAAATACATTTGTTTATGTGAATAGTTTAATCAGTTAGCAGTTATCAAACAGTTAATATGTAATATCAAAAGTCCTTTATTTTGTATTGTAAATGCTGATTATTTAAAACCAAAACTTTGTTTTTATCGTTTATCATTTGAAGACACCCCCTGTGTTACATTTTTAGAATGAGAAGCATTATTCAACTGCGTCTTATTTAGTGCATGGCTAACTGGTGATATTTCAAGACAACTTTACAATAAGCTGTTACTCATCTTTGTGCTACCTCACACCAATGCCTCATAGACACCCTCCACAAATGTCATCCTTCCTTCCTCTCCACATAATTCATTTTTCATACTCTCAACTCTACTTTCTCTCATTGCAGGAGAAGAGAATTGTTTTTTTCAACTGACTTATTATCACTCTCGCTGTTTGGGGAAAAAAATCGTATGCATAGCGAACTATGTAAATTTATCATTTTGGACTTTACCAAATAGTAAAGGAATCATTTTAAAATATTGATCAATACAAATGATCAATAAGTAACAGGGAGTAACAGAGAACGGGAAGGTGAACCTACAGCCATAGTCACCCTGATCATATTGGAGGAGGATGCTCTGGTGATTGACAGGGTGGCATATACACTAGACACAGGGATGGAATGATGGGGGTGGCCCAGAGACCTCGGCTGGATTTTTCCAATTGGCTTGAGATCCCAGTGTCAGGGTAATTTCTGAGCTCACACACATGAATGATGGAACATCTGCAAGTATTTTGTGCAAAGCAGCCGATTAATGGCAAGCCTGTAGTGGAGCCCACCAATTACAGGTGGCGGACGGGAGTTAATGCCAGCAATGTGCCTCAGGGCGCCATCTTGCCAACTGTTCCCATTGATGGGAAGTTCGAGACCCAGAGGAAACAGATTTAAAGCAATTGGCAAAAGAAGCAATGTCAACATGAAGAAAAACTTTTCATGCAGTGAGTGGTTAGGATCCAGAGTGTGCTGCCTGACAGTGTGGTTGAGGCAGTTTCAACCAAGGCATTCAAGAGGGAATTGGATTATTATCTGAAAATATGAGGAGAAGGCAGGGCAATGGCACTCAGTGAGTTGCTCCTTCAGAAGCCAGCACAGGTCAAATGGCCTCTTGTGTTGTAACAATTCTGTCATCTTCAAAGGCCAATCTGCAATCTTCATAATGGCTGCACACAGAGAAGGCTACAGAAGAAGTGCAACAGAAGGCAATCCGTGGAGGAATGACTGGAGTGCGAGGAAGGGTCACTCCATGGTTCAGTGATACTGGAGGTCCTCCTGCAAGCAGTAATGAAAGGAGAGAGATATGATTACCAGAGATGGGAGGAGGAGGGCAATCAGCTTCATGAAGAAGGCCTGGCTGGAGGTGGTCGAAGAAGAAGTTACAGTCAAGCAGTTGTGGCATGAACATGGGCGCAAAGCATGAAGTGCTTCAATGACCTAATGAGGGCTATCAAGGTTGAAGACCTGCATGTATAGTATGGTGGCCATGGCATATCCAGTTACGTGACTGACTCATGTACAGGAACTCAACAAGGACCACTGTGTGCATCAAGGCAGAGGGCAATGATGCAGTGCTAAGCATGGTTGAAGGCATGCAGCAGGCATCACAATGCCCCTATGATGACCATTGAAAGTTTTACAGCCTTATAAACATTGCAAGGCGAGAGAAATTGTGTCACTCTTTCTTTGTCATTGGCAGGAGAAGAGAGCTCATAACACAAGGTGGTGAGTCCTTCCTCACGGTGATAACACAGATGGAAGAGAAGGCACTAGAGATTGGCACGATGGCAGCAGGCCAGGTTATTGCAGAGAGCGAGGAGGGAGTGGAGCCCAGAGAAAGAGAGAGAGATACAATGGGAGGAATCATCTGCCCCCATTGGCGGCAGGCGTCATGGTGGGCGGTGCAGAGCAATATGATGGGAAGTCCAGAAATCAGTTTCGTATTGTCATGAAATCAGTTAGCCATCGTCCGTTCCACCCGTCAATGGCAGGCCGCCTTTCCTTCCATCCAACATCGGGAACATAATTTCAATGCATTTGCATCTCATCATCTCGCCTGCTCACTGGAATCATCCCCCCACATCAAATTTACCTCCCACGTCAACGTGATTTCAGAACAACATAATTCACAGCAGCATTTAAAAGGCATGCATCTGGCGAGCTGAACTTCCAAGGGAACTCGGAGGTGAGTGCACACTAACACTGCAGGGGGCTGCAGTCGTCTTGCCTTTCGGGGCCATGTCTTCTGTGCAACAGTCCTGACCTGAAAGCACTGAGAGGTGTGTGTGTGGCTGCAGTTTAAATATATTGCCCAGCATGAGGAAGTGGTGAGGTGACAGCATGGTGGCCGAACTGGAAGCTGCCCACTAGCAAAATGGTGTGCTCCCAGTGAGTGAATAATTAATGAGGCGGAAGGGGACGATGCGGTGTGAAAACCTGCCATTGCGGCCGAAGGGCAAATCAGCTTTTTTCCCCGCCGCGGCCGAAGGGCAAATCAGCTTTTTTCCCCGCCCACTACCACACTTTGTGCAAACCTGGGAGGGTTTCACTCAATGTCTCCAGCCATGAATCCTTTTCTGCTGTCTTTTCAGTGGTGCCTGTATAGTCCATGATGACCATGTGAAGTTCAGCAGCACGTACGGCCATGAGGAAGCAAGAGCATAGTGATGTTGTTAATTGTGCTGTGTCTCTCCTGCAGGGCCAGTGATGGAGGCAATGCAGCAGAAGGCATCAGAGCCAGCAGAGACATCAGGGAAGGAGGTGCTGTCTCAGGCTGCAGCATCACAGTACTCCAGCACAGTCTGCACCAGCATAGATACTCTTAAGTCCTTGAGGTATGATATGCAGTTGGAATGGGTAGCACCAGCTGGTGAGCACGGCACACACATGCAGGAGCAAGTGACAGAGGCAGCAACAGCTGCGGCCAATCCCCATTGGGGGAGTAAGGACAGGCCCAGCAGTGCTTCAGCTTCAGGCATGAGCCTTAGGGGTCATCAGCTACATGGGTGCTTATAGAGCAGCAGTGGGAAATGTGTGGAGAAATGTGTTAGAGTTTCCAGAGGCTGTTCACTCCAATGCACACACATTGAAGGAATCCATCCATGTCATGAGTGGTGCCATGAGGCATATGAGCACATGGCCTCCTCCATTGAGAGAGTAGCAACCCTCATGGAGAGCCACATGCATATGCCACCAAGCGTATGCAGGAGGCATGCACCAGCTTCCACAGTATGGCATCAACCTTGAACAATGTTGAGAGCTGAGTTGGCATGATAGCTTAGAGACTCATGTACCCATTGCCAGGTGGCATCTCATGTCTGATAAGCAGGGAGGGCTTGAAAAGGTCAAAGAATGGGTGGCTGGAGGCAATGTGATCTGTGCTCAAGGCACCCCCAGCATTCACTGTGGCTCCTTGGCTCCTCACAAATACTGTTTCCCGCACCAATGACAGAGGTTCAGATGTAGGTGGTGCAGCTGTGCCAGGCCCATAAAAGGCCCTGCAACCCAGAGGTTATCTGCCACAGACACTGAGCAGCAATGCTGGAAGCCTGCCCCGCATCAGCTCCAGCCCCGTGGGGTGGAGCACAATACAGAAGCACCAAGAGGCAAACGGGTAGAGGCATCTAATTGCACAAGGGGTCTCACGAGGTTGCCTTTATTTCATGTATGGCACGCTGTGTTTGATTTTTGCACTTTGACATATGTTTCATGCCTTACTTCAATGGCTCGTGTGATTCTTAACCTTCCAGAGGCCCTTGACCAGATGTAGCGGCATGGAGCTGGAGCCCATAAAGGGGTGCCATTATTTGTAGGGAATGGATGGATGGATGACACAGGCTGCCAGTGCATCCACAGGGAGGGTACTGGGTTTGGTCCAGTGGTAACATGGGGAGTCCCAGCTGAATCTAGTGTGGTTGAGAGTGTCACGGTTTCCCTTGCACACATATTAATGGCTGCACCCATCAGCACCTCCTGTGCATGGCTTTTGTCCACTGGGTCTGGCTCCACTTCTCTTCCTCCTCATCAGTGTTAATGTGCTCAAGAGAATCATCGGTCACCAGTTCAACTCCTCTCTGCTATGTCAGGCTGTGCAAAGCATAGCACACTACCACAATGTGGGAGACCTGGAGACCTTTGAGGAGCCAAATTGGACGGTTCCCCCAGAGTGGTCTAAACATCTGAAATGCATTTTGAGAAGCCCATTGTTTGCTTAATGGTCGCCCTTTTAGTTAGATGTCTGCGGTTGATGTTTCTTTTACTTCGATGGTGGGATTCCTTGCTGCTGTGAACAGCCATGTCCTCAGTGGATAATCCTTGTCACCCAGCATCCATCCAGGAAAGCCTTCTGGAGTAAAAAAAATGAGAAACCTCGCATATAGTACATACTGCTGCCACTGTGTGTCAGTGGTGGAAAGTGAATGTTTAAGTTGGTGTGTCCTGGGTGGTGCAAGCTTGTTGAATGTTGTTGAGGGAGCGCTTATTGAGGCAAGTGGAGAGTATTCTATCACATTCCTGATTTGTGCCTTGGACAGGCACAAATATGGACAGGCTTTGGGGAATCAGGAGGTGAGTTACCCGCCTCAAAATTCCCAGCCTCTGACATTATCTTGTAGCCATAGTATTTATATGGCTAGTCCAGTTCAGTTACTGGCCAATGGTAACACCAGGATGCTGATAGTGGGGGTTTCAGCAAGACACAGGTAGTCTGACAGGTCCACGAAGCTGAGCCATTGCCCATAGACCCTGTGCACTGGGCAGCACCTTCTTTGAGCCTCCAACTGCCTTACTACCCCGATGCTAAGTACCATCTACATACCAACACAGCATCATGCCAATGGTGCTCCTCTGCTCACTGCAGCCCGTTCCCATGTGGCTGCTGAGGTCCCTCTCTCTCAATCTCCTCCTGACTGGAGGAGGTGATCTCTGAGTGTGAGGCACCCATATCTCTTTGCAGCCTTCAACCCTCAAGAGCGTCACCCTCATCGCCTGGGCTCGCTGCAGGGGCCCTGGGAGAAAACCTTTGTTACTGACTTCTGCAGCTGTCTTTCAACACAGCAAACCCTTTATCATATGCTTCCTTCCAATGGCACCCCTGAGCCTTCTTGCCTGGAAACTCTGAACAACCTTAAATGCCTTTTAGTTTCAGATAACAGTCACATCCTGCTGTGCTGTTGCCCCACATAAGCTGGCAAGCCTCTGAAGTTCTGGGGCACCCGTGCGCCTTCCATGAAATTCAAATCACTTTTGCAAAATCACTGTTAATGGCCCCTTTAACAGCCTCAATTGGATTCCCACCAATGGCCAATGGGCTTCTGTTACCACTCCCAGGCTGCCCCTGGGAAATATGTTTGGCAGTGGGGAGATGTCAAGAAGCCATCCCAATAACATCACCCACTATTTTCCCTTCCCCCTGCCTGACTCCAACCCATCCCATGGAACCGGAACAGTTCAGCCCCTGTTAACAGCATTAGATGGTGCATTGGCACTGGTACTTACCAACCATTCATACTGAATTCATGTCACCACTAACTGAAATGTCATGACAAACACTATGCTGAATTTGTACCATTTCTCAACATCAATAATTAGGTTTTTCGTCTCCCACAGGTCCTTCACAATTGACCAAGGAGTTGATGAGCGAATAGGCTGGTGAGTCCTTTGAGGAGGGCAAGCACTCTGAGGATGCACCATCACATAACGCATATACACACTTCACCACACAGATATATGCAACTCAGTGGTCACTAAATTAGAAGCTGAGCTTCAGAGATCATCCACAAAAAGGGAACTTGTGGAGTAGCAGTTGGAAATGTGTGTGCTTCTTTTAGCACTTCCAGAGGCAATGCGTACCCTTACAGAGAGATTGAAGGGACCTATCTCTAACATGAATGCCATGATATCTCAGGCATTTGCACTGATATTCACCTCTATGGAAAGAGAGGCCACCTGCATGGAGAATCAGATGCAACAGGCTACTGAGTGCATGCTGGCCCAGACTAATGCCCTGCACACTCTATCTGCCACTTTACACAGGATGGAGCAAAGCTTTGGCTTGGTGGCTCAACATCTTACTGACATGCAGCCAAGTGCACTTCAGCTCTTAACTAGCAAGAAAGTACAGTGTACCATGAGACACATCCCGTGAAAGAATTTTTAAAAAGGAAGATAGAGAAAGGGCACAAGGCTGTGGGGACTCTATTCAAGTCGCTTCTCCTATCTTGCATACCCGCCACCTCATACAGAGCCGCACATGCTGCCTTCTGCCTGATGACCATGTCTGCCCTGCGCAGGTACAGGTGGGGCAGGATTTGGCATGGCCTCTGCAAAATCTAGAGGACAAAGGAACACAGTTGTCTGATCTGTCAGAGCAGGGGGATGAGGAGCCTGCTTCCACCTCAGCTGAAGTCACAGGGGTTGCATGACGTAGGAGTAAGAGGATGCAGATGAGAAATACTTAATAGTTGCGCAAGGGGATTCAATTGAGTCTGTGCACCAATGTTAATGGCGTTACATTGATGTTTATTGCAACATTGTTCCTGATCTCCTCATTTTCATGGCGATTACTTTGTTTGTTTCTATTCTTTCCTGGGATGTGGGTGTCACTGGCATGGCCAGAATTTTTATTGCCCATCACTAATTGCCTTTGTAAAGATGGTGGTGAGTCACCCTCTTGAACCGTTGCAGTCCATGTAGTGTAGGTACACCCACAGTGCTGTTAGGAAGGGAGTTCCAGGATTTTGACCCAGCGACAGTGAAGGATCGATGATATATTTCCAAGTCAGGATGGTGAGTGACTTGGCGGGGAACTTGCAGATGGTTGCGTTCTCATGCAACTGCTGCCCTTGTCCTTGGTGGTAGAGGTTGCGGGTTTGGAAGGTGTTCTTGAAGGAGCCTTGATGAGTTGCTGTAGTGCAGCTTGTAGATGGTGCACACTGCTGCCATTGAACATTGGTGTTGGAGGGAGTGGATGTTGAAGATGGTGAATAGGATGCCAATCAAGCAGGCTGCTTTGTCCTGGGCGGCTTTGAGCTTCTTGAGTGTTGTTAGAGCTGCACTCATCCAGACAAGTGGAGAATGTTCCATTACAATTCTGACTTATGCCTTGTGGATGATGGACAGGCTTTGGGAAGTCAGGAGGTGAGTTAATCACCACAGAATTCCCAGGCTCTGACCCAGCCATATTTATATGGCTGATCCAGTTCAGTTTCTGGTCAATGGTAACCGCCAGGATGTTGATAGTGGGGGATTCAGCAATGGTAACGCTATTGAGTGTCAAGGGGAGATGGCTGGATTCTCTCTTATTGGAGATGGTCATTGCCTGGCACAAATGTTACTTGCCATTTATTAGCCCAGGCCTGAATATTGTCCAGGTCCTGCTGCATATATACACGGATTGCTTCAGTATCTGAAGAATCGCATACGCTGAACATTATGCAATCACCAGCGAATAACCTCACTTATGACCTTATGATAGAAGGAAGATCATTAATGAAGCAGCTGAAGATGATTGGGCCTAGGACACTACCCCGAGGAACTCCTGCAGTGATGTCCTGGGACTGAGATGATAGAACTCCAACAACCACAAATATCTTCCTTTATGCTAGGTATGACTCCAACCAGTGGAGATTTTTCCCCCAATTCCCTTTGACTTTTTGTTGCTAGAGCTCTTTCAACCCACACTTGGTCAAATGCTGTCTTGATGTCAAGGGCAGTCACTCTCACCTCCCCTCTGGAGTTTAGTTCTTTTGTTTATGTTTGGTCTAAGGCCAGGAGCTGAGTTGCCCTGGCGGAACCCAAACTGAGCATCAATGAGCCGGTTATTGCTGAGTAAGCGCTGGTTTACACCACTTTTGACGACCCCTTCCATCACTTTACTGATGATCGAAGGTAAACTGAAGGGGCGGTATTTGGCCTAGTTGGATTTGTCCTGCTTTTTGTGAACAGGACATATCTGGGAAGTTTTCCACATTGCCATGTAGATGCCAGTCTCCAGCTGTACTGGAACAGTTTGGCTAGGGGCCCAGCTAGTTCTAGAGTACAAGTCTTCAATACTATTGCTGGAATATTGTCAGGGCCCATAGCCTTTGCAGTATCCAAAGCCTTCAGCCGTTTCTTGCTATCACGTGGAATGAATCAAATTGACTGAGGACTGACATCTGTGATTCTGGGTGCCCCACGAGAAGGCCAAGATGGATCATTCACTCAGAACTTCTGGCTGAAGATTGTTGCAAATGCTGCAGCTTTTTTTTTTGCACTGGATGTGCTGGGCTCCCCCATCATTGAGGAAGGGGATATTTATGGAGCCTTCTTCTGTGCATCCTCCTTTCACCCTGGACAGTAACCTTCAGGTCAATGGTATGATCCGTCTTTGTAAACAGGATAAAGTATGAATATGATGGTTGGCCCATTGACTGTTGGAATGAAGTGTGCCTTCGAGGGCAGCTACAGGGTTACATAAGATTGCAAAGGATTATATAGGATATATATATAGCACAGAAAGAGGCCGTTCAGCCCAACCAGTCCATGCTGGCATTTATGCTCCACTTGGTTTCCGGTGACATGGTCAGATGGCATTATACACACATATTAAGTGAGTTATGCCTGGATGAGTCTATCACGGCCTCTCTGGCAGCCAGATGTGTGGCCGCAGGCACCATGGACACATCTGCCTCCTCCTCCTCATCCTTCCCTTCCTCAGATACCAGATATTATGCATTTCATCTTACTACAGCTTCACTCCTTTCTTCAGTGCAACATTGTGAAGGGCAAAGCAGCACACAAGCATCATGGAGACCCTTGATGTGGCATATTAAAGGGCCCCTCCAGACACCTGAAGCATATCTTGAGAAAACCAATGGCCCATTCTGGTATTACCTTGGCAATGATTTAGCTTTTGTACTATCTCTCATCTGCCTCACTGGTAGGTTCATTATGAGTCAGCAGCCTGGCTTCAGAGGTTAACTTCAGGAACAAGTGCTGAGACTATGTGTTGGAGCGAAAACCTGCAGGAAATGTGTTTGTGGCAGAATGAATGAATCCCTGGATCTAGCGCAGGAATGCATTATCATCTCTGGTGGTTACAAACTAGCTGGACACTGAAAGAGTGGAGTCCCTTCTGATTAACAAAGACTCCTCGCTAATCTGAAGACACCTTGATTGCCACATGCATTCAATTAATGACACCCTGCACATGTGAGAGTCCAGCTACTGCAGTGAAGCTCTGTGTTTGATTAGCCTATCAACTGTCCCCACTATCAACATTCAGGGGGTTACCATTGACAAGAAACTGAACTGGACCGGCCATATAAATACTGTGGCTACAAATGCAGGTCAGAGTCTAGACATCCTGTGGCAAGTAACTCACATCCTGACTCCCCAAAGCCTGTCCACCATCTACAAGGCACAAATCAGGAGTTTGATGAAATATTCTCCCCTTGCCTGGATGAGTGCAGCTCCAACAACACTCAAGAAGCTTAACACCTTCTAGGACAAAGCAGCCCACTTGATTGGCACCCCATACACAAACATTCACTCCCTCCACCACCAACGCAAAGTGGTAGCATTGTGTACCATCTACAAGGTGCACTGCAGGAACTCACCAAGGCTCCTTTAGATAACACCTTCCAAACCCACAACTGCTACCATCTAGAAGGACAAGGGCAGCAGACACATGGGAACACCATCACCTGGAATTTCCCCCCCAAGCCACTCAGCATAATAACTTGGAAATATATTGCCATACCTTCACTGTCACTGGGTCAATATCCTGGAATTCCCTCCCTAACAGCACTGTGGATGTACCTACACCACATTGATTGCAGCAGTTCAAGAAGTCAGCTCACCATCACCTTCTCAAGGGCAATTAGGGATGGGCAACAAATGCTGACCTAGCCAGTGACACCCACACCCCATGAATGAATGAAAAAAATGCCTTGTCTGTGGCAGAGTGTACATAAATGGTAATCCTGGAAAACAAGGCATCAGTGGCCTGGGACATAAACCTATGGGCATCAGATTCAGAGATCCTGGAGATGTTGCTGGCAGATACCTGAAAAGATCCAAAGACAAAGAAATTCAAGGCTGTGATGACCTTAATGCCCACTGGCAATGTATATTCACCTGGACTTCTTGGAATGAGGTCTTGTTCCAGCAGACTGAAAATGTCAGGAAAAGCCAATGCCTGAGGCACTGTTACCTACCCATCTTGAAGAAGCTTACCTTCTGTCTGGAAAGCATAAGCTGAGGCCATTACCTCCTTTGCAGCTCTTTTTCCATCCCCTCTGTCATGTGGAACAATATGTGCTTTTTTTTTTGTAAAAATATACTTTATTCATAAAATATCTTCAATCACATTCCAAACCATTTCAAAAACACCATTACAAGGGTACAATCCAGGTTAAACTTTTACAAAATGTATCAGCAGGTGCATCAGTACAAACAATATTACAATCATTTACAGCCTTTCATTTTGAGCTGTACAGCCCGAGGGGCTCTAAACAGTTCCCAGTCTCTCGGTGCGCAGTGGCAGAAAGGTCTTAGACAGCGACCCTTCCCCATTGCGCCTTTGCGGCAGCTGCCCCAAGCTTTAGTGCGTCCCTCAGCACGTAGTCCTGGACTTTGGATTGTGCCAGTCCGCAACAATCGGTCGGGGACAACTCTTTGTGCTGGAAGACCAACAAGTTTCAGGCAGACCAAAGCGCGTCTTTCACCGAGTTGATGATCCTCCAGCTGCAGTCGATGTTTGTCTCGGTGTGTGTCCCTGGGAACAGCCCGTAGAGCACAGAGTCCTGTGTCACAGAACTGCTCGGGATGAACCTCGACAGCAACCACTGCATCTCTCTCCAGACTTTCTTTGCAAAGGCACAATCCACAAGGAGGTGAACAACGGTCTCTTCCCCACCACAGCCACCTCGAGGGCAACGTGCAGAGGGGGTGAGACTCCTGGCGTGTAGGAAGGATCTGACGGGGAGGGCCTTTCTCACCACCAGCCAAGCTACGTCTTGGTGCTTGTTGGAAAGTTCTGGCGATGAGGCATTCTGCCAAATGACCTTGACAGTCTGCTCGGGGAACCATCCCACAGGGTCCACCCTCTCCTTTTCCCTCAGGGCCTCTAGGACGTTATGTGCTGACCACTGCCTGATGGACTTGTGGTCAAAGGTGTTTTTCTGCATAAATTTTTCCACGAGGGACAGGTGGTACGGCACGGTCCAACTACTTGGAGCGTTCCGCGGCAGCGTGGCCAGACCCATCCTTCGCAACACCGGGGACAGGTAGAACCTCAGCACGTAGTGACACTTGGTGTTTGCGTACTGAGGGTCTACGCACCGCTTGATGCAGCCACACACAAAGGTGGCCATCAGTATGAGGGCGATGTTGGGCACGTTTTTTCCCCCTTTATCTAGAGGCTTGTACATCGCGTCCCTGCGGACACGATCCATTTTCGACCTCCAGATAAAGCAGAAGATGGCTCGAGTGATCGCCATCGCGCAGGAGTCTGGAATGGGCCAGACCTGCGCCACGTACAGCAACAGCGAGAGTGCCTCACACTGTGGAACAATATGTGCTTTTTTTTTTGTAAAAATATACTTTATTCATAAAATATCTTCAATCACATTCCAAACCATTTCAAAAACAACATTACAAGGGTACAATCCAGGTTAAACTTTTACAAAATGTATCACCAGGTGCATCAGTACAAACAATATTACAGTCATTTACAGCCTTTCATTTTGATCTGTACAGCCCGAGGGGCTCTAAACAGTTCCCAGTCTCTCGGTGCGCTGTGGTAGAAAGGTCTTAGACAGCGACCCTTCCCCATTGCGCCTTTGCGGCAGCTGCCCCAAGCTTTAGTGCGTCCCTCAGCACGTAGTCCTGGACTTTGGATTGTGCCAGTCCGCAACAATCGGTCGGGGACAACTCTTTGTGCTGGAAGACCAACAAGTTTCGGGCAGACCAAAGCGCCTCTTTCACCGAGTTGATGATCCTCCAGCTGCAGTCGATGTTTGTCTCGGTGTGTGTCCCTGGGAACAGCCCGTAGAGCACAGAGTCCTGTGTCACAGAACTGCTCGGGATGAACCTCGACAGCAACCACTGCATCTCTCTCCAGACTTTCTTTGCAAAGGCACAATCCACAAGGAGGTGAACAACGGTCTCTTCCCCACCACAGCCACCTCGAGGGCAACGTGCAGAGGGGGTGAGCCTCCTGGCGTGTAGGAAGGATCTGACGGGGAGGGCCTTTCTCACCACCAGCCAAGCTACGTCTTGGTGCTTGTTGGAAAGTTCTGGCGATGAGGCATTCTGCCAAATGACTTTGACAGTCTGCTCGGGGAACCATCCCACAGGGTCCACCCTCTCCTTTTCCCTCAGGGCCTCTAGGACGTTACGTGCTGACCACTGCCTGATGGACTTGTGGTCAAAGGTGTTTTTCTGCATAAATTTTTCCACGAGGGACAGGTGGTACGGCACGGTCCAACTACTTGGAGCGTTCCGCGGCAGCGTGGCCAGACCCATCCTTCGCAACACCGGGGACAGGTAGAACCTCAGCACGTAGTGACACTTGGTGTTTGCGTACTGAGGGTCTACGCACCGCTTGATGCAGCCACACACAAAGGTGGCCATCAGTATGAGGGCGATGTTGGGCACGTTTTTTCCCCCTTTATCTAGAGGCTTGTACATCGCGTCCCTGCGGACACGATCCATTTTCGACCTCCAGATAAAGCAGAAGATGGCTCGAGTGATCGCCATCGCGCAGGAGTCTGGAATGGGCCAGACCTGCGCCACGTACAACAACAGCGAGAGTACCTCACACCTGATGACCAGGTTCTTACCCGCAATGGAGAGGGAGCGTCGCTCCCACATGCCCAGTTTCCTTTTCACCATAGCCACTCGCTCCTTCCAGTTTCTAACGCATGCCCCGGTCCCTCCGAACCATATCCCCAGCACCTTCAGGCCGTCAGCCCTGACAGTGAAGGGGACAAAGGATCGGTCAGCCTAGTTCCCAAAGAACATGGCCTCGCTCTTCCCACGATTTACCTTGGCTCCCGAGGCCAGTTCGAACTGGTCGCAGATGTGCATCAGTCTGCGCACCGACAGCGGATCCGAGCAGAAGACGGCGACGTCATCCATGTACAGGGAGGCTTTTACCTGAGTGCCTCCACTGCCTGGGATCGTCACTCCTCTTATGCCCGGATCCTTCCTGATGGACTCGGCAAAGGGTTCTATGCAACACACGAAAAGGACAGGCGAGAGAGGACAGCCCTGCCTGACTCCAGATTTAATCGGAAAGCTATCTGTTTCCCACCCATTGATTGAGACTGCGCTACTGATGTTAGTGTAGAGCAGTTGGATCCAATTTCGAATTCCCTCCCCAAACCCTATTTTGGAGAGCACATCCCCCATGTAGGTGTGCGATATTCTGTCAAAGGCCTTCTCCTGATCCAAGCTGATGAGGCAGGTATCCACACCCCTGTCCTGTACATAGGCAATCGTATCCCTGAGCAGCGCCAGGCTGTCAGAGATCTTCCTGCCTGGCACAGAGCAGGTCTGGTCAGGGTGAATCACCAATTCCAGAGCAGATTTGACCCGATTGGCGATGACCTTGGACAGAATCTTATAGTCCACATTCAACAGTGAAATGGGTCGCCAATTTCTAATTTCCTCCCTTTCCCCCTTGTGCTTGTAGATGAGGGTGATGATGCCTTTCCTCATGGATTCTGACATACTACCGGCCAGGAGCATACTCTCGTACACTCCTAGCAGGTCTGGGCCGATCAAGTCCCACAGAGCCGAATACAACTCCGCCAGCAAGCCGTCGCTTCCGGGGGTTTTACTCTTCTCGAAGGACTCGAGGGCCTTAGTCAGTTCATCAGGAGTTAGCGGTTTGTCCAGGCTCTCCCGCGTACTGTCGTCTAAGACCTCCGTGATAGAGGACAGGAAGGACTGGGAGGCCGTGCTGTCCGTGGGCTTCACGTCATACAATCCGGCGTAAAAGGATTTGCTGATCCTCAGAATGTCGGACCGTGATGACTTTACTGAGCCGTCTTCTTCCTTCAGGCTGCTGATCACAGAGCGCTCTCTGTGTACCTTTTGGAAGAAGAAACGTGAGCACGTCTCATCCTGCTCCACGGAGCGGACTCTGGAACGGAAGATGATCTTGGAGGCCTCCGAGGCAAAGTGCGAGGCTTGCTGGCCCTTCACCTCTTGGAGCTCCTCCTTGACATCGACCCCCATCGACTGCAGCCGGAGCAGATTCTGCATCTTTTTCTGGAGTCGGGACATTTTCCTCTGTTCCTTTCTAGCTTTCTGGGTGCCTTTGAGGATGAAAAACCTCTTGATGCTTCCCTTGATCGCTTCCCACCAGTGTGTCAGGGACTCAAAGAGGGGTTTCACGGTTCTCCAACCTTTGTAATCCCTCTTGAGCTCCTCAATGTTCTCTGGGGTCAGCAGTTGCACATTTAGCTTCCATGCCCCCCTGCCCACCCTCAGGTCCTTCTCCAAGTGGCAGTCCGCCAGTAGGAGGCAGTGGTCAGAGAAGAACACCGGCTTGACCTCGGTGGATCTGACTGTGAATGCACGGGACACAAACAGGAAGTCTATCCTGGAACGAATGGACCCGTCTGGCCGCGACCAGGTGTATCTACGCTGCGCTCCGTCTGCAGGGTTGCTGAAGACGTCGTGCAGCTTGGCATCCTTAACTGTTTCCATCAGGGATCTGGACGTAGCGTCCAATCTGCTGCCGGCCCTGCCGGATCGTCCAGCCGCATCGATGATGCAGTTGAAGTCACCGCCCAGAATGACCGGCCTGGAGGTCGCCAGCAGCAGTGGGAGCTGCTGAAAAACCTCCAGCCGCTCAGCCCCTTGTGCCGGGCCATACACGTTGATTAACCGGAGTGGAGCGTTCTTGTACATTACGTCTGCTACGAGGAGTCGCCCGCCCACCACCTCCTTGACCTCGGAGACGGTGAAGTTGCCTCCCCGCAGCAGAATACCCAGGCCGGAGGAACGAGAGTCGTTTCCGCCCGACCAGATCGATGGCCCATGGGACCACCATCGTGACCATTGCCTGTAGGAGCTGAGGTGCGGTATCGCACACTCCTGCAGAAACAACAGGTCAGCTTTGACCTTGGCTAGGTAGTCCAAGGTCGCAACACATCGCGTAGTAGATTTAATGCTACGCACATTTATGGATACAATCTTTAAACCCATTTTAAAGCATTTATTCTCCTACCAAACCCACTGTCTCTGAGAGTCCCAGACCTTTAGTCTGCTCCTTCATACCCGTAGTGAGCTCAAATTCCTTCACTTTGGATGGGCTGAGGTAGATCTCCTTGGCCGTGTTCTGCTCCGGTGGCATCTGGAGGTTCACGTAGAGAGCGGGTTTTGAGATGACCTTTGCTGGAGAAGCTTCTCCAAAACTCACCCCCTCTGGGGTGTTGCTGTTCCCGGCTTCCTGGAGCTGGGGTGCGATGATTGCCTCACTGCTCCCAGATTCCAGGGGCTGTGGTGCACTGGCCTCCTCAGGTTGCAGGCAAAGTTGGGGTGCGCTGGTCTCCTTGTTGTCTCCAATTTTCTGGAGCTCGGGTGTCTCGTCCTCCAACGCCCTGGAGCTTTGCCGCCTCTTCTGTCGGTGCCTCCCTGGCACTTCATCATCCGAAGAGCTGCTGCCCTTGTCATCCGTGTCGGATGGGAGACGCCTCTTGCCGCTTCTCTGGGAAACGCCTTCGCTCCCTCTTACTTTTCTTGTTCTTCACCGTCCGCCACTCCCCCTGCTGGTTTTCCACTGCTGCCTCCTCCTCCATTGATTCGCTGTCCTGAGGACTGGGAGGTTCAGGGGTTAGTGCTGTTGATTGGCTCTCTGTTGCCTCAATCTCTTTCTCCACCTTGTCTCTCTCTGTGTCCTCCTTTGTCCCGTTGAGCTCCCTGGGGGCCTTGGTGGTTGGAGTGACACGAAACATTTCTTCTGCTTCCCCCTGGTCGGCTTTGGCTGCCTGTGCGTAAGTACGGCAGCGTTTGGGGCAGGTCCTGTAGAGGTGACCTGCCTCGCCACACAGGTTGCAGCACTTGGCCTGTTTGCAGTCTTTTGTCTGGTGCCCTTCCTGTTTGCAGATCTTGCAGAGGGAGGCGCTGCAGTTGGCCGCCACATGACCAGCCTTGCCGCATGAGCGACAATGCTTGGGTTGCCCAGCGTAGACCAGGTAGCCACGGTTTCCCCCGATAGCGAAACTGGAAGGAGGGTGGAAAATGGCTCCCTTACCATCGGTCTTTAGCGTGACCTTAAACAGGCGTTTGCCTGTCCAGATCCCCAAGTCGTCTCGAATCTCGGTGCCGCTCCCCACCTTATCGAAGTACCTGGTGAGGAAGGTGACCACGTCGGCGACAGGGACGAAGGGGTTGTACACATGCACCATCACCACACGTTCCCGTTGCAACGGCAGAGAAAAGTGCGGCTCCGCCGTCAGGATCTTCATCTCCGGCAGGTCTCTCTTCTCCTCGAACACCCTCAGGAGCCGGACGCAGTCTGCCACCCGCTTGAACGTCACGTCAAAATAACCGCCTTTGCGGGAGTCATGCAGGGTGAAGATCTCCGTAGCTTGGAAGCCGCACGCCTTCAACAGGATCCTCCTGGTGAAGAAGCCCCGATCCATAGGTGATCCTCCTTCGCTGTGGTTCACCGTGACTCGGACGGTGATAGGTAACCCACGGTATGGATTTGGATTGCGATTGGTTATCGCCCTTCCATCCCGACCTTGCCTTGGCAGGACCATGGTGTCGCCCCTGCAACACTTGATCCTAGCCAAAAGGCCGAGAAGCGATCTGTGCTTTTTTTTTTGTAAAAATATACTTTATTCATAAAATATCTTCAATCACATTCCAAACCATTTCAAAAACAACATTACAAGGGTACAATCCAGGTTAAACTTTTACAAAATGTATCACCAGGTGCATCAGTACAAACAATATTACAATCATTTACAGCCTTTCATTTTGATCTGTACAGCCCGAGGGGCTCTAAACAGTTCCCAGTCTCTCGGTGCGCTGTGGTAGAAAGGTCCTAGACAGCGACCCTAGCAGGTCTGGTCAGGGTGAATCACCAATTCCAGAGCAGATTTGACCCGATTGGCGATGACCTTGGACAGAATCTTATAGTCCACATTCAACAGTGAAATGGGTCGCCAATTTCTAATTTCCTCCCTTTCCCCCTTGTGCTTGTAGATGAGGGTGATGATGCCTTTCCTCATGGATTCTGACATACTACCGGCCAGGAGCATACTCTCGTACACTCCTAGCAGGTCTGGGCCGATCAAGTCCCACAGGGGCTCTAAACAGTTCCCAGTCTCTCGGTGCGCTGTGGTAGAAAGGTCTTAGACAGCGACCCTTCCCCATTGCGCCTTTGCGGCAGCTGCCCCAAGCTTTAGTGCGTCCCTCAGCACGTAGTCCTGGACTTTGGATTGTGCCAGTCCGCAACAATCGGTCGGGGACAACCCTTTGTGCTGGAAGACCAACAAGTTTCGGGCAGACCAAAGCGCCTCTTTCACCGAGTTGATGATCCTCCAGCTGCAGTTGATGTTTGTCTCGGTGTGTGTCCCTGGGAACAGCCCGTAGAGCACAGAGTCCTGTGTCACAGAACTGCTCGGGATGAACCTCGACAGCAACCACTGCATCTCTCTCCAGACTTTCTTTGCAAAGGCACAATCCACAAGGAGGTGAACAACGGTCTCTTCCCCACCACAGCCACCTCGAGGGCAACGTGCAGAGGGGGTGAGCCTCCTGGCGTGTAGGAAGGATCTGACGGGGAGGGCCTTTCTCACCACCAGCCAAGCTACGTCTTGGTGCTTGTTGGAAAGTTCTGGCGATGAGGCATTCTGCCAAATGACTTTGACAGTCTGCTCGGGGAACCATCCCACAGGGTCCACCCTCTCCTTTTCCCTCAGGGCCTCTAGGACGTTACGTGCTGACCACTGCCTGATGGACTTGTGGTCAAAGGTGTTTTTCTGCATAAATTTTCCCACCAGGGACAGGTGGTATGGCACGGTCCAACTACTTGGAGCGTTCCGCGGCAGCGTGGCCAGACCCATCCTTCGCAACACCGGGGTCAGGTAGAACCTCAGCACGTAGTGACACTTGGTGTTTGCGTACTGAGGGTCTACGCACCGCTTGATGCAGCCGCACACAAAGGTGGCCATCAGTATGAGGGCGATGTTGGGCACGTTTTTTCCCCCTTTATCTAGAGGCTTGTACATCGCGTCCCTGCGGACACGATCCATTTTCGACCTCCAGATAAAGCGGAAGATGGCTCGAGTGATCGCCGTCGCGCAGGAGTCTGGAATGGGCCAGACCTGCGCCACGTACAGCAACAGCGAGAGTACCTCACACCTGATGACCAGGTTCTTACCCGCAATGGAGAGGGAGCGTCGCTCCCACATGCCCAGTTTCCTTTTCACCATAGCCACTCGCTCCTTCCAGTTTCTAACGCATGCCCCGGTCCCTCCGAACTATATCCCCAGCACCTTCAGGCCGTCAGCCCTGACAGTGAAGGGGACAAAGGATCGGTCAGCCCAGTTCCCAAAGAACATGGCCTCGCTCTTCCCACGATTTACCTTGGCTCCCGAGGCCAGTTCGAACTGGTCGCAGATGTGCATCAGTCTGCGCACCGACAGCGGATCCGAGCAGAAGACGGCGACGTCGTCCATGTACAGGGAGGCTTTTACCTGAGTGCCTCCACTGCCTGGGATCGTCACTCCTCTTATGCCCGGATCCTTCCTGATGGACTCGGCAAAGGGTTCTATGCAACACACGAAAAGGACAGGCGAGAGAGGACAGCCCTGCCTGACTCCAGATTTAATCGGAAAGCTATCTGTTTCCCACCCATTGATTGAGACTGCGCTACTGATGTTAGTGTAGAGCAGTTGGATCCAATTTCGAATTCCCTCCCCAAACCCCATTTTGGAGAGCACATCCCCCATGTAGGTGTGCGATATTCTGTCAAAGGCCTTCTCCTGATCCAAGCTGATGAGGCAGGTATCCACACCCCTGTCCTGTACATAGGCAATCGTATCCCTGAGCAGCGCCAGGCTGTCAGAGATCTTCCTGCCTGGCACAGAGCAGGTCTGGCGATCTGTGCTGCAGAGTAGTCAGCTGCCCCTGCTGCTACTGGTGCCTTTTTGTTGCTGCTGATGCTCCTGGTGTAGTTCTTGGTGTTGCTCCTTTTGGTGTGGCTGCTCTTCCAATTGTCATCAGAGGTCCAGACTACTGCTGCCTAATTTGCTTCCATGCTGTAGTGAAGGCTGATAGTAAAGAAATTAAGCTGAAAAAATGAGCTATCCAAGGCAGTTGACAAAACTTACATATAGCTGAAACTGACACTCAAAGTGATGATTTTACAAACCTTGCACTGTGGTTAGACACAAGCTTAGCAATTTCACTTTTTAAAGGCTCCCAGAAATTTAATTTCATTAAACAAACATTCCCCTCTGTGCACTTGCCTCAGCGACTGTGGTGAGATGCAGAGAGCTTGGGGAACCTGTGCATGGACTGCTAAAGCCAGAACGCAGGGTTAAATTCTAATTTAATTACCTATTTGCATATTATAATGATTGTTCCCTACTTGTTTGCAAACCATCCCGTGTCAAAGCTGAAGTGGGCAGGGTCATGTCGGATTCAGAATCCAACAACACTTTTTGGGGACTTAACACAGCGCATGCATCCACTTGGCAGTTAAAATTCTGTCCTAGATCGTTCCAAATCAACTCAAATTTTTAACCTATGTAAATCTGGATCAGCACAATGAGGATTAATTTAGATTTATTTAAATTCATTTAGAGGATTAATTTTTTAATTCATTTTTGGAATGTGGGCATTGCTAGCAAGGCCAGCATTTGTTGCCTATCCCTAATTGTCCTTGCAAATGACCTGCCTTTTTGAACTAATGGAGTCAATGTGGTGTAGGTACACCTACGATGCTTTTAGAAAGGGAGTTCCAGGATTTTGCCAGCTTCTGTTGGAAAATACCTCAAGCCACTATGTATTAAATGAGCTTCCAGCTAAATAAAATATGGGAATATAAATAAAATATACATATCTTCTTCTTCAGGTCTCTGCCCGAAGGGGGATCCACCCACAGTGCCACAACCTCTACTATGGTTGGGCAAGGAAGCAGGTCCCAAATCCAGCCCAGCTGAAATGGGGATCGAACCCCGTGCTGTTGGCATCAATCTGAACCAAATCAGCCATCCAAATTGAGCCACCTGGCTCCCCAATGAGTCCAAGTTGCTATGGCAACATGCACTTTTACAGGCATGTTGTAGTCCAGAGCTATGAATGGTAGAGTGTCCAATTCTTTCCATCACATGGCTGACCAGGAATCTTTCCTGCTCTTACCATCTGCCATTAGCATATATTGGAAGGATTTACAAGTTGATACTCAACCTGTCTGGCTGCATTATGAACACACCTTCCTTGGCCATCAAGTCCTGGAGAGGACTTGAACCTCGAGCTTCTGGCTCAAAGGCAGGGATGCTATGCACTGCGCCACAAGACCTCCAAAATGCATATAACATGTATATATTATGTAATGTTTCCAAAATAAAAGCTGGTAGACAAAATCTATTCAACCATTAAAGCTGTTGGAATATGGTAAGAAAGAAAAAAATTGCCTTCGTATGGCATCCTTCACATTCTCACTGCGTCCCAAAGTGCTTCATGGTCAATTAATTAGTTTTGAACTGTAGTCACTCTTGTAATGTAGGAAAACACTGTGTCACTTTGCAAAGATCCAGATCTTACAATCAGCAAAAAGTTAAGTGACCAATTAAACTGTTTTAGTGAAGCTGCTTGAAGGATAAATTGTGGCCATGACAGTAGGCAAACTCAATTGCTCTTCTTCAATAATGCTATAAGATCTTATATAACCAACCAAGAATTAGGTAGATGGGACCTCAATTTAATGTCTTGATGAGCTTTCCTTCTCCCATAATTGTTTATATTCTCTTGTTTTAGAGTGACACAAATGCACAACAAAAAGGTATAAAAGATGGACACAGCATTTTCTCACTGAATTTGAGGAGCAGATAGTTATCAGAATCTCAGCAGAGGGATATTTGCTGGATATATATCTAGATTTTTTTTTGGAAATGTGATCAAATTAGTGCATGTAGATTTCATATAATGTATTTCAGAAAGTATTTGACAAATGAAGCTTTTAAATATGATTAAACTCAGACTGCCAGCAATCTAGGGAAATTTTATGCTCTTGAGCCAACGATTTTCAAAGCTTTCTGATTCATATCATGACGTTAAAACTGATTTTAAAAAAAAACGGGAAATAAAAAGCATGAAAGTGACTATAAAGTTTCGGATTGTTGTGAAAACCCAACCCAACCCTAAAGCTCTTGAGGAAAGAAATTTGCCACCTTGATCCAGTGTGGCCTTTACAAAAACAGAATTACCTGGAAAAACTCAGCAGGTCTGGCAGCATCGGCAGAGAAGAAATCAGTTAACGTTTCGAGCCTTCATGGCCCTTCGACAGAACTGAAGCATAGTTAGAAGAAGGGAGAAATATAAACTGGTTTAAGGTGGGGGGGTGTGTGGAGAGAGACGTTGAGGGTGTGGTGATTGTGGAGATGAGCAGATAATCAAAAGATGTCACAGACAAAAGGGTCAAAGAGGTGTTGAAGGTGGTGATATTTGTCTAAGAAAGGTGCTAATTAAGAATGGAAGACAGGATATTCAAAGTACAGCTCTAGTGGGGGTGGGGTGGAAAGAATAACAAGGTTTTAGTTTTAGATTTAAAAATAATGGAAATAGGTGGGGAAAGAAGAATCTATATAAATTATTGAAAAAAAAGGCGGGGGGGGTGGTGAGAAACGGGGTGGGAATGGGGGGAGGGGGAGTTTAAGATCTAAAGTTGTTGAATTCAATATTCAGCCCAGAAGTCTGTAAAGTACCTAGTCGGAAGATGAGGTTCTGTTCCTCCAGTTTGCGTTGGGCTTCACTGGAACAATGCAGCAAGCCAAGGACAGACATGTGGGCAAGAGAACAGGGTGGAGTGTTAAAATGGCAAGCGACAGGGAGGTTTGGGTCTTTCTTGCGGACAGACCGCAGGTGTTCCGCAAAACGGTCGCCCAGTTTGCGTTTGGTCTCTCCAATGTAGAGGAGACCGCATTGGGAGCAACGAATGCAGTAGACTAAGTTAGGGGAAATGCAAGTGAAATGCTGCTTCACTTGAAAGGAGTGTTTGGGCCCTTGGACGGTGAGGAGAGAGGAAGTGAAGGGGCAGGTGTTGCATCTTCTGCGTGGGCATGGGGAGGTGCCATAAGTGGGGGTTGAGGAGTAGGGGGTGATGGAGGAGTGGACCAGGGTGTCCCGGAGGGAACGATCCCTATGGAATGCCGTCAGGGGGGGTGAAGGGAAGATGTGTTTGGTGGTGGCATCATGCTGGAGTTGGCGGAAATGGCGGAGGATGATCCTTTGAATGCGGAGGCTGGTGGGGTGATAAGTGAGGACAAGTATAGCCTTTATATGGCTCCAGTTGTACATCAATGTGATTGAATTTTAGATGCCCTCTGATGTGGTTTAAAAGCCACATCGTTAGATAAATCCACCACCTTCTGAAGAGAACTAAAGATGGGCTATTAATGCCAGCCTTTCCAATGATGCCATATCCCGAATAATAAGTAATAGAATAATACAAATGTGGCAAAAATCAGACGGAGCCTGTCCTTACAGCAGTGAGAAACACTGATACTTGTACGCTTAAGATATTGCAAAGCAATTTATATCATCATCATTACCCATCCATATTTGAGTGTGTGCTCCTACTGCTACCATTAATTTCCAGCGTGAAACGGCTAAATTCAAATTAATTGATGCAGTGCCTGCTCCTACTACCTGCAAATAAGCAATATTGATGAGGAAAATCTAGACCATTATCTTAAAGTAACATTTTGTTGCCATAACATTAAGCAGCAATTTTTACATTTGCCATTCATTTCTATTAAGAAATGGGATTCCCTTTGGGTTCTTAGTAGAATGACCATTAGCTGCTTGGCATTAATTCTATATGAAAACTTAGTTAAGCTCTAGTTTTCCTAGTACATAAAGACATCCATTACTTGGCTTCCATTTGGAACTAATCCAATTTATAAACCACCCTTACTTAAACAAAGATTAACATTTCGCCAAAGCTGTTTTTAGTGTTTTTTTCTAACAATATAACAAATTCTCCTTTAGAATTAAATGCAATAAAGTTCACCAGTGACCAATAAGTCAACAAGACGTACAGATATAAAGGTTGAATTCCCAGCAGTTTACCAATCAAATGCAGCATGTACAGCACTGAGGGGAGAGCTGCCTACAATTTTTCTAATCCAGGCACACTCCTGCCCCTGTGAGAACATTACATAAAGAGAGAAAGAACTTACAGTTACATAATGACCTTTATCACCTCATGCTAGCCCATCATAGCCAATAAGGTACTTTTGAAGGTTAGCGTTGTGTTCTCGGTAGAAACCAATATTATTTTTATTTTTTATGGAAATTCAAAAACCCAAGTACTTATTAAAAGAATAAATCCACAAGGTTCACTGTTTAAAACTGAAGAATTTTACTACCCAGAGATCAAAGAAAATGAATACTAATAACAATACTCTATCTTAAATAGTTATGCTAAAGATATTAAAAGTACAATGAACACTGTTACTTTTACCATATCAAACTTCTTGACTCAAATTTCCTTCTGCACCCATGAAAAGCTCAAGTCAGATACTTAACAGAAATTGGAAGATTAATCACTTGGTCTGTGTACTGTTTCAAAGATTCATATAAGGGTTAAAGAGTTCTTGGCCTACTGCTTACAATCAACAAGGTTGTCCCTTCAATTCTCCAACTGTCCGAAGCTATTTACTCCTGGTGCAGCACAGGTGTCACTAGCATTTTAAGCATAGCAGATCTGGTCCTGGTTCTAATGTGCTTTAATTCCGGAGTCTTGCATTTAGGAGCTTTCTCTCTCTCTTCTCAGCTTGGCTACCCCAAAAGTCCAACTCACTATTAGTAGAGCTCTTCAGTTATCATGAGTTTTAAACCATGTTAACCGGCAATTTCAAATGAATTCTGCTTGAGAGAGATGTTCCCAACAGCCAGATTGTTCTAAACTAAAATGCTTGAAAACAGAGCTCCACATAGGAATCTACCCCACCCCCCGTAGTTAACTCCTTGTCTACCCTTTACTATTTACTACCCTTTACTAATATAACACAGAGGAAAGTTGGCAATAAACAAACAAAAGCACTGTCAGACTAATTCAAGGGGTTGCAGTCCATTGGTGGAAAGGGAGAAATCAGATAAACTAGATGAATAAAATAATGCATGTATTTTATTTTTCTCAATTTATTAATTGGAAATGACATGCTCAAAGTAAGCAATGAAGACTCTCTTGTTTATTGTAATTATATAAATTAATTGATTTACAAAATGGGTTCAAGCTTAATAGCTCCCAATTAAAATGAGTCAAAGGGTTAATGGTCTGAGATATCCAACAATGAGTAATTGTCACTTTACTGCATTTCAATAAACACTACACATTAATTGAAGTCAAATATAACTCTTTCATTAGATATTTAATTACCATTTGATGCCTTATTTACTGTGAATTCATAAAAAAAAGACTTGCACGTAAATAGTATTTTTCACAACCACTGGACATCTCAAAGTGCTTTACAGCCAATGAAGTACTTTTTCAAGTGTAGTCACTGTTATGATGTAAAAAACGCAGCAGCCAATTTGCACTCTGCAAATTTTCACAAACAGCAATGAGAATCTGTTCTTGTGATGTTGATTGAGCGGTAAGTATTGGCCAGGACACCAGGAATAATTTCCCAGCACATCTTTCAAATAGTACCATGGGATATTTTACATTCTCCCAAGCAGGCAGTTGGGACCTCAGTTTACATCTCATCTGAAAGACAGCACCTTCAACCATGCAGTGCTTCCTTACTATTGCACTGGAGTGCCAGCCTTTATTTTTGTGCTCAAGTCCTGGAACCCAGAACCTCGTGACTTAGAGGCAAGAGTGCTACCAACTGAGCCACGGATGATACTTCAAGGTGGAAATTAAGTCTGATACAAAGCAGATTGGTTTGGAGGTGCAGTGTTCTGATAAAGCTGCAATATAGTTAAGCACTCTTCAATGGAGTGACAGCAGCTTTAATGGAATATTTAGAAACCTAGAGCACACAATTGAATTGATGGCACCTGTTTGCTAACTACAGCTTTGTAAAGAAACACAAGTCGCATTATATCTGAAGCAAGTGTTAGTCCATTTGTATATAAAAATAAGGATCCTGACACTTGCAACTTTTTTTTGCCCTGAGGCAGCCAATGCCAGTGTTGATTGCCTCTGGGAAAGCTCAACACTATAAAACAGCACATACGTAAAAATAAAAGTAGTTAGCACATCACTAACACTCCTGGTACCAAAATCACCAATCTCCAGGCCCTCCTCAATCTCCCCCACCCCCACCCCACAGCCTCAGCCTCCTAGAACCCCAACTCCTCTACCAGTACTCCTGACCACCCCAACAGGACACCCGAGACCTGCAGTCTTCTTGCCCGACCCCCTATTGAACCCCAACAATTAGACTCTGAGGCCCATCTGTTTCTCTTCCTGTGGCTCAGTTCATAGCACCCTCGCCTTTGAATCAGAGGGTTGTGGGTTCATGTCCCACTCCCGGAAAACCAAGAACTGTGATTGTACTCGAAAGAAGTTGCAATTTGTGACTGTTGGTAACTCGAAAGAGTTTCCAGACCTCAATCACTTGACTGGAAATTGGAGCACTAATCTGTGCAGGCTCTACTGCAGCACCGTCTACATTATGATCAGGTCCAATGCTCCTCTGGGCTCCTCGACCCTCCCCCCTCCCCTTTAGAGGTCGGGCTGTAAGGCACCCAAAAATAAGTGCCTGAAGTTCTACATCATAATGTCCTTGCTGTGAATTCCAAGCAATTGCAGGCCTTCTCAAAAGGATTGGATTTATTATGCTGAACACTACGACCTCAAAATTTGGTTGCATAGCATCCATATTTTCAGTGCTACCTTTGACGTTTCGATACAAAACTGGCACCTGCATCGCACATGCACACTTCTGGTTGATCCATGTCGGATGTCATTTTAAGTAGGTCGCTCGTGCGGGAGGTGGGAATATGTAGTGCAGGATGATTGTGACGTTGGTCAGTGTAACACTGATTGGATGCTGTCTGTGCCATTTTTGACCTGAATGCTCCAACTAATGTCCTCTCTTCACCTTGCACACCTTGCTTCTGGGACCATGCAAAAGCAGCTGAGAGAATGGGGGCAGCAGCGTGCACCCTTCCTCCACTATAATCAAATTCCTTAGCATAGGTTTAGCTGTGTGACCTTTGAAATCACCTAAAGCTTGGACATAGTCAAACAATGAGGAGCCTACCACAACTACTTACCTTGCACGGCAGAACGTGTGTTCAGCAGCAGGAAGGCCCACCCCAACCATTGCTATTTGAAGTCAACATGAACATCTTGCAGGTGAGTTACTGATTGATTTCTACGACTGTTGCTGCATTAGTGGAGATGTTTGATGGTTTGCACTCCTATTTAAAGTTGCTGAAGTCTCCAGGAAATGGTGTGGTATGTGGAGAAGGGCATCATTGTCATTTCAGAGATTCTGCTCAGATCAATTGCTCCTCGTCATGGGTACTGTAGTTTCTATTCCCCTCAGCCTATAGCATGATAGGGAGAATGAGTGGGCACAACACAAAGGAGGACAAAAGTAAAATACCTTGGAAGCTGGAAATCTGAAATAAAAACAAAAAATGCTTGAAATACTCAGCAGGTTAGGCAATACCTGTGGAGAGAGAAACAGAATCAACATTTCAGGTTAGAAGGCCATTGACTGGGGAGCTGGAGTGGCTCAGCAGTAGCTCCCCTGCCTCTGAACTGGAAGGCCCTGGGTTCAAGAGCCACTCCAGGACTTGCTGGCTATTAAAGAACCCAGTGACTGTTGCAGCCAAGCTGGTATGTATTGGTGTCAGTCCCCTCCTGGATAAATGGGGAGGGTTAGTGGAAGGGCATTTGGTTGTTAAACCGTATGCCAAATCCAAAAAATGATGATTGGTAGTAAGAAGTGTTCAACCAGCATTTTGTTGTCGCCGTGTGACATGGGACAAGCTGAGGGAGAGTTAGAAGGTCATTGACCGGAAATGTTAACTCTCCTCTCTCTGCAGCTGCTCCCTGACCTGCTAAGTATCTCTAGCATTTTCATTTTTATTAAGAAGGAGGATAAGCTGCTCAGGGAGGGAGCTGGACTCTCACAGGAGGTATCCACCCATGGTTTTCAGGGAGCAATTCACCTACTACAATTTTAGCGATGGACAGCATGTGACATCTCTGCTTCAATATGGAGGTCCTCAATGAAATCTGCAACCTGCTGCAGCCCCAGAGCAGAGCAAGGACAGCATTACTAGTGTCTTGGAAGATGACCGCGACCATACATTTTTATGCATGGACACCTTCCAGGCCAGAACAGGCAACATTTGTAACATCTTCAATTTGTTATCCACTGTTGCATAAGAAAGGTTATAGAGGCTCTCTATGCAAAGAGAACTGGTTGCATTTCATTCTCTCCTGCCTGAGAGAAGCAGGTGGAATGAGCACATAGCTTCCTGAGGATTGCAGGCTTCCCCATGGTTAAAGGTGCAGTTGTCTGTACACATGTCACTTCGCAGGCTTTGCATGCCTATTCAGAGATTAACTGCAACCGGAAGGGATTCCACTCCCTCAGCATCCAGCTGAGGCTATACTCAGTGTATCATTCAGATTAATGCCCAGTATCCTAAAAGCAGTCATGCTGCCTTCATTCTGTGACAGACCACTGTATCATCTACTTTTGAGCCAGTATAACAAACCAGAGGATGGATCCTGCACAATGAGGACAATCTACTGACCACCTGCCTCCTGTAAGAGAGAGGGAAATGTGACAGTAAGTGTGGTGCAATCAGTTTGGGTGCCCGCCATGGTTGCATGTGTGTAAGTTGACAGATGCGAGTGTGAGGCTTGCAGCAGCGCTAACTGAATGAGAATGAGGTGAAGCTATAAATACGATGTGGTTGATAAAGATTGTTGATAGGTGACTGAGGGGGATGCGTGGTGACTTAAGTATATGTAGCTAGTAGTTCAGTGATAAGAACACAACATTTGAAGATGCATTCGCTCACCTTGACTGCTTGTGTGAGGCCATTGAATATTTTGTGGCACTGCATCCAGATCCTCTATCTACACTGCTGGCATTGACAGCACTGGCTAGCAATTAACCAGTTCTTGGGAGCTATCCCAATTTGGGAGATATTCCCCATCTGCTGTCATGGAAGGACTTAAATTAATTTTTGTTATTTTTGTATGTCAGTTACTAGCATCTTTTAGATAAAATTTAAAAAGGACCGATTTTACATCAAATGCATGCACTTATGTTTTACCTGGTGATGGCACATATGGCAAATGTGACTGGTCAATATCATATTAGGATTAGACTGTACAGCCTCAATTCAAAAATTTGAATCCCATAATCATTCCAAAATTAATAATATCAGCAAAGACGTTCATTTGTAGAACACTTTTAACATAGCAAAACATTCCACGGCTTCTCAGGTACGACAAAATTTGACACAAAGCCATATAGTGTTATATCAGGACAAGTGAATAAATGCTTTTTTAAATTCATTCACAGGATGTGGCTGCCACTGGCTGGGCCAGCATTTATTGCCCATCCCTAATTGCCCTCGAGAAGGTGGTGGTGAGCTGCCTTCTTGAACCGCTGCAGTCCATGGGGTGTAGGTACACCCACAGTGCTGTTAGGGAGGGAGTTCCAGGATTTTGACCCTGTGACAGTGAAGGAACAGCAATATTGCTCCAGGTCAGGATGGTGTGTGGTTTCGAATGGAACTCACAGGTGGTGGTGTTCCCAGGCATCTGCGGCTCTTGTCCTTCTTGGTGGTAAAGGTCGTAGGTTTGGAAGGTGTTGTTGAAGGAGCCTTGGTGAGTTGCTGCAGTGCATCATGCAGATGGTACACACTGCTGCCACTGTGCATTGGTGGTGGAGGGAGCGAATGTTGAAGGTTGTGGATGGAGTGCCAATCAAGTGGGCTGCTTTGTCCTGGATGATGTCAAGCTTCTTGAGTGTTATTGGAGCTGCACTCATCCAGGTAAGTGGAGAATATTCCATCACTCTCCTGACTTGTGCTTTGTAGATGGTGGACAGGCTTTGGGGAGTCAGGGGGTGAGTTACTTGTCATAGAGTTCTCAACCTCTGACCTGCTCTTGTAGTCACAGTGTTTATATGGCTGGCCAGTTCAATTTCTGGTCAATGGCTTATTTATTTATTCATTTACAGGATGTGGGCTTCACTGGCTAGGCCCAGTATTTATTGCCCATCCCTAATTGCCCTTGAGAAGGTGGTGGTGAGCTGCCTTCTTGAACCACTGCAGTCCATGTGGTGCAGGTACACCCACAGTGCTGTTAGAAAGGGTGTTCCAGGACTTCGACCTAGCATCAGTGAAGGAACAGCAATATATTTCCAAATCAGGATGGCAAGTGACTTGGAGGGGAACTTTCAGGCGGTGGTGTTGCCATGTGCCTGCTGCCCTTATCCATCTTGATGATAGAGGTTGTAGGTTTTGAAGGTACTGCCTAAGGAGCCTTGGTGAGTTCATCAGCGCATCTTGTAGCTGGCACACACTGCTGCCACTGTTTGTCGGTGGTAGAGGGAATGAATGTTTATGGAAGGGGTGCTAATCAAGCGGGCTGCTTTGTCCTGAATAGCATCAAGCTTCTTGAGTGTTGTTGGAGCTGCACTCATCCAGGCAAGTGGGGAGTATTCCATCACACTACTGACATGTGCCTTGTAGATGGTGGACAGGCTTTGGGGAGTCAGGAGGTGAGTTACTCGTCGCTCGATTCCTAGCCTCTGACCAGCTTTTGTGACCACAGCATTTATATGGCTAGTCCAGTTCAATTTCTGGTCAATGGTAACCCCCAGGATGTTATTAGTGGGGGATTCAGCAATATTAATGCTATTGAATGTCAAGGGGCAATGGTTAGATTCTCTCTTGTTGGAGATGGTCATTGCCTGGCACTTGTGTGGCGTGAATGTTACTTGCCACTTGTCAGCCCAAGCCTGGATATTGTCCAGGTCTTGCTGCATTTGGATAGGAACTGCTTCAGTATCTGAGGAGTCATGAATGGTGCTGAGCATTGTGCAATTGTTAGGAAATGGAGACAATTTAAATAAGTTACATTTGTATTTGTGGGTGTTAGGAATGAATTTCAGCTTTAATATTTAAGTTTGATTTGTGTTTCTGTATTTGTGTTAGGAAAAGGTCAAGTTGAGTTTTAGTTTCACTTTAAAATGGTTAAACCTGAGATCTAGTTTCATTTTGAGGGAGACAGCAGATCTAAATCTTTTTGTATACCTGCATTTCAAATGAGTTTACTTCTGTTGGAGAGAAGTTAAAGCAAACACAAGCGTAGAAAAACCTGTGCTCTCGCCAAGCAACATGGGTCCAGAGAGGCAGGCCCCACCAACCCACGCACACACAGAAAAACTAAAGAGAAAGCAGTTTGAGTTCAGTTGAAAGTAGCTGCCAGAGAGAGACTGGAGCAAAGGGACAGATAACAAGTCCCAAGCTAAAGAAGGAAATCCCCAAATCTAGGGGAGTGGAACAGGACAAACTCCCGAGAAGACCTTTTAGTCCAAGGAAGGACAGGGACTTGGAAAAGGTCCTGTTAAGTGAAGTTAAGAGTGAGGAGCAAAGGAAGGCTCCAAGTTTCAAACTTAAAGGAAGAAATGCTGCTGGAAGCAGATTTAAAGCGAAAGGCCAGGTCCAAAGAGAAGGCTGAAGGTCTGTAACTCTTTGCTATGGCTTGTGAAGCAGTGATGGACTGTTGATGGCTGAGTCAGTGAGGGAGAGTGCGTTGAAGAAAGCTTGAATGCATGTGGTGACCCATGGGAGAGGAACATCGGAAGGAGAGTTCGAAACCCTGGAGGTGGACCTTTGTGGAAGGCGTCTGAGCGAAAGCCTTGGTTTGGGAGAAGATACTAAAGTGAGCTCCTGGAGAATGGAGATTGGAAACCCTCGTGAAAGATGGAGTTCAGTGAGACTGGTTGGCTCAAGGTATGGCAAGCATCTGGGAGGAGTTGAGGAGATATCGATAGCATCTGTCTGGAGTGGCATCTGTCACTTGGTTTCAGAGTGTGGTGCATCTGATCACAGGTTGCCTCTTGGTTTAAATGGACTATGCGCTTACTGTGAACATTAGAGTATAAGATAGCTTTTGTAACATGTGTTATCCTTACAAAACTGTATGTATCTGTAAATGTATAGTTGTGGGTGAAGGAGTATTATAAGATCGTTCCTCTTTTCTTATTAAATAAATGTTCTTTTATTAAAAGTTCATTAGCTGACTCTGATGACTCTGTTCAGTAGCCACTCTACACATATCTAAACAAAAATTAAAAGTTAGTATCTATCAAGCTAGGTTCCACCCTAGGATCAGACTTGGCCAGTGATAACCTCAGCTGGGATCATAACACAATCATCAGTGAATATCCCCACTTCTGACCTTATGATGGAAGGAAGGTCATTGATGAAGCAGCTGAAGGTGGTTAGGCCTAGGAACTTCCTGAGGATGGCTGAATGTCCTGGAACTGAGATGATTGACCTCCAACAACCACAACCATCTTCCTTTGTGCTAGGTATGGCTCCAACCAGCGGAAGTTTTCCCCTGGTTCCCATTGACTCCAGTTTTGCTAGGGCTCCTTGATGCCATACTCAGTCAAATTCTGGCTTGATGTCAAGGGCAGTCACTGTCACCTCACCTCTGGAGTTCAGCTCCTTAGTCCATGTTTGAACCAAGGCTGTAATGAGGTCAGAATCTGAGTGACCCTGGCAGAACCCAAACTGAGCACCAATGATCAGGTTATTGTTAAACAGGTGCCGCTTGATAGCACTGTTGATGACCCCTTCCATCTCTTTACTGATGATGGCGAGTAGACTGATGTCTACGAGTTGAATTTGTCCTGCTTTTTGTGTATAGGAAATACCTGGGCAATTTTCCATATTGCCGGGTTGATGCCAGTGTTGTAGCTGTACTGGAACAGCCTGGCTAGGGGTGTGACAATTCTGGAGCACAAGTCTTCATTACTACTGCCAGAATATTGCCAGGGCCCATAGCCTTTGCAGTATCCAGTGCCTTCAGCCGTTTCTTGATATCACATGGAGTGAATTGCATTGGCTGAAGACTGGCATCTGTGTTGCTGGAGACCTCTGGAGGAGGCCAAGATGCATCATCCACTCGGCACTTCTGACTGAAGATTGTTGCAAATGCACTGAAGTTATCTTTTGCACTGAAGTTCTGGGCTCCCCCATCATTGAGGATGGGGATACTTGTGGAGCCTCCTCCTCCAGTGAGTAGTTTAATTGTCTACCACCATTCACGACTAAATGTGTGGCTTTTCTGCAGAGCTTAGATCTGATCCGTTGGTTGTGGGATTGCTTAGCTCTGTCACTTATTGCTTATGCTATTTGGTATGCAAGTAGTCCTGTGTTGCAACTTCACCAGGTTGACATCTCATTTTTAGGTATGCCTGGTGCTGCTCCTGAAATGCCCTCCTGCACTCCTCATTGAACAAGGGTTGATCCCCTGCCTTGGTGGTGATTGATAGACTGGGGATATGCTGGGCCATGAGGTTACAGATCGTGGGTGAGTACAATTCTGTTGATGGCCCACAGCACCTTGTGGATGCCCAGTCTTGAGTTGCTAAATCTGTTCGAAATCTTTCCCATTTAGCACTGCGGTAGTGCCACACAGCATGATGGAGAGTCCTAAATGTGAAGACGGGACTTTGTCTCCTCGAGATCTGTGTGGTGGTCCCTCCTACTAATACTGTCATGGACAGATGCATCTGTAGCAGGCAGGTTGGTGAGGATGAGGTTAAGTATGTTCCCTCACCACCTGCTGCAGACCCAGTCTAGCAGTTATGTCATTTAGGACTCGGCCAGCTCGGTCAGTAGGGTGCTACCAAGCTTCTCTTGGTGATGGACATTGAAGTTCTCCACCCAGAGTATATTCTGCACTCCTGCCACCCTCAGTGCTTCCTCCAAATGCTGTTCAACATGGGGTAGCATTGATTCATAGCAGAGGTGGGGGGAGGGAGGGATGCAGTAGGTGGTAATCAGCCATGTTTGACCTGATTCCATAAGACTTCATGAGGGCCGGAGTCAATGTTGAGGACTCCCAGGGCAGCTCCCTCCTCACTGTGCTGCCACCTCTGCTGGGTCTGTCCTGCCAGTGGGTGTCTGGGACATTATCTGTAAGGTATGATTCAGTGAGTATGAATATGTCAGACTGTTGCTTGACTAGTCTGTGAGACAGCTCTCCCAATTTTGGCACAAGCCCCCAGATATTAGTAAGGAGGACTTTGCAGAGTCGACAGGGCTGGGTTTGCCATTGTTCAGCGGTGGTAATGCCAGTGAATGTTAAGAGGAGATGATTAGATTCTCTGTTGTTGGGGACGGTCTTTTACAAGCATTTGTGTGGCGCAAATATAACTTGCCACTTAGCAGCCCAAGACCGAATGTTGTCCATATGAACATACGAGCAAGCGAAATAGGAGCAGAAGTAGGCCATTTGATCCCTCGAGCCTCCTCCACCATTCAATAAGATCATGGCTGATTTGCCTGTTATTCGAATTCTACATTCCCATTTAACCCCGATAACCTTTGATTCCCTTGCTTAACAAGATCCTGCTTCCACCCTCTGGGAGAAAAAAATTCTCCTCAGCTCTTTCCTAAAGGCTGACCCATAATTTTAACAGTGGCCCCCAGTTCCGGACTCATCCACAAGAGGAAACAACTTTTCCACATCCACCTTGTCAATACCATTCAGGATCTTATATAGTTCAATCAAGTCACCCCTCACTCTTCTAAACTCCAATGGAGACAAACCCAGTCTGTCTAACCTTTCCTAAAACAACCCACTCATTCCAGATATCAATCTAATAAACCTCCCCTGAACTGCCTCCAAAGTATTTACATTCTTTAAGTAATGAAACCAAAACTGCACACAGTATCCAAGATGTGGTCTCACCAATGCCCTGCATAAGTGAAACATAACATCCTTTCTATTATGTACATAATGTCGTTATAGAGGATAGCACTCCATTAGCCTTCTTAATTTCTTGCTGTACCTGCATACTAGCTTTTTGTGACTCATGCACCAGAACACCTAGGGCAGAATCATCCGGTCCCGTTGGCAGCCGGCATCATGACAGGCGTTAGTGGATCATATGGTGACAAGGCCAAAAATCGGTTTTATGCCATCGTGAAACCAGTTTGTGATTGTCCACTCCACCCATCAGTGGCAGGCCACATTTCGCGCCGCCGCTCTTGGATAACACAATTTCAATACTTTAGCATCTCATTATAAGCCCTGCTCGCTGGGACCATCCCCCCATGCTGGATCATCTGGGCATGTCGGTGTGATTGCATGCTGACATGTTTCACAACTGTGCATAAACGATGTGTACCTGATGAGCTGTACTTTGCTCCAGATTTTGAGGTTTGTTTGCCTACCTTGCTTCGGGAAGCACACGCGGTCATCAGCGCCAAGCTTCGGAGGCAGCACCACATCACTTTTAGGGGGGCTCATGGGCCGGTCTTTACCTACTAAACCAGCCATAAGGCAGGGGTGACATTTCAATGCTGCAGGACTAGGACTTGCTTGGGGAAGGGGGAGAAGTGTCCTCAGGCAAGAGAAGAGGCTGCAGGGTGGGGTGTCTACTGGGGAAGGGGGTTATCCCTAGGTGTGTGTGGGGGCACATGTTGATCTGTGCAAGTGGTCTCAAGATGGTGAGTGCTGAGGAGGCAGTCTCCAGAGGAGATGAGCTAGATGAAGATGTGAGGGTGTGTGTGACAGAGTGTGTGGTGATATCCCTTGAGCTGGCAGTGGGTGAGATGCCAGTGATTGTGTGATGGCCTTGTGAGTGTGTGAGTTTAGAGTGATGAGATGGTTGGCTTACCCTGGCGACACTGTATGGTCGACCTCTTGTGTGCAGCGTTGGCATTGACCACCTCTACCACCGCCTCCCAAGCAGGAGTAATGAGGCTAATGGGTCTCCTGCAGCCAGAGTAGGGTTAGAGGACATTGCGGAGAGCCTCCACGGTATCCAGAAGGCATCCTAGGGATGCGTTACTGAATTGGGGGGCTGCACTCTTCTTGGCTGTTGGGGCCATGTCTTCACTGGAGTAGTCCTGGGCTGCAAGCATTGAGAACTGTGCCTGTGGCTGCAATTTAAATGTGGTGCCAGGTGTGAGGAAGCAGTGAGTTAACAGTGTGGCGGACAAATTGGAGGCCACTCGCCAGCAAGACAGCGTGTTTCCTGTGACTGCATAATGAATGAAGTGTGAAGGGGACAATGTGGAGTGAAAATCTGTGATTCCGGCCGGCAGGTAAAATGTCTTTTTTCACGCCTGCTACCACACTTAGTGCAAATCTGGGACAATTCCACCCTAGATCCCTCTGCACCTCAGAATTCTGCAGCCATTCTCTATTTACGTAATGCTCTGATTTTTTTATTCTTGCCAAAGTGAACAACTTCACATTTTCCCACATTATACTCCATCTGTCAGGTTTGTGCCCACTCACTCAACCTATCTATATCTGTCGGCAAACTCCTTACGTCCTCTTTTCAGCACACTTTCCTACCTATCTTTGTGTCATCTGAAGATTTAGCTACCATGCCTTCGCTCCCCTCATCTAAGTCATTGATGTAGATTGTAAGAAGTTGTGGCCCCAGCACAGACCCCTGCGGGTCTCCACTTGTCACATCCTGCCAATCAGAAATGCATACTCTCTGTTTTATGCCGGCCAGCTAATCTTCTATCCATGATAATATGTTACCCCCTACACCATGAGCTTTTATTTTCCACAATAACCTTTGATGTGGCACTTTATCAAATGCCTTCTGGAAATCCAAGTACAGTATCTCTACAGACTCCCCTTTATCCACAGCTTATGTTTACACTTCAAAATCTCAAATAAATTGGTTAAATATGATCTCCCTTTCACAAAACCATGCTGACTCTTTCCAATTACTTTGTGTTTTTCTAATTGCCCAGCTTTAACCTCCTTAATGATCAATTCTAACACCTTCCCCATGACAGACAGCTAACTGTCCTATAGTTTCCTGTTTTCTGCCTCCCTCCCTTCTTGAATAGAGGGGTTACATTTGCTACTTTCCAGTCTGATGGAACCTTTCCAGAATCTAGTGAATCTTGAAAAATAAACCCCAATGCATCTGCTACTTCATTCGCCACCTCTTTTAAGACCCCAGGATGAAGCCCATCAGAACCCAGAGATTTGTCAGCCCGCAGCTCCATCAGTTTGTTCAGTACTGCTTCCCTAGTGATTGTAATTTTGCCAAGTTCCCCTTTCTCTCCCACCTCTTGATTTATAGCTATTACTGGAATGTTCTTTGTATCCTCTATGGTAAAGACAGAAGCAAAATATTTGTTCATTTCATCCGCCATTTCCTTATCATCTACTATTACCTTCCCATTCTCACTCTCTAGAGGACCAACACTCTCTTTACTTGCTCTTTTCCTTTCTAAATATCGTTGCTATCCGTTTTTATATTTGTAGCTAGTTTCCTCTCATATTCTAATTTCTTTCCCCTGATTCACCTTTTCATAATTCTCTGCAGTTCTTTATATTCTGACCAATCATCTATCCTCCCATTCATCTTTGCACAGTTATATGCTTTTTCCTTAAGTTTGAAGGTATCCTTAACTTCTTTAGTTAACCACGCATGGTGAGTGCTCCCCTTACAATTTTTCTTTATAGCAGGAATATATTCTGAGTATTCTAAAATATCCTCTTAAATGTCTGCAACTGCTTCTCTATTGATCTATCCCCTAGCCTCATATTCCAGTTCACTTCAGCTAGCTCAGCTTTCATGCCCACATAGTTTAGAATACTCATCTTAGGCCCACTCTTCTCGCTTTCAAACTGGATGTAAAATGCAATCATATTGTGGTCACTCCTACCTGGGGATGCCTTCACTCTGCGGTCATTAATTAATCCTGTCACGTTACACAACACCAAGTCTAATATAACCTGCTCTCTGGTTGGTTCCACAACATGCTGCTCTAAGAAGCTATCTCAAAAGCAATCTATGAATTCCTCATCCAGGTTAATACTGCCAATCTGATTTTTCCAGTTTATATGTACATTAAAATCATTCATGATTATTGCTGTTCCTTTATCACAAGCACCCAATATTTCTTCTTGTATATTTTGTCCTATATTGTGGTTACCACTCCCACTAGTGACTACTTCCCCTACTATTCCGCATCTCCACCCAAACCGATTCATCTCTAACTATTGCACCAATGCCACCATTGATCAACAGTGCTACCCCCACCCCCACCTTTACCTAGCTTCCTATTCTTCTTGAATGCCATATACCCCTCAATCTCCAGGACCCAATCCTTATATCCTGCGGTCACACCTCTGTAATGGCTATTGGATCATATTTATTTACTTTGTTATGAATGCTACGCACATTCAGAAACGGAGCCTTTGGTTTTGTCTTTTTGTTATCTTTGTAACATCTAGTTTTGACTATTGGTGAATTCTTAGGTTTTATCTCTCTGGCCCTTCCTGCTATTCTATAACCTTCATTTCCCATATTACTATTTTGCTTTCCTACTTTGAATCTACCCTTAATTTGCTACATCTACTCAAGCTTGTTCACTCACTCCAATTGTTTAGTTTAAAGCCCTCTCTACTTCCCTAGTTACTTGGTTCACAAGAACACATGTCCCAGCCCTGTTCAGATGTAGACTGTCCCAACGGTACAGCCCCCACTTTCCCCAATACTGGTGTTAATGCCCCATGAACCCACTCCTCCCACTTTGATCCATGCATTCATCACTCTAATCTCATTTGCCTGATGCCAATTTGCACATGACTCACGTAATAATCCAGAGGTTATTACCTTTGAGTTTCTGCTTCTTAATTTGGTACCTAGCTCCTCATATTGACAATGCAGAACCTCTTTCCTTTCCCTGTCTATGTCATTTGTACCCACATGGACCATGACGGCTGGATCCTCCCCTCCCCACTGCAAGTTCCTCTCTAGCTCTGAGCAGATATCCTGAACCCTGGCACGTCAGGTAACACAGCCTTCTGGACTCTTGCTCTTTGTTGCAGACAGCGGTGTCAATCCCCCTCAGTGTACTGTCCACTACTACCACTACCATTCTTGCTTCCCTCCCCCGGCTTGAACGGCTTCCTGTACTATGGTGCCATGGCCAACCTGCTCATCCACCTTGCAGACCTCACTTTTGTCCACATAGGTTGTGAGAACCTCAAATCTGTTTGACAATTGCAAAGTCTAAGGCTCCTCCACTACTGTCTGCTCAGTCCCTTTACCGGCTTCACTCACTGTCACATCCTTCTTTCCCTGACCACAGACCAAAACAGATGGCCCTATTCTAAGAAGCATAACTGTCTTCTCGGACAGTGTCCAGGTATTTCTCCCCCTCCTTTATGTTGTGCAGTGTCTGCAGTTCGGCTTCCAGATCAATAATCCTGATCCAGAATTCCTCTAGCTGCCTACACTTTCTACAGACATGTTTGTCATGGATCGCCTTGATGTCCAAAAGCTCCCACATTCCGCAACTGCAACATAATACCTGTACCCTATTGTTACTTATGCTATTTAGTTAAATTAATTTAATTATTCACTCAATTAACTTAGAATAAGTACTATGTATACCACACCTCTTTTCCCCTTGCACTGAATTCCCACGTGAACCTAATTTGCTACTCACTCAGTCTCCATCTCACTGAGGCGCAGTCCCCTATCTCCTCACGTGCCCCTTACTGATCATGCAGTTTGAAAAGCCTGTGTCTTTTAGAGACCCTCTGATGAGTCACTAGCTAGTTTAGCTTCCTGCTACCATAATTAACACCACTTTAACCAACTGCTTTCAGGTGATTGACAGATAACTGCCACTCCAGGCAGTTCTATATTTAACAAGCCAGCCTAACCTACTTGAAGGTTAGTACTATGTCAGATCTTGATTCTTAACGTATAGTTAAAGCTGAAAAGGCTTACCAAAGCTAACCACACGAACCTAATTCAACACTCACTTGGTCTCTGTCTCACTCCGACGCAGTCGCCTATCTCCTCATGCACCCCTCACAGATCTATGTCTTGCTGCATATGCATATGGACTGCTTGAGTATCTGAGGAGTTGCAAATGGTGCTGAACATTGTGCAATCATTAGCAAACAGCACCACTTCTGACCTTATGATAGAGGGAAGGCAATTGATGAAGCAGCTGAAGATGGTTGGGCCGAGGACACTACCCTGAGAAACTCTAGCAGTGATGTCCTGGGACTCAGATGATTGACCTCCAATAATCACAACCACCTTCCTTTGTGCTAGGCATGACTCCAACCAGTTAGGTCAAAGAGGTAGGTTGTAAGGTACACCTTACAGGAGGAGAAAGTTGTAGAGAGTCAGAGAGGTTTGGGGAGGGAATTCTCAAGCTTATAAGGCCTGGGTGACTAAATGTAAAACTATTAAAGGTGGGACATTGGAAGTTAGGGGTATACAATCGGGGATTTCTCCCTCAATTTAATTCCTGAATGATTTGTGCTGGAAATGTGCTGATGGGCCCATAGATGTTCTGGTCAGTTTATGGTTGGTTAATGTTTTACTGTAGTCCAGTAGAAGTGTGATGTTAATTTTTAAAGCTGACTTAAATCAAAAAGCAATAGTGTCATAGTATGATTTCTGCATTATGGTTGGATTTTTGATTACAGTCAGATCACAAATAATTGCAGTGATGTTGTGCCTCCTATTACTATTGTGCCTCCCTTAGGACCTTAATAAAAGAGATGTGCAATCTTACAATTCTGCTGCACTTAAACAACTCATTTAAAATTATCTGTAGAGATGCACTGGGAAAATCAAGAAACCACATCAAAAGACTTGAGTATTTGTTGTTCTATTTTACCAATCATTCCCAGCAGAATACTTTATCTAAGTGTTGCTAATTCTCAACAATAAAGCTGTAAGTATTGTTGTGTCCCTTAAAGAGCAGAGAATTCTAGAATTACAGAGAATATAGTTTTTTTTTACTGTATTACCACTACAATTATTCCTTTTCATACATTTTGTGCCAACCCTGTACGTAATAGATACATTTTTACTGGGTACAATTTTCAATTAACCTTAACCAAAAGTTTAGTTTACAACTAGAGGAATAGCGTGTTCCTTATTCCTGAAGATGATGGTGCCAAAAGCGAAGGGAGCGTAAAATCATGACAGATGGCTATATTGATGATTATACTGGCAGATATGCGATTGACATTGATTACCACAAGCTCTCCACAACAACATTCCCAGGGGGAGGGTATCTTGCCCTGGCCCCTCTCACATTGTCAATCCTTCCATCAAGCCCTTCATTCCTTCTCTCACTTTTTGCTCTTAATGAAGACTGTGGACTCAATAAATTTGAAGAATCATAGAAAATGTATACTGGTATTTTTACACCAGGAGAAACGCTTCTCATAATATTGCACAGCCTTGTAAAACTAAAGAATTGCTTTTGATGGACAGTCACTGTTATATAGGCAAATGCAGCAACCAACTTGTGCACTTCAAGGCCCCATAAAAAGAAAATGAGCGAATGACCAGATAACTAGTTCTTTGTGATGTTGGTTGAGAGAAGGAATTGGTCAGAGCATTGGGAGAATTCTCTCCTCTTCTTTGAAAAATGACTTGAGATCCTTTACATCTATCTGAGCAAAAGGATGGGATCTTGATTGAGTATTTCATTCAAAAGCTGTGACCGCTGACCATGCAGCACTCTCTCTCTACTGCACTGAGTGTACTCAAATTCTTAGTAGGATTTGAATACACAAACAACTGACTCAAGTAGCAGTAGTACCTACTGGACAATGCTGATATTTAAGCTAGGGATAAGAGTGTGGTTTATAAGCAAGGATAAATTAACTACAAGATATATACATATTTTTAATTTTACAGTTATGTTACAATACATAAAAATACATAAAATATATTTTTTAAAACTATAAAATAATGAAACAAAAACAGAAAATGCTGGAAAAACTCAGCAGGTCTAACAGCATCTGTGGAAAGAAAGAAAAGAGTTAATGTTTCGGGCCCTTATGGCACTTCTTCAGAGCTAAAGAGAAGTAAAATCATAATAAAATTTATACGGTTTAAGGGGGATGGAGCAGGAGAAGCCAAATAGAGGGCCAGCGATAGGTGGAGGCAAAGGAGAGATTGCCAGAGATGTCATAAAAGGACAAAGGGGCATTAAAGATAGTGTTAATGAGTACTGGCTAAAGGAGGTACTGATGGTGCCATTAAAGTCAGAAAGCAGAATATGATAATAGCAGGACAAGGGTGAGCACTCTGGAAAGAGCAACATGAACAAGTGACAGATGGCCCTTGTGTTGGTGGGGTGGCAGGAGGGGACTGTGGTGGGTAAAAAGATTGAAAATAGGATAAAAGAGAGCATGAAGTGGCGTCGAAACCATCATCGATGTACCAAAAAAAGAGTTGTTCCTCCAAATAAAAGGTGTGGCTATGGGCACGTGCATGGACCCAGTTATGCCTGTCTCTTTATGGGGTATGTGGAACATTCCTTGTTCCAGTCCTACTCAGGCCCCCTCCCACAACACTTTTTTTCGATACATCGATGGCTGTTTCAGTGCCGCTTCATGCCCGCGTCTGGACCTGGAAAAATTTTATCAATTTTGCTTCCAATTTCCACCCCTCCATCACCTTCACATGGTCCATCTCTGACACTTTCCTTCCCTTCCTTGACCTTTCTGTCTCAATTTCTGGTGATAGACTGTCCACCAATATTCACTACAAGCTCACCGACTCCCACTCGAGTTGGCTACAGCTCCTCACACCCTGCTTCCTATAAGGACTCCATCCCATTCTCTCAGTTCCTTCACCTCCGTTGCATCTGTTCTGATGATGCCGCTTTCCAAAACAGTGCTTCTGACATGTCTTCCTTCTTCCTTAACTGTGGTTGACAGGGCCTTCAACTGTGTCCGACCCATCTCCAGTGCCTCTACCCTCACACCTACCTCTCCGTCTCAGAACCATGATAGGGTCCCCCTTATCCTCACTTTCCACCCCAGCAGCCTCCGCATTCAAAGGATTCTCCTCAGCCATTTCCACCAAATCCAGCATGATGTCACCACCAAATACATTGTCCCTTCAACTCCCTGTCGGCATTCCGTACGGACCGTTCCCTCCGGGACACCCTGGTCCATTCCTCCATCACCCCCAACACCTCATCTCCCTCCCATGGCACCTTCCCATGCAATCACAGAAGGTGCAACACCTGTCCCTTTAGCTCCTCCCTCCTCACCGACTATGGGTCCAAACACTCCTTTTAGGTGAAGCAGTGCTTCACTTGCACCTCCTTCAATTTGGTCTACTGCATTCGCTGCTCCCAATGCGGTATCATCTACATTGGAGAGATCAAATACAGAATGGGTGACCGCTTTGCGGAACACCTTTGGTCTGTCTGCAAGCATAACCCAGACCTTCCTGTCACTTGCCAACACACCACCCTGCTCTAATGCTCACATGTCTGTCCTTGGCCTGCTGCAATGTTCCAGTGAAGCCCAACACACACTGGAGGAACAGCACCTCATCTTCCGATAAGGCACTTTAAAGTCTTCTGAACGTAACATTGAGTTCAACAACTTCAGGCCATGAACTCTCTCCTCTATCCTCACCCTCAGTATTTTCTGTTTTTGTTTCAGATTTCCAGCTTCCGCAGTATTTTGTTTTTATTTTACTATAAAATAATGACTTTGGGGTTTTTTTCAACTTTGCTGCCCTATGTTACGGATTTGATATTTGATGTATTTGAAAGTCTGCCAAAGTAGAAAGAAATCCTTTTGGCTCTTATACTAAGTAATTTGAACCATTAAAAATAGTGCTGTCTAAAACAGTTCTTCAAATATCCTGTAGAATGTTTAAACCTATGGATCTGAAATAAGATAGGCTGCATTTTGGAGTAAGTAAATAATGATGTCAGTTACACTTTACTGCACTATAAATATTGATTTTTTACAATAATTCAATTTGTTGAAATGTACGACCAGAATGAGACAAGGAAATAAATATATAGTGCGGTGTGACTAATACTGTGAATATCCTCCCATCAATCATTTGGTTCCATAATTCTTTGGTGATTATGTCATCCTTGAGTAACACAATCTTGAAGAACATTACTAAACTGAAGCAGCTCAGCTGCACCAAAAGCAGTGTAAGTATTAAAGAATAAACATTCTCAGGAGCAAATTAAAAGTTGAATCTTGAGTTCACATGATATTTATAAAGAACGTAAGTTTTTCTCACCTGAATTATAATGTTAGAAGAAGCCTTCCATTGACTGCAGTCCTGTAAATCTCCTTTCTACCCCTTCAACACATCCTCCATTCCCAAAATCTACAGTCCCCCAAAGCTGAGCATTAATAGTAGAAGCTTCCTCGCCTGCACCTTTTGCAATGTTAATCTGTTGTTCGCTACTGCAGGGGAAAATCAGGAGTCTCATTCCATTTCCTTGTAGACATAGGTCTACAGCACTGAAGTACTTCCATTTGACATGAATTAGCAGTACACTGGTATTTGCATTCAGAGAGGGTAGTGTGTGAAATGGAAAAATTCTACATGAGAATCATATGAATCCTCTTCTGAGGATGGGATTATGGGAATATTGTTGAGGCAGAAGAGAGGGAGCCCTGAACCTGATCCAAGAGTACTGGGTCTAGCTACTGAAAATATAAAATGATTCATTCTCCAGCATCAGCATTGATGAATACAAACTAATTGTAAATTTTAAAAGTAATGTATGTGCAGCCATCCAAATATAAATGCGTATATCTGAAAGTGGGTGAGGAGACATTAAGCTACCTATACATGAGAAATAATTCTATAAATAACACTGTAACTCATTTAACAAATAAATGAATTTTCTCTTGGTTTCCAGTATTCTTTCATCATATGAATGGCACAACCATGAGATGCAAATTGAAACAATCCATTCCCATGCTCCATCCTGTTTTTCTGGTGGGAGCATTTCTGGTCGAGCTTGAGGGTTTTGATTTGCTCTGCCACCTGTGCCTTCATTTGGAAGCTAATTAAATTTATTCAAATCATAGGAATGACATTACTAAGCCAAACTCCCATGATTGTTGCTACCCTTGCTCTCCGGTGCAAGTAATGCTGAGATATACCTGTTGCCAACATCCACCGGCATTGGCGAATTACGTTTCCCTGGACTGGAGAAGTTGCTTACAGTTATATCTGGGTTTGCAACTCTACCCTGAGCTGAATTTCCAACCCCGTATCCTTCCCATCACTAAGACAACAACAACAACTTATATTTATATAGCACCTTGAACATAATGAAACATCTTAAGCGCTTCGCAGGAGCATTAGAAAACAAAGTATGACACTGAGTCACATAAGGAAATATTAGGTCAAATGACCAAAAGCTTGGTCAAAGAGGTAAGTTTTAAGGAGTCTCTCAAAGGAGAAATGTGAGGTAGAGAGGCATGGAGGCATAAGGATCAAATCCCAGATTTTGGGGCCTTGGCAACTGAAAGTACACCCACAACGGTGGAGAAATTATAATTGGGAATACACAAGAGGCCAGAATTAGAGGAGCGCAGATATCTTGGAGAGTTGTGGGGCTGGACAATATTACAGAGAAATACAAGGGCAAGACCATGGAAGGAGTTAAAAACAAGGATGAGATTTTAAAGTCAAAACATTACTTGACAGGAGCAAATATTAATCAGTGAGCACAGGCGTGGTAGGGGAACAGGACTTACTGCGAGTGAAGACACGGACAGCTAAGTTTTGGATTACTCAAATTTACGGAGGCTAGAATGTGGAAGACCAGCAAGAAGTATGTTGGAATAGTCGAGACTAGAGGTAATGAAAGCGTTGATGAGGGTTTCAGCAGGGCCAACACAAGGGTCACTGCCATCCTAGGTGAAGCTTCAGCCTGGCACCCGCCCATCACCCCTCCGCACCCCTCCACCTCTCCCCCCCCACCCCACCAACAAAAATACTTTGGAAAACATATATTTTAAAAATGGTCCCACTCACAGCCTGTAAAAAAAGTTCAGTGCCTGCCCTGCCCTCAGCCCTTTCTCTAGTCTCAGCAGCTTCCAGTGTTCACATCTTGGTGCTCAGACTGCTTCTCTCAGATATGTGTGCTCTGCAGCCTGCTCCCGCACCCACTCATAAGACCTCCTCACCCATTGCAAGATCACCACCCAGGAGCTGGCCCAGTCTCTGAGGTTAACTTGAACTTCAAAACACACATGGAACCCTCAGGCTAGATAACCAGCAATGCATTTTCACATGATGCCAAATGATTGGAGATGAAATTAACTGTGTGTGTCTGTATTATTATGCACATAATAGTTCTGTATCCAATAAGTCCCACACCCACAATTAACTGTCCAAAAAAAAAATTGTCAAACAGCTAACTCACAGCGGGTGGTTGAGTTATCTGTGGCCTGGTGTTTTTGGAAACAGCCCTCATAGTAAAGCACCATTCACCATGATGATCCCCCACCTTGAAACCACTTAGATTTGGGCGCACTGCTCCCGCATCTCTCACGAGACCTCAATCCACATCGCAAGATAATACCACCCAGCCAAGAGGCTGGAGCTGGATGTCACTCGTTCCCTGGGCACCACTCTTTCCTTTCCTGCACATGCCAGATAGAAATTAACTGTGTTAATTATTTCAATCTGCACTAGTTTATGAACAAGTATGGATTTGGTCTGACTACTAGGGAAAGCTGAAGCTGAAGCCTACTGCTAGTTAACACACTCTCGGTCTTGATGTCTTGCTATTATTTATCCCTGTTTCGCTGGCACTGGCAGTTTCCCTGCCTGCTCCACTTTTCTGTTGTAGAGTGCTGGATACCATTCAGTAGGTCTTAATGAAGTCTTCATAGTCTCAAGTAAGTTAACTGTATGTATTTATTAACTACAAAAACTATGTACATATATATAGTAAAGGGGTCAAGCTAAGAGATGTTTCCTTGCTTGCTGGTACACACAGCTCTGTCCAACACTAGACTGATTCCAAGGTGTGGGTCATGTGTTCTCTTACATCACTGTGTGGGTGGTACTGTACTCAGTCCCACGTTAACCCTATATGTGTCAGACCCTTATACTACACCTTGCCCAAGTCTTTATCCAATGTATTTCAAATTATTCTAGTTTACCCCAGGTATTTACATCGTCATTACTACCACATCTCTCCCACTTCAAGTCTTTGAGTTTGTAGTTCAGGCAGTCTGGAGGACTTCTAACCCTTCCATATCTCATTTGCACTAGTGTCAGAGGGGTGGTAGGCTCTGTCGTTGCAGGTAAACTCTGTTGATTTGGAGGTTGTCCTGGCATCTGGGTATCATTTCATCTTCTTTTTCCATTCCTTAATTTTGAACCTCTCTCTGTCAATTCAGCAGTTGTGGTGATGGGTCGTGGTTGTTCTCTCCAATTTCTTGCGAGGTGGATGAACGTTGTACTCGTCTCCATGTCATTTTTTCCCTCTTCTTCTTTTGTCCTGTGGATTGTCATGATGTCCTCTGTGATGGAAAATGGCCTTTCCTGTTATGAGGATGTAGTTTCTTAGTAAGCTCACCTTTGCATTTGGCTGTGTGGTGTGCTGTCAGCAATGGTTAGCTGCTACTTGGTTCCAGCATTGTCTGTGGCCCCATGCTGCTGGCTGGAAGCTGCAATGTTTGCCCTGTGGTTGCAGTGTTGACCTCATTGACAGTTGTTGGAGCTGGAGGTTGAGGCTCTTCTGGTTGTTGATTGCTCTTTTGTCTATTCTCGCCTGGAAGCGTCATGGTAACCACCTGAGTGGTTGGCTGGCCTGACCAATGAGGGCTTTCCGACACCTGTAACAAAAATAGATAAACCTGCTCTGCAAAGACAGAAGGCAGTTCAGAGCTGAAGTCCCAGTGAGGATATTCTTTCTTGTTTGAGCTCTCAGGAACTTGCAGTTCTGTATAATTTATGACAGTGGTTGCCTTGACATCTTCTGCCATTTTGAGGAGATTCAGGGTGACAAAGGCATCTCTGCTCAAGATTGAAAATATTGGTTACGGATGACTTACATCAGCTGGTAGATTTGTTTGCCGCCATACCTTAGTGGTTCCAGTATCATGCCATTGACTGGAAGCCGGATTCCTCCGGGCCCATAGGGTGGTGTGTCTGTTGTTCGAAGCCAGAGGTCTCTCAGCCACAGTTCTTTGTCTGATAGGACTGTAACATTGGCATCCATGTCCAATTTAAAGTTTGTGAGATGACCGTTAACCAAAATGCCCACATTCCGGAATGAAAATACAGGATCTTTGACCTCACCCAAGAAGCATGGCTGTATGTCCTCTTGGTGTGCAATCTCAACCTCATGAATTATCTTTGGGTCTTCTGTGTTTAGATGTTTTGGCCTTGCACAGTTTGCCAATTTGTCCAGTTCTGCTTCATTGAGACATTGGGGTAAAATTACATGCATTGATCTCGCCTGTGGGGTGCTTTGTTCCACAGTGCTGGCGTGGTCGCTCTACTGGTCGGTTAGGGTATTGCTTCCCTTGGCCTGGAGTGCCCCTGTTTCTGTGCTGTCTAACTAACTGGGCTCTGGGGTTTTCTTTGCACCATGGTTTACTTTCTCCTCTTAAAATGGACCTGTGCTGCACCCAAGAGTTCAGACTGCCTAAGAGTCTGGATCGCTTTCTCAAAGGTTAGATCTTCCTTCACTTGAAGCATGTCGAAGAGTGCATCAGCCGCTATTCCTACAGCTATTCTATCCCTGGTAAGTTCAGATTTTTGGTCTCCGTAATCGTAGCCTTCAGCCATCCTGCATAGATCATTAGTAAATGACTTGATAGGCTCTCCAGGCTGCTGGGCATATTTATTAAATTTAGCCCTTTCGGAGATTGTGTTACTTCTTAGGTTAAAATAAACATCGAATGATTTTAGTACTTCAAATTTAGCAGATGATTTGTTGATTCCTTGTCTGGCAATAATATCATATGCTATCAGGCCTACCAAATAAAGCTGTGTGTTAAATTGTTGAGCTACTATTGCTGCCCCCCCACCCCCAATTCCTGCCACCCTAGGTGACCACTTAGTTCGCCTAGTGGACGCACCAGTCCTGAGTTTCAGCAGCAGGTGAGTAGAGACAGGGTGAAGTTGAGTGATATTATGGAGGTAGAAATTGGGCAGTTTTAGTGATGGCACGAATATGAATTCAGAAGCTCATCTTGGGATTTAATAATCTCAGACTGCTGCTAGAAAGAGTGAGGAGTCAGTAGCTATGGAACGGTGTTTGGAGCAAACACTGAAAGCAATGGCTTCAGTCTTCCAAATATTTATTTGGAAGAAATTTCTGTTCGTCCAGTACTGGATGTCAGGTAAGCAGCCTGATCATTTAATAACAATGGAGGAGTTGAGAGAGGTGGTGGGGAGGCTGAGGTGGGTGTCATCAGCGAAGATGTGGAAACTAAAGCTGTGCCTTCGGATGAAGTCTCCAACGGGCAGCATGTAAATGAGAAATAGGAGGCCAACGATAGACCCTTGGGAGACCCAGAGGTAATGGTGCAGGAGGAGGAAAAGAAACTATTCCAAGTGATTCTCTGACTACAATTAACTAGATAAGAATGAAACTACATGAGAGCAGTCTCACCCAACTGGACAGTAATGGAGAGGCATTGGAGGAGGGTGGTGTGGGCAACCATGTCAAAGGCTGCAGACAGGTTGTGAAGGAAGAGGAGGGGTCTTCTGCTCAGATCCGCTGTCGGTGCACAGACTGATCCACATCTGCGACCAGTTCGAACTGGCCTTGGGAGCCAAGGTAAATTGTGGGAAGAGCGAGGCCATGTTGTTTGGGAACTGGGCTGACCAATCCTTTGTCCCCTTCACTGTCAGGGCTGACGGCCTGAAGGTGCTGGGGATATGGTTCAGAGGGACCAGGGCATGCGTTAGAAACTGGAAGGAGCGAGTGTCTATGGTGAAAAGGAAACTGGGCATGTGGGAGCGACGCTCCCTCTCCATTGCGGGTAAGAACCTGGTCATCAGGTGTGAGGCACTCTCGCTGTTGCTGTACGTGGCGCAGGTCTGGCCCATTCCACACTCCTGCGTGGTGGTGATCACTCGAGCCATCTTCCGCTTTATCTGGAGGTCAAAAAAGGGACGCCATGTACAAGCCTCTAGATAAAGGGGGAAAAAACGTGCCCAACATCGCCCTCATACTGATGGCCACCTTTGTGTGTGGCTGCATCAAGCAGTGCGTAGACCCTCAGTACGCAAACACCAAGTGTCACTACGTGCTGAGGTTCTACCTGTCCCCGGTGTTGCGAAGGATGGGTCTGGCCACGCTGCCGCGGAACGCTCCAAGTAGTTGGACCGTGCCGTACCACCTGTCCCTCGTGGAAAAATTTATGCAGAAAAACACCTTTGACCACAAGTCCATCAGGCAGTGGTCAGCACGTAACGTCTTAGAGGCCCTGAGGGAAAAGGAGAGGGTGGATCCTGTGGGATGGTTCCCCGAGCAGACTGTCAAAGTCATTTGGCAGAATGCCTCATCGCCAGAACTTTCCAACAAGCACCAAGACGTGGCTTGGCTGGTGGTGAGAAAGGCCCTCCCCGTCAGATCCTTCCTACACGCCAGGAGTCTCACCCCCTCTGCACGTTGTCCTCGAGGTGGCTGTGGTGGGGAAGAGACCGTTGTTCACCTCCTTGTGGATTGTGCCTTTGCAAAGAAGGTCTGGAGATAGATGCAGTGGTTGCTGTCGAGGTTCATCCCGAGCAGTTCTGTGACACAGGACTCTGTGCTCTACGGGCTGTTCCCAGGGACACACACCGAGACAAACATCAACTGCAGCTGGAGGATCATCAACTCGGTGAAAGACGTGCTTTGGTCTGCCCGAAACTTGTTGGTCTTCCAGCACAAAGAGTTGTCCCCGACCGAGTGTTGCGGACTGGCACAATCCAAAGTCCAGGACTACGTGCTGAGGGACGCACTAAAGCTTGGGGCAGCTGCTGCAAAGGCGCAATGGGGAAGGGTCGCTGTCTAAGACCTTTCTGCCACAGTGCACCGAGGGGCTGGGAACTGTTTAAATCCCCTCGGGCTGTACAGCTCAAAATGAAAGGCTGTAAATGATTGTAATATTGTTTGTACTGATGCACCTGGTGATACATTTTGTAAAAGTTGAACCAGATTGTACCCTTGTAATGGTGTTTTTGAAATGGTTTGGAATGTGGTTGAAGATATTTTATGAATAAAGTATATTTTTGCAAAAAAAAACCTTTGCCACAATCACATAGGATGTCATTTGTGACATTAATAAGAGACATTCTGGTACTGTGGCAAGGACGGAAACCTGATTGGAGAGATTCAAATATGGGGCTGAATTTTACATGCCTCTGCCCGGCATGTATTCGGTTGGGTGGGGGAGCACATAAAATAAGCTGAGTGCCAACCCTATCACATTCTTCTCCACCTCTGAGCTCATCCCATAACATGGTAGGTGTGCAAGCGCCAAAATTGGCATCCTGCCTGCCATATTTAAATAAATAATCAAGGGTCAATTGAGAGCATTAACAAGCCAATTGACCCTGATAAGGTGCTGCCCACACCAATACATGGTTGACGTGGGCAGTCAGGGTGGGGGTTGTCATGGTCTCTTACGGTCTGCTGCCACCATATATGTTGAGGGTCTCGATGTAGACCTCCAGGGATCTGTCCCTATGCTATCGATGATAAGCAAGATATTGAGACTGATGAGGGCTGTGGTTGACCACAATTACATGAAGTTTATTACTAGCAACAACTTATACAGCTCTGCACAGGCCTTGATCGAACCTGGGTCCTAACAGTTACATAGGTCGATTACTTGACTATATGCCTGACTCATAGGCAGGATTATTATGTTGGCGTGCGGGCGCGATCGGCCGGCCCAGGAGTGGCTGGGGAACGAAACGCCACGTGCGATCAGCTCCCAACCACGATTTCACGCTGGCTGGCCGAAATATCGCTCAAGGCGGGTGTGTGCCTGCCCGCTCAACGAAAGATTCTGGCCATAAGGCATGCACCTTCGTCTTGGACCTGTGCGTGTAGCACCCACTAATGCACTCTTGATGATGCCACAAGTGCTGGAGCTGCTGGCCAATCTGCAGGCTCCTGAAGACTGGACTCCCTCCCCAGTGACTGGCGGATGTCTCACTGGCAGGCATTTCAACCTGCCCACAGCACGTTATGGCTACGGGGTGAGCTGGGTTAGAGCGAGTTGGCTTCAAGCCGACTTCGCTTCTTGGGGGACTGCTGTCTGCCCCCCTTGTAATATTCAGCCCATGGAATTCTAAGAAAGATGGGAATGGATTTGAGGAGTGACAACATGTTCAAGGGCTTTGGGAGGAAAGGGAGTTTAGAAATGGGACAGTAGTTTGCAAAGATGGTGAGGTCAAGTGTTGGTTTTTTGAGGAGTGGAGTGATGTCATCAAATTTCAAAGATGAGGGATAACACCTGAAGAGAGAGAACCATTTACAATATTGGCTACTGTGGGAGCCAGGAAGGAAAGTTGGGTGATCAGCAGTTTAGTGGGAATAGCATCGAAGGAACAGGAGCTGGGCCTTATGGACAAGATAAGCTTAGGGATGGCATGTGGTGAGATAGGAGGGAAATTAGAGAAGGATGGGGGTTTGGGGATGGAGTTTGGTTGGGGAAACAATACGGGAAGTTTGGTAAGGTGGGCTAGTGGAATGGTGGATGAGGCAGCTGGTCAGTTTGGTTCAGTCTTAGTGACAAAGAAATCGATGAGCTCCTCACACTTTTTGAGGGTGGAAGGGCATGTTTGTAGTAGAGAAATGAAGTCAGGGGTTATCTTTGCATTCCAGGATTATCCTGGAATCATGAGCAGACCTGATAGTCTTTCAGGTCTGGCTAGATCTGACAGTGAATGGCAAAACAGGTTGTCCACCATATCTTTTCAATTCTGCATCCCTCGAACTTAAGGAAGCAGAGAAGAGGACCATACCAAGGGGAACAACGGTGAGCAGTTTGAGAGAGGATAATGGTTTTATCGGGAACTAGGACAAGGTGGAGGTGCGTGTGCAGTTGAGTAAATCAGTAGCTGCAGAAATGTTGTGCCGAAAAGAGGGTTAGAGGCTAAATAGTTGGAATTTTGAAAATGCAGCTGTGAGTGAATAGAATACATACTTGTACCCCGAAAACAATCAGCCTCCTCCATCACTGCTTCAGCCCATCTACTGCTGAAACCCTGATCCATACCTAACTATATTATTCCAATGTTTTCCTGGCAAGCCACTATCTTCCACCCTTTATAAACTTCACTTATCCAAAATTTTGCTACCTATATCCTATTGCACAACAAATCCTGCTCACCCCTGTCCTTGCTGAATTACTTTGGCATGAAACACCACCACCTGCAAGTTCCCCTCCAAGTCACTCACCATCCAGACTTGGAAATATATTGCCATTCCTTCACTGTCGCTGAGTCAAAATCCTGGAACTCCCCCTCTAACAGCCCTGTGGGTGTACCTACACCACATGGACTGCAATGGTTCAAGAAGGCAGCTCACCACTACATTCTTGTGAGCAATTAGGGATGGGCAATAAATGCCCATGCCCCATGAATGAACTTTTAAAAATCCTGTCCCCCAACACTTCACATGTTAAATTTCCATTCTCGTGTGTAAATTCCTTCTTGGCTTAAACCCCTTCTATCTCTGCAACCTCTTCCAGCTTTAAAACCTTCTAGCCGCACTCTCTGTTCCTCTGACTCTGGCCTCTTTTACATCATCTGCACCCTCTTAGTCTCATAGGCGCAGTGCTCTGGAATTCTCTCAATAAACTTTTATGTCTCTCCACTTTACGGACCTCCTCCAAGACCATCCTTAAAACCTGCCTATTTTAACCAGGCTTTTGGTCCTCCCCTAATGTCTTCATCTTTGGCTCAACATTCACTTTTTCTTTTGCTTCTGTGCAACACCTTTTCTACAATATTTTGTAAATGGAAAAGCTTGTTGTTGAATCCTTTGATTGCCAGTGTTTCCTCTTTATGCTGAGTTTTTCTCTTATTCGTATGGCTGGGGAAGCAGTTATAGTTTGATGCTGAGGTTAACAATCCATTCAAAAGTTTCAGCTGATGCAGTGTGGATGGTTGTGATGTCACCAGCAATGGATTCTCAGGGCAAAAGTCCAGTATCTGGGCAATGGTGTGACTTGCATGGCCACATTCACAATTTGACCTGTTCCCCATGTTCCACTTATGGACCAACAGGCCACATCTTCCTGGCCTGTCGTCAAGGAGTTGAGGGCTGTCCAGATTTTACATGGCAGATTGAAACCTGGGATGTCACCACTCGACTCAGTTACCAGGTTGCGGTTGGTGATGTTTGCAGTCAACCTGGAGGTGTGTCATCGAGAGATGGGGTTGTTGTCAGTTTGTAGGGTGTGAAATTCGTTCCATTAGAGACTACAGGGTTTCGGACGAGTGCGTTGGATTTTTTTTTGAGGTCCTGTGTCAATGGAACGCTTCGTTAGCTGTCAGCCGGTGGTGTTCTTCAAGGAGGATGTTTTCCCTGTGGACGTCAGGAGGTTCAATATGTGCTGGAACAGGAAGCCACTCAAGCTGTGTTGGTCTTAACATACCAGAAATAACCCTCATGACTTCCCAGATATTGATGCCTAAGCTGAGTTAAAGTGTATTTTCTCTCCCAGTGATTGGCTGATCTCTGGAATTGCGTTCTTTATTATCCTGCAAGAGGAACTCAATCTCCAGATACTGCAGTTACAATTAGTTATCAGGATCCAAGGAATGGATGGTAATAATGTAAGGAAGCAAGGATCTAGGATGTGACACTTCAAAATGGCAGCTTGAATCACAGCATGTGAGATAGTGGGCATGCATGTTGCCAAGCTATATTGCTTCTGGAATAAGGAACATGGTGCCCTGTGATATCTCAAAGAGCACTATTTGAATACTGGACCAAGGAATACCCTGGTGATTTTCTGGTTTTCAGGAAGCTGCCCTATTATTGAACTGGCACCTCACTTACCCTTCACTGACTTTGTGAGGTTAATAAACTCCTTACCACACTGTGAGGAAGTCATTGGGTTCATGGAGTTGCCTTTTACAGCTAAACCCTATCTTTTAACAAGTTGTGATGCTGCATGTGATGGCTTCTTACTAACTATTCCAACAATTGTTTCCCTACTTTCCCTAGTTGGTGAGTAATATTTTGACATCATTCTCTGAAAAGTTATACACTGATCTATTTCCTTCTCTTGCAAGTGCCATTGCATTCTCTTACCACAGTGTGCAGCCTTTATGTGTGGGGAAATTGTATCTTTGCTCCACCCCTTCCTCGAATGTTCTGCAACCCTTACAATTATCTGACTCACAGGAAGCATGTCCATGCCTTCTGAACTGAGCCTGAAACTTTAATAGGTCAATGACCTAGGATTTTGCAGCTATGGTTCGGCATCAATGAATTGAGGACTCAAGAATTTCTGGGGCTGCCAAATAATGAACTAAAGCAATAGAGCAACTAATCTATAATAAGATCAAAAGACTTCTGTTTTCAAAACTATGCATGAACTGTGATGTGACATTTAGGCATCAGCATCTTTCTTATTTCATTTACCTGCAGAGCAAGTAGTTCTGTGGTGCATTTGTTTAATGCTGTGTTATTAAAGACTCAAGCATGAATAAAATAAATAGAAGTGTGTCTTTTTTCAAAATCTTTAATCAGCTGAAGGAAAATTTCAAAATCTTCAGATGACTTATGGTGTTTTGCTATGTGTGCCCCACTCATATTGGTTGAGGGCCTCAAAAAACTGTAATTACTTAAACGGTTCTGACACCTTTTTCCAAAGAATTTCTCAGATCTTCCCAGAAAACTAAGCATCATATAAACCATTCGAAGAATTCAATTATGCTCTGACATATTTTAATCGAAAGGTTATGATCATCTCGATTAAATCCAAAACAGCATCTACTTTACAACTTAAAATTTATTTATTAATACTGTTTAAGTTGATTGTACTTTTGAAAGCAGCACATTTCTAATAATAACCAAGAAGATTAAAGATTTATGTGAACTAGAGAGATTGCATGAATTACTTCCCAACTCAGTTTGGCTACAATTCACTGAGTGTTTAATTTGCAGTTGCAAAGAGATGGCATAGCCTTAACAATATTTCAAATTTCACTTGCACCTCCTTCAATTTAGTCTACAGTATTCACTGCTCCCAATGTGGTCTCCTCTACATTGGGGAGGCCAAACACAGACTGGGTGATCACTTTGCAGAACAACTTTGGTCAGTCCGCAAGCATGACCCAAACCTTCCTGTCGCTTGCCATTTCAACACACCATCCTGCTCTCATGCCCACATGTCCGTCCTTGGCCTGCTGCAATATTTGAATGAAGCCCAACGCAAACTAGAGGAACGGCACCTCATCTTCTGATTAGGCACTTTACAGCCTTCTTGACTTAACATTGAGTTCAACAACTTCAGACTATGAACTTCAGACTATGAACTCTCCCCTCCACCTTAACCACTTTTTTAATCCAATTGTTTATTTTTAATTTTTATTGTTTATTTTTATTTAGTTATTTATTTATTATCCTTTCCCCCCAACCCCCTCCCACCCCCCACCCCACCCCCCATAGGGCCATCTGTCACTTGCTTTTATGTTGTGTTTTCACAGAGCGCTGACCCTTGTTCTGCTATTAACACATTCTGCTCTTACCTTTATGCCACTATCATCACCTACTTTGGTCTTTCCACTACCATTAACACTCCCTTTGTCTTGTGTCCATAACATTTTTGTCAATCTCTCCTTGCTCCACCTACCCTATCCCCTCATAAACAGCATAAGATCCATTACATTTCTAATTCTCTTTAGCTCTGATGAAAAGCCATATGGACTCAAAATATTAACTCTGTTTTTCTCTCTCCACAGATGCTACCAGACCTGTAAGTTTTTCCAGCATTTTTTGTTTTTATTTAAAATCATTATGACCAGTTTTACTTGAATCATTGAATATATCTGTAATAGGACAGTGTGTAGCACAATAGATATATTAAAAATAGTAAATGATTAGAATGTTTCATCAAACTTGCGTCTGTAGAAGGCACTTTCCAGGTCACTCGTTTTTCTCATCAATTATGGTGGGGTTGAACTAGCACTACATGACAGTCCCACTGTACTATCTAATTTCCCTGGGTCTTCCAACTCAGCAAGTGATAGGAAAATTCATAGTGAACTCTAAGCAGGGATAAATCAATACAAATGCCTTTGGAACTCTTGCCCAGGGACATCAATCAAATTTATCCCCATGCAGTTATGGGACTCCTTGTAAAACTCAACCTGATACAGAAAAACTGTATACAACTGCTGGATCAATATTCCAGCATTTAAAAATATAGTCAGAAGGGTACGAGGCACAATTGCCAGATTCATTGCAGTATAAATGCTGACACATACGATTTCAGCTAACGTCTGTGTTTAAAGCTTCCTACATTCCTATATTACTTAATTGATGTAAAGTGCTTTGAGACGCCTAGTGGCCATGAAAGGTACTGTATAAATGCAGACCCCTGCATCCAGAAAACTGGATAGATCCAATTTCTAGTGCTTATTCCCAAAAAGGGATGTTGCAACAAATAGAGATATCAGAAGTATAAAAACCCTGCCCTAGAAATTTCTGGGTCATGGCTCCACCCACATAACTATGTCAGACAGAACCCCTGATGACCCTCTTACAAGGTGTTTGATCCTGTGCTAAATTCCAGAGGTAGGGACATTCGCACAGCTAGGATGGGCTACTCATGACTGCAAGAGGGTTAGTGGCAGCCATCCTGACCTGAACAAATTTATCCTTCACAGAGTTAGTGGAGTCCTTGAGGACCAAATGAGCTGAAGAGGTATCTTTTGTAATTCATCACTCCCTCTGGAGCCATTGTAATGAGAAAGTGTACTCAATCCACTCTGGGATTTATTTCATCACTTTAGGACCTTTAGAAGGCCTCAAAGGGACCTAGGCCAGATCTCCAGTCCCATGAATTTCACTGAGGCCTTTCAGGGTGTAAAGGGAGGAATCTCCCAAGGAAGACCAGTAACTCCCCCAGAACTTCCCCTCAATCGGGTTGGGCGGAAGATTTGCCCCAGGTTTCCCCAGCCAGAATTTGATGGTCTCGTCAAAATGTGGCAAAATCCCAGTGCAGCCATGTTTAGGTCCATTAGCTGCCATCCCCAGTTGTGACTGTTACTTTCACCTTCTCCAGCTGTGGGAACTTCAGGGCTTCCATGTTATATTATTGCTCAGTTGTATTTATGACTGCTTTTTAGCATTAACGCATTTGAGTTGATATTTTTTGTAAATTTGCCACAGATATTTAAATTGATTAGCCTGAGAACCTAATAACACTGTCGATAGAACATTAGATAATTGGGTTTGTCAATTTACATTCATTTCAAAATGTGCTGACTTTACAATTGACATTTTTTCTTTTAGTTAGGGCGCTAGATGGCACTCTGCAGCAAAACAACACTCCAGCCCACAGTGAGAAGAAAAAGCAGAACAACTCTGCAGAAATCTGCATCACAGACTTACACAAAGAAATTTCCTACATATACATGGAGAATATATATCTACTATCATAGATATATTGTTGATATTGTAGCACTCTGTGTGTCTGGTAATTGGTTATCTCCATTTGATTTGCTTTTTGCGCTCCTTCGAGTTGCATTTTTCTTCAGCAACAACCCGTCCGCTGTGGTCGGACACTGCGTTGGCTGAGCGCCCGCTGAACTGTCAAAGGCTTATTAAGGCCAGTTAACTATCAATTAAAACAATAAACTGAGCTGCCCGTCCAACCTTAAGGTTGGCAGGCAGGCGAATAGCCCAGGCGGCCTTCGCATTTTTCATGAAACCTCATCCATAGGCGGGATGAGGTTTCATGAAGGTTTTTAAAGGTTTGAAATTTTTTTTCATAAAATTCATAGACGTGTCCCAGCTCATGTGAAGCACATGAGGGGACATGTCCAAAAAAATGTTTTTCCTTTATTAAAATTTTTTAAATTTAAACTAATCTCCCTGAGGCAGCTCTGTGCCTCAGGGAGATTTCTGTTCTATTATGCGCAAAAGAGCACAGGCCCCAACTCAGGCAACACCGCCCACCCCCCACCCACACAGGGAGCGCTCAGCGCTTCCAGACGTGCATCACGCTGGGAGGGCCTTAATTGGCCCACCCACGTAAAATGGCGGCGCCCAGCCCGCTTCCGCACAATCCCCCAACGAGGAGAAAATTCTCCCCCATGGGTTTGTCCCATTCCTTCTGAAGAGAATGTTTACTCCATTCATTCCAAAAGCAGGCTTGGGCCAAGATTTCCCAGTCGGCGAGCAGGGGGCGGGGCCCACTCACAGACGTGTAAAATGATGCAGGATGACATTGGGTGGAACTTCCGACATCACCCCGCCTCATTTTTATTTTCAGGTCGGCAGGGGTGCAGCCAAATCAGCTGTGTGCCCACCGACCTGTCAATGGCCAATTGAGGCCATTGACAAAGTAATTAAAGTGATTAATCGACCAGCCTGTCCAACCTTAAGGTTGGCGGGCAGGCCAGGAGCCCTGGCGGGCTTAAGGAAAAGCATGAAACCTCATCCACGGGCGGGATGATGTTTCATGTAGGTTTAAAAATTTTTAATAAAACTGTCAATGAAAGTGATGGGCATGTCCCAACTCATGTGCAGTGTCACATGAGGGGACATGTCAGGGGAATTTATCTGTTCTGTTTTTAAAATTTTTCCACACAGGAGCCGATCTCCCTGAAGCCTCAGGGAGATGAGTGCGCTCTTTCATGCGCATGTGCGAAAGAGCGCACTCCCAGTCAGGGAATCCCCTCCGTCTGCACAGAGAGTGCATAGCGCTTCCTTGCGGATGTCATGCTGAGCGGGCCTTAATTGGCCCACCCACATAAAATGGCAGCGCGCACCCAACTTGGGGGCACCAATTGGAGGCGCGCCTCCTCGCACCCACTCCTAAACCTCCCCCACAATTGGGGGAAAATTCTGCCCATGGTGGACGTTGATGTTTCAAAATTGGAACCTTCAACCTTCATTTCCACTTGTTTCACAATTTCAGACATTTCATTTTTCCACTACTCTATGGCTCTCAGTACCTTTGAGGCATCCAGTCCTTTTTCTTCTAGTTCTTTGAGTTTTAGCATTTAATTTACATTTTCCAATCTTATTTCTGTCTTTTTATTTCTCTGTCTGCAGCAGAGCTTTGTCCTTGTCCTTCATTTTGGTTTCACTGTTAGCCAGGCCTGTTTCTGGTGAAGTCTTAACTTGCTCAGCTCTATAACTGAGCTGCTCATGGCTTCAATATCCACTCACAGCTTGGAAAGTTCTGCAGCTTTTCCTTTCAATGCCTCCTCCTTTCCATTCAGCTGGTTCTCCAGCAGTTCAGTTTTTTTCTTGTACCTCTTGGCTTCCTCCTGGAATATTGAACATTGTTGAGTCTTGTCTACCAACTGATTCTTCAGTTCATTCAGAGTGACATTAAATTCATTTTGCTTCTCTTTGTAATTTTCCAGAGGAACGAATTTTGACCTAAGCAATCCTTGTAGCATGTGGAGATTCTTCATCAGGTTTTCATTTGTTTTGCGAGGCTCAATTGCTTTGCCTTAAATTTTCTTGTAGTCAACAGAGACTCATTGAGTTTCTTTTACTGTTCTTCCATCCTGCTGTTCATGACTGTCTTCATTTCCTCATGGGTTATGTACTCGTTTTGCATTTGATCTTGAAGGACAATCGGCTGTCCTTTCACTGTTTATTTCCTGTTAAGCTCTTGTCAACTCACACTGCGCTTCAGTGCATTGATTTGTTGCTACTGATAGCTCCACTGCTGCTTTTGCTGAAGTAGATTTCAACATCTTTTGTAGCTCCTCATGTTTTCCCAGGTCTACATCTTGATTCTTCAGAGAGTCTTTCAGGGCAGTGGCTTCTTTAAGTACCTGTTCTGCCTGCTGTTGTGCTCTGGTTGAGTTCTTTCAAAACAGCTTTGATACGAACATTTTCCTATGTAATAGCTTCATTTTCCTTTTGCAGGTTTTACGTCTTTTGGGTTATCTCAGATAGCTTTCCTTCATTACAGCCAGCTGCTTGCTCTGCACTGCAACATGCTGTTGCAGTTTAGGTAATGTGTCGGCATTTTCGAAAAGGTCTATTTTTAAGCTTTTCAGCTGCTTCTCAGCCTCTTCTTTCTTCTACCCTAAACCCTTCAGCTCATGCATTTCATTGCTATGACATGGTTTGCTACCATCTTGTGGTTTGCTTGAGTATTGTCTCCCTTGGACTGGGGCCTCCTGTCTCCCTCAGTCTGGTGTTTCTGTCGCCCTTGCTCTGGGGTCTTCTGCTGCCCTCTCTCTGGGTACTTTCATTGCCCTCACTATGGGATCTTTTATCTCCCTCGCTCTGGGGTGTTTTATTGCCCTCACTCTGGGGTCTTTTGTCACACCCACTCTGGGGTCTTTTGCCTCCCTGGCTCTGGAATCTTCTATCTTCCTGGTTCTGGGGTCTTTTGCCTCCCACGGTGCTTTATTGGGGTTATACTAGATCTTCTTTTAAGGTCTGCAATCCGCACAACTTGGAGATTAAAATATTTGTCAAAGGCTTTTAATACCTCACCAAATGTGGTTGAATATTCATCTATACCTTAGTTTGTGATTACTTCATCCGCAAATACACCAAACAAGTATAAAAACGTATTCTTGTACTTGTACTTCTCCTGATTTCTTACTTAATCCAGTTGTACTCCTGTAACCTGAGAATTTTCATCTCCAATTCTCCCAATCTTGGGTTTGGTTTGGTCCTTGTCTTAGCCTATACCAGCCTAGAAGCTTTAATTTTCTATCCATGGCTGTTACTTTTTTCTTGTAGTAATTGCTTTAAATGTCGGTGCGATAAGTGTTATTTCTGTCTCCCTTCAAGATGGTGCTGCAGTTGCCAGTTTTTTTTCAGCATTATTCCAGCATTTTGTCAGGCTCCCACAGCAATCACTGGCCACTTTTTAAAAAAACGTTTTTGATTCTGCAGGAAACTCAAAAAAATGTTTTGGGCCGGTACTGGATTTTTAAGCCTGGGAATGGGGTACAAGGCATTTTTTTTTTGTTAACTCTGCCTGCAGCCTTTATAAAAATATCTTTTTTTTTTCAATTCAGCTCGGGCACCTCGTAATGTGATGCCAGCTGAGAGCCCTGCAGCAGCTCACTGTCAGCTGCGCTGCGGACATGCCAATCCCAATGGCGACCTATTTAAAAGCTTTTTTACTGTATTTTTTGCTCACCCTTCTTGTGATTTGCCTAGGTCTGTTGACTCTGCTTTCACTCAGGTCTGGCTTTTCATTTGTGCAGTGGATGAATCTTTTTTTTCAACATTTTAAACAGATTTCGCTCAGATCTTTTTCATGATCAGGCTAGGTTTCTTTTCTTTGCCTTTTTTGATCAGGTCTGGCTTTTCACCTGCTCAATGGATTATTCTTTTGCTGCCTTTCAGCCCTTTTTTTCTTCTTTTGAATTTTTCTCAGCCTTTTTTTTTCTTGACCTAGCTAAGTTCCTTGACTCTGCATTCAACCAAGTCTGGCAATGGACCTCCACATGCCCTAGTGAAGTCCCTCAGCTACCAGGCCTGTACTGGAGCTTTTTATTCAGATGCTTTCCAACTGTGTCTTCAATTCCTTGTTAGGCAATCTCCTACTGTGTCTTTAATTTAGTTCTCTCAGATCAGGTTTCTGTTTCTTTACTTCTTTATGCTTTGAGATTCTGGGTTCCTTCTCCAGCTTCTCTGGGATTTCAGGGCCCATCCTTCACTGCCACCATGTTGTAAAGGTTGTTTATTGTTTTGAAAAAGAGGTCTGGAGGCTTGTATGGTTAAATATAATCTATTTATTGGAAATCCTTAGCTATATACTTATCAAAGGTACTGCCATGCATGGGTGCTGTCTCCATGCCAACTCCTTCTAGACTCTAATCCACAGGCAACCTACAATCATGTGACTCTCTACATCACTACTGTGGGTGGTAATGTTCCCCAGTCCCACATTTACCCTTACTCTGTCAAACACCCTTATCCTACAAACCTTCCTGGCGTCCCCTCCCCGGTCCGGCGTAGTCAGGCAGGAGGGTCTCCTGCCCCTATCCCGATGGCTGGGAGGAGAATCCCCAGGGAGGCTTCACTGAAACCTGTTGCTGACGGTATGGTTCTCCTTGGAGCCGTGGATCCCCTGTGCAACAGAACACCTAGTCTGCAGTGAGTGAATGTCCGTCCGCCCAGAAGCAGAAAGCAGTTCAGACCAGTACTCTTATTTCCCAGTTTTCACTGGTGTTCCATTTTAAAGTGTACAAGACTAGTTTGGACCAGTATTCTTTCTCCCCAGTTTTTATTGCTTTTTTTCATTCCGGGCGAGTGTCATTTAAATAAGGCTGCAGGACATTCGACCCCATAAGATAACAGCAGGGTGGGCAAATCCATGCCTGCCCTGTCATGGGATTTGCCGAGCTCCTTGCTAATGCATAATTAATGAGCTGTAAAGTGGAAGATTGCATGTGTTGAGCTGTCCTGCTGCCCAGCGGGAGTTATGTCGATGTTCCTGCCTCCACTCCATTCAGCCTACAGGATGAAAAATTCCGCCCAGAGTGCAATGTGGGAAAATATGAGCTTTTCCACTTTTGCGTGAAGACTAGAAAAGGAGGATGTTTTGCTTTTATCTTAGGATATTATTTAATTGGGAGAGACTTTAGAATGCTGTGGTACCCCGAGGGATCTGTGTGTCCTCATAAATGAATCACAAAATGTTAGCACACAGGTGCAGCAAGTAGTTAGGAAGGTAAATGGAAGGGGAATGGAGTATAAAAGTAGAGATAATTGTACAGGACATTGGTGAGACCACACTGCACACGGTTTGGTCTCCTTAATTAAAAGGGGATACACTTGCAGTGGAAGTAGTTCAGAGAAGGTGCACTAAGGCTGGGATTTTCCGTGCCTGCCAGTTTTAGGCATGTTTGGTGGTATGAGCAGACAATATGGTGTGATTGCTTTCACGACGGCGTGAAACCAGTTTGTGTTTGTCCACTCAGCCCGCCGATGGCGGGCCGCATTTCCCGCCATCGGAATTCAGGAGCCTTATTGTAATATGTCTGCATATCATTATTAGGGCAGCCCGCCGGAATCGTCTCCCCCTGACTGGATCATCTGCCCACATTGGCGGCAAAGCATGCTGATGTGTTTCACAACAGCACATAAAAGGCGTGAACTTGGCGGGCTGCGCTTTGAGGGGAACTTGGAGGTGAGTACACAGCAACAATGTGCAGCGCTCGCCAGGGTCACCTGTTGGACTTCAAGCTTGAGGGGTGTTGGGTGGGGGGTGGGGGGAGGGTAAGGGTGGTCCTGCCATTGAGGCAACGTGTGGGAGTGGGGGAAGGGCAGCCCTGTTGTTGAGGCAACTTGTGGCAGGGGTGGGGGCAAGGGCAGCCCTGCCGCTGAATATAGCATACAAGCATTTGGGGTGGGCAAGGGAAGCGGCCACGCATTAGGGAAACCTGTATAAAGTGACCATTCCTCTGCAACTGAGACAGTTCAGGCGCAGCCACATTGATATGATTGAAGTCAGGCTTCTAGCGTAAATGCCCACTCAAGCAACGCAGAGGCATCAAAGTGTCACCAAGTGCCCCAAAGCTTTTCACCAACCCTTATCCACCACCCCCGCTTCAGCACCGACTGAAAAGTCATGAGTGTTTTAGTGGACTGCAGAACAGTTGGACACTGGGCACGTTGTATAATCTCCTTACTAAATCTGGCCATGGAGCAGTCACTGGCGGAGCTGCTCACAGCCCCTTGAAATGTCAGCATCCCGGTTTAGACCAGCCTCCCCAATGCTGCCTTGCAGTGCAGGTTAGGAGAATGTCTGCACCTGAGCTGAGAGCACAGCCTGCAGTCCAATGGGCAAAGCTGCTGCCAATCGGTCGGGTGGACTGGGGCGGAGGTGGGTGGGGTTTCGGGCAGCCATGCAGCGCACTAAACTCTGGCCAAACAAGTGGTGGTCAGCATTTTCTGGGAAGCGTTAAGGGACCTTCACACTTAACCAGGACAGGTTCTTAGTACACCTATGCTAACCACGTGTCTCTCTCTTTCATACCCAGAAGGAAAACTGGGAAATAAGAATACTGGTCCGAACTGGCCTTGCACACCTTAAAATGGAGCACCAGTAAAAAGTGGGAAATAAGAGTACTGGTCTAAACTGTTTTTTCCTTCTGAGTCCTGCAGGAGGAGTACATCAGGATCATGGAGCCTGGTGAACTAGCTATATTCCTGATGGCCTACAGAGAGCGAAGGCAATGGAGGAGAGAGCAACTGAGGCTCCTGGTTACGCAGAAGCAACTCAGAAAGAAGGGGCATCTGGGGTTCCGGCACATGCCACTGAAAAGCCACGGTGAGCTGTCGGTGGTCAGTGTCTAGTGACACCCAGGGTCTACAGATGCCGGCTTCCATTCCTGCAGGTGAACAAGAACCAGTGTCGCCGAAGACTGCGCATGTCTAGGGAACTGATCGGTCACATCTGCCAGCTACTGCAGGATTTGGCGCCACAGGGACATGGGCGGCATCCACTGCCTGTGGCCGTAAAAGTGACCGAGGTGCTCAGGTTCTACGTCAGTGGCTCCTTTCAGGGCTCCACAGGTGACCTCTGTGGAACCTCACAAGCCTCCACCCGCAAATGCATCCATGAGGTCACGGATGCCACCTTTGCGAGGGCACACAACTTTGTGCATTTCACCTAGGACACTGGGGAGGCGGTGGCATAGTGGTATTGTCACTGGACTAGTATTCCAGCGACTCAGGATAATGCTCTGGGACCTGAAATTTGAATTCAAAAAATCTGATGACTAATAATCCATTGATTGTCATAAAAACCCATCTGGTTCACTAATGTCCTTCAGGGAAGGAAATCTGCTGTCCTTGCCTGGTTTGGCCTACATATAACTCCAGACCCACAGCAATGGGGTTGACTCTTAAATGCCCTCTGAACAAGGGCAATTAGGGATGGGCAATAAATGCTGACCTAGCCAGTGATGCCCACATCTCATGAATGAATAAAAAAAACCCAGAAGAGCCAGGATGCAAGAGCGATTGTGTTCGCCCAGATCTCGGGTTTCCCACAGCACAGGGTGCAATCGACTGCACTCATGTGACACTCAGATCTCCGTCGCAACACATGGTTAACTATGGCAAACGCAACGTTTCTACATTTGCTGGATGCGCAGCTGTTGTGCGACCACCAGAAATGCATCCTGCAGGTGTGAATGTAGTTACCAAGTCACATCTGTGCACCACTCCTACATCCTCAGCCGGTCACAGATCCCTGAAGTCTTCCAGGGTCCAAGAAGCTGCAGGGATGGCTCCTCGGGGACAAGGGCTACCCGCAGAGGGTGGGGGCCAACCCCAGCTTAAAGGTGCTGAGAGCACACAGAGAGAATAATGGAACTCTGTGGTGCCTGCCCATTACATTCTGGGAGCAATGACAAGCAATGTAATGTGTCCATGGAGTGTGAGGCTGAAGGCTGCACAGAGCACAGGGAAGAGGCCCTGGACTGAGACACCAGCCTTTACCTTGTGCAGAAAGAATTCACACCTGAATACTGCTCATCAGAACAAGGAGCCACAGGCAGGGGAACATTGGGAGTTCATTGACAACAGTGAGAAGTTTGTACAAGTGATTAACACCCATCCCGGGCAGCCACAGAGGAGGTGGAGGCAGCCTGCTGTCTGCAATGCCCTGTCTGTGATGACCTTGACAGATGTCCTCTGGATGGCTGAGATGTGAAGAGCCCCGGGCTGCTTTTGGGTCCTGCTGTGTGTCAATGGTACCCTCCTCGGCTTGTGGAGCTGGAGCTGCGGAGGTCACAGGAGGAGGGGAGTCAGATAGGCCGGACACTCTCGGAGTCATCTGGGTGGATGGCCCTGGAGTGTGCACCTGCTGATCCTCCTCCCTATGGGTGCCCAAGGGCCCCTGGCTGACTCCTTAAGGAGAAGGGGCAGCTGGACGGAGATCGAACTGCCTCGCACCCCTCTCGCGTAGACACTGTTGGAGGCCAGCTATGGCGTCAGCGATGGAGTCGAGCCCGCGCAGCAGTGCAGGAGCGAACTCCTGGACCAAGGTGTCCCTGCAGCCACCATCCTGCCAGTGTTGACCTCAGTGCGTTACAATGCCAGTGCTATCACCTCAGAGTGAAGGCGGACGGATTCCCCCATTGTGCCTTGTAATCTGAGGAGTGCAGCAGACATCACTTGCTGATGTTCCCGAGCTTATCTTTGCTGCCCAGCAACTGTGACATGACCAAGTCCAGGGGATCGTCATCTGACTCAGACTCAGCAAATTTCAGGCCTCCAGCAGTCCTCTGAGTGCCGGACACCTGGGAAGACCTTGCTGCCACCTGCTGTGGATCAGGCAGTGTGATGTGCTCACCAGATTGTGATCCTGAGGCTACTCCAAGGCTAGGTCACACTAAGGTGTGTGCCTTTGCACTGGTGGAGGGTTTGGGTGAGTGCTGTGATGGGACTTCAAGGAGGGTGCCTCCAGATTCCACTTCAGAGGTTTCTTCGGAGCTCAATTGGAGGCCCTGGGTCATGGACTCCTTCGGCTGTTTCCCGGGTGTGCCTGCAGAAGCAAGGGGAGATAAATAAGGCATGGCAGTACCCTGTGAAAGAGGACACATCACTCATCGCATGGTTGTTTGATGGATGTTGCACTGCTGGACCCTCACTTGGTAGAGCACCGCTGACCTCTCCGTCAGCACAGGAACAGCCCAGATCATCACCGGCCAGCTGAATGGCTCTGTTTTCAAAGTCTGTGAGCACCTTGATCTCAGGCATTCCTCCACCGGTCTGCGACCTCTTCCTCTTGTTGTGTGCCAGTTTGTCCTGCATGAATAGTGATGGAAAAAGTGTAAGTAGGATGCCTGCCAGGCCAGATGATAAGTATGCCTGGCATGTGTGGGTGGTGAGTGGTCCCATGGATGAGATGAGGACAATGAAGGTCTTTGTGAGAGGGTGAATGGTGATGTCCCTTGAACTGGCAGTGAGTGAGGGTCCTGTGGATGTGTGATAGGTTTGTGAGTGTGTGAGTTGAGAGAGATGAGAACAGTGACTTACCCTGGCTGAACGGACGAGATCATTCATCCTCTTGCGGCACTGGGTAGCTATCCTCTTTTGAAGGGCATTGGTGCTGACCACCGTTGCCACCAGCTCCCAAGTCTGGTTGGTCACGCTGCTGGCCTTCCTGCGGCGAGAGCTGCAGTAGAGGGTATCCCAGCCGGCCTCCACAGCATCCAAAAGGCAATCCAGTGATGCGTTGCTGATCGTGGGGGCTGCAGACTTTTTGACTTTCATGGACATCTTCCCTGCAGCATTCATGGGCTGGAAGCACTGAGATGGGTGTGTGTGTGGCTGGACTTTAAATATGGTGCCCAGCGTGATTAAGCGGCGAGGTGATGGGGGCCAGGCGAATGAGAGCTTGCCCGCCATGGAAACAGCATGTTTCCCAGGAACACATAAATAATGTGGCAGGTTTGAGACAATATGGCGTGAAAACCCACCATCATGGCCGGCAGGTACCTGCCCGTTATCGAACTTAGTGCAAATTTGGGACTATTCCACCCTCTGCATCTGAATGCGCGTAGCATTCAGAAGAAAGTAAATGAATTGATAACGCACATTGAACTAAATAAATATGATGTGATAGCCATTACGGGAATGTGGTTTCAGGATGACAAGGGTTGGGTCCTGACTATTGAGGGGTATATAATATTCAAGAGCAATAGGAAGCTAGGTAAGGGTGGAGGGGTAGCACTTTTGATCAAGGATGGCATTGGTGCAATAACTAGCGATGACCTTGGTTCAGGAGATCAGGATGTAGAATCGGTTTGGGTAGAGATGAGGAATAGTAGGGGAAAGAAGTCACTAGTGGGAGTGGTCTACCGGCTTCTTAACGGTATCCACAATGTAGGACAAAGTATACAAGAAGAAATATTGGGTGCTTGTGATAAAGGGACAGCAATAATCATGGGTGATTTTAATCTACATATAAACTGGAAAAATCAAACTGGCAGTAGTAGCCTGGATGAGGAATTCATAGAATGATTTAGAGATAATTCTTTTAGAGCAGCACATTCTGGAACCAACCAGATAGCAGGTAATATTAGGCTTGGTATTGTGTAATGTGGCAGCATCAATTAATGATCGCAGAGTGAACGTACCTATAGGTAGCAGTGACCACAATATGATTGAATTTTACATCCAGTTTGAAAGAGAGAAGAGTGAGTCTAAGACCAGTATTTTAAATGTAAATAAGGGCAACTATGTGGGCATGAAAGCTGAGCTAGCTAAAGTGAACTAGGCTAGGGTATACATCAATAGAGAAGCAGTGGCAGACATTTAAAGGGATATTTCAGGAAACTCAGAGAAAGTATATTCCTCCTATAAAGAAAACTTCTAAGGGGAGGACCCACCATGTATGGTTAACTAAAGAAGTTAAGGAAAGCATCAAACTTAAGGAAAAAGTATATAACTGCACAAAGATGAGTGGCAGCTCAGATGATTGGTCAGTATATTAAGAATGGCAGAGAATGACTAAAAGGTTAGCCAGGAGAAAGAAATTAAAGTATGACAGGAAGCTCGCTACAAATGTAAAAACAGACAGCAAGAGTTTCTATATTTAAAAAGGAAAAGAGTAAGTAAAGTGAGTGATGGTCCTCTAGAGAGTGAGAATGGGGAGTTAATTGTAGATAATAAGGAAATGGCGGATGAAATGAACAAATATTTTGCTTCTGCCTTCACTATAGAGGATACAAAAAACATTCCAGTAATAGTTGTAAATCAGGAGGTGGAAGGGAGAGAAGAACTTGGTGGAATTACAATCACTGAGGAAGCGGTACTGAGCAAAATGATGGAGCTGCGGGCTGATAAGTCTTAGGGTCCTGATGGACTTCATCCTCGAGATTTAAAAGAGTTGGCGAATGAGTTGTAGATGCATTGATGTTAATTTACTAAAATTTGCTAGATTCTGGAAAGATTCCGTCAGATTGGAAACTAGCAAATAGAATCCCTCTATTCAAGGAGGAAGGGAGGCAGAAAACAGGAAACTATAGGCCAGTTAGCTTGATACCTGTCATGCGGAATGTGTTAGTTTCGATCATTAAAGAGGTTATAGCTGGGCACTTAGAGAAACTCAAGGTAATTGGGAAGAGTCAGCGTGGTTTTGTGAAAGGAAAATCATGTTTAACCAACTTCTTTGAGTTCTTTGAAGGAGAAACATGCGCAGTGGATAATGGGGAGCCTGTAGACGTACTGTATTGGGATTTCCAGAAGACATTTGTTAAGGTGCCACATCAAAGGTTATTGTGGAAAATAAAAGCTCATTGTGTAGGGGGTAGCTTATTAGCATGGATAGAAGATTGGCTGGCTGGCAGGAAACAGAGGGTATGCATAAATGAGTCTTTTTCTAATTGGTAGGGTGTGATGAGTGGAGTCTCACAGGGGTCTGTGCTGGGGCCACAACTTCTTACAATCTATATCAATGGCTTAGATGAGGGGCGCGAAGGCATGGTAGCCAAATTTGCAGATGACACAAAGATAGGTAGGAAAGTGTGCTGAAAAGAGGATGTAAGGAGGTTGCAGACGGATATAGATAGGTTGAGTCAGTGGCAGCTGGAGTATAATGCAGGAAAATGTGAAGTTGGTCACTTTGACAGGAAGAATAAAAGGCAGATACTACTTAAACAGAAAATCACTTCAGGATTCTGAGCTGCTGAGAGATCTAGGTGTTCGAGTGCATGAGTCACAAAAAGTTAGTATGCAGATACAGTAAGTAATTAAGTAGGCTAATGGAATGCTATCCTTTACTAAGAGAGGAATTGAACATAAAAGTAACAATATTATGCTTCAGTTATACAGGACATTGGTGAGACCACACCTCGAATACTGTGTGCAGTTTTGGTCTCCTTATTTAAGGAAGGATATAAATGCATTGGGGGCAGTTCAGAGGAGGTTTAATAGATTGATACCTGGAATGAGGAAAAGTTCAACAGACTGGGCTATTTTCCACTGGAGTTTAGAAGAGTGAGGGGTGACTTGATGGATGTATATAAGACCATGAATGGTCTTGACAAGGTGGACGTGGAAAGGATGTTTCCTGTTGTGAAAGTCCTGTCCAGAACTACGGGACACTCTTTTAAAATTAGGGGTTGCCCTTTTAGGACAGAGATGAGGAGAATTTTTTTCTCTCAGAGGGTTGTGCAACTTTAGAATTCTCTGCCTCAGAAGGCAGTGGAAGCGGGGTCATTGGATATTTTTAAGGTAGAGTTAGAAAGATCCTTATTAGACAAAAGAGTCAAAGGCGATTGGGGGTAGATGGGAATATGGAATTTGAAACGCAAAAAGCTCAGCCATGATCTGAATGGCGAAGCAGGCTCGAGGGGCCAAATGGCCTACTCCTGCTCCTATTTTGTATGTTTATACGTTAGCAAGGAGGACTTTGCAGGGTCAACAGGGCTGAGTTTGCCGTTTGCCAAGAAGGAATTCATTTTAACATGTGACGCGTCCCCTTATGTTGTAAAATAGATGGCAATCAGAGCAGAAGACAGTGCTGCAGTTTTAAGTTTGAAAAAAAAGAGAAAAGAAGAAAACCCTGCAGAATCGTGATCGCGGAGATCCCACAAAAACTCAAAAAGAGCGCAGAAAAGCTGACAGCTGCAGAGACGGAGTTGTAAAAAAAAACAATGATTGCTCTTAAAGCGGCAATACATTTAAAGAGGTACATGCAAGAAAAATGGCTATGGACAGAAAATTATAAGAGATCCCAGAGAGAGAGAGTAACTCTGCGGAAGGCAAAAGACGAATCGATCGATGGCCGTCAAGAAAGCCGGGGTAAGCCAAACACCTGAATTGTCATTAACTGGGAAGCCCATAAGAAGTGCACTCTCCTTGCAGTCATTCATGATGCCGCAATTCAGGCGTGTCGATCCATTCGACCCCATTTCAGATGATTAGTCTCAGTATGTCGATGGCCTGCTGTTCTTTTTTACTGCTAATGATATCGCGGGGGAGGAGAAGAAGAGGGTGATTCTTTTGTCCACATGAGGGAGCAAAACATACGGGCTGATCCACAGCCTTACATCACCTAGCGCCCCAGACTCGGAGACTTTCAACGAGTTAATAAAAATTGTACTAAACCCCTGAGACCAAAGCCCTCAGTTACTAGGCAGCACTTCAAGTTCAATTCAAGGAACAGGCTTCCAGGGAAGACAATAGCTGACTATGTTGCCACTTTAAAGGTATTAACTGAACATTGCAAATTCAGAATGTCCTTTAGTGATATGTTGAGAGACTGACTGATATGTGGGAATGGAGATGATACTATTCAAAGGTGTTTGCTAGCTGAAACTAATCTAGACTTCAATAAGGCACAGTTGGCCACAGCCAAGGAGAGTGCTGTTAGAAATTCGGAAGCTATAAGAGATGCACAAAATGGCGTTGTCCATCTGGTAGAGCGGGACAGACCGGCAACAAAAGATGTGAAAACATCGGACCCCACAGAAAGGCGGGGAATGCCCCCTATGTACAGATCAGTAAAAAACAGCAGTACTACAGTGAAAACCCAAAAACTGATGGAGAGAAATGCATCCAGGCATGCAGTGGGCGATCGACAATTCAAACAGGTCAAATGCTTTTTCTGCCACCACTATGGTCACATAATGCGCACCACAGAGATAGGCTGAGACAGCATTTTAAAGACAAAGGGAGAAATTGTGAAATACGTCTCATGGAAGAATCAGAAGAAATAGAATCAGACATCCATTCATTATATAACCTGAAAGTGAGTAGAACCGAGCCAATCCAAGTGGTCATTATAGTCAATGGACAACCCATTAAGATGAAAGTTGATGCTGGAGTGTCAATGTCTGTCATTGGAGAACACACATTCAGATACTTGAATAAAGGAACCCATCCTTTAAGATTGGCAGTTTCGGACACTAAACTGAGCACATACACAGGTGAATGAATAAGACTGAATGGGTTATGTCAAGCCTCGTTGGTGTATGGAGATCAATCTGAAAGATTGCCCTTGTTAGTTGTAGCTGGAGAGGGCCCCAGCTTAATAGGCCACAACTAGCTTGAAAAGATTAAATTGAAATAGGCCAAACTTTTTCAAATTACGACGAAAGGCTTACAGGAATTGTTGCAAAAGTATGCTTCTGTTTTCAATGATGAGTTAAGAAGGATTCAAGGGCTACAGGCCAGAATCCATGTAGACCCAAACGCAACCCCCGGGTTTATAAGAGCCAGACCAGTCCCTTATGCTTTACGGGACAAACATACCCCCGCTTGTGCGAAGCGTTTGAGCACCTCTTTTAGATTTGCTAAGTGTTCATCATCGGTCAGTCCCGTGACCAATTTGTCATCCAAGTAAACGATAACATGGAGCAATTCTTGGAGCAAGTTTTCCATTGTCCTTTAGAAAATAGCACACACCGAGGAGACCCCAAAGGGTAGACGTGTGTATTGATACCGAACTGGACAGACTGGAAAACTTGGGCATCCTACAACCAGTGCAATTTTCTGAGCGGGTGGCATCCATCGTACCTGTACTGAAGTTGGACAAAGCAGGCGTTCATGTGGTGGCTATAAGCTAACTGTCCATAAAGTGGCAAACTTGATAGACACCCGATACCCAAGATTGAGGAATTGTATTCGAAGTTGGCAGGGGGCATCACATATTTGAAATTAGGCATGAGCCATGCCTACCAGCAGGTAGAGTTGGAAAAGGACTCTAGGGAATTCGTCACCATTAATACGCACCGATGATTGTATCAATACACACGTCTACCCTTTGGGGTCTCCTCTGTGTATGCTATTTTCTAAAGGACAATGGAAAACTTGCTCCAAGGATTGCTCCATGTTATCGTTTACTTGGATGACATATTGATCACGGGACTGACCGATGATGAACACTTAGCAAATCTAGAAGAGGTGCTCAAACGCTTCACACAAGCGGGGGTACATTTAAAATGAGAGAAGTGCCTGTTCCAAGCTAAGGAGATAGTTTACTTGGGCCACAGGTTGGTGCACAGGGCCTGCATCCTGTGGAAGAAAAAGTCCAGGCCATTCGCGAGGCACCTGCCCAAGAAATGCCACAGAGCTTAAGGCCTTCTTAGGCTAGGTAAACTACTACAGCCGATTCCTCCCAAATCTCTCAACTGTGCTGGCCCCATTGCATGGCCTGCTTAAGAAGAACCAGAAATGGAGTTGGCAAGCCCCGCACCAGGATGCCTTCCTGCAAGTGAAGCAATTGTTAAGATCCTCGGCCTTGTTGGTCCACTTTGACCCCAAGAAGGAATTAACTTTAACATGTGATGCATGCCCGTATGGAATAGGGGCTGTCCTTTCACATCGGATGGCGGATGGCTCGGAATGAACCATTGGTTACATATCTCACACATTCAGTGTCGCAGTGCGACGATATTACCAAATTGAAAAAGAGGACTTATCTACTGTGTTCGGCATCTGGAATATTATCAATATCTCCACAGTCACCATTTCCATATTATAGCCGAAGCGAAACCCCCTATCGCAATAAGCTTGCATCCAGAGATGGGCACAAGTATTAGCCACCTACAAATACACTTTTGTTCACCATTCGGGTAGTCAAATCGCACATGCCAACACATTAAGCCGCCTTCCCCTGCCAACTAATAACGGGGAGGTTCTGATTCCCCAGGAGCTGGTCTTAGGACTAAATTTCTTGGATTCCACCCCTGTTCAGACCAGACAAATCCATAGGTGGACAACCCGGGGCCCACTATTGTCTAATGTCCAGGAGCAGGTCTTGAATGGTTGGTCAGGTGGATCTAAATCTGAGGAGATGAAGCCCTATTCTGATTGCAAATATGAACTCTCCTGTCAGGGCGGCATATTACTCTGGGAAGCAAGGGTTATCATGCCCCCGAGGGGGCAAAGATCGTCATTAGCCAAGCTACATAGCCCTTACCTGGGCATTAGCAGAATGAAGATGCTTGCACACAGCTATTTGTGGTGACCAGGCATAGACTTGGATATCGAAACCCTGCTCAAAAGCTGGTGCAAAATCTGCCCCCCTTAGCTCCATTGCACCCTTGGGAATTGCTGGGACGGTTATGAGTGCACCTCCACATCGATCACGCGGGACCCTCCTTGGGTACAATGTTCCTTTTACTGATTGACTCCCACTCCAAATGGATGGACATCTATGAAGTCTAGCCACCCACGTCGACTGCCACCGTAGACTGTTTGTGGCAGAGTTTTGTGTTGCATGGTTGCCAGAGGTGCTCATGTCCGACATCGGGACCGCTTTTACCGGCGGGGAGTTCCACAGGTTCACGACCCTTAACAGCATTACCCATATCAAAACCTCACTCTACCACCCAGCATCAAACAGCATGGCTGAGCAGGCAGTCCAAACCTTTAAATCCAGGGTGAAAAAGATGGAAGGGGATTCCATCAGCACAGGATTGTCCCGGCCCTTGTTCGCATACCGGTCCGGTACACAACCCATACACAACGACCAGCATTGCCCCTGCAGAACTACTAATGAAGAGACGTCTCCGCACCCGCCTGACCCTTATCCAGCCGAATTCAGAGCAGAGAACATAAAGAACATAAGAACTAGGAGCAGGAGTAGGCAATTCAGCCCCTCGAGCCTGCCCTGCCATTCAATACGATCATGGCTCATCTCATTTCGGCCTCCACTCCAATTTCCCGCCCCCTCCCCATAACCTTTCAACCCGTTACTAATTAAAAATCTGTCTATCATTAAAAATCTGTCTATCTATATATAGAAGATGGAGAAAAGCCAAGAGGTGCAGAAGACCAGGCATGATGGTCTTGGCCATGAAAAAATTTTCACGGTGGGAGCTGCGGTTCTCACGAAGAACTTTGGAGATGGGCCCAATTGGCTGTTAGTCGAGGTGAGTGCGGTAACTGGACCCCTCTCCTATAATGTATCAGTAAACGGGCGAATAATTAGATGACACATGGATCATCTCTGCAAAAGAACATCAGTCCCACCAGAAGAAATGCAGTCTTCATCTATGCTTGAGTCTGTTCCACGTGTAGAGGACAGGTCACACAATTTGGAAGCACCGGTGGGGTCTGTGGGACCCGAGGGGGGCGGGAGACAAACCTGCCAATTTCCACTGAGGAACCTCATGGGCCACCATGCCCTGAAAAGGAGGTCGTGGAAAAACCAGCCGAGGTTGTTGAACTGCGACGCTCAACACGTCCGAGAAAACCTCCTAAGAGGTTTGATGTGTAAATAGTTATTAGTGTAAATAGTTCACGTTATTAAGTTTGTCAACTGTATTTTTTAAATAAAGGGGGAGGGATGTGGTAAAGTGGAGTACCATTTACCTTTAAAACAATGCAAGTGGACTAACCATGTGACAGTACTGACCAATCATTGTACAGCGCGGGCTACTGGTCAACTGTAAGTCTAGAGCTGGAGGTGGTTGTGGGAGCATACAAGGATTTAGTGCTCTGCCTTCTGTTGCTCTAAATAATCACAGCTTGTTCTTATGTCAGTCTCTCTCTATTATTGATAGTGAGCATCAACTAACAAAAGTATATGAAAGCATGCAATTCGAGTTCACTTGACTAGTGAACTCATAAACTTAAGGCATAAAATTTTAAAATTACTCCAAACTTTTTGACCATGACTAGGAATGGTTGAAGAAATTACCTCTCTTGAAGAAACCAATGTAGCACACCACAGAATTATCAATAAATCCTGATTCATTAGACCATGAGAAGTTACTGATACATTTGACCAGTAAGAACTTGCAAGGAATTTAAAAGCTAACAGCAAGTGTTTTTATACATAACAAATAGAAAGTCAGTGGGCGGAATTTGATGGCTCCATCGTGGCGGGGGCAGTCCATAAAGTGTGGCGAGCCATTCAAAAGCCCATTGACTTTAGCGGTTCCGTAAAACATTGCCGGTGTAAAATTCCACCCCATAGTTAATGGGAATGTGTGTCCAATAAACATGGATGCAAGCAAAACGATAATGAACAGTAAGGAAATGGCAGAATTGTTAAATTTTATATCAGTTTTCACATTGGAGAAAGAGGACAAAGTACCAGTAGTACAAGGGACCTAAAGCTAAGTCAAAGGGAGGAACATATTGAATTTAACATACTAAAAATGGTAATGCAGAAAATAATGTGACTTGTGATGGACAAAGATCTAGTAGAATCTGATGATTTCCACCCCAGAGTGTTAATAGAATAAATCACCAATGTGTTAGCCATAAAAAGAGAACGAAAAAGAAAGAAAGAAAGAAGGAATGAAAGGGAGAGAGAGAAAGAGAGAAGGAAAGAGAGAGAGAGAAAGAGAAAGAAAGAACGTACATGCATATGCACAAGCTGAAGGCCCAGTACAGAACCTGCAACACCATTTTACACAACGCACCAATCAGAGTATATTCTCTTTATCCCGACCAAGTACCAGCTAATTACCATCCCACGCCATAAGGTTATCTCCAATTCTGTGTGTTTTGTTTTTGTTAGTAATCCCTTTCGTGAAACCTTTTAAAATACAATTGGGGAGCCTGCATTGAAAACATCCATAGGCACTCCCCTGTCTGCCATATGGCCTCAAGAAAAAAGTTCAATTCAGACATGACCTAGCCTTCAGAAGTCTGACCCTCTTTAATCAGTTCATATTTATCTGAGTGCCCATCCTTGGTGATAGATTCCAGTAACTGCCTGACAATCAATGTCAAATTCTGATATAGTGTCTTTCATGACCAAAGTGCTTTAACAGCCAATGAAGTATTTTTGAAGTCTAGTCACTGTTGGAAACATAACAGTCAATTTTTACGCAGCAAACTCCCACAAACAACAATGTGTTAATGACCAGATCATCTGTTTTTGTGATGTTGATTGAGGGACGAATATTGGCCAGAACACCAGTGATATTCCTCTGCAGTAGGGATCTTTTAAGTCCACTTGAGGTGGCAGCCAGAGCCTTGGTTCAACAACTCATTTGAAGTCAACACTTCCAACTATGCAGTACTGGGGTGTCAACATCAATTTTTGTGCTCATGTCCTGAAGTGGGACTTGAACCCACAACTTACTGCCTCAGAGGCAAGAGTGCTACCAACTGAACCAAGGCTGACACAATTGATCACAGTAATTGTCGGAAAGCTCTCTAGATTTGGAAATTGTGCCTTTGATTGGAAAATTGCAAATGCAAATCCTTTATTTAGGGAGGGAGTGAGAAACCAGGAGTGAAATCTTCTGTTCTCGCTGATGGTGAGCTTGGAGGCAGGAAGAGAATTTCATTAGGTGAGATGGTGACGTACCTGAACCCTGCCACCTTCCCAACTCTGTCAGAATTAAGTTATGGGCAGGAAGGCTCATGGTCAACCTTTTCGCTCCAACGCCAGTGGAGGCCCTTAAGTGGCCAATTAATGACCACTTAAGGACTTCATCCTGCCCCTACTGATATTGACCCAGCTGCAGGTGGGCCCGTCGCCATGAGGCATGCACAGCAATTAAAACCATGCAGCCAGCTTGTCACCTCCTTGTGGGGGCAGTCCCTCGATCAAAGGCACTCAGTGACTTGACATCAGGAAGGGGCGGGGGGGGGCTACTGAGAGCCACACCTCTTGTCCTTGTTGCCAACCCCCCTACAACCCTCTCCCCATGACCCCCATCACATGAAACCTCCCCGTCAAATTATTTACCTGTGGCTGGGGTTGTCCATGATCTCGGGACTCTAGTGCCTGTCCTTCCAGCAGAGGCCATGGCCTCTTCATTGGCGCTGCTGAGCACAAGCCCTACCAGACTCTGATTGGTCGGCAGTTCTCAGTAGACAAGATTTACGTGTCTGGGGTCCTGATTTCAGGGGAAGCCCTGCCACTGACCTCGCTACTGCCAATGAGCAGTGGTGGACCTTCCCAAAAAGAGGCAGCATGGGTCTCTTGCCGACTCTCCAACCAGCAGGCAAGACCTCCAATGCCTCACCAAGGTTCCACCCCCTGTAACTACAGTCCTGCCAGTTTAACATTGATTGTGGGGCAGTTGCTGGAATCTATCAGCAGGGATGGGTGCTCAGATAAATATGAGCTGATCAAAGAGAGTCAGCCTGGAATTCTGAAGGCATGCACATGTTTGAATTGAATTTTTTGAGGAGGTCATTGTTAGCGTGGACAGAAGAGTATCTATGGATACTTTATATGTGGACATCCCAAATACATTTGAAAAGGTTCACAAAAGAATGGCAGGTTACGCAGTTGGGGATAATCTTATGACCTTGGTTGTAATTGGTTGGAATTTGAAGATCAGGAGTAAGGATATAGGAAATGTTCTCTATAAAATGGTGTTTCACAAGGACCTGTACTGTGTCTTCAGTTTGTATACCAAAAGTCACTTGAGGGCTGATCTAATTAAAATGTTTAAAATTAAGAAGAGATTTGATCGAATAAAAAGGAAGAAACTCTGATGGTGGAAGCTGTTGCATTATGGGTTTGTTTGATGTCTCAATGATGAGATCTTGAGACTTCTATGTTTAAACATGAACCATTTATTGTTAATCTTTAACTATGTACAGATCCCAGTTAATGTCATGCATGGTGCTGCAGCCATGCTTCTAGAGTGTGCTTTCTAGACTGTTGGCTCAATTAAAGATTTCAGGACTGATATCGGTAGATCTTTGTTAGCTTTGGAACTGAAGGGGGGCACAGATCGGCCATAACCTAATGGCAAAATAGACTTGAGGGGCCAACTAGCACACTCCTGTTTTCGTTTTGCAACACTTCCCTGTTGCAACATCAGCAATAGCCCCTCAAAGTTTCTTACTTTCTGTGACTACCTTTGTGGCAATTTCCTTCACAGCTAGAGGTAATGGAGAGTTTATGACCTATGGGTGGTTTCAAGTCACATTAAACAGATGGCAAATATCAGTAAGAATTTCCTCACTGGGAAGAAAAAAGCACAGCTGCATTTGCTCTGTCAATGCCAAATGATTGGTTCTTGGTCTGCAAATCATCTGGAAAGAATAATTAACAGTTACAATGAACACACTACTCAAATGAAACATTGCCGAACTCAGTGTGGCAACCGAAGAAGTGATTTGTGCTAACTGCATTTTGATTTACTTCAATTGTGGCTTGTGCTGCGCACAAAGTTACAAGGGAATTCGAAAGAGCAAATGTCAGTTGAGCTTATTTTAGTCAGCTCTGCTCCTAATCATGATTTTAGCTGATATTTTGATACTGTGTGCTAATACAATAAAGCTGCTTCCATTCAATGTGGTAAATATGGTCTTATTATTAATTACAGTAAAGGTAGAATGACCTCGAATTGAAACATTCTATTGGTTGAATCCAGTCAGGATTATTTCAGCATCTTAAAGACAAAACATAATGAAAGATAAAGCATTTAAGGGAAAAATGGTAGAAACAGAAGAGTAATGTAGTTAAAGATAATCAGTATATGTCATCAGTCTGAGACCTACACCATTTTGATAATTGTTTAAATTTCATCGTTGAACTTTCTATGTGTTTTCAGTGATGACGGACAGTCTGCCCTGTTGGAGGATAGGATTTCTGGCAGGCCTGTCACTCACTTAAAGAATAACCACACTTTTTAAAGTGAGTCCAATCTATTGGGTTGAATTCAGTGTTGCAACTGTGAGAATTCTGCAGTTTCAAGCATCCCAGGCAATAGCAGCTCATTTCTTCAATGCTGCGGTGCAGGTATTTGTGGAGCAGGTCAAGACACACAAGTAGGGCAGAATCATCCCAGATTTGCGCTAAGTGTGGTAGCGGGCGGGAAAAAGGACGTTTTACCCACCTCTGCAATGGCGGGTTTTCATGCTGTATCGTCCCATTCCTGCCTCATTCATTATACATTCCTGAGAAACATGCGGGGTCGCTGGTGGGGCAGCCTCTGATTCACCCATCCTGCTGTCACCTCAGGCTTTCAGGGAACCAGGTGACAAATTTAAAGGCTGCCCCTGCACAGAGGGATAGGAATCTGCTGGGAACTGATGGCTGCCAAAGGGAGGAAACATGCTGCCCCCAGATTTAGTGATAGTTCCCTCGAGCTGGAAACAGTGGAGGCCCACCGCAATGTCCTCTACCCCGGCTCTGGGCAAGGCCAGCAAGCAAGGTCACCAATCCTGCATGGGAGGCGGTGGCAGCGTTGGTCGGCACCAATGCCCTGCAAAAGAGGACAGCCACCCAGTGCCAAAAGAGAATGAATGGTGCTCACCATTCTGGCTGGGTAAGTCACTCTTAACTCACACTCACAAACCCGTCACACATCCACAAGGACCTCACTCACTGCCAGTTCAAGTGACATCACGATTCACTCCCTCAAACACACCTTCATTTGCCCTACAGATCATGTCCTCATCCTGTTCATGGCACCACTCACGTGCCAGGCATGCTTATCATCTGCAAAAAATGCTGGAAAAACTCAGCAGGTCTGACAGCATCTGTGGAGAGAAAGACAGAGTTAACATTGGAGTCTGTATTTTTTGTTTTTGTTTCAGATTTCCAGCATCTGCAGTACTTTGCCTTTACACTTATCATCTGGCCTGGCAGGCATCCTGCTTACACTTTCTCCATCTCTATTCATGCAGGACAAACTGGCACACAACAAGAGGGAGAGGTCACAGACCGGTGGAGAAATGCATGAAATCAAGGTCCTCAGAGACTTTGAAAATAGAGTCATCCAGCTGGCTGGCGAGGATCTGAACTGTTCCTGTGCTGACGGTGAGGTCGGTACTGCTCTACCAAGTGAGGATCCAGTAGTGCAACATCCATCAGTCAACAATGCTGTGAGTGATGTGTCCTCTTTCACAGGCCACTGACATGTACTAATTATCTCTCATTGCTTTTGCAGGCACATCTGGGAAACAGCCGAAGTGGTCACAACACAGCTGTTTGACTCAAGCCCCGCAGAAACTTCAGGAGAAGAATCTGATGACACGCTCATTGAAGGCCTACCACAGGACTCACCCACATCCTCCACCAGCTCAGATACACATACCTCAGTGGGACCTTGCTTTAGAGTAGCCTCTGGGTCACAATCTGGTGAGCACATCACACTGTCTGATACATAGCAGGCGGCAGCAGGCGGCAGGAGCTTTCCAGTTTTCCGGCATTTGGAGAACTGCTGGAGGCCAGAAACCTGCTGAGTCCAAGTCTGATGACGAGCCTCTGGACTTGGTCATACCTCAGCTGGGGGAGCTGCAAAGGCAAGCTCGGGAACATCAGGGAGTGATGTCTGCTGCACTCCTCAGTTTGCAAGGCACATTGGAGGAGTCCGTCCACCTTCAGTCTGAGGTGATAGTGCCAACATGCCAGTGCACCTAGGTCAACAGTGGTAGGATGACAGTTGCCCTGGAAACCTTGGTTCTGCAATGTTGCGTGGGCTGAACTCCATCGCTGACACCATGGCTGGACTCGAACGGTGTGTACGCGAGAGGGGTGCAGAGCGGCTCGATCTCACTCCAGCTTCCCCTTCTGCTCAAAGAATCACCCATTGGGAGAGGGATCAGCAGGTTTGCCCTTGGGGCCATCTGCCCAGGTGACCCCAGGAGTGTCAGGACCATCCGAATCCCCTCTTCCTGTCACCCCCAGCAGCTCAAACTCCACAGGCTGAGGAGGGTTGCACTGCCATACAGCAGGACCCTGACAGCAGGCTGGGCCCTCCAGGTCTTGGCCCTCCAGAGGATGCCCACCAAGGTCATCACAGGCAGGGCGTAGCAGTCAGCAGGCTGCCTGCACCTCCGCTCTGCATGTCAGGGAAGCACCAAGATGTAGCGGCAGGATTAGAAAAGTTAAGAAGATGTAGTTTCACTTGTACTTAGTGTTCGCTATTGTAAATAAACTCCCAAGAATGTCTCCTTGCCTATGGCTCCTTGTTCTGATGAGCAGTGTTCGTGTCACTCAGATGTGAAACGTTGATTCCTGCACAAGATAAAGACAGGTGTCTCAGTCCAGGGCCTCTCCCCTGTGCTTTGTACAACATTCCCAGCACACTGATGGTGTGCCTTCACAGTCACTGGACACATCAGTCATGCCTGCGCCTCGATGGGGCTTATCATTGCTGCCAGAATGTGCTGGGCTGGCAGCACAGAGTTCCGTCATTCTCTCTGTGTGCTCTCAGCATCATTGAGTTGTGACTGCGCCCCCATCTCATCAGCATATATGTCCGGTGACAGTGTGGTCCTGAAAGGTTCAGCTCACGAAGGATGCCATAGGATCAGAAGTCATTTTCCGCGCTGCATCTCCATGATATGACCCTGATCACGGGGCGCAAGTTAGCTGCCACCAGCCAGACAGGAGTCAGACATTCACATAAGCTATGTGAGGATTTATGGAGTGTCCCCATTGCATGTCATCATCATCCTCCTGGAATGTAGGGACTATGGGCATCCGCTGCGTCTCCATGACAGGAGTCTTATCACAGAAGTTATGTATGCTGCCATCGGCCAAACAGGAGTGAAACATTCACAGATGCAATGTAAGGATCTATGATGTCTCCTCACTGCATGTCATCATCACCCTCCACAAATTTAGCAGCTGTGAGGGCTTCCCGAGCGCACCTGCCTTGTCTGGCCAGTGAGATGGCCTCATCGCCATCATCCTCACCTTCTAGGATCTTGTCACCCTCATCCCCATTGACATCAGAGGAGATGTGCAGCTCCTCCATCTCCTCTTCAGCCAGATCCTCTCCCTGTTGCAGCGCCAAGTTATGAGGGGTGGAGCAGATGATGATAATGCGTGACACCCTCTGTGGGCTGTATTGCAGGGCCCCACCAGACCGGTACAGCACCAAAACCTCATTTTCAACATTCTGCTGGTTTGCTCCACCAGAGTGCAAGTTGCAGTATGAGCCTCGTTGTATCTTCTCTGTGTTGCACTCTAAGGCCGCCACCAGGGCGTCATCAGTCACGTCCTCTGCTGGTAGCACTTGTCCCTGAGGAGGCAATACTGCAGCCTCCCTGGACCCTGAAAGATGTCAGGGATCTGAGAACTACTGAGAATAGGAGTCGCGGACACTCCCTGGGAACCTTGTGTAGGCCTGTAGGCTGCAGTGGTGGTGATCGCAGACCAGCTGAACATTCAGCGAGTGGAAGCCTTTGTAGTTGGCATAGTTGACTGCTTGTTGCCATAGAGATCTGAGCGCCAGGTGAGTGCAGCCGATGGCATCCTGCACCTGTGGAAACCTGGGATCTGGGCAAATCTCAGAACTCTTGCTTCCTAGCTTTCCTGATCCCTGGTAAAATGCACAAAGTTGTGTGCCTTCACGAATATGGTGCCCGTGACCTTCTGGATGCATTTGTGGGTGGAGGCTTGTGATATCCCATGGAGGTCACCTTTGGAGCCCTGGAAGGAGACACTGGCATAAAAATTGAGTGCTGCCGTCATTTTCATGGTCACTGGCAGTGGATGCCCTCCATGTCCCTTTGGTGCCAAATCCTACAGCAGATGGCAGATGTGAGTGACCAGTTCCCTGGACATGCACAGTCTTCAGCGACAGTCACCTGCAGGAATGACAAGCACTGTCTATAGACTCTGGGTCTAGCTAGGTGCCGACCAGTGACATCTCGCTGTGGCTCTTCAGCACCATGCGCAGGAGCCCCAGCCATCCCTTCTTCCTGCTCTTCCCTCTGTCCAGCCAGGCGCCTTCGTCGCTCTCTTTTCCTTCATCTCTGCTCCCTTTAAGCCATGAGGCATACAGCTAGGTCACCAGGCTCCATGCTCCTGATGTACTCCTCCTGCAGGATAAAAGAGAGAGAGAGACATGTGGGTTAGCTTGGCTGTTCTAAGAACTTCTTTTGGTTAAGCCTGAGGGGCCTTTAATGCACCCGAGAGTACTGGCCACCACTTGGATGGCTGCCCGAAACCCCACTCACCTCCGCTCCACTCCAGCCAAATAATTGGTGGCAGCTTTGCCCACTGGACTGCAGGCTGTGCTCTCAGCTCAGGCACAGCCATTCTCCTAACCCACGCTGCAAGGCTGCGCTGTTAGCTTGAACCATGGGGAGACTGGTCCAAACCTGAATGATGAGCGCCTCCACCAGTGACTGCCCCATGGCCAGCTTTAGCAGGGAAATTGTACAATCTGTGCAGTCATCCAACTTTTCTGCAGTCCACTAAAACTCTCATTAGTTTACAATCTGCCTGAGGGGTGAAAAGCTCTGGAACATATGGTGACACTTTCATGCCTCTGCATTGCTTGAGTGGACAGATAAGCTAGAGGCTCAATTCCAAGCATGTCAATGTGCCTGAATTATCTCAGCTGCAGAGAAATTATCACTTTATACAAGGTTCCCCTAATGCATGGCAGCTTCCATCACCCACTCACGCATGTGCTTGTGCACTACCATCAGACCAGGCTGCCCTGCACCCCAACTTGCGTTAGATGCAGTGCAGTCCTTGCCCCCCCCAACTCACCTCACAGTATGCTGCCTTGTCCCTCCGATTTGCTCCAGCCGCAGTGCAGCCCTTGACCCAGCACCACAGTCAACTGGGAAAAAGTGACTTGCCTGTGCCCTCGCCTGAATGCACAGCACCTCAACCTTGACCCTTGCGAGCGCTGCACAACATTACTGTGCAGTCACCTCCGAGTTCCCCTCGAAGTGCAGTTTGCCAGCTGCACACCTTACAAATGCTGTTGTGAAACATGTCGTCGTGCAATCACACCAGTGTGCTCAGATGATCCTGTGTGGGTAAACGCAGCCCGCCATTGACAGGCGGAGCAGACAATCGCAAACTAGTTTCGTGGCATCATGAAACCGATTTTTGGCCTTCTCACCATAATGTCCGATCACACCTGCCATGATGTCTGAGGAGAAATTCCAACCATAAGTTCTGTTCACCTTAAATCGCCTGGAGGTGGATGGCAGACAATGTCAAACCCCACACCAGCACCTCAGGAAGTGGAACTAGTACAAGAAGCATTTCAACAACCTGAACGTAATGACTCGATAGAGCAGATAGGTTTCAACAAGAATCGGGTAAACTTTATTACAGAGAGCTTTCTAACTGCTACATGCTCGATCAGGGCTCTCGTCAGGAAGCCCCACCCCCCAGGTTGCCTGCACTTAGGGCTCAATGGTTGGAGCCTCCCAGAACATCACATGACCCCTGATAGACAGCAGGAGAGGCTTTACCTTCAGTTACAACATTTTCTCCCCCTTTAGATTTTTTCAATTTCTACTTACAAGGAAACATTTGAATATCCAACAACATATACATGTATACAACTTCAGGTGATTAAAGATCAAGTCTCTGAGGTGCTCTCCTTATATGGTTGGAGCAGTGTAGGTCTACCACTTGAGGTTCCTCAACAGGATCGACAGGATCCAGAACTGCAGCATGAGACACATCATTAGAAAGTGGCAGTGCTGGGTTTGGCAACTCTACAGAGATACCAGACATGTCCATTTTAGGTTAGTCTGTCACTTCAGGAATTGACGGTTCGACATTAATCACAGACGGAATAGTTGGTTGTTGGAATGTCTCTCTAGCACGAATATGATGTACATGATCACAAATGATTCTATCTTCCACTTGTACTTGGAAAGATAATAGAACAGCTTCTGAGACAATGGTTCCATGAACCCAACAAGGTCCACTTCCGAAATTTTGCACGAATACCGTGTCACCTACTCTGAACGTGCGAGCTTTGCTGTGTATATCATGGTTCAATTTTTGATTACTCTGATACAGCTCTACCTTCCCCTCTAAATTTGGAAGCACCAGGCTTAACTGTGTACGTAGGCAGTGTTTCATTAATTATTCAGACGGGGTTGATCCCGTAGTCGAATGTGCCCTTGTACAATAACTGAGAAGAAAGTGGGAAAGTCGAGATTCTAGAGAACCTTCTGATAACATTTTCATACCAGACTTGAAATTTTGTACAGCTCTCTTGGCTAAACCATTTGATGGGGGATGATAGGGGCTGTTTTAATATGTCTGATTCCATTCAGATTCATGAATTTCTGAAACTCTGTGCTAGTAAAGGCTGTAACCATTATCAGAAACAACGATTTCAGCCACGTATGCTAAAACAGTGGCACAGCTTCTCGATAGTTGCACTCAATGTTGGAGATTTGACTTCGTCTACATCCATCCATTTAGAATGTGCATCTATGATCAACAAAAACATGGTACCTAAGAATGATCCTACATAATCACAATGTAGTCTAACCCAGGGTTGACCAGGCCACTCCCATGGATGCAGGGGAGCTGAAACAGGCAACTTCTGTTGTTGCTGACAATAGAGGCAGTGCTCAACAATGCTTTCAATGTCACTGTCAATGCCTGGCTACCAGATATAGCTTCGCGCAGGCATTTTTATCTTCAATATGCCTGGATGCACACTGTGAAGCTCTGTCAAGAGTGGTCCTCTACCTTGTGATGGGACAACAACTCTTAATTCCCATAACAAAATTCCATCTTGACAGCTTAACTCTTGTGTTTCTGGTATGGAACAGTCTCAAATCTTCAGATGCAGGTGAATTTGACCATCCTTGCAAAACAAAGTCTCTGACTTTCGACAATATTAGATCTCTGTTCGTCCAATTTCTAATATTCTTCACACAGCTGAAGAATCTGAGAAATTCAGGAATAGCACAACTTCTTGTGGAACAGGAGCATGTACAATGCTATCTGGTAACGGGAGATGGCTGAGCCCGTCTGCATTTGCAATGTGTAAGTCATTGCACATTGTACATATAAGTATATTCATACGCAGGTAATATCAGAGCCCAATGTTGCATTCATGCTGATACTATTGGCAGAATGGCTTTATTCTCACTGAATAAACCCAATATTGGTTTATAGTCTGACACAATGGTGAAATGTTGTCCATATAGGCACTGGTGGAATTTCTTCACTCCAAATACCAGTGATAAATCTTCCTTTTTTAGCTGGGAATAACCGTTCTAGGTGATGGCGAGGGTTTTGAGACATAGCCAATGGGCCTTTCTGATCCATTTTCCATTCTATGTGATTTTTAAAATTCATTCACTGGATGTGGGCTTCGCTGGCTCGACCAGCATTCATTGCCCATCCTACACAATAAGAAGAGGCACCACATGTTAATACCAACTCTTTCGATGGGTCATAGTGTACCAATAAACACGACAAATGCAATAGTATTCCAGTTGTGAATTCCATGACCAGCAGTGATGCTTTTTTAACACATGTAATGGTACCAACACAACTGATAAGTTATGCAAGAAGTGGCTATAGTAGTTGATTATACCCAGGAAGTACTTGAGTTCTGTTACATTGGATGGTGAGGGTGCATTTTTATTGGCCAAACTTTCTCTTCTATCGGATGCAAACCCATGGTGTCAACATTGTGACCCGGGTAAGTAAATTCTGGTGCTTTTTCCTTCTTTAACCTTACGCCAGCTTCCATTAACCTTCTTAGCGCTTTCTCCTGGCTGACTAAGTGTTCGGTCTCGGTTGACCCCTGTGATCAGAACATCATCGAGGAATACGACCGCTCAGGGAAGTCCATGAAAAAGATTCTCCATTGTTCCTTGGAAGATAGCCCATGCAGACGATACTCCAAAGGCCAGGCGAGTGTACTGATAGAGGCCCTTGGCCTGAATTTTTAGCTCTGCGGGCAGGCGCGATTGGCGGGCCTGGGATCAGCCGGGAAACGGAACACCGAACGCAATTGACCCCTGACCGTGATTTCACACTGGCTAGCCAATTAACAGCTGGCCAGTGTGAAGCGTGCACTGAAAATCTCAATGCTATCGGAGTGGAAGGCGGGAGGAGTGTGGGCAATGTCATCAACACGGGCATGGGCGAGCACTGAGAGTAAGTTCCCTGAAGGCAGAGAGCTGCCTCAGGGAGCTGCAATCCCGAAAATGTTCCAATAAAGTTTTAAAAAGCAGCAAAAAAATGTCCAAGGAACCCAATCAGCACAGGTTGATGCTGCCCACAGATTTTTATTTTCATTTTATTCCATAACGGAGATTTCATCCCACCCTTGGGTGAGGTTTGATGAAAATTGTAAAGGCCACCTGGCCGATTCGCCCGTCTGCCAACGTTGGATGGGTCACGAAAAATAGCAGACAATTGCGCCGTTAATGGGCTTAATTGTCCTCTTAATTGTCGGTGGGCACGCTTCCGACTTTTGCGCATGCCCGCCAAGCGAAATATCACACAAGTGGGTGATGGCATCAGGACGCTGGTATGACGTCATCACACATGATTTCACGCCCGATCGGTCCGGGTGCACGCCTGCCCAATCAATGTAAAATTCAGCCCTTTGTGTCTGTTAATAGTCACATATTCTCTCGACATGCTATCCAGTTCTAATTGTTGGTAGGCATGGCACATATACAATTTTGTATAGGAATTGCCTCCAGACAGCTTTGCATATAAGTCATCCATCCTTGGAATGGGATACTTGTCCAGCATCCGATGAGGCTGCGGCGACTGGGGATATGCCAGCTGTGACACTGGCTGCTCCTTCCCAGGTGGGGCCAGTACGGGCTCCACAGGCCAGAGGACACCCAGCAACGTCATCAAGACCAACAGGACAGCAGAGTGAGCAGGCTGTCTCCAATGCCGATGCCAGCGAGGGGAGAGCTCCTAGACGTAGCACCCACAAATGCAAACTTAAAGCACCTTAAGCACAACATGGGCTTATCACTGGTGATATTTTTTTCCCCAAGTTAGTTATGAGTAGGTGCGATGGAGAACACCTTTCCATTTAATTTGTTTTATGAATGCCAGGCACCACACCATTAAATGTCTTTGTGTTCAACAAGCTTCTGGGTGCTTCATTAGTTCTGCAGGTGAAGGGTAACCCATGATGTTATGAGTGACTTGTTTGTCATTGAACTCTATTGAAATGGCACATAGTGCACGTTGTTGACCAAGCAAATGTTCCTACAGAATTACCTGGAAAAACTCAGCAAGTCTGGCAGCATCGGCGGAGAAGAAATCAGTCAACGTTTCGAGCCCTCATGGCCCTTCGGCAGAACTGCAGCATAGTTTCAACAAAGGAGAAATATAAATTGGTTTAAGGTGGGTGGGTGGGGGGGGGGGCGGGGAAAGAGACACATTGAGGGTGTGGTGTGAGCAGATAATAATCAAAAGATGTCACAGACAAAAGGGTCAAAGAGGTGTTGAAGGTGGTGGTCTTTGTCTGAGAAAAGTGCTAATTAAGAATGGAAAACAGGATATTCAAAGTACAGCTCTAGTGGGGGTGGGGTGGAAAGACTAAAGGTTTTAGTTTTAGATTTAAAAATAATGGAAATAGGTGGGGAAAGAAGAATCTATATAAATTATTGAAAAAAAAGCGGGTGGGGGGGGAAAAGAAACGGGGTGGGGATGGGGGGAGGGGGAGTTTAAGATCTAAAGTTGTTGAATTCAATATTCAGCCCAGAAGGCTGTAAAGTGCCTAGTCGGAAGATGAGGTGCTGTTCCTCCAGTTTGCGTTGGGCTTCACTGGAACAATGCAGCAAGCCAAGGACAGACATGTGGGCAAGAGAACAGGGTGGAGTGTTAAAATGGCAAGCGACAGGGAGGTTTGGGTCTTTCTTGCGGACAGACCGCAGGTGTTCCGCAAAACGGTCGCCCAGTTTGCGTTTGGTCTCTCCAATGTAGAGGAGACCGCATTGGGAGCAACGAATGCAGTAGACTAAGTTAGGGGAAATGCAAGTGAAATGCTGCTTCACTTGAAAGGAGTGTTTGGGCCCTTGGACGGTGAGGAGAGAGGAAGTGAAGGGGCAGGTGTTGCATCTTCTGCGTGGGCATGGGGAAGTGCCATAAGTGGGGGTTGAGGAGTAGGGGGTGATGGAGGAGTGGACTAGGGTGTCCCAGAGGGAACGATCCCTACGGAATGCCGTCAAGGGGGGTGAAGGGAAGATGTGTTTGGTGGTGGCATCATGCTGGAGTTGGCGGAAATGGCGGAGGATGATCCTTTGAATGCGGAGGCTGGTGGGGTGATAAGTGAGGACAAGGGGGACCCTATCATGTTTCTGGGAAGGAGGAGAAGGCGTGAGGGAGGATGCGCGGGATATGGGCCGGACACGGTTGAGGGCCCTGTCAACGACCGTGGATGGAAAACCTCGGTTAAGGAAGAAGGAGGACATGTCAGAGGAGCTGTTTTTGAAGGTAGCGTCATCAGAACAGATGCGACGGAGGCGAAGGAACTGAGAGAATGGGATGGAGTCTTTACAGGAAGCGGGGTGTGAGGAGCTGTAGTCGAGGTAGCTGTGGGAGTCGGTAGGCTTGTAATGGATATTGGTGGACAGTCTATCATCAGAAATTGAGACAGAGAGGTCAAGGAAGGGAAGAGAAGTGTCAGAGATGGACCATGTGAAGATGATGGAGGGGTGGAGATTGGAAGCAAAATTAATAAATTTTTCCAGGTCCCGACGAGAGCATGAAGCAGCACCGAAGTAATCATCGATGTACCGGAGAAAGAGTTGTGGGAGGGGGCCGGAGTAGGACTGGTCTGCTGCCAGAACAGCTGTGTCAACATCTTCTTCCCTCACCTCTTCCCCCCTTTCCAGCGCAAGATTGTGGAGAGTGCAGCATGCAACCACCATCAGAGACACACGATCTGGGGGGTTTTGGAGTGCGCCCCCTGAACTGTCCAGGCATTGGAAGTGGTTCTCTCTACCACAGCCCTTGTGAAGGCATGGCTCCTGTTGTACTGCTTCTCGACCTCTGTTCTTGGATGGCAGAGGGAAGTCATGGACCACCTTTTGAGGGGATAACCCTTGTCGCCCAGCAGCCATCCATTCAGTCGGGCTGGAGCACTGAAGAGCCTCAGCACCTGGGAGTGTCTCAGGATATAAGCGTCATGGGAGCTGCCTGGGTACCTTGCACAGACTTGCAGAATCTGCATCCTATGGTCAATCTGCAGGTTCATGGAGTGGAATCCATTCCTGTTGACGAAGATTCCCAGCTCACCCACTGGCACCTTGATGGCCAGCAGTGCAGTCGATTACACCCTGGGTGCGGGGGAACCCAGAAATTGTGCCAAAGCCTCTGGTTCACTGTCTCTGGCAGACCTTGTCCATGTGGTAGTGAATGAAAGTCTGAACAGAGCGTCTGTCACCAGCTTGACACAACTGTGGACATCTGATTGGGAGACTCCACAAAGATCACGCACCTGGAAAGAGCCAAAGGCATAGAAATTGAGGGTCACTGTGACCTTCAGCGCCACTGGCATGGGGTGTCTACCCACACAGTTGGAGCTGATCTCAGGGCCGATCATCTGACAGTTGGAGGTCACTGTCTCCCTTGAGAGGCAGAGCCTCCTTCGGCAATGCAGCTCAGACATATTGAGGTAGCTGCATCGCCGCCTGTAAACCCTGGCAGCAGGATAGTGATGTCTTCTGCAGCCCCTTCTGCCTTCGACTTCCTGTTGGCCCTGTGTCTGTCCTCCCACAGGTCGCTCCCCTGGAGGCTGAATAGGGACACCTGGCCTCCTCCCCCAACTTCTGGCCCCCTCTTCCTCCTCAGAGGAGGTGCCTCCAGTGGAGACCACAATCCCCAATCCCAGGTTAAGCGAAAGTTGCCTGTTACCTGGAAGGCCCCACGTGTTATGACTCCTCCGGAGTCCTGAACTGAAGCCTATTATTTCTGTCAAAGCAGCTCTGAAGTGAAATTAAGTTGTCCTGTTCACACAAGCAAGGAGCAGCAAGTTATAATCTAAAGCACTCTAATAACTCACATTAGTGAGCCCACTCACCCCTTTTATCCTGCCCATGGATAAGGTTTTTGAAAATGTGGCCTACCCACCTGCCTCTTACGCCCGTGCAATACCCTGAAAATTGTTAATTAATGGCGGACACGCCTCCATCCTCATAGCGTGCCTGCCTACCGAAATATCGCAATGGTGCGCGGTGATGTCGGGAAGCACGCCCAACATCATCGCGCATCATTTTACTTTCTGGCGTTTTGGGCCCACCCCCTCACGCCGAATGTAAAATTCTGCCCTGTGGAACCATGGCTCGCAAAGCGGATGGTGAGGGTGATGGGGAGTGGACAGGTTAGAACAGATTAGAAATGTGATCATGATAGGGGATGGGGTTATAATGAGGCAGGTAGAGATCACCCATTGCAGCCAAGAACTAGAGTTCTGAACGGTGTGTTTTCTAGCCAGTGCCAGGGTGGGGGTACATGTCAATTGCCCCAAACCACAGCACTCAAACATTTGCGATTAGCAACATCACTTAAGCATTCAGACACCAAAAACAATCGGAGTTTATTTTCCATATTTCTGAATTTTCATAGCTTCAAACATTCCAAAATTGAGCTAACTTTAGAAAAAGCAGACTCTGTTTTGGCATGTTTTAATAAGCTAGTTTTATGTTATTCTTCTATAGCTCATCCAGCACAACCTTCCCCCTGCCCCCACAGAGATGACAGCAGTTTTCTCCCCCCCCCCCCCCCCCCCCCCACCACCCCCAGAGCAATTTTGTCCCCCACCAGCCAACCCCATCCCTGGACCCTGGTGCAGTTTCCTCCCCCACCACCCTTCCCAGAGCAATTTCCTTCGACCCCTGAATCCACAATTCCCCCATCAGTTTGCAGCAGTTCTCAACCCCCCCTCTCCCACCCCCCATCTCTCCCCCTCCCACCCTCCCCCTCTTTCTCCCCTACCCCTCTTTTACCCCATCGCCCTCTTTCTCTCCCCCCCACTCCTCTCTCTCTACCTCCCCCTCTACCTTTCTCTTCCTCTTCCCTTCTCTGCCTCCCCTCTCTCTTCCTCTCCCATTTTCTCTCCCCCTCCACCTCCCCCCCTCTCTTCCTTCGTCCTTTCTCTCCCCTTCCTTCTCTCCGCCCTCCTCCTCTCTCATTCCTCTTCGCCCTCTCCCTTTCTTCCCCTCTCCCTTTCTCTCTGCCCACCCTCTTCCCCTTCCTCTCCCCTCCTCCTCTTTCTTCCCCTCCCTCTCTATCTCCCCCTCTCTATCTCCCCCTCTCTCCCTCCCCCTGCCAACTTCTCTGTCTCCCCTCCCTCTCCCTCTGACCCCCTTACTCTCTCTCTTCCTCCATCCCATCTTCCCCCGTCCCATCTTCCTCCCTTCCCCCTGTATCCCTCCCCACCTCTCTCTTTCTCTTTCCTGCCACCCACCTCCCCCCCAACAACCAGAGCTCAGTTTGCAGAGCTAGCCGGAAGCAGAAGTGACAGTGCAGCCGATGCAGGAGTACAGACAGCGCTGGCAACAAGGTGACTTGGTAGTGGTGGTGGAGAGAGTCATGAGGGGAGCATGTGGGTGGGAAGGAGTTTGATGTTTGGCAGGGCCTAGAGTTTGGCGGGGCCTGGTGCCTGGAGCTTGACGGTGACAGTGGGGTCTGAGGCCCTGAGACAGGAAGGAGAGAGGAGGGGTAAGAGTTTTGAGATTTGGTGGAGAGAGAGGGTGGTAAGAGTTTGGAGACTGGAGGGAGAGGAGGAAGAGTTTGGAGACTGGAGGGAGCAGGGAACAGTTTGGAGACTGGAGAGTGAAGGTGGGGGTGGGGGGGCGGAATTTTAGACCCTGAGACTTAGCGGAGGATGAATTTAGACCCTAAGACTGTGTGTGTGGGGAGTGGGTGGTGAGGGTAGAATTTAGACCCTGAGACTAGGGAGAAGGAGAGACTTGGGGTGGTGGGGGGGGGAAGAGTTTAAACCCTGACACTTGGGAGGGGGGGGCAATAAATATTACACCCTGAGACTGGTTGGGGAGGGAGTTTAGATCCTGAGACTGGGTTGCAGGGGTGGGGGGCCGTGCTTGGGGTGGTAAGAGAGTTTAAACCCTGAGACCTCGGTGGTGGGGGAGGGGGGGGGGGTGCGTGGGGAGAGTTTACACCCTCAGATTGTCAGGGAGTGGGGGCAGTGAGTTCAGACCCTGAAATGGAAGGGGATGGTGAGGTGAGTGGAAGGTATAGATCCTGAGACTCAAATGAATTAAGAACTGATGGGGATCTGCTGGCACTCTCAAGCATGTACTGTAGAGTGGAAAGATTTTTTGGACTAAATGAAAAGCTGAATAAATTTAGATTTATTTAAGTAATTAATTTCCTTGTATTTTTCAATACAGGTTGCTGAGGGCATTGGATAGCTTTGAGCGGACTCGAAGTCTTTGAGTGTTTTTTGCCAATTGATGGGAAAATACTGCTGACCTGCGATGAAATTCATTCCAAATTAGAACATTTGATGTCAAATGATCATTGAGCATTTTTGAATGCAAAAATTACGTCTAAATTTTTGGGTAGGGCAAGAATTTGGAAAGAGGGAGAGAGTAAATCCAGTTGTTGTGGTCCATGTTGGAACAAACAGCATAGGTAGGAGCAGGGAGGAGGTCCTGCTGAGGGCGTATGAGGAGTTCGGAACTATATTATGTTATTGTCAGGTGAGAAGCGGTAGAATGGCTCCCCTTTTTTCTCCCTCTCCCCTTCTGACCGCAACAGGTATTTTTTTTAAAGAATGTGCTTGCCAATTCAGTGAGTGTTTAATTGTTTAAGAGCTGTGACTGTAAAAGACACACACACAGATAGGTTTTCTTGTAACTTTTTAAAAGAAAAGGAAAAAGTATTTATTGCACTTAACACCCAATCTACATGAAATAATAAAAACGCTCCGACTTTCACTTACACATTGGGCTGGATAAAATGGTCTTCCGCTGCAGGTAGGTTCCGCATCCGGATATTGGTGACCTTCCGACTTCAGGGTGCGTCATAGCCTCGTGCCTGATAATACGCTAATTACCGCCAATTAGTGGCAAGGGTGGGTTACAGATCATCATCCCACACATTGTGTGGTGGAGGGTGGGATGTCCAGTCTTGGGTGCTGCAGGCCATGACCCAGAACAAGGTCACAGCCAGCACGGCTCAGTATCAGGTGACCCACTATATGCTCATTGAAGAGGAGAAACTGTGTATTGTGAAGATTTCTGAGTTATGTAGTCTATTCAGGTAAGCCTATTTAATTTAAGCTTTGGCCTGACAACTGTCTCAATCTTCATAGGTGGCAAATTTTTCATAAATCAACAAGTCTCCCACCTTCAAACATTGAGGAGTTGTACATTAACGATATATTTCCATGCATAGATATCTGCGTCATCCAATCGTGGGGAGAGGCACACCAATGGCGCAGAGGGAGAGGGGAAAAACTGTCCCCAGGTTCACTGAGGCCACTCTTGGTGCCCTCCTGCATGCAATTGAGGATAGACATGATCAGCCAATTCCGAGCACTGGGAAGAAGTGGAAGCCCAGGTAGACTCGTGCTGCATAGGAGGAGGTGGCCAACAAGGTTAGCAGTGTTGGCGTTGTGAGGAGGACCTGGTCCCAGTGCTACAAAAGGCTTCATGACCTCATGAGGTTAGCAAAGGTGAGTATGGCATCAGTATGAGCAATATTGATCCATTGTGATATAGGACTTGCTGGCGAATGCAGTAGGCGTTCGAGATTAGTTCCTCATCAAAAGTTGCATGTTTCCACAAGGGCACAGCTGTCCTAGACCAAGCCATTGTGCATTCCAAGCAATGATATAGTTAAATGGTGGGTAATTGTCAGGATCACCTTATGACACCAGAGCATAGTCTTCAATCGGGCATGTGCTGACCTGATAATGGGATTGAGACACGACATCTGATAGTTTGAAATTGTTGATGAAATCTCTGTGTCAATTCTTTTCAGGAGAAGCAAGCCCACAATTCCCTAGATCGAGCCCGTATTCCCAACATGGAAGTCCTGGCTCCTTTTGAGGAGCAAGTGCTGGCCCTCTGGAGCCCGACACATCCAGGAGTGCAGACAGTGGCAAGATTGACGGGAGGCCTGGTTCTGGTGAGAGGGCAAAAATATCAGATTGGTTGATAAGAGGTGATGGCTAGTGTTAGTTCAAAGGAGGTTAGGAAATATGCAATGTGTTTAGTGAATAGAGTTCACCCATTGGAAATTTAACAAGCTTCATGATCAGAAGCTTTGTGCAATGTTTCATTGTGTCCGTAGAGTTCATTCATGCATGTCAGGCCGTGAAAAGGCTTATGTAAGTCATATGATAGGGGCGATGCGTCAATTAATCTGATACCTAAATACCCCCTTACTGATCTCTCTCTGTTACAGGAGAAGCCTCTTCAGCACAGGCTGCACCAGAAGCCGTGAAGCAACCTTCATCCTCCTCCGAGGAGATGGAACCCTCAGAGGGTGCAGCATCACATCTTCTCTGCACCCAACACCATTGCAGATACTGCCACTTTGGCAGGGTTTAGCGTGTCGGGCAGGGGACATGCACACACTGGTGAGGGTACTTCATATTCACAGGTGCAGCTGCCAGAGAGTGTGGAGGAGCAGGCCTCAGGCAGTTGGAGGAGTGTCCAAGGTGATCCAGAGACTGAATCCAAGTCAGACTTTAAGCCTCTGGAGTCATCCATAAGGCGGCAGATGCTTGGTGTTCAGCGTGGGGTCCGCGAAGATTTGGCTAGTATACCAGAGGGGTTGCAAGTTCTGGCCTCGACTGTGGAGGTGTTCATCCAGGCCATGAGTGCTGCAATTACCCACCCTTCAGAGCACCAAGCTTCCTCCATAGGCAGACTGGAAACTGGCCGAGGGAAAAACCGAGAGCATTGCAGAGCAATCATGCGTATGCACACCAACCTGTACACCAGGGGCTTAGGGGCTCAGACCCAGAGCGACAGGGGAATTGGGAGCTTGGTCGCCCACCCAGCTCCTAGAACCTCACCGGTTGGCAGGGAGAACCAACCAGTCCTAGTGATGAGGGGTGAGCAGCAGCTGCCTCCAGCTGGAAGTTCCTCTCAAGGCCATCCTGATGGAAGCAGCATCTTCTCTGTTTATCGACCATTGACAAGGGCCTTGACCATTGCCACGGCGACTCAGGACTCACATGCATCTCAGCAAGAGTCTCCTGGAGTGGTCAGCCGTTCAAGGCCACAGCCGCACAGAGGACATCCACTGAAGTCATCCAGGGGAAGAAAGGTGGCAGCTCAAATGCTTCTCCCCAGTTTAGCAGCAAGCGAGGGGGGAATCACTGCACTGGAGCACACTTAAACCAGTTTGTAGATATGTACATTAGTCACAAATAGAAGCACATGGGTGACATTTAGAACCAATGAACCATAGAAACGTTAAGGTGCAGAAGGAGGCCTTTCAGTTCATCATGTCTGTGCCAGCCAGAAAAAGATGAGAAAGAAACTAGCCACTCATTTTAATCCCACTTTCCAGCACCTGGTCTGTAGCCTTGCAGGTTACAGCACTTCAGATGCAGATCCAAGTACCTTTTAAATGAATTGAGTGTTTCAGCCTCGACCATCAACTTAGGCAATGAATCCCAGACACCCACCACCATCTGGGTGAAAAAGTTTTACCTCATGTCCCCTCTAATCCTTCTACAATCAGCTTAAATCTATGCCCCTTGGTAATTGACCCCTCAGCTAGGGGAAACAAGTCTTTCCTGTCTACCCTATCTAGGCCCCTCTTAATTTTGTACACCTCAATTAGGTCACTCCGCAGCCTACTCTGTTCTAAGGTAAACAACCCTAGCCTATCCAATCTTACCTCATAGCTGCAATTTTCAAGCCCTGGCAACATTCTTGTAAATCTTCTCTATACTCTCTCCAGTGCAATTATGTCCTTCCTGTAATTTGGTGACCAGAACTGTACACAAAATTCCAGCTGTGGCCTAACCAGCATTTTATGCAGCTCCATCATTACATTCCTGCATTTGTATTCAATACCTCGTCCAATAAAGGAAGCATTCCATATGCTTTCTTTACTATCTTATCCATCTGTCCTGCCACCATCAGGGATCTGTGAACATGCATTCCAAGGATGTTGAGGAGCAAGTGCTCAACCCCTCTAATAACTTCCTGTGTACTGAGTATTCCCTTGCTTTATTTGCCCTCCCCAAATGCATTACCTCACACTTTTCTGGATTGAATTCCATTTGCCACTTTTCTGACCACCCAACCAAACCATTGATATCATTCTGGAGTCGATAGCTATCCTCTTCACTATCAACTACAGGGCCAATTTTTGAGTAATCTGGAAATTTCCCAATCATACCTCCCACATTTATGTCCAAATCATGAATATATACAAACACCAAGGACCCCAACACTGACCCCTGTGGAACACCACTGGAAACCGTTTTCAATTCACAAAAACATCCATTGACCCTTTGTTTCCTGTCACTGAGCCAATTTTGGATCCAACTCGCCACCTTCCCCTGTATACCCTGGAATCTCAGTTTTCTGACCAGTCTGCCATGTGGGACCTTGTCAAAGGCCTTACTAAAATTCATGTAGACAACATCCACTGCAGTACCCCCATCAACCCTCTTTGTTACTTCCTCAAAAAATTCTATTAAGTTAGTAAGACACAATCTTCCCCTAACAAAACCATGCTGACTTTCCTGATCAACCCATGCATTTCTAAGTGACAGTTTATCCTGTCTCTCAGAATTGGTTCCAATAATTTTCCCACCACTAAAGTCAGACTGACCGGTCTATAATTTTCCGGCCTATCCTCTTAATGATGTTGGTATGCCTTGAAGTCTTGTGAATAAACACAAAAGTCACATTCCCTCATGCTAATGTTCTTATTGATGTGTGGCTTGTGTCTGAAGGTTGAGGTAGGAAATCAAACTTTATAGGAGGGCAGGAGGAATCCTGTAAAATGTGTGGGTTGATGGAGGGCTTCAAGACTCTCTCATTACAACTGGGAGATGGAGGGAAAATAATTCACTAAACCCGTTATTGCCCTTGACAGCCTGAGATGTCTTCTGCACTGAGTCTTACTCAGTTTCAGGTAGCTGAATCGCTGCCTGTATGCCCTTGGGACAGCGTAAGGTCGTCTGCGTCTTGGATGAGGGTTTCTAGGCTCCCACTGCCCAACGGGATTTGGCACTGCTCTGTCCCCTTCCTGAGGACCCACAGCATCCTGAGCCTCCCTGTGATCCCTTATTCCCCTATCCCTTCTACTCCTCCTAATGTTCCTCTTCTCCTCACTGGAGGACCACACTCCCCACCTGTCTCCGAGAGTTTTCACCCCTCACCCCTGTGTTATGGGCAGGAGAATATTTATTGAATAATCAAAAGAGCACTCTGAATGAGACGACAGTCCTCCAAAAGTAACTCCGCCCAGTCAATGGATTTTGAACTGCAAAGCTGAGACTCGGCTCTCAGCTGTGGTTTAAAAACCCACCCAGACAATCTCGCCCTTAATAAAACTGATTTCCCACCTGTCATAAATCTTACCCTGCGGGTGTATTTTTGCCTCCTGGCTGCATTATTCCAGGGAGCTAGGTAGTTAATTGGCTCAATTGGGTTTTAATTTGCCATTTAAATAATGCGGGCGGGTTCCCAACGTTTTGACCCGCTCACGTATGGTATTATCGTAAACCGACATGATGATGTCATGAACGGGGCTTGATGTCATTACACCCCATAATACACTCCACAAAGCGGGAAACAATCCCAATCACGGAGCATATTATTCAGCTCATACATTCAAGAGTTCACACACACACACAAAGAAGTAAGTTACAAGGCAGATGAGTAGGTTAAATTCTTTAAGTGTCCAAAAGAGTCAGTTGTATATGTACCTTGTAGATTGATGACTTGGATGGCTTCAGACTGGGCTTGATGGTCTTTCCAGATTCTGCGTTGAGACAATTTAAAGATGTTGATGGGCAATTTTTTTCTGCAGTCAACAGATCCTGGGTTGATTTTTTAATGACTCTGTCACATGAGCAGGGACATGTTATTAATTAAATCTTAAAACTTTTCTTTTATTATTATTTGCTTTTGGAAACCACATCCCGCTTGTGGATGAGGTTTCCAAAAAAATGCAAAGGCCGTTTAGCCATTTCACCTGCCCGCCAACTGTTAGGTTGGACGAGCAGCGAAAAGTTTAATTTAATTGATTATTTAATGGCCTTAACAGGCCTTTTAATTGTTGGCGGACACGCTGCTGACTCCAGCACACGCCCGCCGACCGAACTATCACGCGACTGAGCGTTGACATCGGCATGCTTGGCCAACGTCAACGCATGTCATTTCACACTCGAGCAGGTTGGGCACGTGCCCCCCCGCTATGCAAATATTTTTGCCCATTGTGAGCTGTGAGGAGGATAGTGTAGAACTTAAAAGAACATAGACAAGTTGGTGGAATTGGTGATGAAATGGCAGATGAAGTTTAAAGCGGAAAAACGTGAAGTGATTTATTTTGATAGGAAGAACATGGACAGGCACTATAAAATAAAGGGTACAACTCTAAAGTGGATGCATGAGCAGGGAGACCTGGCTGGATATGAGCATAAGTTATTGAAGGTGGCAGGGAAGGTTGAGAGTGCGGTTAATTAAGCGTAAAGTATCCCAGGGCTCTCCACTCCTTCCTTCAAAAGAGGCCCAAACAATCACCATCCACCACCACTCTCCTCTGCCTGGCTGAGTTTTCTCACTGAACAATTTCTCCCTAAACTTGTCTCACTTCCTCCAAGTAAAAGGAGGAATGTGGATATGGGTACCCACATGGGCCCCAGTTATGCCTGTCTCTTTATGGGGTATGTGGAACATTCCTTGTTCCAGTCCTACTCAGGCCCCCTCCCGCAACTCTTTTTTCGGTACATCGATGACTGTTTTGGTGTCGCTTCATGCTCTCCCCTGGGCCTGGAAAAATTTTTCAATTTTGCTTCCAATTTCAACCCCTCTATCATCTTCACATGGTCCATCGCCGACATTTCCCTCCCCTTCCTTGACCTCTCTGTCTCCATTTCTGGTGATAGACTGTCTACCAATATTCATTACAAGCCCACCGGCTCCCACAGCTATCTCGACTACAGCTCTTCACACCCTGCTTCCTGTAAGGACTCCATCCATTCTCTCAGTTCCTTCGGCTCCATCGCATCTGTTCTGATAATACCACTTTCCAAAACGGCACTTCTGACATGTCTTCCTCTTCCGTAACCAAGGTTTGCCCCCCACTGTGGTTGATAGGGCCCTCAGCCGTGTCCGGCCCATCTCCCATGCCTCTGCCCTCATACCTTCCCCTCCCTCCCAGAACCATGATAGGGTCCCCCTTGTCCTCACTTTTCACCCCACCAGCCTCCTCATTCAAAGAATCAACCTCCATTATTTCCGCCAACTCCAGCATGATGCCACCACCAAACACATCTTCCCCTCACCCACCCCTGTCAGCGTTCCGTAGGGACCGTTCCCTCTGGGACACTATGGTCTACTCCTCCATCCCCTCCAACACCTCATCCCCTTCCCACAGCGCGTTCCCATGCAATTGCAGAAGTTGCAACACCTGCACCTTTACCTCCTTCCTCCTCACCGTTCAAGGTCCCAAACACTCCTTTCAGGTGAAGCAGTGCTTCACTTGTACCTCCTTCAATTTGGTCTATTGCATTCGCTGCTCCCAATGTGGTCTTCTCTACATTGGAGAGACCAAACGCAGACTGGGTGACCGCTTTGCAGAACACTTCCAGTCTGTCTGCAAACATGACCCAGACCTTCCTGTCGCTTGCCATTTCAACACACCACCCTGCTCTCATGCCCACACGTCCATCATTGGCCTGCTGCAATGTTCCAGTAAAGCTCAACGCAAACTGCAGGAACAGCACCTCATCTTCCGATTAGGCACTTTCCAGCCTTCCGGACTTAACATTGAGTTCAACAACTATAGATCATGAACTCTGTCCTCCATCCCCACCTTTTTTCGTCCCTTTTCTTCTACATTCATTTTTATTTTTCACCCACTTGTTTTAATTTTATTATTTTTATTCATTTATTCGTAGTGTTATCCTCCTTTTTTATCCCATTTTCTATTCTTAATTTGCCCCCACTACTGCCCCCTCCCCCCACCCCATCCCCTACAGGGCCATCTGTCACTTGTTCCATGTTGTTCTTTCACTCAATGCTGTCCTTATTCTGCTATATTCTGCTTTCTTACCTTTACAGCACTATTAGCACCTTTTATAGCACTAACCACTACCATTAGCAATCCTTTTGTCCTTTAGTTCATGACATCTTTGTCAATCCCTCCTTTGTCCCCAACTATCGCTGGCCTTCTATCCAGCTCCAGCAGCCCGACCCTCCTTAAACAGTATAAATTTAATCACATTTCCACTTCTCTTCAGCTCTGAAGAAGGGTCATATGGACTCAAAATGTTAACTTTGTTTTTCTCTCTCCACAGCTGCTGTCAGACCTGCTGAGTTTTTCCAGCATTTTCTGTTTTTGTTTCATTAATAGAGGGCATGGAGTACAGGAGCATAGAGGTTATGTTGAACTTGTATAAGACACTAGTTCAGCCTCAGCTGGAGTATTGCTTCTAGTTCTGTGGGGGCCATACTTCAGGAAAGATGTGAAGACATTGGCGAAAGTGCAAAAAAAATTCACGAGAATTGTACCAGGGATGAGGAACTTTGGTTATGTAGATAGATTGGAGAAGTTGGGACTGTTTTCTTTGAAGAAGAGAAGGCTAAGAAGAAATTGAAAGAGGTATTCAAAATCATGAGGGGTCTGAGCAGAGTAGATAGGGAGAAACTGTTCCCCCTTGTGAAAGGATTGGGAATTATACTTAGAGAAGGACATAAGCATGACAAAGGCCAGGGTAACAGATTAGAGAAAAGTTGATTATGAATGGCCGTTAATAGAATGAGGATAAGTAAAATAGACAACAATGTTGACAAACAACAATGCTGAACAGCAACAGGAGACATTTAAAACCATGTTTGATAGAGCCCAAGGAAAATATATTCCACTGAAAAATAAGAAACAAATGTGTCACTAATAAGACACCATGGATGAATAAAGAAATACAGGCACATCATTTCTTTTTAAAAAAGGGGAACTCGGGATGGAAATAGGGTCATTAAGGGACAGTCATGATAAAAATTGCATGCAGTGATAGCGAATTAGCAGAAATATTCAATAACTACTTTCTTCAGTACTTACTAGAGAGTTGGATCAGGTAGACAAGATATCAGAAGATGAGGTTAGAAATTATATAACCAAATTTAAAATAACGAGAGGAAAATATTAAACAAACTGATCAAAGTCAAAGAGGATAAAAACCCCTCGTCCAGACAAATTGCATCCATAAATCTTAAAAGAATCTAGGGAAGAGATAGCAGACAGATTATTACACACATTTAATAATTTGTTAGAAAAAGGTATAATGCCAGGGGAGTGGAGGATAGCCGACATTATACCTACATTTAAAAGGGGAGCTAGAACAGTTTGAAGAACTATAGACCAGTTAGTTAATATTGATTGTAGTAAAACAATGGAATTCTACTAAAAGAGAAAATAGAAAAATATCTAGAAACCAAATATATAATAACAACTAGTCAGCATGGATTTCAAAAGGGAAAGTCTTAATGGACCAACTTCATTGAATTCTTTGAGGAGGTATTGGAGAGAGTAGACAAGGGCAATGTTATAGATGTGATATATCTAGATTTTCAAAAGGCTAATAAGGTATCATATTATAGACAAATGAATAACTTCAGAGCATGCAGAGTCAGGGGACAATTAGAAGAATGGGTAACTAACTGGCTGAAAGACAAAAAGCAGAGAGTAAGGGTAAAAGGTAGCTGTTCAGAGTGGCAGAAGTTGGAAAATGGTGCTCTGCAAGGATCACTGTAAGGAGACCAACAGGAAAGGGGAGAGCACAGCGTGAATAAAAGATAGGAAGGAGCAAGATAGTCTCTGTAAGACCAGTGGCAGAGGCACCAGCAGAGCGCGGATAAAGGGTACAGCAGAGAGAGCAAGATAGTCACTGCGAGACCAGCGGGAAAGGAGCAGCACAGTTTGAATTAAAGGAGCAGTGAAGGACGTGAGAAAGACACTGTGAAACCAGTGGGAGATACAAGGGCACAGTGGGGATAAAAAGAGTGACAAAGAGAGCAAGAGACACACTGCAAGACCAGTGGGAGAGGCGAGAGCACAGTGGGGATAAAATGAGAGGCGAAGAGAGTGAGAGAGACGCTGTGCAACCAGCGGGAGAGGATAGAGCACAATGGGGATAAAAGAAGTGGCAGAGAGAGGCACTGTGAGATCAGTGGGAGGTCTCCAAAGAAAATCAAAATGTGATGTTACAGGGAAACAGCTAAGTGATTGGTTGGCAAGTATTTTCTTTTATTTTTTGAAACACGGGTACTATATTAGTATTGGAAGGTTTTATTGGTAATAATAAGATATAGTAAAGCTTATCAGTAGTAGGGTTTATTAATTATAAATTAATTAAGATAATTAAGATGAGGATGGCAGGCAGGTGCTATGTTGCAGCTGTAGTACGTGGGAGCTAATGGAGGCCACTGTGATCAAAGGCAGCCACATCTGCAGTAAATGTTTGCGGCTTGAGGAGCTTCGGCTCTGAGACAATGAGTTGGAGGCTGAGTTTACAGCTATTGCGATGCATTAGGGAAGGGAAAGTTACCTGGATCCTTTGTTCCAGGAGGCAGTCACACCTCTTAGAATAGGGTCATCTTATTTGGTCCATGGACAGGGACACGAGGGTGTGACTGCAAGTGAGGCAGGCTTGAGGATCAAGAATGAAGAAGTGGAGGAGCCTCAATCCTTGCAATTGTCCAGTAGGTTTGAGGTTCTGGCAGCTTGTATGGATGAGAGCGTGGGCTGCAGGGTGGGTGAGCAAACTGACAATGACATTGTGGTACAGGAAGCCATTCAAGCGGGGAGACTTCATAGGAATGTGGTTGTAGTAGGAGATGGTATAGCTAGGAGAACAGACACAGTTTCCTTCAGCTGAGAGCGAGAGTCCAGAGCGCTGAGTTACATAGATGTTTACAGCACAGAAGGGGGCCATTCGGCCCATCGTGTTATCTGCCTGGTGCCGGGGTTCGGGCCATCTGCTTGGGGCTGGAGACAAACTTGCAGTGGGAGGGGAAGGATCCAGTTGTCATGGTCCACATGGGTACCAATGACATAGATAGGACTGGGAAAGAGGCTCTGTATAGGGAGTATGAGCAGCTGGGACTAAATTAAAAAGCTAATGCCAGGGATTGCAAAAATGGTAAAATCACAACAACATGGGCTCTGTATCTGAACGTGCATAGCATTCAGAACAAAATGGATGTATTATTAACACAGATAGAAATAAATATGCATAACCTGTTAGCCATTACACAGACGCTGCAAGATAACCTTGCAAGGTGACCAAGGCTAGGACCTGAGTATTGAAGGGTATTTGACATTTAGAAAAACAGGAAGCTAGGAAAAGGTGGTGGGAAGCTCTGTTAATTAAGGATGTCATTAGTATAGTAGTGAGAGATGACCTTATCTCAAAAGAGCAAGATGTAACATCAGTTTGAGTTGAGATAAGAAATACAAAAGGTAAGAATCCACTTGTGGGAGTAGATAATAGGTCTCTTAACAGTAATCATACTGTAGGACAGAGTTTACAAGAAAAAAAAATGGAGGTGGGGTGGTTATAAGAAAAGTACCACAATAATAATGGGTGACATTAATCGTGATGTAGATTGGATGAATCAGATTGGCAAAGGGAGCCTGGGAAGTGTCTGTCTACACTATAAAAGACAGAAAACTTTCCAACGATACGTGAAAAGCAAGAGGTGAAAGGGAGGGAGGAACTTAAAACAATCACCATCACCAGGGAAAAGATACTGGGAGAAATATTAAACCTAATGGCTGACTAGTCCCCAGGACCAGATGGTCTGCATCCTAGGATCTTAGAAGAAGTGGCTGCAGAGATAATAGAGGTATTGGTTATAATCTTCCAAAATTGCTTAGATTTTGGAAGGGTTCCAGCAAATTGGAAAATAGCCAAAGTAGCACCTTTATTCAAAAAAGGAGGGAGACAGAAAGCAAGAAGCTATGGATCAGTTAGCCGAACATCAGTCATAGAGAAATAGCTAGAATCCATTATTAAGGAGGTTATAGCAGGATACTTAGAAAATCAAATAATGGGAATCAAGCAGAGTCAACATGGTTTTGCAAAAGGGAAATTGTGTTTAACTAATTTATTAGAGTGCTTTGAGGAAGTAACAAGCAAGGTAGATAAAGGGGAACCTGTAGATGTGGTATACTTGGATTTCAAAGGCATTTGATAAGGTGCCACATCAAAGGTTACTACACAAAATAAGAGCACATGGCTTAGGGGGTAACATATTAGCTTGTGTTACAGACAGGAGGGGGGTTTAATTTAAACAGCACTAATTTCTCCTCTCACCACTCATCCATAAACAGAAAGATATTTTGATTTGCTTCCCTCTTTATAAGAGGTGTTATAAGTATTTCCCCAACTCCTCAGCTTTTGTGTGATCCAAGTTTCTATTAATAACCCTGCAGCAAACTCAAGATAGGATGGACTCAAACGGTTAATTCATTTGCACACACTCAAAATGTGGAAGGAGGGCTCACAACATCACCTCCACATTCAGACAATAAAGAGAGGGATAGAGAAAAGAACATTTCACTGTACAGAGACCATAGAGAAAATAAATATTGGCTCATGTGAGCTCCAGAATCAAAGTCCAAAGGGGCATTCCTTCATGGAGGTCGGCAGGCTGATAACTGATTTTGTAGAATTCACTTATCCAGTGGTGTTGACTTCACAAGATGAGATAGACATGCAGGGATGAATCAGTCTTGTAGGCAAAGGCACAGAGCTTCCAACAGAAGGAGTGCAGATCGGGTTAGGTGTTCAACATGGGCAGAGTTCCTTTGAGTAGCTGCTAGTCAGATGGTAAAAAGCAGACTGAATGATACAGTTAAGCAAGGCAATATTACTTATTCCATAAGCCAGAGGTCTAGGTCACATGACCCACACCTTCCACCAGACTTTCAACAAAGGATGTATATTCATCATCTGGAATTTGGCTAGGCCTCAAAGACTGCTAAACACCCCAACTTTATGAGTTGAAAGGAATAGCTAAAAAAAAGCGAGGTAGAGAGAAAGCAGGGAATTAAAAACCAGTCAGCCTGACGTCGGTAGTGGGGAAAATTCTAGAGTCCATTGTAAAAGATTTAATAGCTGAGCACTTGGAAAACAGTGGCAGAATCGGACAGAGTCAGCATGGATTTATGAAAGGGAAATCATGCTTGACAAATCTACTGGAATTTTTCAAGAATGTAATTAGTAGAGTTGAAGAGGGGGAGCCAGTGGATATGGTTTATTTGGACTTTCAGAAGGCTTTCGACAAAGTCCCACATATGAGATTAGCGTGTAAAATTAAAGCGCATGGGATTGGGGGTAGTGTATTGAGATGGATAGAAAACTGGTTGGCAGACAGGAAACAAAGAGTAGGTATAGATGGGTCTTTTTCCGAATGGCAGGCAGTGACTAGTGGGGCACTGCAGGGATCGGCACTGGGACCCCAGCTATTCACAATATATATTAATGATTTAGATGAGGAAACTAAATGTAATATCTCCAAATTTGCAGATGACACAAAGCTGGGTGGGAGGGTGAGCTGTGAGGAGGGTGCAGAGATGCTTTAGTGTGATTTGGACAAGCTGAATAAGTGGGCAATGCATGGCAGATGCAGTATAATGTGGATAAATGTGAGGTTATCCACTTTGGTAGCAAAAACAGGAAGGCAGGTTATTATCTGAATGGCTATAAATTGAGAGAGGGGAATGTGCAATGAGACCTGGATGTCTTTGTACACCAGTCGCTGAAGGTAAGCATGCAGGTGCAGCAGGCGGTAAAGAAGGCAAATGGTTTGTTGGCCTTCGTAGCAAGAGGATTCAAGTACAGGAGCAGGCATGTCTTGCTGCAATTAAACAGGGCCTTAGTGAGACCACAACTGGAATATTGTGTGCAGTTTTGGTGTCCTTATCTGAAGAAGGATGTTCTTGCTATAGTGGGTGTGCAGCGAAGGTTTATCAGACTGATTCCTGGGATGGGTGGGACTGACATATGAGAAGAGATTGAATCGGTTAGGATTATATTTGCTGGAGTTCAGAAGAATGAGGGGGTATCTCATAGAAACCTATAAAATTCTAACAGGTCTAGACCGGGTAGATGCAGGAAGGATCCTGAAGGAGTCCAGAACCAGAGGTCACAGTCTGAGGATACGGGGTAGACCATTTAGGGCTGAGGTGAGGAGAAATTTCTTCATCCAGAGAGTGGTGAGCCTGTGGACTTCGCTATCACAGGAAGTGGTTGAGGCCAAAACATTGTACATTTTCAAGAAGGAGTTAGATATAGCTCCTGGAGCAAATGAGAAAGCGGGAGCAGGCTTTTGAGTTGGATGATCAGCCATGATCATAATGAATGGCCGAGCAGGCTACTCCTGCTCCTATTTTCTATGTTTCTATGTTAGAATGCTTGAGGGGCCTTTTGTCTTAGCAGACCATCGATCTCCTGCCAGCAAGCCTGGGTTATCAAATGCAAATAGCCTTCGTATAGCTCTTTTTGAAATTGGGCTGTACAGTCCCCAGGCGATCATTAGTGGCTCCTTAGAGATAACAAGGTGTAAGTCTTCCCAAAACTGTAAAGTGGCTTCTTTTGTTCTGTGGTCACAGACAGACATTGTTCAGCCATTTTAACGATCATGTTCAGCCAAGGTCCAGTGTTAAGGTTTAGAAATAGCAAAGAGTATATATATTTATATTTATCTATATAATATATTTTATTAAAAAGTACAGAGTGAGGCCATGGTCCATCACACACGGATAAAGGATTGGTTAGCTAACAGGAAGCAGAGAGTAGGGATAAATTGTCTTTTTCAGGTTGGCAAGCTGTAACAAGTGGAGTGCCACTGGGATTAGTGCTGGGGCCTCAACTATTTACAATCTCCATCAATGATTTGGATGAAGGGTTCGAATGACTGGAAGCTAAATTTGCCAATGGCACCAAGGTAGGAAGGAAAGTAATTTATCAAGAGGGGGCAGAGTCTGCAAAGGGTTATAGACAGGTTATGTGAGTGGGCAAAAATATTGGCAGATGGAATATAATGTAGGAAAATGTGAACTTGTCCATTTTGGAAAAATAGAAAAGAAATATACTATTTAAATGGAGAGAGTTTGCAGAACTCTGTGGTACAGAGGGATCTGGGTGGCCTGGTACATGAATCACAAAAATCTATCAGGCAGGTAACAGCAATTGATTAGGAAGGCAAATGAAATGTTTGCATTTACTGCAAGGAGAATTGAATATAAAAATAGGGAAGTTTTCCTGCAGCTGTACAGGGCATTGGTGAGACCACATCTGGAATACTGTGTACAGTTTTGATCTCCTTATTTGAAAAGGATATAATTTCTTTAGCAGCAGTTCAGAGAAGGTTCACTTGACTCATTCCTAGGATGAAGGGCTTTCTTATGAAGAAAGGTTGAAACATTTGCACCTATACCTATTGGAGTTCAAAAGAATGAGATGTGATCATATTAACACATGTAAGATTTTGAGAGGACTTGATAGGGTAGATACGAGGAGGATGTTTCCACTTGTGGGGAACACTAGAACTCAGGGGCATAATTCAAGAATAAAAAGTCTCCCTTTTAAGACAAAAATGAGAATTTTTTTTCTCTCAGAGGGTTGTTAGTCTGTCGAATTCTCTTCCCCAGAAAGCAGTGATGGCTGGATCTTTGAATTCATTCAAGGCTGAGTTAGATAGATTTTTGATAGACAACGGAGTTGAAGGTTATGCGTGTGGGGGTCGAGGGACAGACAGGAAAGTGGAGTTGAAACCACAACGAGATCTTATTGAATGGCGGGCGGTTCAGGGCCGAATGGCCTACGCCTGCTCCTAAATCCCATGTTTCTACGTTCCTATCGGTGCTAGTACCATTGCTGCTTCCGACCTTCAGGCAGCTTCACAATTCCGATTTTTTTTAAAAAGCCTGACAGCAAGCCACGAGCCTGCCTGAAGGTGAAGCAGCAGCAGCACCAGCAACTGAGCGTGTTCCTGTTGAAAAATGGTAAGTCAAATCCTTGTAATTTTACAACCAATTGGATGCTGTGTGGGGTAGTTGGAGCAGGGATTGGGGGAAAATTGGGGGGACTGGGGGTGGAAGGTTGGGGTGGGGTTGGTGGGGGGAAGGTTGAAGGGAGGGATGGATGGAAAGTTGGAGGGTGGGTTGGGGGGAAGGTCAGGGGTGGGGTTGGGGCTAGGTGGGATTCGGAGGGAAGGTTGGAGGAGAGAGGAGGTTGGAGGCGGGCAGTGGAAAGGTTGGGGTGTTGGGGGTGAAGGTCAGAGGAGAGGTTGGAGGGGGGTTTGGGGGGTAAGTTTGGAGGTGGGGAAGGTTGGGGTGGGGAAGGTTGGCGGAAGGGTAGTGGGGGTAGGTTGGAGGGGGGAAAGGTTGGATGGGGGCTTGGGGGAGGAAGGTTGGAGGGCTGTTGCAGGGGAAGGTTGGAAATGTTGGAGGGGGAAATGTTAGAGGGGGTCTGGATGGAAGATTGGGGAGAAAGTTAAGAGTGGTGTTTGGGGGAAGGTTGGAAGGGTGAATGTTGGAGGGGTGCCTGGGTGGAAGGCGGGGAGGAAGGTTGGAGGGTGGGTTGGGCGGGAAGGTTGGGGCGGTAGGGGGAGTAAGTTTGGAGGGAGGTAAGGTTGGAGGGAAGGGTGGTAGGGGTAGGTTCGAGGTGGGAGTTTGAAGGCGGAAAGGTTGGATGGGGGAGTTTGGGGGGGAAGGTTGGAGAGGGGAGGGTTGGAGGTGTGATTGCAGGGGAAGGTTAGAGGGGAACATTGGGGAGGAGATTAGCTATAGATTTGAATTGTCTTTGTAAAGTAGTGATTTATTTGTAGCCACTTTCCTATCATCAGTTGATTGCTCTGTTATTAATTATTCTGAGAATCAGCATTGAGCCTCCAATTTCACCATTGCTACATTCACTCTGTTTACTGCATGCTGGTGTAATGAAAGAACCTCCATTTATACAACACCTTTCACATTGTCCCAAGTTCCTTTACAGCCAATTCAGTACTTTTGAGGTGTAGCACTGGTATAATATAGGGAATGTTATCAAATCGCAGAGCAGGTTCGAGGGGCTGAATGGCCTACTCCTATTCCTAGTACATATGTTCATGTGTCAGTCTGAATGGATGAGATGAATTTGGTTAGATGGCCTTTGTCATCCATAATTATCTTGTGAACAGAGGGTGGAGTCATTGCTGGAATTTTGTTTACTTTGTTGTAAATGAAAGTTTATGATGGGTGGAATTGTCCCAGATTTGCGCTAAGTGCGGTAGCGGGTTGGAAAAAAGTTTTACCTGCCAGCTGCAATGGTGACTTTTCATACCGTATCATCCCAATCCCGTCTCATTAATCATGCATTCCCAGGAAACACACCATTGTTGGCGGGCAGGCTCTCATTTTCCTGCCACGCCGTCACTTTGCTGCTTCCTCAGGCTGCGCACCACATTTTAAGTGCAGCCGTGCGCACACCTCTCAGTGCTTCCAGCCCAGGACTGCTGCACAGAAGACATGGCCCCAAAAGCAAGTAGTCTGCAGCCCCCCGATTCAGTGATGTGTCCCTGGAACGCCTTTTGTATGCCGTGGAGGCTCGCCATGATGTCTTCTATCCCCGCTCTGGCAATAGGAGGTCTAGCAATCTCACTACTTCAGTTTGTTAGGTGATGGTGGTGGAAAGAGGATGAATGATGTCATCCATGCAGCCAGGGTAGGGCAACCATCTCATTACTCTAAACTCACACACTCACAAATCCATCACACATCCAAAAGGACAACACCACTAACTCTCACACATACCCTCACACCTCCATTAGATCCATATCTTCCGGAGTTCACGTCGTCATCCCGTCCATGGCTCCACTCACCACACAAACATTCCACGCAGTGCCATGTGTCCTGCTTACACTCTCTCCATCTGTTTCCATGCAGGACAAGCTGACTCACAACAGAAGGGAGAGGTCCCACACCGGCGAGGTGGGGGTGGGGGGGGGGAGGCCCCTCACTCACTTTGAGGAGTGTGCCATCACCCTGACTGGTGAGGATATGGGCCGTGCCTGTGGTGATGGTGAGGTCGGCGGCGAACACCCTTGTGAGGGTTCTACACCACATCATCCCTCACTCAAAGCAACTGTGAGTGTACTCTCTCCCTTGATTTTGACTCTGCTGCCATGTACTAATTTACTCTACTTTGGTTCACAGGGACATCTGCCAAGTGACTGACACCCTCAGCCATCCAGTCCCTCAGCTGCATCAAGGTCCTCACCTCCAGCCAAGAGGACACCTCCTCCATTGAAGAGCTGGAAATAAGCAGCTTGGAGGACCCATCACAGCGCTTACCCACACCCTCCACCAGCACAGAGACACAGAGCTCAATGGGACCTAGATCTAGAGCAGGCTTGGGTTCACAATCTGGTGGTCACCATACAGACAAATGTCCACAGCAGGAGGATGCAGGTTTAGCCGAACTCCCCGGCACTCGGAGGACTGCTGGGGAAGAGGCATTTGTGAGGTCCAGACAACAAGCCTATGGATTCGGCCTTTCAACTCATTGTGGAGAATTAGCAGAAGGTGGGGGAACATCATGCAGAGCTGTTGGAAGCCCTCAACAGAGTGGCACGCGAGCTAGAGTAGTGTGTCTGCCTGCTCTCTGATGAAGTGGTGCCCATATGTGTATGTATGGAAGTCTCCATAGGAAGGATGGCGGACGCCATGGACACCCTGGTCTAGCAGAACACGGAGATGCACGCAGACCTGCACTCCATTGTGGTAGCCACGGGCGAGTTCCTGCAGTGGCAATGCAAGAGAGAAACAGGGCACCTCAAAGGCCCTCCACGTGCTCCCTCAAGGAGTCAGGCGGGGCCCTTGGGCACCCGAAAGGAGGAGGAACACCAGCTGGAGACTGCTAGGTCATCCACTCAGGAATCTCAGAGGCTGTCCTCTCCCTTCGAGTCCCCTTGCCTGTGACGCCCTCAATCTCATCTTCCATCACCACAGAGGGAGCAGCTGGCCCACAGGATGACAGCCAAAGCAACCGGGAACCTCAAAGCCTTGGCTCTCCAGAGGACCCAAGCTGAAGTCATCAGAGGCAACAGGGCCAAACATTGCACAGGCTGTCTCCACCCATCCTGCGGAAGTCAGGGCAGCACCTAGAAGAAGTGTTAGGCCTAGAAAAGTTAGGAATTTCTGATCACAAGTAGTTGCATTTTGTTGCTTTATAACCTGAAAATATATTCACTTTCACTGAATAATGCGTAATGGTGTCTTTCAGATTCATTGACAGGCTTCACGAGTCCTCCCCCTGCATCCACCACCTCCGCCCCCCTGACAACTGGAAGTTCAGCTGCCCGCAGCCAGACCACAAGTGATTCTGGAGAGAGAAGTGTGTGTGTGTGTGTGTGTGTGTGTGTGTGTGGCAGGGCCTTTTGGAACCTCGTGCAGGCATTCTCCCACGCATAGGGAGCCCTCATCCGTGACACTCATCTCAATATCCCGATCTTTTTTAATGCTGCCTGTTGGGGGTCTCTTTCACTTGTCCATCTGAGCTGACCTGCACCTCCACCCACCCACTGATCACACTCCCATGCAGCATCTGTGCCCATCCAGCAAGTGGCACTCCGCTCACTTTCAATTTCGACAGCAATGGTAGTTGTTAAGTTTCTTCTCAGCTACCCCATTCTTTCACCCCACAGCCACCCATGTACTTTCACCCATCACTGTTGACTCCCCTGACATCACTGTTCACCTCCCCACTGTCACCTACCAACCCGAGCCCTTGTCTTTCTAGGACATCCAGGTGAATGTCCACCTTCCCTATCTTCCTGAGAATCCCACCCCATCCACGTTGACCTCCCTGACCTTCACCTTCACACTCCAAGGAATGTGTCTGCCTCCAAGTCCCCACCAACCACCCTCGCCATCCCGTTTACCGCTACCATCCCACCCTCAGCTTCCCACCCTTCCGATCACTCTGCCCCCTCTCATACTCACCATTCCCTCCTACCACACCCACACTCAGTTTGATCCCCAGGAGGCATTCACTGACCCCACAGACTCCTCCCTTGCACATTCACCTGGACATCCCCCCACCTTACTCCCTCCTCCACCCTGACTGCCCCCGGACTCCTTCCCCGTCCCCCTGGATTCCTTCCCACCCCCATGGGACTCTTTCCCATACCTAGTACCCTGGACCCGCTATTCCCCCCACCCCAGATTCCTTCACACCACCCTGGACTGCTTCCCCATTCCCCTCGATTCCTTCCCAGCCCCTCCCGGGCTCTATCGCACTCACGCCCTCCCCCCTCCCGGACTCCTTCTTCCCGCCCTTGATTTCATCCCATCGCCCCGGAGTCCTTACATCCCCCCCCACCCCCCAACCGCCTGCAAACACCTTTCCCCCCACCTCCCCACCAACTCCTGGCACTCCCCTGACTCCTTCTCCCTCCAAGCTCCTTCTCCCTCCGAACTCCTCCCCCTCCAAACTCCTTCCCTTACACCTTCCTCCCCCCTTATACCTGCCTCCCAAGTTGCTGCATTCTCCCCTGTTAACACCTTTGTTCCCCCTGCACAACCTCACCTCCACCCGCCACTCCCAGTACACCTTTCTCTCCCAGTCAAACATAGACCTTCCCTTCCCACCACACCACCCCCTACCAACTGATGCACCTTCCTTTCCCACTCACAGCTGGACCTTCTTCACCCCACCTTGCCGATCATCCATGTCAGCCCATGGCCAAGACTGCGATGTTCTGAAACAGACCCCAGAGACCTCCAGCTTCCGTGAGCTGCTTTGCGACAGAGCCTTGTCTATGAGAATGCACCCAGCATGCAATGCACATGTTCCTCCAGGGTCCAGTAGCTTTGGGCTCCAGCATCTTCGAATCCTTGGATGTCCGCAATGTGAGCAAGGCCCTAACAGTAAGTGCATGTCACACTTGTCAAGACGTGTTCTGGGCCAGCATGTTTTCCCGCCAATGTGGATGGTAAATTTGACGCGGGGGGATGATTCTGGCAAACAGGCAAGATAATGAGATGCAAATGCATTGACATTAGGTTGCTGACATTGGACGGCAGGAAAGGCAGCCTGCCATTGACGGGTGGAGCGGACGATCGCAAACTGGTTTCACGACGGCGTAAAACCGATCTCTGGCCTTCTTGCCATATGGTCCACTGACGCCTGCCATGACGCCCGACCCCAATGGGGGTGGAAAATTCTGGCCTTAGAAGGATGATATGTGAGGTTATACCCACCTGGAAAAGCCAATGGTTGCATTGCTTTTCTCCTGAAAAGAGCCAACTAAGGGGTGACCTAAAGTTAAATTTATTACTCAGGCAGGACAGATAACTAACTTAAGTGACTGATGTCACCTGCTGCAACCTGGAATGAACCCAAGGCAAAAACTAAATTAAGGACAATAGTCATGTTGAATGCCACAGGCAATGCATGGCTAGCTGGAAGAGTGAACTGCAGGTTCTGTCTCAAGAGGCTACACAGGTTTGTGGCATCCTCTCTGGAGAAGAACAGCCACCTGGTGAACAACTGCTGAAAAAATTGGTGGTAACTCACTTTATGCCAGTAGACACTATGGGCTAGGTAAGGATATCTGCAAGCAACTCTCCTAATGTGTTTTCCCCTAAGAGGTCCAACTGCAGCTGCATCAGCTTTTCCGTTGTACTGCTGCTCATGTTTCTCCTCCTCCTTTTCATCCAATCACAATACAGTACACAAGATGACTCCTCTCCTGAGCCCTAGGCTCCCTATGGGGGGAGAAGCAGAATTATAATGGAAAATAGCAAATTCCAGATCAGAGACTCTTAAAGAAGCACAGTCAGCACCACTGCACACAGAGACCAATAATCTGTGCACTTGCAGGTGAACGCCCCTTTAAGTACTGCCTCCAATAAAGAAACATTTGTAGGTAATACATTACAAATAACTGAATAAATCTGTAGATCTCATATGTTTTTTGGTGGTAATTATATAACAAATGAAAATTGAATAGATGAGCAAGCTGGCAAATCTAGAATGTAACACTATGTATGAATAGAACTAGGAATGGGCAATAAATTCTGACCTTAACAATAACACCACATCCTGAATAATAAATACAAAAGACAAAAGTCTCAGCTTAAATGTAGTTTTTTTCGAAATTATGATGCTGTAAACTGAGTTTTGGACTGTGTAGTCTGAGCATGTGTATTGTACCTAATTTCCCAGGCTACAGCTATCTCATTGAGGTATATATTTTCCTTAGTTTCTAGCATCTTCTGTTCAGTGGATTTGTCTCAAAGGGCAAATTTCCAGATATTTACTGAGGCATAATTTGCAATGAATGTTTTTAATTTAAAAGTCCAGCTGTGTGAGAGAGGGAAAATCAGAGTACTCTGGTATCACACCGATTGCAGCCTAAACTAGACTGAGAGAGAAATGCAAATGAGATGAGAGTTAGAGAAGTCGGTCCAAGAGGAATAGATAACATTTTCTTGGTTCGCTGTTACTTCAGTTTTTAAAAAAATAAGTTAAATTAACTTTAGAAAGCAGCTAATGACCTTCACCTGTATTTGGTTGGTAGTTAGTAAATATCAATGCTAATTGGCTTGCATCCATGTGATAGATATTCTCATTCCTAACAGCTATGAGACAGAGTGAGAGAAACTGCGAGAAAGGCACAAATAGAGAGAAAAGTAGACTGTAGGGTGGTGTTTAATGGGGCAGGTAAGAGCGGGAAACATGGCAGGTGGGGTGTTGTAATTAGGCAGGAACCGAAATCTCAGTTTGAGATATAGAGTGAAGTCAGATAAATGCCTTGAGAGTATGTCTTTGGGTGGAGGCGTGGCACGGTGTGTATGGGGCCAATGACTGGGCTACAAGCAGAGAGGGAAGAGGGTTCTTAGGACTGAAGCTTAGGCTGAAACAGTGGGCTGAATCTTCCAGTCGGCGTGTGGGTACGGGCCCGACACGCCAACACGTAAAATGACGCACGATGACATCGGGCGTGCGTCCCGACCCATCGCGTGTCATCTCGATATTTCGTTTGGCGGGTGTGCGCCTATAGGGGTGCAAACCTATTAAGGCCATTAAAAAAGTAATTAAATTTGTTAAGAACACTGCCCATCCAACCTTAAGGCTGGCGGGCAGGCGAAGAGCCCAAGTGGCCTTCGCGTTTTTCAGGAAACCTCATCCACGGGCGGAATGAGGTTTCCTCAAGCTTTTATAAAATAAATAAATAAATTTTCCTAACTTCACAAACATGTCCCAGCTCATGTGACACTGACACATGAAGGGTCATGTTTAAATAAATTTTTACTTTATTTATTAAAAAGTTTTCCAATCCATTCAATCTCCCCAAGGCAGCTCCGCGCCTCAGAGAGATTGCTGCGCTCTTTCGTGCACATGCGTGAAAGAGCGCAGGCCCCGACTCTCCCTCCTCCCCCCCACCCGCACAGGTAGCGCTGAGCGCCACTGGCCGCACGTTATGCTGGGTGGGCCTTAATTGGCCCGGCCATGTAAAATGGCAGCGCACAGCCGATCGCGGGCACTATCAGCTCCGCGCCCACCCCCAGCCGCTCCCACGCAGCCCGCCCGCCATAGAAAAAATTCTCCCCAGTGTTAGAGGAAAATATATCATAGTAGTGACTGAAATTAATCAAGCAAGGGGGTTAGGCTGAAACAAAGTGTGAATTTAAGTTGAAATCTGGTGGGCTCAGGAACATTAGATATCCATGCCTAACTTGAAGGTGTTTTTAATATAATGTCAGGATGGTCAGGAGGCCTGTGAATATTTCGGGAAGTTAGGCAGATAGGTTAAGATGCAAGCAGGGTATGGGCAGTCAGGGAAACAGAAAGCAATTAACTTTTATTATGTGTCTTTTGGAAATTGTTTTCTGGAGCTGAATTCTTCGTACCAATCATACGAATTATAATGTGTGTTAGCACAGACAATCAGCAATGTAGTCTACAACAAACTTCAACAATTATGCTGTATTACTGACAGGAATTTCAACCACATAGATGAATAGTTTATGATTTATGGAATATTGGAAGAACTTTTATTTATTCTGAATAGATAGAAAATCAACAGAAACGTTCTCTGATGCATAATAGTATGCATTTGACTATCATATTAGGCAATGCATGATGCTGAAGTTCTTTTTTTTAATTCATTCATGGGATGTGGGCGTTGCTAGCTGGGCCAGCATTTATTGCCCATCCTTAATTGCACTTGAGATGGTGGCAGCGAGCTGCCTTCTTGAACCGCTGCAATTCATGTGGTGTAGGTACACCCAAAGTGCTGTTGGGAAGGGAGTTCCAGGATTTTGACCAAGCCACACTGCAGGAACAGTGATATAGTTCCAAGTCAAAATTCGTATGTGGTTTGGAGGGGAACTTGTAGGTGGTGGTGTTCCCATGTATCTGCTGTCCTTCTTCTTGGTGGTAGGGGTCATGTATTTGGGAGATGCTGTCGAAGGAGCCTTGGTGGGTTGCTGCATCTTGTAGGTGGTACACATTGTTGCCACTGTGTGTCAGAGGTGGAAAGAGTGAATGTTGAAAGTGGTGGATGGATGCCAATCAATCGGGTTGCTTTGTCCTGGATGGTGTTCATCTTCTGAGTATTGTTGGAGCTGTACTCATTCAGGCAAGTGGAAAGTATTCCATCACACCCCTGACTTGTGCCTTGTAGATGGTGGACAGGCTTTGGGGAGTCAGGAGATGAGCTATTCACAGCAGGATTCCTCGCCTCTGACCTGCTCTTGTAGCCACAGTATTTATATGGCTGGTCCAATTCAGTTTCTGGTCAATATTAAATCCCAGGATGTTGATCGTGGGGAATTCTGTGATCATAATGCCATTGAATGTCAAGACAGATGGTTCAGTTCTCTCTTGTTGGAGATGGTCATTGCCTGGCACTTGTGTGGCACAAATGTAACTTGTCACTTGTCAGCCCAAGCCTGAATGTTGTCCAGGTCTTGCTGCATTTGGACATGGACTGCTTCAGTATCTGTGGAATCATGAATGGTGCTGAACATTGTGCAATCATCAGTGACCATCCCCATTTTTGACCATATGATTGAGGAAAGGTCATTGATGAAGCAGCTGAAGATGGTTGGGCCTAGGACACTACCCTGAGGAACTCCTGCAGTGATGTCCTGGAGCTGAGATGACTGACCTCCAACAACCACAACCATTTCCTTTGTACTAGGTATGACTCCAACCAGCGGAGAATTTTCCCACTGATTCCCATTGACTCCAGATTTGTTAGGGCTCCTTGATGCTCCTGATCCTCGGTCAAATGCTGCCTTGATGTCAAGGGTAGTCACTCACCTCACCTCTGGAGTTCAGCTCTTTTGTTCCTGTTTGGACCAAGGCTGTAATGAGGCCAGGAACTGAGTGTCTCTGGCAGAACTCAAACTGAGCATTAATGAGCAGATTATTGCTGAGGAAGTTTCGCCTGATAACACTGTCTGCGACACCTTCCATCACTTTGCTGATGATCGAGACTAAACTGATGGGACGGAAATTGGGCTGGTTAGACTTGCTCTGCTTCTTATGTACAGGACATACCTGGGTAATTTTCCACATAACTGGGTAGATGTCAGTGTTGTAGCTGTACTGGAACAGCTTGGTTAGGGGCTCAGCTAATTCTGGAGCACAAGTCGTCAGTACCACTACCCAAACATTGTCAAGGAGTGAATCAAATTGGCTGAAGACTGGCATCTGTGATGCTGGGGACCTCTGGAGGAGGCCGAATAGATCATTAACTTGGCATTTCTGGCTGAAGATTGTTGCAAATGCTTCAGCCTTCTCTTTTGCACTGATGTGCTGAGATCCCCCTTCTTTGAGGATGGGGATATCTATGGAACCTCCTCCTCCAGTAAGTTGTTTAATTGTCCACGACCATTCACAACTGTGGGGGTTTGGGGTGGGGGCTGGGTGCTGCAGTAGGTGGTAACCAGCAGGAGGCTTCCTTACCCATGTTTGACCTGATGTCATGAGACCTTATGGGGTCCAGAGTCAGTGTTGTGGACTCCCAAGGTGACTACCTTCCGACTGTATACCACTGTGCATGTTGATGTCTGGGACATTGTCTGTCATGTATGATTCCATGAGCATGACTATGTCAGGCTGTTGCTTGACTAGTCTGTGGGACAGGTCTCCCAATTTTGTCACAAGCCCCCAAATGTTAGTAAGGAAGTCTTTGCAGGGTCAACAGGGCTGGGTCTGCCATTGTTGTTTCCAGTGCCTAGGTCATTGCAGTGTGGTCTGGTCCATCCAGTTTCATTCATTTTTCTTTAGTCTTCGTAGCAGTTTGATACAACTGAATGGTTTGCTTGGCCATTTCAGAGGGCACTTTAGCGTCAACCACATTGCTGTGATTCTGAAGTCACAGGTAAGCCAGGCCGGGTAAGAACAGCAGATTTCCTTCCATCAAGGGCATTAGTGAACCAGATGGGTTTTTATGACAATGTCCCATGGTCACTGGCTTTTAAAAAAATTACAGCCATCATGGTGGGATTTGAACCCATGTCACCAGAGCAGTAGCCTGGCCCCTCTAAATAATTAATCAAGTGACATTATCACTACACTACTGCCTCCCCTGGTAGGCTGTGTCCTGTTGTGCAATCATATACTTAGGAAATATTATTCAGATAAAAGCAGCAAATAACAAAAGTGCAGCTCATGCAAATTTTCTGAATTATGCCATTTCTGAATGGGATCTAATTTACACCTTAAATTTCAGGCACAAAAGTACTTGAAATCACAAGTGTTTTATGACTACTTTAAGCAGTTTTTTTCTTTTCATTGAGACCTATGGTGTTTTTTTTCGGTATCTTTGAATGTGTTTTATGGCATTAGAATGATTTAAAAATTAACTTCTGCAATTGAATTTTCTTAAACAGAGCGCAACTAATGTGCATAAATTATAGCTTGATGGTTTCAAACTTTAATTATATACATAAAAACAGACTTAAAGGTGGAATATGATATAAGCTTGCCATTTTCCTATGCCCCAATTATTAATCTTGATTTCTGCCTATTGTATGTTGCCCAATACTGGTTATTGGTTTCCGTATATGCTATTGAGATTCTTGAGAAAATTCATTCTAACTTGACAGTGACATTATTTATAGGAAATTCTGGGCTGAAATATGTTTTGGTAAAGAATTCATGAACTTAGTTGACTGGAAAGTGAAAACTTTAATCCCTGAACCTTGTTTTAGCACTGCACGGCAAAGGAAGCCAGAATATGAGAAGCATTCACAATCAAGCTGGGGAGATATACTCCAGCCAAAACTGGAGAATTAGAAAGTTGTGCAAGGAGTGCTGAAGCCCCAGTGTTTATTGATAAACAGCCATCCAAGTTCAATAATTTAGTGGATTGCTTGATTATATCTTGGCTTGCAGAGTAGGAACTTAGAAATGAAAATTTATAATGACTATAGTTTGTGCATTGCTAAAAAAAAGACACAAGCTGTTGAAAATCTTTGACTAGCACATATCAGGACAGATGCAAGAATGCCAAATTTCAAAGGGAGCAACAATTTAACCTCCATAAGAAAAGGAGGCTGATTGGCTGGCTCTGATTGGTCAAGGAGTTGCCATTTGGAGTGCACCAGGAAACAATCATCTCCCATGCATTTGTTTAATTCAAAAGAGGCACAATGTGTGGACATGTTACTTCTACTTGCAGAGGACATGTCTCTGCGTATGAATATATGTAGCATTTAGTCAGCATAAGTGAGACACATTGCAAGCATAACTAATAATCTTAAATTGGCTGTTAGTGTAATTCTAAGCACATGTGGGATTGTTCAGCAAGCACTGTCCAATCACAGAATTACATCTAATGTTAGACATTGTGTTCTGAGTTTTGCAAGCATGGGTTGGTTGAGCATGAACATAGAACCATAAAAAAGTTATGGCACAGAAAGCCCACCATGTCTGCACCAGCCAAAGAAGACAGAATAAAAAGAAACTAGCTGTGCATTTTAATCCCACTATCCAGTACCTGGTCCGTAGCCTTGCAGGTTACAGCGCTTCAGGTGCCAATCCAGGTACCTTTTAAAGGATTTGAGCATTTTAGCCTCAACCACCAATTCGGGCAGTGAATTCCAGATACCCACCATCCTCTGGGTGAAAAACTTTTTTTCTCATGTCACTTCTAATACTTCTATCAATCACCTTAAATCTATGCCCCCTGGTAATTGACCCTTCAGCTAGGGGAAACAGGTCTTTCCTGTCTACCCTATCTAGGCCCCTCATAATTTTGTACACCTCAATTAAGTCACCCCATCAGCCTCCTCTGTTCTCAGGAAAACAACCCTAGTCTATCCCATCTTTCTCCATAGCTGCAATTTTCAAGCCCTGGCAACATTCTTGTAAATCTCTGCTGCACTCTCTTCAGAGCAATTATGTCCTTCCTGTAATGCAGTGACCACAACTGTACACAGAATTCAAGCTGTGGCCGAGCCAGCATTTTATACAATTCCATCATTACACCCCTGCTTTTGTATTCAATACCTCATCCAATAAAGGAAAGCATTCCACATGCTTTCTTTACCACCTTATCCATCTGTCCCGCCACCTTCAAGGACCTGTGGACATGCACTCCAGGGTATCTCACTTCCTCTTCGCCTCTGTAAAGAAAGTATCATCATTTTCATAATATTTTCCTGGTTTATTGTGAAGTAGGCTTATAGTTGGGTTTGTCTGGGTGATTTAATTACATTTAGAGTCAAGGAGACTGCAAGCTTTAAATCATCAAAAGAAGCTAGGTACTTGACATGCTAATAAGTAAACATGGATGCTGGCTTAGCATGGAAGGCATGAAGGGAATTTGCATTTTTAGATGAACGGAAAGATTTGGATCTCAAAGGAATCTTAGTCTGTTTACAACTGGCCAGATAAACGAGGCTAAGGAGTGTGTTTATTTTTACCAAAGGTTACTGACCATATTGGCATCACGAAAGCTCTTATATTATGAGGAAGATACAGTTTCAAAGACAAAAGGAACAACAGAATTTACATGTTAAAAAGAGAGAAACATATATAAAGGAGAATGAAAGGCTAGGTGGAAGGAGGCCATGTAAGATCTAACAGGAGTGTGTGGAATAGCCTAAATGAAGCCTCCAGCCATGTGTGCATGAGTCTGCCATGTAAAAAAACTGAAGTTGGGGGAAATACCTTTTAGAATTCCACTGTCAAGTGGATAATGTGTTAACTTGCTGGTTCTGTTTTAAATCTAAAAGCTATTTTTGGACCGTTGACTTTAAAGGGCGTGTAGCTGGGGATCAAGTTAATTAGGAATTTTAGGAGTCATTAGAGTAGTAAGTAATTGTAGTTTTATGTGTGTGCTTGAAATCTTTTATTTTGTTAATAAATATTTTATTTAATTTTTAAAATCTCTAAAGGTCTTGGTGGACTTATTACTTCTTGAATTCAATGCACACATCTCGTAATAAATAAAATTGCAAAAGCATTGTGATAGCGCGACCATGTTTCCCTTGTGGATTTGGTCTGCCTGGCACAGATCATCTGCCATGTCATAACACCCTCTCAATATTCTCATGTTTATTGAATATTACCTTGCTTTGTTTGCCCTCCCCAAACGCATTACCTTACAATTTTCCAGGTTGAATTCCATGATTGGTACTCTGCCTATTGTGAACAGCAAATGAGATGTGTTGTTTGATATTATCCACCAGACAGTCAAACACTGCCTATATATCAGGCATCAAACCAACACTGAAACTCAGAAACCACATTACTCATTTGATTTTTTTCATTCTTTCATGGGATGTGGGCATGGCTGCCCATCCCTAATTGTCCTTGACAAGGAGATGGTGCGCTGTCTTCTTGAGCCGCTGCAGTCCATGTGGTGTAGGTACACCCACAGTGCTGTGAGGGAGGGAGTTCCAGGATTTTGACCCAGCAACAGTGAAAGAATGGCGATATATTTCAAAGTCAGGATGGTGAGTGACTTGGAGGGGAACTTCCAGGTGGTGGTGCTCCCATTTGTCTGCTGCCCTTGTCCTTCTAGATGGTAGCAATTGTGGGTTTGGAAGGTGCTATCTAAGGAGCATTGGGGAGTTTCTTGTAGATGGGTACACACTGCTGCCATTGTTCATCGATGGTGGAGGGAGTGAATGTTTGTGGAAGGGATGCCAATCAAGTGGGCTGCTTTGTCCTGGATGGTGTTAAACTTTTTGAGTGTTGTTGGAGCTGCACTCATCCAGACAAGTGGAAAGTATTCCATCACACTCCTGACTTGTGCCTTGTAGATCATGGACAAGCTTTCGGGAGTCAGGAGGTGAGTTACTCATTGCAGGATTGCTAGCCTCTGACCTGCTCTTGTAGCCACAGTATTTATATGGCTAGCCCAGTTCAGTTTCTGGTCAATGGTAATCCCCAGGATATTGATAGTGGGGGATTCAAGGGTCGTAATGCCATTGAATGTCAAGGGGTGATGATTAGATTTTCTTTTGTTGGAGATGGTCATTGCCTTGAACTTGTGTGGCATGAGCATCACTTGCTACTTGTCAGCCCAAACCCGGATATTGTCCAGGTCTTGCTGCATCTGGACATGGACTGCCTAAGTATTTGAAGGGTCACGAATGCTGATGAACATTGTGTAATCATCAGTGAACATCCCCATTTTTGACCTTATAATGGAAGGTAGGTCATTGATAAAGTGGCTTAAGATGGTTGGGCCTAAGACTCTACCCTGAGGAACTCCTGCATTTATATCCCAGAACTGGGATGATTGACCTCCATCAACTACAACCATCTTCCTTTGTGCTAATTATGACTCCAACCAGTGGAGAGTTTTCCCCCGATTCCCATTGACTCCAATTATGCTCGGGCTCCTTGATGGCACACTCGATCAAATGCTGCTTTGATGTCAAAGGCAGTCACTCTCACCTCACCTCAGGAGTTCAGCTCTTTTGTCCATGTTTGAACCAAGGTTGTAATGACGTCAAGAGCTGAGTGACCCTGGTGGAACCCAAACTGGGCATCAGTGAGCAGGTTATTGCTAAGCAAGAGCCGCTTGATAGCACTGTTGATGACCCCTTCCATTACCTTACTGATGATCGAGAGTAAACTGATGGGGTGGTAATTGGCCGGGTTGGATTTACCCTTTCTGTGTACATGACATACCCAGGCAATTTTCCATACTAGGTGGATGCCTGTGTTGTAGCTGTACTGGAACAACTTGGCTAGGGGTGCGGCAAGTTATAGAGCACAAGTCTTCGGTACTATTGTTGGAATATTGTCAGGGCCCATAGCCTTTGCAGTATCCAGTGCCTTCAGCCATTTCTTGATATCATGTGGAGCGAATGGAATTGACTGAAGACTGGCATCTGTGATGCTGGGAACCTCCAGAGGAGGCTGAGATGGCTCATCGACTCAGCACTTCTGGCTGAAGATTGTTGTAAATTTTTCAGCCTTATCTTTTGCTCTGATGTGCTGGGCTCCTTCATCATTGAGGATGGTGATATCTGTGGAGCCTCCTCCTCCTGTGAGTTGCTTAAATGTCCACCGCCATTCATGACTGGATGTGGCAGATCTGTAGAGCTTAGATCTGATCATTGGCTATGGAATTGCTTACCCCTGTCTATCACTTGCTGCTTATGCTGTCTGACATGCAAATAATCCAGTGTTGTAGTTTCACCAGGTTGACACCTAATTTTTAGTATGTCTGTTGCTGCTCCTGGCATGCCCTCCTGCACTCTTCATTGAACCAGGGTTGATCCCCTGGCTTGAGGGTAATGATAGAGTGGGGGATATGCTGGACCATGAGGTTACAGGTTGTGGTTAAGTACAATTCTGCTGCTGCGGATGGCCCACAGTACTTCATGGATGCCCAGTCTTGAGTTGCTAAATCTGTTTGAAATCTACCCCATTTAACACTGTGATAGTGCCACAAACATTATGGAGGGTATCCTCAATGTGCAGACGGGACTTCATCTCCACAAAGACTGTGCAATGGTTATTCCTACCGACACTATCATGGACAGAAGCATCTGTGGCAGGCAGGTTGGTGAGGATGAGGTCAAGTATGTTTTATCCTTGTGTTGGTTCCCTCACCATCTGCAGCAGACCCAGTCTAGCAGCCATGTCCTTTAGGACTCGGTCAGCTCAGTTACTAGTGGTACTACCAAGCCACTCTTGGTGATGGACCTTGAAGTCCCCCACCCAAAGTACATTCTGCGCCCTTGTCACCCTCAGAGCTTCCTCCAAGTGGTGTTCAACATGGAGGAGTGCTGATTCATCAGCTGAGTGAGGGGAAGGTGCAGTGCGTGGTAACCAGCAGGAGATTTCATGGGGCCAGAGTCGGTGTTGAGGGCTCCCACGGGCAACACCCTCCCGGTTGTATACCACTGTGCCGCCACCTCTGGTGGGTCTGTCCTGCTGGTGGGGCAGGTCACCCAATTTTGGCACAAGCTCCCAAATATTAAGAAGGAGTAATCTGCAGGGTCAACAGGGCTGGTTTGCCGTTGTTGTTTCATCCATCTGGTTTCATTCCTTTTTGTAGGCTTTGATACAACTGAGTGGCTTGCTAGGCTGTTTAAGACTCAACCATATTTCTGTGGGTGTGAAGTCACACGTAGGCCAGACCAGGTAAAGACAGCAGACTTCCTCCCCTGAAGGGAATTAGTGAGGCAGATGTTTTTTTACGACAGTCAACAATGGTCACTATTACCGAGACTAACTTTTTAATTCCAGATTTATTAACTTAATTTAAATTCCATCAGCTGCTTTGGTGAGATTCGAATCTATGTCCCCCAGAGCATTAAACTGGGCCTCTGGATTACTAGTCCAAGTGACAATACCACTACAAAACTACACCACCACCTCCCTGTGTGGTGCAACAGTTTCACTGGGATCATGTTAGTGCCTGCCCAGCATATTTGAATTGTTACACACTGGTCCAACTCATGGTTATAAGAGACACTGAAAGTCTAATTTACGCTTAGAATAAAATCCTCCAGCGTATCACAGTTATTCTACTTGATAGGAAAAATGTAGCATGATGGTTTCACACAACATAGAAGGGTGTTTCTTTAATCTGGAGCATGTTGTGGTAAAATAATTAAATAGGTTATTTCAGCTGTAAGACAGATTTTCATCACAAAGTTATTTTTTATCGCACATGATCACTGACATAACTAGAAAAATATTTTCCATATTACCATGATGGTAATGCAGCAGTCAAAGACTTATCACATCACTTGCACAGGAACAATTGAAAGATGACAGAAATAAATAAAAAAAACCTTTAAGGTATTTGAAAACAAATAAATTGCTGGTAATGTGGGATAAATGGGATGTTGAAATTGCTAGTATCATTTGGATGAATCTGCGTTAGGAACATAGGAACAGGAGTAGACCATTCAGCCTGTCGAGGCTGCTCCACCATTCAATTTTATCATGGCTGATCATCTACCTCAACACCACTTTCCCATGCTATCTCCATATCCCTTGATGTCATTAGTGTCCAGAAATCCATTGATTTCTGTTCTGAGCATGTTCAATGATTGAGCTTCCACAGCCCTTTGGGGTAGAGAATTCCAAAGGTTCACCATCCTGAGTGTAGAAATTCTTTCTCATCTCAGTCATAAATGACTTACCCCTTATCATGAGATTATGTCTCCTGGTTTTAGACTCAGCAGCAAGGAGAAACATCTTATTTACATTCACCCTGCTATGCCCTGTAAGAATTTTGTAAGTTTCAATTAGGTCGCCCCTCATTCTTTGAAACTCTCAGGAATAGAGACTTAGGGCAGAATTTTACCCTCATCGGGGGGGAAGTTCAGGAGTGGGCGTGCCTCCGATCGGCGCCCCCAATTCGGGGCGCGCCGCCATTTTACGTGGGCAGGCCAATTAAGGCCCGCCCAGCGTGATGTCCACAAGGAAGCGCTATACGCTCCCTGTGTGGGTGCTGGAGGGTTCCCTGAGCCAAGAGTGCACTCTTTCACGCATGCGCACGAAAGAGCGCACTCATCTCCCTAAGGCTAAGTGCTGCCTCAGGGAGATTAGCTCCACAATAAAAAATCTTAAAAATAGAAAAAAAAATTTCCCTGAAATGTCCCCTCATGTGACACTGTCACATGAGTTGGGACATGTCCATCACTTTTAAATACACTTTTATTGAATTTTTAAAAACCTACATGAAACCTCATCCCGCTCGTGGATGAGGTGTCATGCTTTTCCCAATGCCCAACAGGGCTCCCGGCCTGCCCGCCAACCTTAAGGTTGGACAGGCAGGTCCACTAATCACATTAATTACTTTGTCAATGGCCTCAATTGGCCATTGGCAGGTCGGCGGGCACACAGCTAATTTGGCTGACCCCCCGCCAACCTGAAAATTGAAATGAGGTGGGGTGATGTCGGGAGTTCCGCCTGACATCATCCCGCGTCATTTTACGGGCTGGTGAGCGGGCCCCAGCCCCCGCTGGCTGATCAGGAAATCCTGGCCCTAGTCTCCCTGATCTGTCCTCATTACACAATCCTGTTATCCCAAGGTTTAATCTGGTGAACCTACGTTGCATTCCTTCTTTGGCAAGTAAATCCCTTCCTAGATAAGGGGACTAAAATTTTACACAGTGCTCCAGGTGAGGTCTCAACAAGGCTCTATACAACTGCAGCAAGACATCTTTACTACTGTACTCAAATCCCCTTGCAATAAAGGCCAACATGCCATTTGCCTTCCTAACTGCTTGCTGCACCTGCATGCTAACTTGAAGCCTCCTTGCATCCTCCTCATAATTTACATTCCCACCCCGGTTGGTGTCATCAGCAAATTTGGAAATATTACAATTGGACCCACATCCAAATCATTTATATGGGTTGTCAACAGCTAGCTTTTGTTGATTTAAGTACATGAACACCGAAATCCCCTAGTTACCATTAAGAAAACATTCCGATTTGTCTTTTCTCAGATCTAAAGTGGATGACCTCACACTTCCCTACATTGAACTTCATCAGCTACAGTTTTGCCCACTCACCTGATCTGTCTATTTTCCTTTGTAACTTTCTGCTCTCACCTACATGATTTGAAATGCTTCCCAACTTAGTGTCATCTGAAAACTTAGATATAGATCATTCTATTCCTTCATCCAAGTCATTAATATGGAAAACTGAGGAACATCACTGTTTACCAACCAGGAATATTCTCTTTGCCCCTACTCTGGTTATGAAGCCATACCGCAATTACAATTCATCTTTATTAATAATCCCTTTTGTGGATGCTTTCTGGAAATTTGTATAAAAAACAATCCAATAGACAGTCCCCCATCCATTACACCTGTGGCATCCTAAAAAAATTCAACATGACCAGCATTCGCCAATCACAAGTTGTTCCCCATTGACTTATTTTTATTTTTCCTTGTATTGCTGTTATTTTGTCCTCTGCCTCCATTACAAAGGGGGATTCAAAGTATTCATTTAACATCTGCCATTTCCTTATAATCCATTTATAGTCTCACCTGCATCCGGTTTTCATGAGCCCACATTCTCCTTTACTACTCTCTTTCTCTCAATAAATTTCTAGAGCCTGGATCACAAATACAATTCATGAACTCACTCAGCAGCAACTGGGGAATGTTTTCAACAAGTTGGAAAATCAATATATCACAAAAGATGGCAGTTATGGTGAAGCCAAGAAAGTTGAATTGTATTGTGTTAAAACTTTTTTATTCTTTCACAGGATGCAGGTGTCATGGCTGGGCCAGCATTTGTTGCCCATCCATAATTGCCCGTGACAAGGTGGTGGTGAAATGCTTGAGCCACTGCAGTCCATGCAGTCCTGTTAGGAAAGGAGTGCCAAGATTTTGACACAACTATAGTGAAGGAACAGTGATATTGTCCCAAGTCAGGACGTTGTGTGGCTTGGAGGGGAAAGTGCAGGTGTTCCCATGCATCTGCTGTCCTTGTCCTTCTAGGTGGTAGAGGTTGTGGGCATGGAAGATGCTGTCAAATGAGTTGCTGCAGTGCATCTTGTATATGGTACACAGTGCTGCCACTGTGCGTCGGTGTTGGAGGGAGTGGATGTTTGTGGATGGGATGCTAATCAAATGGGCTGCTTTGTCCTGGATGATGTCAAGCTTCTTGAGTGTTTTTGGAGCTGCACTCATCCAGGCAAGTGGAGAATATTCCATTACATTCCTGACTTGTGCCTTGTAGATGGTGGACAGGTTTTGGAGAGTTAGGAGGTGAGTTACTCACTCCAGAACTCTTAGCTTCGCTCTTCTCTTGTAGCCACAGTATTTATACGACTTGTCCAGTTCAGTTTCTGGTCAATATTGAAGCCGGGCTGCTGAAACTGGAGGATTCGGTGATTATAATGCCATCTTCAGCCAGAAGTGCCGAGTGAGTGTTACATATCGGCCTCCTCCGGAGGTCCCCAGCATCACAGATGCCAGTTTCCAGCCAATTCAATTCACTCTACATGATATCAAAAAACGGCTGAAGGCACTGGATTCTGAAAAGGCTATGGGCCCTGACAATATTCCAGCATTAGTACTGAAGACCTGTGCTCCAGAACTTGCCGCGCCCCTAGCCAAGCTGTTCCAGTTGGGCTACAACACTACACGTCTGTGTGCATAATTGTCCAGGTATTTCCTGTACACAAAAAGCAGGACAAATCCAACCCAGCCAATTACCGCCCCATCAGTCTACTCTCCATCACCAATAAAGAGATGGAAGAGGTCACCAACAGTGCTATCAAGCAGCACTTTCTTAGCAATAACCTGCTCACTGATGCCTAGCTTGGTAACTAGAGGATTTCGGTGTTCATGTATATAAATCAATAAAAGCTAGCTGTTCACAATCCATATACATGTTTTGGATGTGGGTCCAATTGTAATATTTCCAAATTTTCCAGGGCCGCTCAGCTCCTGACCTCATCACAGCCTTGGTTCAAACATGGACAAAAGAGCTGAACTCCCGAGGTGAGGTGAAAGTGACTGCCCTTGACATCAAGGCTGCATTTGACTGAGTGTGGCATCAAGGGCCCTAGCAAAACTGGAGTCAATGGGAATCAGGGGGAAAACTCTCCGATAGTTGGAATCATACCTAGCACAAAGGAAGGTGGTTGTGGTTGTTGGAGGTCAGTCATCTCAGCTCCAGGACATCAGTGCAAGAGTTCCTCAGGGTAGTGTCCTAGGCCCAACAATCTTCAACTGCTTCATCAATGACCTCCATTCCACCATAAGGTCAGAAGTGGCGATGTTCGCTAATGTTTGCACAATGTTCAGCACCTTTCGCGACTCATCAGATACTGAAGCAGCCCATGTCCAAATGCAGCAAGACCTGGACAATATCCAGTCTTGGGCTGACAAGTGGCAAGTAATACAAGCTATTAACATAACACTCGCGCCACACAAGTGCCAGGCAGTGGCCATCTCCAACAAGAGAGAATCTAACCATCGCCCCTTGACATTCAATGGCATTACCATCACTGAATCCCCCACTATCACCTTCCTGCCGGTTACCATTGACCAGAAACTGAACTGAACTAGCCATATGAATACTGTGGCTACAAGAGCAGGTCAGAGGCTAGGAATCCTGCGGCGAGTAACTCACCTCCTGACTGTCCAACATCTACGAGGCACAAGTCAGGAGTGTGATGGAATACTCTCCAATTGCCTGGATGAGTGCAACTCCCACAACACTCAAAAAGCTTGACACCGTCCAGACAAATCAGCCCGCTTGATTGACACCACATCCACAAACATTCACTCCCTCCACCACCAACACAAGCTAGCAGCAGTGTGTACTATCTACAAGATGCACTGCAGGAATTCACCAAGGCTTCTTAGACTGTAGCTTCCAAACCCATAACCACTACCATCTAGAAGGACAAGGGCAGCAGACTGGTGGGACCACCACCACCTGGAAGTTCCCCTCCAAGTTACTCACCATCCTGGCTTGGAAACATATCACCATTCCTTCACTGTTGCTGGGTCAAAACCCTGGAACTCCCTTCCTAATAGCACTGTTGGTGTACCTACACTACATGGACTGCAGTGATTCAAGAAGGCAGCTCATCACCACCTTCTCAAGGGCAACTACAGATGGGCAATAAATGCTGGCCCAGCCAATGAAACCCACATTCCATGAATGAATAAAAAAAATTAAATGCCCAGTGGAGTTAGTTAGATTCTCTCTTGTTTGACATGGTCATTGCTAAGCATTTGTGTGACACGAATGTTACTTGTCACTTATCAACCCAAGCTTTAATGTTTTCCAGGTCTTTCTGCATATGAACATGGACAGCTTCAGTATCTGAAGAGTGAAAAGTGCTGAACATTGTGCAATCATCAGCAAACACCCCTACTTCTGACCTTATGATGGAGGGATGGTCATTGATGAAGCAGCTGAAGTTGGTCCTTGGACACTATCCTGAGAAACTCCTGCAGCAATGTCTTGGGACTGAGTTCATTGGCCTCCAACAACAACAACTGTCTTCCTTTGTGCTAAGTATGACTCCAAGCAGTGGAGAGGTTTCCCTTTGATTCCCATTGATTTCAATTTTGCTAGGGTTCCTTGATGCCACTGTCAATCAAAAGCCGCCATGATGTCCTAGGACAGTCACTTTCACCTCATCTCAAGTTCTGCTCTTTTATCCATGTTTGGACTAAGGCTGTAATGAAGTTGGGAGCTGAGTGGCTCTGATAGAACCCAAACTGAGCAGCAGTGCAGGTTATTGTTGTTAATCATGATAATTATGCTTTCATTTGCCATTTACAGTTTGCACATTATTTGCACACCGAAGGTTATTCAAGTTTAAAGTTGCATAAGGACTTTATAACTATCCTGATTTACAAAAACCAGTGTAGCCTACAGCCATGGTATGCCATTGGTGGAAGGGATGGACCTTTAGGCTAGCGGATGAGCTGCAATCAAGGGAAATGCTTTGCTCTGAACAGTATTGTTGCAGTTGCACCTAGGTAAGTGGAAAATATTCCATCACTCTTGCTTTTTGCCTTTTAGGGGTTGGAGAGGTTTTGGGAATCAGGGAGTGCCTACTCACCACCAAGTACCCAGCTTCCAAACTGCTTTAGTAAGAGATTGTGATTGTTACAGTTGAGTTTCTGGTCAGTGGCAACCCCTAAAATGTTGATGGTAGGGGACTCTGTGATGAGAATGCAATTGAATATAAAGGAATGTGGTTGGACCATCTGTTGTTGTAGATGGCTATTGCCAGGCATTTCTGTGGTGTGAATGCTACATGTGACTTGTCAGCCCAAGCTAATGCTATCTAGATCTTACTGCAAGCATACATACTGTTTTATCATATAAAGAATTATGAATGCAGCTGAACACTGCAATCGTCAATGAACAGCTTTACTCTGGCCTTATAGTAATGGGAAGGCCATTAACGAAGTAGCTGAACATAGCTGGGCCTCAAACCCTGTCCTGGGGAGCTCCAGCAGCAATGTTGTGGGCCTGAGAAGATTGGTCTCCACCAACCACAATCATCTTCCTTTGTGCCAGGTGTGACTCCAGGTGTGATTCTTCTTAGAGCCCATTGCCTTTAATTTTACTAGGGTTTCTTGGTGGTACATTCTGCCAAATGTAGCCTTGATATTAAGAGTAATCACTCTTGCCTCAACTTTGGAATTCGGTCCTTTTTCATGTTTTGACCATACTGTAATAAAGTCTTGAGCTGAGTGGCCCTGACAGAACCCAAACTGACTATCGATGGACAGCTTCACTGTTGATAACCCTTTCCATCACTGTGCTCATGATTGGGAGTAGGCTGATAGGATGGCAATTGATTGGGTTAGATTTGTCCTGTTTTTGCAGAAAGAATATGCCTGGATAATTTTCCACATTGTTAGATTGTTGCCGCAATTGTGGACAGACTGAACTGGCCACTCTAAGAGTGCAGATAATTCTGGAACACAAGACTTCAGCAGTACAGCTAGGATGTTGGTCTGAGTAAATTGAAGACTAGTCCTTGTAATGATGGAGGAAGAGGCTGAGAAGAATCATCCACTTAGAAGTGAATGCCTGTAACTTCACCAGGTTGTCACTTTATTTTCAGGTTTGTCTCATGCTGCTCTTCCACAGTCTGCATTGAACCCAAGGTTGGTCATCTGGCTTGATGAGTAATGGAGGACTGAAGGATATTCCAGGCCATGAAATTACATATTGTGATGATATACAACTCTACTGCTCTTGGATACCCAGTTTTGAGCTTCCGTATCCATTGTATCTGTCCTTATTATATCCCACTTAGCCCTGCAACACAATGTACGGTATCCTCATTGTAAAGACAAGACTTGATCTCCTCAAGGACTGTGCACTGATAACTCTTACCAATACTCTCATGGACAAACACACCTGTGATAGATTGGTTATCTGTGCAGATTGATTTGTGTCAATGTGGTAAACTCCTGAGGGAAAGATAAGCAGAATGTATCTGGAATGCTCTCATTGGTGTATGTGTAGTGAAAAAATGTCAGGATGTGAATGATTAGAAATAATTTTTAAATAGGGGAAAGGAATGAAGGCTAATAACATCCTGGCTATAGTGCTGAAGACCTGTCTACCACAGCTAACTAACTAGCGAGCCACATCTAGCCTTTACACATTCAAATAAGAAGCCTAATGTTTATTTGAGGCCTCACTGCAAGATGAGTTTGCCCTGAAGCAACTGGTGCCAGCAGTACTCAGAAACCAGGTCTACATGAAATCTTTACAGGGGCTGCTGCAGGCTGCAAATAATGAGGTGAGATTTCAAAATATATTCGACTGAATACAGAGCTGGGAGGAGCAGGAGTGCTCCTTCATATCCATAATCAAAGAACATAGACGTCTGCTGCCCACTGATTCCTCTAATCACCAAGGCTACCTCAAACCATCCCCAGGTCAATGATTCCTTCCTGGCCAGGTCGCTACGCTTTCTTGCATACCTATGGTTGTTACTGAAATGCTTCTGCTTCTGCTTTAGTTGTCTCAGCATCACAGACTAATATCTATATTCCACCCACATTTATATGGATAGTGGTGACTAAACCAGGCATGACCTGCTGAAATGATAGTCCTGATAATGAAAACTTATAAATGGAGATAGTCTAAAGATGCATCTTGAAGATTTCAGTGATCGATCTTTGACTATTTCCTTTGGCAACTTGTTCTATTATGTGATTGTCCTTAAGAAGAAAAATCGTTGATACGCTGTCTTTGGTCTTTGTAGTTTATGCGGACAACTATCTCATGTTTTATCATTGCCGGAAGGCACCAGGTATTTGTTTCTGTCAATTCCCATCAGTCCATTCCATATTTTATAGAGTATGGTCAGTCTATTTTTCTCCCTCCTTGGCTGTAGTGATGCCCATTGCAAATCACTGATCAGATATGTGATTCTAGTGTATTTTCTGTACTTATTCACTTCAATCTTATTTACATCTCTCGCCATATAAGGATCACACACACAAGCAGGATTGGATGAACAGATGTTTAGTAAGCTATAATTCTGATATTTTTGTTGTAATACCAAAGATTCCTCCCCAGAAATCCAAGAACTCTCCTGAACATGGATTGAAGATTGAAGATTATTTTTAAGATAAACCCCCAGATACGATTGTGTATCTACCTGTTGGAGAATTTGATTACAGAACTTAAAGCTATCTGTTGGTGGATCCATTTTGTTGGTGATGCAAATAGCATAGCATTTTTTGGCATTGAATGCCACCCGCCATTGGCCTTGCCATTTTTGCTATTCCAGAAGATCATCTTGGAGTGAACTGATATGATCTTGAGTTTTCCCTGATGTGTAAACCACGCAGTCATCTGCAAAAGTTGTACCCTGTTTTTTAACTTGTTGGGACGATTGTTTATGTATTTCAAGAAGAGTAAAGATCCCAACACAGTTTCCTGGGGTACTCCGGAGAGGACATCTCTAGGAGAGGAGGATTCCCAATCACAGACCTCTTTTGTTGGTAAGGAAGTGCTGGATCTGGATCTGATTTAATAATCAATCAGCAGCTTGATGTTTCATGCCGCTTTGCCAGTGAGCTGGCTCCACAGCTCACCAGCTCATTGGAAATGTAGCCCAAGGGCTAATATTGGATGCACCTCAGATCTCACCTGTGCCCCCACTCCATCCCACCTCATTCCCAAAAGAGCAGGCACTCAAATTTCTAGGCAATCATAAACGATATACAGGTTGTTCAGATGCTCACTAGTTCCCTATTCCAACTAATCATCCTTCTAATTGATGCACATTAATTAACACTAATTCTGTCAGTAAGCAGTGGTAAATGCTTCAATGATAAAATAAGAGTAAACTAATGTTTGCATCTTACTTAAGTGTAATAATAAAATCAAGGAAGTGGAATTGTTAGAAATTGCAGGTGAGGACAGACACAAGAGGCCTGGTGAGTTGATGGACAAAGGTGAGACACTTCTTTACAGGGCCAAAGCATTATTGGCAGGAGCATAGACATAAACCATGGGCAGCACTTTCCCCCCTTTGGGGGAAATGTGCCGGAGCGGGTGCAAGCAGGTGGGGTTCCCGATCAGCGCCCCCAGTTGGGGATGCGCCTCCGTTTTACGTGGGTGGGCCAATTAAGGCCCGCCCAGCATAACTTCCGCCCGGAATTGCTGTGTGCTCCCTGTGCGGGTGGGGGGCTATTCCCTGATCCGGGAGTACGTTCTTTCGTGCATGCGTGCGAAAGAGCGCACAGATCTCCCTGAGGCAAAGCGCTGCCTTAGAGGGATCAGCTGAAGATTCAAAAGTTCATCAAAGGCAGAAAAAAATATTCTTCACCTGTCTCCTCATGCGGCACTGTCACATGAGCTGGGGCATGTCCATTTCTTTTATTTAAAGATTTTATACAAATTTTAAAGCCCTCATGAAACCTCATCCTGCCCGTGGATGAGGCTTCATGTTTTTTCTGAAGGCCGCCTGGGCTCTTCACCTGCCCGCCAACCATAAGGTTGGACGTTGGACAGGCAGTTCAGTTGATTGTTTCAATTGCTCGTTAACTGGCCTTAATAGGCCTTTGACATTTTGGCGGGTGCGTGCCCGCCGAATTGGAAATCTAAATGACACGGGGTGACGTTGGGACACCCGCCTGACGTCATCGTGTGTCATTTTACATGTCAGCGAACCCCCGCTCGCCGAAGGGAGAATTCTGCCCCATGTCCTACAATGTAAGATTACAGAGTTATGGGAACACACTGCATGCATGCTTTGCTGAGGGCCCAAAGAGAAAGCGGAAAGTTGAAAAATTGATTTTAACCAAAAATAAGGATTATTTTGAATTTGATCTACTTGACTTTTCATACCTTCATGATTTTATTGCAATGCTGCAGAGAAAGCTTGAATCTGACTTGTTTTACAAGTATTTCTTTAAAGTTGCCATCTCAGATCATTTAAACAGTTTAAAATTTCAGTAACCCTCTTTAGGATTATCGTGATTTTTCACATCTGTAAATGAAAATTTACTATCCGTGTTGAACAAGCAAATTCCTTTGTTTCTAGTTTAATATTTTCAAATTAATCTGAATTCCAGTCCTTAAATTGATAACATTGCGATCACAGTCTTCTTGCCCCTAAATTGACATTTTGAATAGGTGAAACATTGAGGAAGAAACCATGCTACTAATGTGAATATTTTAGATTTCATCCTCTCTAAATGTGCGGAGTTCACAGCCTGGCAGTTGAATGAGGACCCACATAAAAATAAGCACCTGTGACATTTAACGAAGAAACATCTGGAATTTTTTAAGTATAAGACTTTTTTTTATAAGAAGTATACCAGCAGAAAGTTTGTCACACAGACGTAAAACATGTCTTAAATTCTTCATTTTTTCTGCAGCTTGCTGAGGGGAGCACATGCTGTTCCAAAATAGCAAAAACTCTGGTCTAAAAGTACCATTTGCAGTACAGGAAGCTGGTAAAAGGAAACAAAGAATTTGTTGACTTCTAAATTAGGGGCATTAAGGAGTCAAAACATTGATGTTTCAATAATTGTAAAACTCACAACCTCTCATGTATTATGTAGATTTATTAAAGGCCGATCAGACACTGGCTTCTTTTCGTTTGGAATGCCTGGGGGAACAAACAGCTCCTGCTGTCTAGGCATTAAAAGGGTCATTATCACCTCAATGACACAGTTCCTGGCATTGCAATTCCTTTCATATTGGACATCAGAGAATATTCACATTCCATCTGCTCCAGGACTAACTTTTTAGCTATGCTTTTTAAGTTTTAGTGCTGATTTCAGCATTTTGTTTCTACTGATCTTTAATGTTGGCAGCAGATGCGGTCAGTGATGTGACTAATTCCTTCGTTATGATTAATTTAACAGGACAAACTATCAGATAACAGCATCTCTTAATTTTCCGTCTTCTTCTTAGGCAGTCCCTTGGGATTGAGGATAATTTGGCTCCACTTCGATTGGATCAGTTCTGAGCTGGCTGATAAATCCAATCCGTGATCTACAGACTTTGCCACATGCAGAACAGGTGATACTTGGAGGGTTGGGTAGATGAGTTGTTTGGAGCTTTGTGTGCTCTTTCCCATGCCTTGACTTTGCCTCTGCATGTTCCCAACAAAGCCTCTCGATGTGCTCGGTGTCTTTTTGAATGGACCTCCTCTGTTTTGGTTGGTCACAAGCCAGGGGCACCCATGAGTCATCGGGCATATTTGACCTCTTCAAGGATGTTTTGAGGACATTTATTTTGTAAAACATACAAACATACAAAATAGACGCAGAAGTAGGCCATTCGGCCCTTCAAGCCTGTGCCACCTCTCAATAAGATCATGGCTGACCTGTTTGCATTTTGAATTCCACATTCCCATCCAGCCCCAATAACCTCTGATTCCCTTATCTACCCCTGCCTTAAAAATATTCAATGACCCCACCTCCACCGTCTTTTGAGGCAGAGTGTTCCAAAGTCGCACAACCCTCTGAGAAAAAAAAATTCTCTTCATCTCTGTCCTAAAAGGACAACACCTAGTTGTAAAACAGTGCCCCTTAGTTCTGGACTCACCCACAAGAGGAAACAACCTTTTCACATCCACCTTGTCAATACCATTCAGGATCTTATATACTTCAATCAAGTCACATCTCACTCTTCTAAATTCCTGTGGAAACAAGCCCAGTCTGTTTAGCCTTTCCTCATAAGACAACCCAGTCATTCCAGGTATCAATCTAGTAAACCTCCTCTGAACTGCCTCCAATGCATTTACAGCCTTCTTTAAATAAGGAGACCAAAACTGCACACAATATTTAAGGTGTGGTCTCACCAATGCCCTGTATAACTGAAGCATAACACCCTTACTTTTATGTTCAATCCCTCTTGTAATAAAGGACAGCATTTAGCTGTCTTAATTACTTACTGTACCTGCATAGTAACTGCATACTACATGCACTGGAGCACCTAGATCCCTCTGCAGCTCAGAATTCTGCAGCTGTTCTCTGTTTAAGTAATACTCTGCTTTTTTATCCTTTCTGCCAAAGTGAACAACTTCACATTTTCTTACATAAACTTCATCTGTCAGATTTTTGCCCACTCACTCAACCTATTTATATTCACCTGCAACCTCCTTATGTCCTCTTCACAACATACTTTCCTACCTATCTTTGTGTCATCTGCAAATTTAACTACATGCCTTCAATCCCCTCCTCTAAGTCATTGATATAAATTGTAAAAAGTTGAGGCCCCAGCACAGACCCCTGTGGGACTCCACTCATTATATCCTGCTGATCAAAAAAAAGACACATTTATGAATACTCTGTTTTCGGCCGACCAGCCAATCTCCTATCCATGCTAATATATTACCCCTTATACCATGAACTTTTATTCTCCGCAATAAACTTTAATGTGACACCTTATCAAATGCCTTCTGGAAATCCAAGAACAATACACCTGCAGGCTGCCCTTTATCCACAGCACATGTAGCTCCTTCAAAGAGCTCCAATAAATTGGTTAAACATGATTTCCCTTTCACAAAACCATGGTGACTCTTCCCAATTACCTTCAGTTTCTCCAAGTGACCAGCTATGACCTCCTTAATGATCGATTCTAACACCTTCCCACAACAGACATCAAGCTAACTGGCCTATAGTTTCCTGTTTTCTGCTGCTCTCACTTCTTGAATAGAGGGGTTATATTTGCTACTTTCCAGTCTGACGGAACCTTTCTAGAATCTAGCGAATTTTGGAAATTAACGCCAACTCATTGCCAACCTCTTTAACCACCTTTTTTAATACCATAGGATGAAGTCCATCAGGACCTGGAGACTCGTAAGCCCGCAGCTCCATCAGTTTGCTCAGCACCACTTCCCTCGTGATTGTAATTTCACCAAGTTCCCCTTTCCCTTCCACCTTCTGATTTACAACTATTACTGGGATTTTTTTTGTATCCTCTATAGTAGAGACAGAAGTAAAATATTTCTTCATTTCATCTGCTATTTCCTTATTGTCTACTAGTAACTCGCCATTCTCACTCTCCAGAGGACCCACACTCACTTTACTTACTCTTTTCCTTTTTGAATACCTATAGAAAGTCTTGCTGTCAGTTTTTACATTCCTAGCTAGCTTCTTCTTGTAATCTAATTTCTTTCTCCTTAACATTTTAGTCATTCTCTACAGCGTTTTATATTCTGACACCAATCACCTGATCTGCCACTCATCTTTGTACAGTTATATGCTTTTTCCTTAAGTTTGATGCTTTCCTTAACTTTCTTAACTTCATTAGTTAACCACGGATGGTGGGTCCTCCCCTTAGAATTTTTCTTTATAGTAGGAATATACTTATTCTGAGTATTCTGAAATACCCCTTAAATGTCAGCCACTACTTCTCTATTGATCTGTCCCTTAGCCTAGTATCCCAGTTCACTTCAGCTAGCTCAGTTTTCATGCTGCCCTTATTTAAGTTTAAAATACTATTCTTAGACCCACTCTTCTCCCTCAAACTGGATGTAAATTTCAATAATATTGTGGTTGCTGCTACCTAGCGGTGCCTTCACTCTGCAATCGTTAATTAATCCTGTCACATACACCATACTAAGTCTAAAATAACCTGCTCTCCGGTTGGTTCCAGGACATGCTGCACTAAAAAAAACCTTGAAAGCATTCTATGAAATCTTCATCCAGGCAACCACTGCCTGTCTGATTTTTCCAGTTTATATTTAGATTAAAATCACTCATGACTATTGCTGTCCCTTTATCACAAGCATCCAATATTTCTTCTTGTATACTTTGCTCTACATTGTGGTTACTCTTAGGGAGCCTATAGACCACTCCCACTAGTGACTACTTTCCCCTACTATTCCTCATCTCCACCCAAACCGATTTTATGTCCTGATATCCTGAATCAACGTCATCTCTAACCATTGCATCCTTGATCAACAGTGCTACCCCTCCACCTTTACCTAGCTTCCTGTTCTTCTTGAATATCATATACCCCTCAATATTCAGGACCCAATCCTTGTAATCCTGCAGCTACGTCTCCTTAATGGCTATCAGATCATATTTATTTACTTCAATGTGCATTATCAATTCATTTACATTGTTATGAATGCTATGCACATTCAGGTGTAGAGCCTTTTGTTTTAATTTTTGTTATCTTTGTAACATCCAGTCTTGACTATTGGTGTATTCTTAGGTTTTATCTCTCTGTCCGTTCTTGCTATTCTATGACCCTCATTTCCTACATTATCATTATGGTCTCTTGATTTGAATCTAACCCTTGATTTGCCACATCTACCCAAGCTTCATCCCTCAACTCCTTGTTTAGTTTAAAGCCCCCTCTACTTCCCTAGTTATGCAATTCACAATAACACAGGTCCCAGCAAGATTCAGACGTAGACTGTCCCAACAGTACAGTCCCCACTTTCCCCAATACTGGTGCCAGTGCCCTATGAACCGGAACCCGCTTCTCCCACACCAGGCTTTGAGCCACGCAGTCACCTCTCTAACCTATTTTCCGTATGCCAATTTGCACATGGTTCAGGTAATAATCCATAGATTATTACCTTTGAGGTTCTGCTTCTTAATTTGGTACCTAACTTCTCATACTGACTATGCAGAACCTCCTTCCTTGTCCTGCCTATGTCATTGCTACCTACATGGACCATGATGACTGGATCCTCCCCCTTCCACTGCAAGTTCCTCTCCAGCCCTGATCAGATGTCCAGAACCCTGGCACTGGGCAGGCAACACAGCCTTCTGGACTCTCGCTCTTTGCTGCAGAGAATGGTGTCAATTGCCCACTCTGTACTATCTCCTACTGCCACTACATTCCTGTTTGCTCCCCCCAAATGAACGGCTTCCTGTACCATGGTGCCATGGCCAACCTGCCCACCCACCTTTCAGACCTCGCTTTCGTCCACCTAGGTTGTGAGCATCCCAAACCTGTTTGACAATTGCAAAGTCTGAGGCTCCTTCACTATTGTCTCCTCTGTCCAATTTCCTGCCTCGCTAATGGTCACATCCTCCTGCCCCTCACTGCTGTTAAGTGAGCAGTTAGATTGACATCTCCAAGAGGTTATAGAATAAAAATGTTAGTTTTCATAAGAAATTAAGTCTTTAAGTGAAATGTTTGTTTTCATAAAACATTAGTTGAAGAAATTTTAATGTATTGAAAGTGTTGTTTTATCAATGAGAGTGTTTTTTTTAAATAGTGACATAATCAATAGACATATACATTTTATTTTATGTCAGCATTGTTCTTGAGGTTTTAAAGGGTAGTGGGTGGGGGAGTGTGTTGGCATGAGTTAGCACTAAGTTGGCATAGGAACGATAAAGGTCCATGTGGGATGAGTGAGGGCATGAGTTGGCATGGGAGTTGCCATACAGGGGCCATGGGGTTGGGTAGAGGGGCATATGGGGGCATAGGGGATATGAAGGACCTTGGGAGTGGATAGAGGAGCACAGGGTGGAGGGCATGAGGTGGTATAGATTAGCATGGATGGGGCATGGAGAGCGTGTGGGGTGACGTATATATTAAAACAATACTATGAATATGTTGCACCCACCCGGCGAGAGGGTGGGGGGTGGGGGGGCATTGATGATGTGTCACATTTGCGTATGAAACAAAAGAAAGAACAGGAGACACTGTGTATAGGTTGAAGTAGTATCAGGGAGTGTCAAGATGGTCACTTCAGTGCACAGTATTACCTGCTCCTGAGCAGACAGGTCCATTATCTCTATGGAGATGTTTGGTTGTGGATTGGTGCATTGTCTCGATGCGGGCGTTTGGTTGTGAATTGACTTTTAAGAGAAAAGCTAACAGAAAGTACATTTGCAACCAATTATATCTTAAACTCAGAATGTTGGATAAACAAAGTCACATATAAAGAAAATAAAAAACAATGGGGGGTCTGATTTCTTGAACATCTCATAAATATTTACTTGATTGCAAGAAAGGAGATTTAGTCATTCTTTTTAGCTTGATATGCAAAAGTGTGCAATATATTAATGTAACAGCTTGCAGGCAAAATCTAAATAAAGTTCATTCCTATGTCGTTGACAGTGAACATGAAGTCAAACTTTATTATAAGTTTAAAAATGCTTACAGTCCAAATGCACTTTTCCCACAATAACAATTACTTGGTTCTTTTGCACTATATTAAGACATAAACGCCAATGCATTCATAAAATTAGTCATATAGGGCTGACTCTTATGCCCTCCCCCGTGGCATATTTGGTGGTGGGGGAGCATTTAATCAGGCAGGAGGGTGGCGGGTAGGGACCCTGCCCCCACCCCAGTTAAGTTGGTGGTGGGCAGGCATGTGGTTGGCCTTCCCACCCTGCCACAATTAAAGCCTTCAATTGGACAATTAATGCCCATTTAGGGGCCTCATCCACTCACCATGTGGAGAACATGACAGACAAACCCTGGAATGTTTGCTTGCAGACTCCTTGGTGTGGTAGGGGGGGCTGCAGGTGGGGGGGAGTGGGTGTACATTGTTCAAGGGCACTTGGTGCTTGATTGAGGGACCCGGCATCAGGAAGGGGTTGAGAGCCACCTGCGTACCCTTTCTGTCAACCCTCCGAATATGCCCTTCCCCGTGATATCCACTTTGCATCCCCTTCCTGCCAACATTCACCTGTGCCTGGGTCCCTTCTTGGTCAGAGGCCTCAGGTGGGTGTAGCACTGGCAGTAGCCACTGCCTTACTGGTGGTGCTACTCAGTGCAAAAGAGCTGCTGGCCTCTGATTGGCCGGCAGCTCTCGACAGGTAGGACTTCTGCTCCCAGTGGGCTTGATCCTGGAAGAACCGAGGATCAAGCTGCTGGCCTGATAAGTGCTTGAGTGACACATGATGTGGCAGGCCTTCTCGAAAAGGGGCGACGTGGGTGTGTTGCCAGCTCACCAGCCGACGGCCAAGGTCGCCTTCATCTCCACAAGATTCTGCCCTAAATGTGGAAAGGACACAAGAATAGTGGCGCACTTGACATCACACTTCTGTGTCCCTCAAAGCTCTGGAACTGCTTACTAAGGACTGGAGCAGCTTGAGAGAGAAATGTGTAAGCCTGAGGTGCAGGCTGTACAAGTATACAACTTTCAGACAATCATTCTGGAGTGCTTCTGAGAAGCCTGAAGATGATTTTTAAAGTGACTGCCAAAGAGCAAAGTTTTCTGGTAACAGTAGAGATAACCATTTGCAATCAGTCATTAAAGAGGGTAAAGAGTGCAATGTGGGACCCAGCTTTGATAACGAGGACTTTGAGTGGCTGTCACAGGAAGTAGAAAGAGAGAGGGGTGCTCTTTCTCCCTTCACGGAAGAAGATTGTGATGGCCTCTTAAGGGAAGTAGGGCATAGGAAAGAAGTGGCTGAAGCCATCGGCAGCATCAGCAATGTGCCAAGGTGCTGAAAGATGGCGAATGACCTCGCTGGGGAGGACGAGTAAGTGTGAAAGACATATGGGATAATAGAATTTACATATTAAAGAGAGAGAAACATATGTAAAGGAAAATGAAAGGCTATGTGAAGAGAGGGCCATGTAAGATCTAACAGGAGTGTGTGAAACAGCCTTTCAAGAAGCCTCCAGCCATTTTTGCATAAGTTTGCTATGTAAAGTAACTGAAGTTGGGGAAACCATTTAGAATTCCACTGTCAAGTGGGTACTGTGTTAACTTGCTGGTTTTGTTTTAAATCTAAAATTTATTTTGGACTGTTGCCTTAAAGGGGGTATGTAAGTGGGAGCCAGGTTAATTAGGAATTTTAGAAGTTGTTATAGTAGTAAGTAATTTGAAGTCTTATTTATGCGTTTGAATTTTTTTGGGTAATAAATATTCTAATTTAATTTTTAAAATTTCTAAAGGTCTTGGTAGACTCATTACTTCTGAATTCAGTGCACACATCTTGTAATAAATACAAATTGCAAAACTGTTGTGATAGTGCGACCAAGTTTCCCTTGTGGATTTGGTCCACCTGGCACACATCATCTGCCACATCATAACAATTGCTATTGCATGACTTCCAGAGGACTGCATATTGAGTTGGTGGCTATGGAGGATACATGGGGGTAAGGAAGGTTGCATAGAGGTAGCTTTGTGGATCTGAGGGGATGGCATGGCGGTGATATGGTAGATCTGAGGGGCCATGGGCTGGCATTAACAAAAGTGGGTGGAGGCTGAGGGGGAATGGCATGGCATAGGTGACCTGAGGTTGCATGGGATGGGATGGGTGATTGAGGAGGCCTGAGGTGGCATGGGGGTGGGTGGGAGTGAAGAGGGTGGGTGTTGAAATTTAGGGGACTTTAAACAATGTTGGGAGCATGAGCTGCTGTGTTGGAGAACCAAGGCGGGCCTTCAAGCCAGGTTACCTCTTCACTCACACTCCTCACAAACTCCATCACAGCTTGCTAGATGCACTGCAACCCCTGTGTGCAAAGACAAAAATCCCAGGCAAAGTCAATCCTACTTAAGATTCAGAAGCTGCAGCCTGATGATTCATCAGTACTGCAACATATTTTTAAGTTCACTACAGAAGGAGAACTGCTGTTTGATGCCCAGTGGAAGAAACATGACAGGAGGTTCTGACTGACCAGAGGAAGCCCCACTATGTGTATCACAACTTTGCTTGTTTTTAAGCTCCTTGTGTCCCAGGGGGAGCAGATTGGGAGAACACTCCTGCACTGTAAAGGGTTAATGTTAAATATGTAAACAGCCAGCCTACAACATCAGTGATGTAGGATCACATGACAACAGTCTACTCAGGGATGGTTCTGCGTGAAGCCTCGTACTAAACCTTGTCCTGTGTATACTTAGAAGAATGTTTAAAAGGTAACATTTACCAACAGCCTTGCCTCCAGTAGTTTCTATCGATCCTATAGGACAACCTATTGCTATGATCTCAGCTGATGTTACTACTGGCCAAGTCAGATCCCTGGCTTGATAGACCCTAACTTTTATTTTTTGTTTGGAAGCATGGAGGACCGTTACTGAACACAGAGTCTGCTAGTGTACTTTTAGAATCAGTAAATTAATCAATTTACACTACTTCTTTGCCCCAACTATACCTCTTACAGATATACACAAATTCGTAAAGATAACAAAATTACCTATCTTATATTACAATATTCACGGTAAGTATGCAGTACATATAAACTAATAAGTGAACAGTGGTTGGACACACCACACTCCAAAACCAAGTGACTTATGTCACCACGGCAGATTTTATGGTTCTCTCTTCAACCAACCATACCCCCTCCGCAGACGCTTGTCATACCGGGAGCCAACCAGTCTCACTGAAACTCTATCTTTCTCTTGAAGGTTTCCAATCTCCATGCTCGAAGAACTCACCTTGGAATTCTCTCCCAAGTGAAGATTTCACACGGACATCTTCAACAATCATCCACCTCAAGGGTTTCAGTCTCTCCTTCCGCTGTTCCTTCCCCCTGGATCTCTTTGTTCATTCAAAGCTTCACCTTCCACACACACTTTCAGATGTTCAGCCATGCCAAGCTGAACACCACTGCTCCAAACGCCCGTAATAAGTAGTCACCAAGCTTCGGCTGTCTTCTTGGATCTTCTGGCTTCTCTCAAGCCGACTTTGCTTTAGGTCTGCTCCTTGTAGCTCTGTCTTTTTAACTCAGAGTCTTTTCTTCTGCTCCTTCCTTTTAACTTTACTTAACAGGACCCTTTTCAGATTCATGTTTTTGTCCCTTGACTTGACTGTCTTCCTGGGGCTTGGTCTCTGTCCCTCTCCCATATCCTGCTTCTTCTGGCACTTTCTACAGAAAGGCACTTCTCCTTTTCTAGGTCATCTGACCTTCTTTTCATGCTGTTTCACTTTTTTCCTCTCTTCTTCTTCTGCACAGGCGCAGAGCTGGCTCCCAATCTGAATTTTTAAAAAAACGAACTGCACATGTGCACAGGGCCGTTTACTGCCCTGAAGACATGAACATGCACCAACTGCACATGTGCAGCCCCATCCAGCGCGGGCGCATGAGCAGAGACACCAGGGCCTGCTGGGAACTGTAGTTCCTGAACTCCAAGGCCCCTATCTCCAATTTAAAGGTAATTTCGTTTTTTGCCTTTGGAGTTTGTCACATTAAGCAATCATACCCAGGCCTCCCACTTCTCATCATGGCCACACTCAGACCTCCCCATTTCCAAACACAATCGTGCCCACACCCTTCCTCCCTTCCCTTTTAATATTGAGGCCAATGCCTCTCTGAAAGGTTGGGGTCAGAACTGGGCCAGGAGGATAGTTAAGGAAATGATTATCTGGTTAATATGTTGAAAATTCAAATGTCACTTTTCTATCCATTCTTTGAACTAAATATTTATTAATTGCGAAATATGAATGTCCTTAAAATTAACCAGAATGCATTGAATTGAAGCAAATGTTTAAACTTCTCAGTCCTTCATCTCCTTTTGTTGTCTTTCCTCCAATGAAGGAATGTTGAGTACACTTTCAGCTTCAATTACAAAGATACAGATACTTATTTTCACGTCACATATTTATAAATTAGGCTTTTCTTGTGTGGTCAGAGATTTGGAGCTGTGCCAACTTTTTTAAATTGTTGGTCAACTTTTATGAGATTTCTAGGTTGCCATGTATGCTGTTTCCACCATTGATCTAATTGTGTTGTGTTAAGACTGTAAATTTAGTTCATATACATATTGGGTATCAGAAAGGGTTCCAAGTATGGGCCTGGAACATTTCATTCTTCTTCCATAATTTTGATGTAGCTCCACCTTACTGCATAGCCACTGCTTATTTCCCTGTTTATTTCCCTTTAACTAATTACCAATACACTTTCATTTCTTATCCCCAATACCCACTCAACTAAGCTTTCACGTTATATTCTATTCAGGGGTTTTTGGAACTTTAGGAATATTAGGTCTGATTGCTTTCATTTTTTTAGCCCATTGACAGTGTATCTAGAGCAGGGAGAGGCAAAAATTGAGAAATAACTTTTACATTGGACCTCTGCCCTTTGTTTATCTTCTGAAATTTCTGTTTGATGTGTGGGATGACCCCCTTCTGTAGGTATCAATAAAAGAGGCTGGTGGGATGACATCATCTGCCCAAATTTCTGTCACTCCTACCTCATTCACCCTTAATGCAGTGTATGCTTACATAAAGCAGTTGTACTTACAAAGCCACATCGATAACTTGAAAGGCCAGTTTCCCAATGCCAATCGATTGCTGTGCAGTCATTTGCTGGAGGCAAACCAACCTATTTGGAAATAATCCAGTTCCTTTTCATTGTTTCAACTTTTCAGAAGGAATAGCTGACTTTCTGTCCCAGAAAGCACAGTTTCTAACATTCTAATATCCCATCTCTTCCAGTGGTAAAATGTGTCAGGCACATGCCCCTCAAAACTAGGATAAAAAAAAGAGAGACACTGATATCTGCAACTATTGCTTACAGCCCACTGATGTTGGGCATAGGCTCAGTGTCAATACAGACCAAAGAGTCCTACCTAGGCTTTGGAAGTCCAATGAGTATGTCCTGTTCAATGCATCTGGGGCAGTATTGTTAGCTGCTACCTGGAATCTACCAATGTCCTTGGAAGTTGCCCCCGAGGTCTTGTTGCTGCAGAATGTGCTGTCAGGATCTCCAGAGTGCTCAATAACAGTGGGTCTCAAACAGGGGCCTATAGAGACCTTGCAGGGAGTCTATGAGATCCTGTAAAAGTGCTTATTAATTAGAGTTGGCCTTATGGGTAGGTAACTTGGGCAACTACTGGGGGCACCTAGGTCAGGGCTTGGATGTCAGCTTTTCCACCACATAGCCACTCAAGGCCACCTGCCACAGCTTAAGATAGTGAGCTTCTGATTCAAAGCGCCATGCGGAGTGATATTGCAAATGTTAACGGAGTCTGCTGCATCTTGTATTGTCACACAAGAAGACGGACAAAGCTATCAGACTAGTCTCAGGCCCTCTTCAGCCAGCCTGCTCATGCTCTGAGGGGACACTGCTTCACTACACAGAGTAAATTAAATTCTGCTTTTAATTGCATTGGATTTTTATGGCTGGTTTGGGGATCACATTCTGCAATTCTTCAGTTTTCCCTGAAAACTGAGAAACATTAGGTGGAATTTTCCATTCTGGGACTAAGTCCTGTGGCAGGGGTGGAAACCAGGAGTATTTCCTGCCACGGAGGCCGGTGGGAATTTGCGTCATATCGCATGATGCTGGCCTCATTAATGATGCAGTTGGGAGTTTCCCGACATTTTTCGCGGCGGGGCGAGCTGGATGGCACATGCCCCACCGTCATATCCAGAAGCTATATTGAAAAGGCGCATGAACATCCACTTGACCATCGTTGAAGGGGGAGATGGCCCGCCAATCACAGGGAGCTCCGGCCCCCAGATTCAGTGATGCTTCCTTGGAAATCCTTCTCAATGCAGTGGAGGTCAGGAGGATTGTCCTCTACCCAGAGGATGCAAGGAAGAGGCCAAGCTATCACACCAACCCAGCATGGGAGGAAATCTCCAGGGTGGTCAGTTTCCAGGGCCTGCACCGAAGGATTGCATTGGATTTCTGTAAACGGATGAATGACCTCATCCACTCTACCAGGGTAAGTGAACCTGCAACTGCTCACATTCTTCTCACTGAATGGTAGACAGGACCTGGGCCTCAGTGCCTACAGCGCCATCCATGCAGTCCATGCAGAAAAGAGCTACTCAACATGATAATGTAATGCCTCATTGCCTCACTGCAGACCATCTAGTCTGCAGGTGGAGAGGGTCCCTGACCCTTTCACACAGAGAGCTCAGATGCTGCCTGGGAGGGGGCATTTGGGGGGTGGGTGGGGGGGGGGGGGGGGGGGGCGGGTGATGAAGGGGATTAGGTGTTGAGGGCACCAGCAACCACTGCTAATGACATGCTTCTGTGAGCCTTATCCTTCTATCTGCATGGGCTCACTGCTCTGGAGGGTCTTGCCCCAGAACCCTTGTGGACAACCTGCAGTGCATCGAGCACAGGGTACACAATCCAGTAGGTTATTTGTAAGACTGGAGGCATGAGAAAGATACCTGAAATCCAATTGCTCTCAACCCCATCTTCTCTCCTTGCACAGGAAAAGTTACGGCACAACAAGAGAGAGGGAGAGAAGATGGGAGGGGATCGGACTGGTCTCAAGAACCTCATCGACTTTGAGGAGTGGGCAGCCAGCCGGCTGGTGAGGAATCAGACTGAGTCTGCAGTGATGGCAAGGTTGGCAGGCAGCCTCCATCCAGTAAGGATAAATGCATGTCACATAGAAACCTAAGGGTTATGTGTTCCTCCATGTTGGAGTTAGTGTATACTTACATAAAGCAGTTGTACTTACTTGCCAAAACCAAATCGATAATTTAAAAGGCCAGTTTCCCAATGCCAATCAATTGCTATGCAGTCATTTGCTGGCGGCAATCACTCACTCTCCTCCCTCTCATTTACAGGGGTCAGCAAGAAGAGGGTAAGGGAACAAGAATAAGCCCTGTCCAGCAGTTCTTCCAGCCCACAGATGACCCAGGACACTGGGGAAGAGGCAGAAAGTGCACCTGTAGAGGCATCACAGCAGTCACCTGCAATCTCCACCAGTGTAGAGACACACATCTCAGTGGGCACTAGATGTAGTTCAGGCCGGGTCTGCCTCTGAATCCTCACCAACCACCCTTACCATCCCTTCTACTGCCGCCATTGCACCCTCACCCTCCCACCTTACTGGGTCGCTCTGCCCTCTCTCATTCTCATCGTTCCCTGAGCTGGCTGCGGGCAGCTAACTGTTAGTGGGGAGGTGGGGATGCAGGGGGAAGACTCGCAAAGCCTATCAATGAAGCTGAAAGACACCATTACACATTATTTAGTGAAAGTGAATATATTTTCAGATTATATAGAGACAAAATGAATTCACCCATGCAACCACTTGTGATCATTAGTTCTTAACTTTTATAGGCCTACCACCTCTTCTAGGTGCCGCCCTGACATCTGCAGTAAGGGTGGAAACAGCCTGAGCAATAGTTGGTCCTGTTGCCTCTGATGACTTTGGCATGGGAGCTCTGGAGAGCCGTGGCCTAGGGGGCTCCAACTTGCTTTGGCTGTCCTCCTGTGGGCCAGTTTCTCCTGCATGAAAACAGATTGAGAGAGTGTGAGCAGGACCCATGGCACCTCATGGAATGTTAGTGGGGTGAGCTGAGCCGTGGACTGGACGAGGACGCGAGCTCCAGAGGATAGGAGCCCCATGGAGATGTGATGGTGTCTGTGAGAGTTAGCGGTGTTGTCCCTAGAGGTGTGAGATCCCTGTGGATGTGTGATGGGTTTGTGAGTGTATGAGTTGAGAGTGGTGAGACCATTCATCCTCTTTCTGCACTGGGTGGCTGTCCTCTTTTGCAGGGCGTTGGCACTGACCACCACTGCCACTGCCTCCCTTGCAGGATTGGTGTCCTTGCTTGCTGGCCTTAGCCCAGAGTGGGAGTAGAGGATGTTGCAGCAGGCCTCCGTGGTGTTAAAAAGGCATTCCAGGGGGGCATCACTGAATTGGGGAGCTGCAGTCTTCTTGCCTTTGAGGCCATGTCTTCTGAGTAGCAGGCCTGGACTGGAAGCTCTGAAAGGTGTGCATGCTTCTACACTTTAAATATAACACCCGGCATGAGGAAGCGGTGAGATGATGGTGTGGCAGGTGAATTAGAAGTTGCCCGCCAGCGAAATGGCATGCTTCCTGGGAACGTGTGATTAATGAAGCAGGATTGGGATGATACAGCCATTGCAGCCAATGGGTAAAAACATCCTTTTTCCCACCTGCTAGCACATTTAGTGCAAATCTGGGATGAGTCTGCCCTCAGTCTCTTTTTTGTGGCAGGCCTGAAGTTTCTGAGATGAGTTGATTCTTTTAGTTTAAGTGAAGATCTTATAAGCTGAGGTTTCTCAGTAAGATTCAAGGCTTATTGCAGTTGAATTTCCAGGAGATTGGTTCTCATGAAGTTGGGACAGGTTGGGCAGAGCCCTTCTCTCACTTTCAAGGTTTTGCTTTTTATTACTTTGGCTGCTTAGTTGATTGCAGCTGGTTTGATAGCTTCTTAGAACCATAGAACACTACAGCACAGAAAACAGGCCATTCGGCCCTTCTAGTCTGTGCCGAAATATTATTCCGCTAGTCCCATTGACCTGCACCTAGTCCATAACATCTCCAGACCTCTCCCATCCATGTATCTATCTAATTTATTCTTAAAACTTAAGAGTGAGCCCGCATTTACCACGTCAGATGGTAACTCGTTCCACACTCTCACCACTCTCTGAGTGAAGAAGATCTCCCTAATGTTCCCCCTAAACCTTTCCCCTTTCACCCTAAAGCTATGTCCTCTCGTGTTTATCTCTCTTAATCTAAGTGGAAAGAGCCTACTCGCATTTACTCTGTCTATACCCTTCATAATTTTGTAAACTTCTATCAAATCTCCCCTCATTCTTCTACGCTCCAAGGAATAAAGTCCTAACCTGTTTAATCTTTCCCTGTAACTCAACTCCTTAAGACCCGGCAACATCCTAGTAAATCTTCTCTGCACTCTCTCAATCTTACTGATATCCTTCCTGTAGTTAGGCGACCAGAACTGCACACAATACTCCAAAGTTGGCCTCACCAATGTCTTATACAACCTCACCATAACATCCCAACTCCTATACTCAATACTTTGATTTATGAAGGCCAGTATGCCAAAAGCTTTCTTTACAACCTTGTTTACCTGTGACGCCACTTTCAGGGAATTATGTATCTGAACTCCCAGGTCCCTTTGTTCCTCCGCAGTCCTCAGTGCCCTACCATTTACTGTATATGTCCTACCTTGGTTTGACCTTCCAAAATGTAACACCTCACACTTTTCTGCATTAAATTCCATCTGCCATTTTCTGGCCCATTTTTCCAGTTGGTCCAGATCTCTGCAAGCTTTGAAAGCCTTCCTCGCTGTCCACAACGCCTCCAATCTTAGTGTCATCAGCAAACTTGCTGATCCAATTCACCACATTATCATCCAAATCATTGATATAGACAACAAACAACAATGGTCCCAGTACAGATCCCTGAGGCACACCACTAGTCACAGACCTCCAGTCTTAGAAGCAATCATCCACTACCACTCTCTGTCTCCTCCCACACAGCCAATTTCAAATCCAGTTTACAACCTCTCCATGGATACCAAGTGTCTGAACCTTCTGAACTAACCTCCCATGTGGGACCTTGTCAAAGGCCTTACTAAAGTCCATGTAGACAACATCCACAGCCTTTCCTTCATCTACTTTCTTGGTAACCTCCTCGAAAAACTCTACAAGGTTCGTTAAACACGACCTACCATGCACAAAGCCATGCTGACTATCCTTAATCAGCCCTTGGCTGTCGAAATAATTATATATCCAATCTCTCAGAACACCTTCCAATAATTTACCTACTACTGACGTCAGGCTCACTAGCCTGTAATTACCTGGTTTACTTTTGGAGCCTTTTTTAAACAATGGAACAACATGAGTTACTCTCCAATCCTCCGGCATCTCATCCGTGGCTAAGGACATTTTAAATATTTCTGCCAGGGCCCCTGCAATTTCTACACTAGTCTCCTTCAAGGTCCGAGGGAATATCATGTCAGGCCCGGGGGATTTATCTACCTTTATTTGCTGTAAGGCAGCAAGCACCTCCTCCTCTTTAATCTCTATATGTTCCATGAAACTACTGCTTGTTTCCCTTCCTTCCTTATACACTATGCCAGTTTCCTGAGTAAATATTGATGCAAAAAAACTGTTTAAGATCTCCCCCATCTCGTAAGGCTCCACACATAGACGACCACTCTGATCTTCAAGGGGACCAATTGTGTCCCTTACCATCCTTTTACTCTTAATATATTTGTAGAAATCCTTCGGGTTTACCTTGACATTATCTGCCAAAGCAACCTCATGTCTTCTTTTTGCCTTCCTGATTTCCTTTTTTAGTATTTTCTTACATTTTCTATACTCTACAAGTACCTAATTTGCTTCTTGTTACCTATACCTGCTATACACCTCTCTCTTCTTCTTAACCAGATCGCCAATATCCCTTGAAAACCAAGGTTCCCTATGCCTGTTAACTTTGCCTTTAATCCTGACAGGAACATGCAAACTCTGCACTCTCAAAATTTCGCCTTTGAATGCCTTCCACTTACTGAACACATCTTTGCCAGAAAACAACTTATGCCAATCCACTCTTCCTAGATCCTTTCTCATTTCCACAAAATTGGCCTTTCTCCAATTTAGAATCTCAACTCGAGGACCAGACCTATCCTTACCCATAATTAGCTTAAAACTAATGACATTGTGGTCACTGGGCCCAAAATGTTCGCCTACACATAATTCTGTCATCTGACCTGTCTGGCTCCCTAATAGGAGATCAAGTATTGCATCGTCTCCCCTTGGTACCTCTATATATTGATTTAGAAAACTTTCCTGAACACATTTGACAAACTCCAAGCCATCCAGCCCTTTTACAGTATGGGAGTCCCAGTCAATATGTGGAAAGTTAAAATCTCCTACTATCATAACTTCTGTTTCTTACATCGGTCTGCTATCTCTCTACAGATTTGCTCCTCCAATTCTCTCTGACTATTGGGCGGTCTATAACGCAACCCTATTAGTGTGGTCACACCTTTCCCATTCCTCAGCTCCACCCATATGGCCTCTGTAGACAAGCCCTCCGGGCTGTCCTGCTTATGCACAGCTGTGATATTTTCCCTGACTAGTAATGCCACTCCTCCGCCTTTCATCCCTCCCCCTCTATCACGTCCGAAACAACGGAACACCGGAACATTGAGCTGCCAGTCCTGCCCCACTTGCAACCAAGTCTCACTAATAGCAATAATGCTATTGATCAGCTCTGTCTCTGCTGACTCACCCATGTGACCTGTTGCACGTCCAAAGTCTTTTTCCAAATAAGGTGGATAGTCAGGCTGATAATTGTTATTTGACATTTTGGAGTCAGTCTGGGCTCAGATGAGGGATCATCATCATACAATGGGAGGTCAATGGGGTTCCCTTCACATTTGTCTAGCACACATTGAGTTTCGATATGTCTTTTGTCCATGATGAACCAATAAGATGGGTCGGGTGGAATGCTATAATCCTTTTGTTGATGTTCCATCCTCAAAAAAAAGGGATGTGTGAATTTCCCAGATGGCTGTGAATGTAATTAGGCATTTGTTCGAGTCTCAGGACTACCTGGAACTGATATTGCCAAAGGTCACATGATTGGCAGCAGCCATTTTAACAGTCTGTTTTTGATCAAAACTTTTAAAAGTATTGTCTGAAAGTGCATAATATACTTGAACATGGCAGTGGCCTTCTGGGCCACTGACTATCAGAGAGATATGAAATCATCTTGAACCATAGACTCTGCTGCAGACTGTGTATAGGGAATAAAAATTTACATGTATTTTGCACATTTTTTGGATCCAAGACAGTTGCCGTTAAATTGAATTTTGTAGTGTGATGTCTGTGGCAAAATGGCACCAGAAATGCGCCTGGCACCATAGTGGCAATCATTTTTGTAAACAAAGCATCATAAGAACATAGAAACTAGAGACCATTCACTCCTTCATGACTATCCCACTATTCAGTTAGATCATGGCTGATCTGCATCTTAACTTCATCTACCCATCCCCATAGCTCTTAATACCCTTGCCTAACAAAAGTTTATCAATCTCAGTTTTGAAATTTACAATTGACCTCAACAACTTTTAGGGCAGGGAGTTCCACAATTCCATTACCCTCTTTGTGACATCTACCAAGCTCTATTTTTAAGGTTATGTCACCTGGCTCTCCACCAGACTCCCACACTGGAGGAAGTAGTTTCTCTTTACCTTATCAACTCATTTAATTAGCTTAATACATCTATTAGATCTCCACACACAAGGTGATATTCGTTTAGTTTGTACAGCCAGTCTTCATAAGTTAACCCTGGAAAAACTCAGCAGGTCTGGCAGCATCGGTGGAGAAGAAATCAGTTAACGTTTCGAGTCCTCACGACCCTTCAGCAGAACTGAGTATAGTTAGGAGAAAGGTGAAATATAAGCTGGTCTAAGGTGGGGGGGGGGGGGGGGGGGGGGCGGGGAGAGAGAAGTTGAGGGTGGGGTGATTGTGGGGATAAGCAAGCAGTGATAGGAGCAGATAATCAAAAGATGTCACAGACAAAAGGATCAAAGAGGTGTTGAAGGTGGTGATATTATCTAAGAAAAGTGCTAATTAAGAATGGAAGGCAGGATAATCAAGGTACAGCTCTAGTGGAGTGCTGGAGTTGGCAGAAATGGCGGAGGATGATCCTTTGAATGCGGAGGCTGGTGGGGTGATAAGTGAGGACAAGGGGGAACCAGCTCCTCACACCCCGCTTCCTGTAAGGACTCCATCCCATTCGCTCAGTTCCTTCGCCTCCGTCGCATCTGTTCTGATGACGCTACCATTCAAAAACAGCTCCTCTGACATGTCCTCCTTCTTCCTTAACCGAGGTTTTCCACCACGGTCGTTGACAGGGCCCTCAACCGTGTCCAGTCCATATCCGGCGCATCCGCCCTCATGCCTTCTCCTCCTTCCCAGAAACATGATGGGGTCCCCCTTGTCCTCACTTATCACCCCATCAGCCTCCGCATTCAAAGGATCATCCTCCGCCATTTCCGCCAACTCTAGCATGATGCCACCACCAAACACATCTTCCCTTCACCCCCCCTGGCGGCATTCCGTAGGGATCGTTCCCTCCGGGACACCCTGGTCCACTCCTCCATCACCCCCTACTCCTCAACCCCCACCTATGGCACCTCCCCCTGCCCACGCAGAAGATGCAACACCTCCCCTTCACTTCCTCTCTCCTCACCGTCCAAGGGCCCAAACACGCCTTTCAAGTGAAGCAGCATTTCACTTGCATTTCCCCTAACTTAGTCTACTGCATTCGTTGCTCCCAATGCGGTCTCCTCTACATTGGAGAGACCAAACGCAAACTGGGCGACCGCTTTGCAGAACACCTGCGGTCTGTCCGCAAGAAAGACCCAAACCTCCCTGTCGCTTGCCATTTTAACACTCCACCCTGTTCTCTTGCCCACATGTCTGTCCTTGGCTTGCTGCATTGTTCCAGTGAAGCCCAACGCAAACTGGAGGAACAGCACCTCATCTTCCGACTAGGCACTTTACAGCCTTCCGGGCTGAATATTGAATTCAACAACTTTAGATCTTAAACTCCCCGTCCCCCCATCCCCACCCTGTTTCTCCCCCCTCCCTTTTTTTTCAATAATTTATATAGATTCTTCTTTTCCCACCTATTTCCATTATTTTTAAATCTAAAACAAAACTTTGTTAGTCTTTCCACCCCACCCCCACTAGAGCTGTACCTTGAGTATCCTGCCTTCCATTCTTAATTAGCACTTTTCTTAGATAATATCACCACCTTCAACACCTCTTTGATCCTTTTGTCTGTGACATCTTTTGATTATCTGCTCCTATCACTGCTTGCTTATCCCCACAATCACCCCACCCTCAACTTCTCTCTCCCCCCGCCCCCCCCCCCCCCCCACCTTAGACCAGCTTATATTTCACCTCTCTCCTAACTATACTCAGTTCTACCGAAGGGTCGTGAGGACTCGAAACGTTAACTGATTTCTTCTCCACCGATGCTGCCAGACCTGCTGAGTTTTTCCAGGTAATTCTGTTTTTGTTTTGGATTTCCAACATCTGCAGTAGCTTTTAGCTTTTTGTTTGTATCTCATAAGTTAACCCTTCTAGCTCAGGTATCATTCATGCAGTGCCTCCAAGGTCAAATAATCCTCACTGAGGTGTGGTGCCCAGAACTGAACACAATATTTTAAATATGTTAATAAGGGTTATATGCCTGAATCAGGACCCTATTGTGAATTTGGAATATGTGCACACCTGAAACATTGCTTCCTAAACTTGCCATAGTGTGGACACTCAGCAAACAGCTTCCACAAATGGTATTTAAAGGGATCTTCACCTTTATTTAAGCATTTCAAATTAGTAGTTTTTGGATTTGTGAAAGCTCTTGAGCCAAGCTTTTGGCTCTTTTCGTAGCTGTGTGAAATATTTGGAACAGTTTGTGAAAGCAAAGAACTATTTGACAGGATTTGCTTAATTGTTGAACTTGGGATTGCTCTGGCTGGCGGTATAATTATTGTTGTATTTACTACGCATTTACATATTGTTGCACTTAGTAATTTTGAAATCAACACAGTGCTTGCAAATGTAATTTTAAAAATAGCAATTATAATACTGATGAGACTGACATCCTAATGATTATAATGGAAAGAATCCTTTTGTAGGGATCTTTGCAATGTTTTGGATCATAATCATAGTTGTTCTGCATCTATGGCTGATCTTTCATTGTTACAATAACCATATTTATAGTCTTTACAATTTAATGATAGTCTAATGAGTAACAAAATCATATTGAGTGACAGACTTCAATACAATTTTAAAATTATCCTTAAGCAGAATTGTAATAAAAATACTTTTTAGGTGCTTCTTACAGATGCGTTACTTGGTAGTACTAGAAATCAATGTTATATTGATTCTGTCGCTAACATGGAATATAAATCACCCTGTGTGAAGAAAATCTAAATTAAATGGATACTTTTGTTCAAAAAATAAAAGCCCCATTTTAAGAAGACAGAGTGACTTCTATCAGGTGCACCAGGTTAGGTTATATGTCACAGATAATCCAATGTTCGTGGCATCAGTTGGCACCTCAGCTATCGTAAACATGTTACTGTGGCAACACAATTTATCCTCTGACAAAGTAGATGAATGTATTTCTCAAAGGTATCTTGAGTTGACCTTGAGACCAGCAAGACCCAGAAAATGATTAAGAATACCATGCAGACAGGAAAGTAGTATATATTTTCAAAAACAGTATGCACAGTCTCATGATAAACCTGATGCAAACAATGGTTCACAAATGACTCACCTATGCTTCATATTTGTGGGTTCTGTCAATTACAAATTTTAATGGTTTATTTGGCAATTAATTGCCCTCACCATAATTCATCTTCCACATTTATTAACTTTTAATATCTAAAGTTGATTCAAGAAGTCTCTGAATTCACAGCCTTCTTATTAAATATTTGAGTTTTAATAAGGTAAATGGTACTTGAAAAAAGAATAAAGGAACTTCAAAGCAGGACATTGCTTTTTATTGGAGTAGCGTAATAACATTGGACATGACCAATCAGCCCAGTGTGTCACCAATTAACAGTTCCATTAATTAATCCAAAAGTAAAATACTGCAGATGCTGGAAATTTTAAATAAAAACAGAAAATGGTGGAAATACTCAGCAGGTCAGTCTGCATCTGTGTGGAGAAAAAGAGCTAACATTTGTGGTTATGGCCTTTCATCATGAATTCTGATTCTCTTTCTGCAGGTGCTACCAAACCTGCCAAGTATTTCCAGCATTTTCTGTTTTAGTTCCATCAACTAATCAGTTGTACTGGAATATTTTCTGAACTTTGTAGCTTGACTTTTACTTGAAGGACCTCTGCATACTTGTAATTCTTATGAATGATTATTATGCTAACTGGAAAATTAGGCATAGCATATTAACATTGTGACCTATTAAGCAAAATATATGGTTATCTGAGATATGAAGGTGGTTCCTGAGAAAGCAGTCTTGGTCAAGCCATTTAATTAGTTTGTATGTAGCAGAAAGGGGATTCATTTTTTACATTCACTGTGCCTGTTATTCCATGTGAAGCCCCTAAGCATTTTTCTGTCTGTGGAATGTTTGAATGATGATCTCTGTCACTGTTTATATTCTACAAGTGAATATCAGTCCAATAGTGATGTAACCAAATAGACGTAGTGTATCAAGAACATACATTTGTGTTTGATATTTAGCAATGTTACTTTATTGAGCAGTAATTAACTGTAGGATTTTTGAATTATTTCTATTTTAAGTTTTGTGTTGTTTGGAAAAAATAACTAGGCCTTGTCCAAATGTGCATTTAGAAAATACATTAACATTAATACTTGCACATTTTACAAGAATGTTTTGATAAGAACCTAATGATAATATTTTAGCTACACAAACAAATGTGTTCATTGCAGTATGGTCTACGTATCTACAAAACTTTCAAAATTATAGTGAGTTGAGATGAGGAGCAATATAAGGGCTTGATTTTCATGTTTGAGGCGGGACTTGGGAGTCGGGAAATTTCCCGACATTGTGATCCTGCCTCCTACCTTCGAGTGCCAACTGGCTGGATTTTCATCAGCCAGAGGCAGGGGTGGCCTGTATTGACCCTGAGGTGGAGATGAAAGTGGACCAATGCCGAAGCAGCCATGTTAAAAGGCCCTCCTCCGTTCACAGAAGCACCAGTCCAGTTCTGCAGATCAGTGTGAGGTGCCCCACCCTCACCCCCATTATCCTCCTACCCCCTCACCCCCATACCTCTCAATCTTCGCAACCCACTCAGCATCCAAAATAAACAGAACTCAAAAGCCCTATAATAACATTTGGACATATTTGAAAAGCTCATAAGTCTGTCAAAATAATCAAACATTACTTGAATAACCATTGATAAAACATTATCCTCTTCAGAAGATCATAATTCTGTCAAAATAAATAGGCTCACATTCCCCTGGACAGCTGTGTAAACAACCCCTAACCAGAATCCATTAGTGGTTTGAAAGGCAATCAAGCATTCAAATGGACATTCCCCTGATGGTTGTGTAAGAAACTCTACCTGAGCAAGATTCAGTAGAGATTTTGAAAACAGCCAGAACTTCAGCCATCTATTAAAGCTTTGAAACAGCCAAACAGTTGTCTGAGCTGAACTTCAAGGAACATTGAAAACAAGGGAAACATTTTATGCAATTAAATCTGGATTTAAAACTGAACTAGCCTTTTAAAATTGCACAATGCAGAATAATACTTCATCCAGTGGATAATCTACATTAATGCATCTAAAGACTTTTCCACTTTCACAATGCTGCTCTTTCACTTAGCAGCATGCTAGTTGCCAGAAATAACAACCTGACAACCCACATTATTTAATGGTTATTTACTTTTTCATTTCAAAGTACTTTCATCACTCACTGTAGTAAAAATAGCTGCAACTTCTGCTGCAGCATTTCATAATGAAATATGAAGCAGTCAATGCCTTATGCACTGACCTTACATATGGTTCCCGCCTCCAAACCATGGTTCACCGTTGGTTCATGGTACCTGTCTGCTGGTGTTGTTTACAACACCTACCAAATCCCACCCTCCTCCATCAAAATTGTGGAATTTCCAAAATGCCCACTTCTGCAATGGTGCCAGCAGTGTTGAGACAGCAGTGTGTGGGCTCCCAACACACCCCCTTTCCCACACCAATGAAAATTGCCAGTGCCAGAAATGGGGCTGGGAGTCCCAAGTTCAGTTCGCGCTCGCCCGATGCAATTCAGCCGCACATCAGGACAGGGAAGTCCAACTCTCAATATCCAAATAAGTGTGAAGCAACAGGAGAGCAAAGGGAGCTAAGAATCTCGGCACTTGAAGGTATAGTTCTCCAAAGGTTCATGACCAATATCAAGAAGTGTAACCAAATCAAATGGGACATTAGATTGCATTAACAAGTTGTCTTATATAGGGGTATCATCTCCTTTGCGTTGGATCTCTGTATCCATCCCTTCTGTTCTCTGGAGAAGGATGTGACTGAGGATAAACCAACTGATGCTCCAGCTGGTACAGATTTGGGTGTTGTTGGTTTTGCTGCTCTTCCTGTTACTCATCAGGGATTCTGCATAAGTTGCTCCCATGCCACGTTGAAGGCTGACACGAGGGAAGCACAGATCAAAATCAATGCCTTAGGGGGGTGGAAATGGAGTTTTCCATACTTAATTTCCCTAATTGGCCATAAATTATCCATACAATTTTTGCCCCTTGCAGGAAATTGAATTGCTGCTGGGTAAGGGTCATCATGATACTTCAGATATCACCACTGTGAAGAGCAGTTTGGTCATTTTCATACGTTCACATGTTTACTGGCTCAAGTGATCGATCCTTTGTCTCCTTCACCGTCAGGGCTGACGGCCTGAGGGTGGTGGGGATATGGTTCGGAGGGACCGGGGCATGTGTTAGAAACTGGAAGGAGCGAGTGTCTATGGTGAAAAGAAAACTGGGCATGTGGGAGCGACATTCCCTCTCCATTGCGGGTAAGAACCTGGTCATCAGGTGTGAGGCACTCTCGCTGTTGCTGTACGTGGCGCAGGCCTGGCCCATTCCAGACTCCTGCGCGTTAGCGATCACCCGAGCCATCTTTCGCTTTATCTGGAGGTCGAAAATGGATCGTGTCTACAGGGACACGATGTACAAGCCTCTAGATAAAGGGGGAAAAAACATGCCCAACATCGCCCTCATACTGCTGGCTACCTTTGTGTGCGGCTGCATCAAGCTGTGCGTAGACCCTCGGTACGCAAACACCAAGTGTCACTATGTGCTGAGGTTCTACCTGTCCCCGGTGTTGCAAAGGATGGGTCTGACCATGCTGCCGCGGAACGCTCCAAGTAGTTGGACCGTGCCGTACCACCTGTCTCTGGTGGAAAAATTTATGCAGAGAAACACCTTTGACCACAAGTCGATCAGGCAGTGGTCAGCATGTAATGCTTTAGAGGCCCTGTGGGAAAAGGAGATGGTGGATCCTGTGGGATGGTTCCCCGAGCAGACTGTCAAAGTCATTTGGCAGAACGCCTCATCGCCAGAAGTTTCCAACAAGCACCAAGACGTAGCTTGGCTGGTGGTGAGAAAGTCCCTCCCCGTCAGATCCTTCCAACACGCCAGAAGTCTCATCCCCTCTGCACGTTGCCCTCGAGGTGGCTGTTGTGGGGACAAGACCATTGCTCACCGCCTTGTGGATTGTGCCTTTGCAAAAAAGGTCTGGAGAGAGATGTCAGCGGTTTCTGTCGAGGTTCATCCCGAGCAGTTCTGTGACACAGGACTCTGTGCTCTACGGGCTGTTCCCAGGGACACACACCGAGACAAACATCAACTGCAGCTGGAGGATCACCAACTCGGTGAAAGACGGTCTTTGGTCTGCCCGAAACTCGTTGGTCTTCCAGCGCAAAGAGTTGTCCCCGACCGAATGTTGCAGACTGGCACATTCCAAGGTCCAGGACTACGTGCTGAGGGATGCACTTAAGCTTGGGGCAGCCACCGCAAAGGTGCAATGGGGAAAGGTTGCTGTCTAAGACCTTTCTGCCACAGTGCACCGAGGGGCTGGGAACTGTTGAGAGCCCCTCGAGCTGCACAGCTCAAAATGAATGTATGCATTGAATACTAATTGTATTATAATTGTATTGAAGCACCTCAGAGTGCAACATGATGTATGCTGATAACTCCAACACCATTGTCTGATTGTCTGCATTGACCTCATTGAAATGATTGTAATATTCATTGATTGTATTGATGCACCTTGTGATACATGTGTAAAAGTTGAATCTGATTGTACTTATGTGATTGTGATTTTGAAATGTTTTGGAATGTTCTTCCAGATATTTTATGAATAAAGTATATTTTTCAAAAAGAAAGTACTAAATTAGAGAAAATATGTGAAACAAAAATCATATATAATATTGTAATTATTTATATAATAACAATCACAATATTCATAGTACGCAATGGCTAAAGTAAAGAATGCAAAGCATGGGATCATGGATTATAGTTGTTGCTGGAATAGGACAACCCATTACTAATGGGAAATAACAGTTCAGCTCCTGAGCATGTGTTTTCCTTATCTGGGAAAAGGAGCATGAAAAAACACATCATTAAATGTCAAAAAGAAACCAGAAGCAAGACAAACAGGATTTTAGATAAAAGGAATTAAATCATGCAACTACCCATAAATCTTTGATCCTTTTTCCATTCCTAAAATATATTGTGCAAATTAATCAAAAACATCACTCTTTGCCATGTAAAACAACAGTTTTTGTTGAGTTTCTTAAATTGTGCCCCAACATTTGGTAAATCATGTAGCCATGCTTTTTCTTTTTGCTGCAGAACCTTCATATCGTCATACATAATGTGTGCAGGTTGACGCAAAAAATGTTTAAAAAAGGGTCCCTGGTAAAGATTTAAAGGAGGGTCTGCAATTATTCACAATATAATCTTGTTTAGTTTGCAGAAATATGGGGTGGGAAAGGATTCAATGCCGATCATGTAGCTATGGAGCAGTCTCCACAGGTTCTACGATAGAATAAAGGACAAATGTTTTCACCAGCTCATAATTCTGCTACAGATTGCACTATAGCCATTAGTGGAGATAATTTTCATACTCCAGCTTTCAAATTGAAATTGAATGGAACTGGACCCAAAGTCCATTATTAGGATTAATGTCAATTGGCCAAGCAAGCAGGAAATGTAAAATGCAGAATCAATCTTCTGTTGCAAAAGTAAAACCATCCAAGCAATAAAAAAAAACAGTGACAGATCATATACATTTTGCAGTTGAAACACATGATGAAATCACCAGTTAATCGTGACTAACTATTTCTATCCATTATGGTTACAATAATTGAAAGGAAAAATTGTACATGATATTGTAATATTGAACATAAAAATACATCTTGGTAATCTTTTCAGGTCATTTTATTTGTGCTCTGCTCCAATGTTAAATCCTTTTGCTTCTGAGAGGTTCAAACAATTTCATTCTTTTCAATGAGAATTGACTAAATCATGTGGGATGGGTAGGCCAATGATAATAAAACAGTCAAAGGTTTTCTTTTAAAAACTTAATGAACCTCTTCATGATATTGAAAAAAATATGTGGTATCCTTGATACATTAATACTGATTGAACAGTCATATACTCAATAACCTATTTTGATGTCCACAAAGTCTGCATAAAGCTATTAGGTGTAATTGGATCATTTCCTGTCCTGCCATTTTTTCAGATCACAGGTGCTGATAGTGATTCTGCTGTTGCTATTTGCAGCTCCTCTAGGCCCATTAGGTAATTGTTTCTTTACTTGTCCCATTACCTCCTTTTGCCTTGCTTCATCATCTGGTTTCCAAATGAATCTCATCCAAATCTTTGCCAAATTTGGGCTTATATAAATTGTTAAAATTGCTAGTTGTTTTCTCTGTTAAATTGGAAAGCAAAATATAGCCACAAAATGTTAAATAAGGATTCATTATCTTAATAGAAACCTCATTAAATGTGTTGCTTGTGCAAATTAGTAACTGCCATTGAAATCACTCCTGCCTTCTACCTTAAATAGACCTTAGCTCTGAAGAAGTGTCATATGGACTTGAAACATTAACTCTGTTTCACTCTCCACAGATGTGACTAGACCTGCTGAGTTTTTCCAGCATTTTTCTATCTATGTTTCAGATTTCCAGCATCTGCAGTATTTTGCTTTTACCTTAGTTTAAATTAGTATTTGTGGTAAAATGGAGTGCTATGTACCTTTAGGAGAATGTAGTTAGTTGACCATGTGACATTATTGACCAATTGCTACACAGCACATGCTTCTTGGGTAATTGTAAGTCTAGAGCTAGACGTGATTGAAGAAGCACACACAGTGTTAGTGCTCTGTTCTTAGTTCCAATAAACCACCAGTGTTTGTTCAGTTAATCAATCTCTCTGCCTATATTGTTTCAAGCACCAACTAATGTGTTAATATCAAGGGCGCAGCTAGTGTTCACTGGACAAAGCAAACCTGATAACCAAAAACATAAAACTGGCGACAAGAATAAACCAGATAAATTGATGGCAATGAAGAAAGCCGTGGCAAGCCAACTACGTTACTTCGCCACTACCTTGAAAGCTGTTTGAAAGCACAGTCTCCTTCGTGATCGAGTATGCCATTGCTTGAGCATCTTGAACCATTCCACCCCGTTTCCGATGACTGGTCTTGGGGGAGGAGAAGAAGAGGGCGATCCTTTTGTCCACATGTGGGAGCAAAATGTATGGGCTGACCCGCAGCCTCATGTCACCTAACACCCTCGACTCGAAGACTTTTGACGAGTTAGTAAACATTGTAAAAAACCACCTGTAGCCAAAGTCCTCAGTCGCTATGCGGCATTTTAAATTCAATTCGAGGAATAGGCTTCCAGGAGAGACAATTGCTGGTTATGTAACTGCTTTAAAGGAATTAACGGAATATTGTGAGTAGAACCTTCGGCTTGGCGAGCGGGGGCGGGGCCTGCTCGCCGAGGCGTAAAATGACACGCGGTGAGTGTGCATCCCGAGGTCACCACGCGTCATTTAGATTTTCAGTTCTGTCAAAGGCCTATTAAGGCCATTTAAAAAGCCAATAAAGCAATTAGCTGAGCTTCCTATCCAACCGTAAGATTGGCGGGCAGGCGAGGAGCCCAGGCAGCCTTTGCATTTTTCATTGAATCTCTTCGTCAGGCTGGATGAGGTTTCATGAACGTTTTTAAAGTGTTTGAAAAATTTTTAATAAAATTAATGGACATGTCCCAACTCATGTGTCAGTTTTACATGAGGGGACATGTCCTTAAATTTTTTTTAACCTTTATTCAATGTTTTATAAGTGAAAGTAATCTCCCTGAGGCAGCTCTGTGCCTCAGGGAGATTTCTGTGCTCTTTTGCGCGCACGCATGCGAAACAGCGCACTCCCCAACTCAGGCAATCCCCCCCGTCCCCCACAGGGAACGCTCAGCGCCCACCCCCGCACATCCCCCTGACGGGGAGAAAATTCTCCCCTTTGAGTTCAGAACTTCAATTAATGACGTTGAGAGACCGATTGATAAGCAGAATCGGGGACGATGCTATTCAAAAGCGATTGCGATCTGAAACTAACCTAGACTTCAGTAAGGCATTAGAATTGGCAACAGCCATGGAGAGCGCTGTTAGAGACTCGGAGGCAATAAAAGATACATAAAATGGCAATGCCCATCTTGCAGGACGGGAAGAACTGGTAACAAAAAGCATGAAAATATCAGAGTCCGCAGAAAGGCGGGCAACGCCCACTATGTACAGACCAGTGAAGAACAACAGTACTACAGTGAAAACCCACAACATTAATGAGAGAAACTCATCCAGGCAGCCTGCTGGCAATCGACAGTTCCGAAATATCGAATGTGTTTTCTGCCACTGCATAAAGTGGCACTGTAAAGATAGGCTGAGATAGCACTTTAATAACAAAGGTAGAAATCTCATTGAAGAACCAGAGGAATCAGAATCTGACATCTATTCATTATATAACCTGAAAGTGGGTAGAACTGAGCCAATCAGGTAGTCATGAGAGTCAATGAACAACGCATCAAGATGGAGATCGATACTGGGGCATCAATGTCTGTCATAGGAGAACATACATTTAGACACTTGAATAAAGGAGTCCATCCTTTAAGTTTGGAAGAATCGGATACTAAATTAAAAACATATACAAGCGAAGAAATAAGAGTGAAAGGGATATGTTAAGTCCTGGTGCAGTATGGGGATCAGTCTGCAAATTTACCCCTTATAGTAGTAGCTAGGGCAGGCCCCAGTTTAATTGGTCACAGCTGGCTCAAAAAGATTAAATTGCAATGGGCTGAGATTTTTCAAATCAGAACGAGAAAATTACAGGAATTGTTACAGAAGTACGCTTCCATTTTCAGTGACGAGCTAGGAAGGATTCGTGGGCTACAAGCCAAAATCCACATAGACCCTAACGTAACCCCCAGATTTATCAGAGCCAGACCAATCCCTTATGCTCTACAGGACAAGGTCGAGACCGAGATTAGCAGGTTGGAAAAGTTAGGCATCTGGTGCAATTTTCCAAGTGGGCGGCACCCGTAGTACCTGTACTGAAGCTAGACCAAAGTGTTCATTTCTGCGGTGACTATAAGTTAACTGTAAACAGAGTGGCCAAACTTGATAGACACCCGTTACCGAAGATTGACGAATTATATTTGAAATTGGCAGGGCCATCACATATTCAAAACTCGACATGACAACTCAACTCTACCAGCAGGTAGAGTTGGAAGAAGGCTCTAGGGAATTCATGACCATCAATACACATCGAGGATTGTATCAATATACTGGACTATCCTTTGTGGTCACATCGGTATGTGCCATTTTCCAGCATACCAAGGAAAATCTGCTTTCCCATGTCATTGTTTATCTGGATGATATCTTAGTCACTGGACAAACTGACGAAGAACACTTAGCTGATTTGGAGGAGGTGCTGAAGCGCTTCTCACAAGCGGAGGTGCGCTTGAAGTGAGAAAAATGTATTTTCCAAGCCAAAGAGGTAGTTTACTTGGGCCATAATGTCGACGTGCAGGGCCTGCATCCCGAGGAAGATAAGGCCAAGGCTATTCGCGAGGCACCTGCACCGAGAAACACTACAGATCTGAAGGCCTTCTTAGACATGATAAATTACTATGGGCGATTTCTCCCAAATCTATCAACTGTACTGACTCCATTGTACGCATTGCTTAAGAAAAACCAGAAATGGATTTGGCAAGCTCTGCACCAGGATGGGTTTCTGAAGATAAAAAGCAATTGTTAAGTTCATCGGCCCTACTGATCCAGTTTGACCCAAAGAAACAATTGATTTTAACTTGCGATGCATCCCCTTATGGAGCAGGGGCTGTAATTTCACATCGTATGGAGGATGGCAGATGGCTCTGAGTGACCCATTGGTTATACATCTCGCACGCTCACTGCTTCAGAGTGCAAATATCACTAAATTGAGAAGGAGGGCCTGTCTGTTTTGTTTGGTGTTCGGAAATTCCATCAATACCTCCACAGTCGCCATTTTCACATTATATCCGATCACAGGCCTCTGCTGGGATTATTTGGAGAGGATAAGGCGATACCCCCCCCACCATCGCACCTGCTCACATTCAGAGGTGGGCACTGATATTGGCTGTTACAAATATACTTTTATTCACTGATCAGGAAGCCAGATTGCACATGCTGACACACTGAGCCACTTCCCCCTGCCAGATAACTACATGACGGTCCCAATTCCCCAGGAACTTGTCTTAGTACTAAATTTTTTGGATTCCCCCTCCAGGTCCAGGCCAAACAAATCTGTGAGTGGACAACTCGAGATCCACTTTTATCTCATGTCTGGGGCAGGTCTTGAATGAATGGTCAGGCAAGACATGAAAGCCTATTTCAATCGCAGATATGACTCACCTGCCAGGATGGCATATTGCTCTGGGGACCGGTTATTGTGCCCCTAAGAGGGTGAAGGCCATTACTATCCGAATTACTTAGCACTCACCCTGGCATTAGTAGGATGAAGATGCTTACGCGCAGCTACTTGTGGTGGCCAGGGATGTACGCGGACATCGAAACCCTAGTCAAAAGTTGTCTTCAATGCCAGCAGGTACAAAAGCTCCATTGCTCCCTTAGCTCCATTGCACCCCTGGAAATGGCTGGGGTGGCCATGGGTGTGCCTCCATGTTGACTATGTGGGTCCCTAATAGACGCCCACTCCATGGATGGATGTTTACAAAGTCCGGTCACCCACACCTGCTGCCACCATAGACCGTTTACAACAGAGTTTTGCAGTGCACGGGTTACCAGAGGTGCTCGTGTCAGACAACGGGACTGCATTTATCAGTGGGGAGCTCCACAGGTTTACAACCCTCAATGGAATAACTCATATCAAAAACTCGTCTTACCATCCCGTCTCTAATGGTTTGGCTGAGCGGGCGGTCCAAACTTTTAATTCAGGGATGAAAAAGCTGGACTGGGATTCCATCAGCACAAGATTGTCACAGTTCCTGTTCGCATACCGGACGACACCACACACGACCACTGGTATTACCCCAGCTGAATTACTAATGAAGATATGTCTCCGCACCCGTCTAACTCTTATCAGGCCGAATTTAGGGGGGAGGGTAGAGAGAAGCCAAGAGGCCCAGTAGGCCAGACATGATGGCCATAATCATGAAAGAAATTTCACAGTGCGAGACACAGTTCTCGCAAAGAACTTTAGAGATGGGCCCCATTGGCTATTAGGCGAAGTGAGTGCCGTGACAGGACCACTCTCCTATAATGTGTCAGTAAACCGTGGAATAAGTAGATGACACATGGATCCTCTCTGGAGAAGAGAGACAGTCACACAAGAAGGAATGCCGTCATCATTTGCGTTTGAGTCTGCACAGCACGTGGAAGAAACGTCACACGATTTGGAAGTACCGGTGGGGCCTGTTGGACCCAAGAGGATTGAAGACATGAACTTGCCCACTTCCACTGAAGAGTCTGGTGGACAGTTGACCCCTGAAAAGGGGATCTCGGAGAAACCAGTTGAGGCCGTTGAGCTATAATGCTCGACATGTCTGAGGAAGCCTCCTGAGAGACTTGACTTGTAAATAGTTATTCATGTAAATAATTGGGATGTTGTGATGCTTGTCAATTGTGCTTTCAAGTAAAGCAGGAGGGAGGTGGTAAAGTGGGGCATTGTGCACCTTTAAGAGAATGTAGTTAGTTGACCATGTGACTTTATTGACCAATTGCTACGCAGCATGGGCTTCTTGGGTAACTGGAAGTCTAGAGCTGGAGGTAATTGAAGGAGTACACATGGTGTTAGTGCTCTGTTCTTAGTTCCAATAAACCACCAGTGTTCGCTCAGTTAATTGGTCCCTCTGCCTATATTGTTTCAAGCACAACTAACCTGTTATTATCAAGGGCACAGCTAGCATTCGCTGGACAAAGCGAACCTGATAACCGAAAACAGAAAAGTATTCCACCATAATTTATGAAGTAGAAGTACATTTCTTTCTTAATTTCTATTTCCATGTTTCCTTGGGTAGTTTAATATCATCATAACCAAGTAACAAAGAAGTTAAATGGAGTGCATTATAATTTAAAAAGATGCGTTTAACACTATAGGAATGCTTCTGTGCAACTGTAAGATTAAGGTGCTGACAAGCAGAATGCTCATGTACACTATATGGTCAAGAGTATTGTTTTGATGTGAAAATTGAACCTCAAGCACTGAAATAAGGAGGCAACTGGAGCTGTGTGAGTTGAGGTGTTACAGACATTAGATGAAAAGTAACTGAACAAGTATGATTAAAGGAGAAAAATATTTTCAGGCTGATTATCATGATGCAATTACTTAGGAGCCACAAGGCAATTTGGGGATATTATTGTTTTTTGATTGTTATTATTGTTTGGAAAATGTTGTTGCTGATAGATAAAGAGGTGGAAAAAGATTAATATGGCTACAAGATGTGATTGAATGCACAGTTTAGATGTGACATCAAGGACTGATCCAATGCACCTACAAAGAAACTAGGAAGTGCACTCGGTACCAACATCCAGAGCAGAGGTAGGTAGTGACAGATACACTAATGCCAAGAAGGCCTGCATTCTCGTTACTAATTTGCACAAGCAGCAAATTTAATAGGATTTCTATTAAGATAATGAATCCTTATTTAACATTTTCTGGCTATATTTTGCTTTCCAATTGAACGGATAAAATGACTAGCAATTTTAACAATTCATACATGTGCAAATTTGACAAAGATTTGGCTGAGATTCAATCGAAAACTAGTTTTTGTGTCAAGAGCATGAGCACTAAAATTTGAATAAATGTACTAAATATACACAAAGGCACAGATTATGACATTGGCAGTATTTATGACAAGGCAGGATTTATGGCATGCGTAATGAGGGCTAGTTTATTTTTTCGCAATCCACTTATTTCCAATAATTGTTCTCATTTGCCCTCGTGCACCGCATTTTAAATAGACTTTTATAAGAAAATTGTATTTCCAAATAAACATATGTGGGATCATTATTTCTTGTAAATCTGACAGATCAGATAGAGCACAAGGGTAGAGAGAGAAGCGTGCATTATGTTATAGTCTTTTACAGAGAGATTGCTTATTTAAAAACATGAAGATGCTTTAATATGCAATGACAGTATCATGTGGTGCTAATGCAAATTGTCCCATTCTCTACACCAGACACCCTAAAGAAAACATTTTTGGTGAGTTTGTCAACTTACAACTAATTTGTGTCCAGTTCTAAAGAGTATAGTTTTATTTGCTGATGTCCGGTTTAGAATGTCTAAAAAAATTTCATGTTGGACCCGTACAGCTGTCAGACAGAGGAGTCGTGACCCTTTCAGAATGGTCTGAATTCAAACCAAGTTCTCTTAGGGCTAAAAGACAACAAATGGCCCATTTTCCTAACAAAGATAGGAAGGATAGATAAACTTTCCTATGTCCCAGTTTTGCTGAAGTGGAATCTACAGCTTGCATTTAACAGCATTCGTTATTGTAAATAGCATATTTGTTTATTGTTGTGACAAACAGTACCAACTGTTCCCAACAGCAAGTCTGCAAGCGAGTATAGATGATTAAGTTGAATGTGCTCTAAGAGTTAGGGATAGGACAGCAATGCTGTGCAGTGGAAGTCACTGGAAAAGAAAATTAGGTGTAGTGTATATCGGTGATGAATTCGAGATCATTTCTTTTACACATCTGCTGAGGTTGAAAGTTCTCCCCTTCATCTACAATTTCTTCTTTGTCTCTTTGTGTAACTGACATTTCCATATAAGCATATTTAGATTACACAAAATTTCCTATCTGGTGGTAGGTAAAATTCACCACTGGGCTTTGTTTTATGGGCCACTCGCGGCCAGGAAAGCAGGTGGGTGAACCCGTACATTAGCGTGCCGTGCCATGGGCTTCATGCCTGCCTCCAATCCCATCAGCCGCAACCCCATCACAATTTTATGAGCAGTGGGAGAGGCGTCAGGTGGGTTCCCTGCCCCTGACCCCATTGAGTCTCTCACTTGGACAACTAACAGGCGGCAGGAGAGGCCTGCTCCCAACATGTAGCCCGGCAGGTTTATCCATGTGTGCTACTTGTGAGGTAAAGGAGTCATGTCTCCTGCCAGGCCCCCAGTGACAATCAAAGGCCCCTCCCCACAGTTTTGCCTTTCCATGCCCACCCCCCTTCCCCTCAGCCTGTCCAACAGGCCCCACACCCCTCCTCGCTGGGGCCTATCAGCCTGGCCCCAATGAGATCCCAGATGTACCTGAATGTCCGGGTCCATTTTTGGATGCCATTTCCTTGGCCTACCTACAGCACCAGCAGTGGCCACTGCCCTGATTGGCCGGCAGCTCTATGAGGTGTGATTTCCTCCTGGAGATGGATGGGAAGTCTCGCTTCTTATGAAACCATAGCTGGCTCACCCCAAAAAATTAATGCGGGGTGAGCCAGCTATGGGTTACCATTCCTGCTGGTTTGTCCCCATGGGGTGATGAATGCTCCCACAAACCTTGGTTCTGAATTTTGTACTGAACTCCGATATTTATCTTCAGTTGAGTTCATGAGTCGCAGTTCGGGAGCTACAGTTCTCAGCAGGCCTAGGGAATCCTGCACATGCGCAGGCCGGGAAATGGCCGCACACGTGCAGCTTGTGTTTTTTTTACGACCTTTGCACATGCGCAATTTGTCTTTTCATATTCTTTAGGCCAAGAACCAGCCCTGCGCAAATGCACATAAGAAAAAGAAGTAAAACAGTGCAAGACTGCAGCTCAGGGGACCTGAATAGGAGCGCCATTCAAGAGAAGGTGTTCCACGGAGCAGGACGCGGGGAGGTGGACAGGGAGAAGGTCACAAACCAGGAATACTCAGGGTTACAGGTACCTCTGGGACATACAGCGTTCCTCGGACTGTTATTATCGCCGCATCCTGAGATCCACATTCAGTGCCATGCATCGCCATATGAACATACTCGACCTTTCTCCCCAGCAGCACCGACTCACCCTATCTCAAAGCTGTCCTTGTCTCCAGTTTCATTTTATTCTTCGTCCCACCCGATGCCTTAACAAGAAACTTTTTTCACTTCCTTTCAAGTATTAAGGAACGCAAGCTACAACAACTCATTGATACCAACACCCACCCAGGACTGTCCACCACTTTCTTTCCCTCTGACCCCATCCCATCTTCTAATCACAACCCTTGCCATGTATTCACCATACCCTCTGACCTTCCCCTCTCTAATGCTGAACATTTTGTACTCAGCAAAGGACTCAGTTTCAGCCCCCTACGCCCTCACCTCAATGAATTCCGGGCTCGGCACGATGCTGAACTCTTCTGCCACCTTCGTCTCCGTGCTCACTTCTTTGAGCAGGAGTCCTCCTTTCACCCGCCTCCAGTGTTCTCCCTCCACCTGGACCCCTCCCTCTGGCCTCTTACCTGCTCTTGATCTTTTCACTGAGAACTGTTGGCATGACATTGGACGTCTCAATTTCTCTGTTCCTCTCACCCACTCTAACCTGCCTCCTTCTGAACTTGCCACACTCCGTTCTCTTAGGACCAACCCTGACTTTGTTATTAAACCTGCCAACAGGGTGGTGCTGACCTACTGAACTCTACCTCACAGAGGCTGAATGCCAGCTCTCAGACACTTCTTCCTACCCCCCGGGACCATGACCCCACCACCGAACATCAAGCCATTGTTTCCAGGACTGTTACTGATCTCATATCCTCTGGAGATCTTCCCTCCACAGTTTCCAACCTCATAATCTCCCAAACTCAGACAGCCCACTTCTACCTCCATCCCAAATCCACAAACAGGACTGTTCCGGTAGTCCAATCGTGTCAACCTGTTCCTGCCCACGGAACTCATTTCTTCCTATCTTGACTCCATTCTCTATCCCCTAATCCAGTCTCTTCCCACCTACATCCGCGATTCCTCTGATGCCCTATGTCACATCAACAATTTCCAGTTCCCTGCCCATAACCACCTCCTCTTCACCATGGATGTCCAATCCCTCTACACCTCCATCCCCCACCAGGATGGTCTGAGGGCTTTCCACTTCTACCTTGAACAGAGGCCCGAACAATCCCAATCCACCACCACTCTCCTCCGTCTGGTTGAAATTGTTCCCTCATTGAACAATTTCTCCTTAAACTTGTCTCACTTCCTCTAAATAAAAGGTGTGGCTATGGGTGCCCAATTGGGCCCCAGTTCTGCCTGTCTCTTTATGGGGTATGTGGAACATTCCTTGTTCCAGTTCTACTCAGGCCACCTCCCACAACTCTATTCGGTACATCGATGACTGTTTTGGTGCTGCTTCATGCTCTCATCTGGACCTGGAAAAATTGATCAATTTTGCTTCCAATTTCTACCCCTCTATCACCTTCACATGGTCCATCTCCAACACTTCCCTTCCTTGGCATCTCTATCTCCATTTCTGTGATAGACTGCCCACCAATATCTATTACAAGCCAATTGACTCCCACAGCTACCTCAACTACAGCTCCTCACACCCTGCTTCCTGTGAGGACTCCATCTCATTCTTTCAGTTCCTTCGCCTCCGTCGAATCTGATCCGATGATGCCACTTTCCCAAACAGCTCTTCTGACAAGTCTTCCTCCTTCCCTAACCAAGGTTTCCCACCCACCATGGTTGACAGGGCCCTCAACCATATCCAACCCTCTGCCCTCACACCTTCCTTCTCTCCCACTTGCACTCACTTTTCACCCCACCAGCCTCCGCATTCAAAGGATCATCCTCCACCATTTCCGCCAATTCCAGCATGATGCCACCACCAAACACATCTTCCCCTCACCCACCCTGTCAGCATTCCATAGGGACCATTCCCGCAGGGACACCCTGGTCCACTCCTTCATCACTCCCAACACCTCATCCGCTTCCCACGGCACCTTCCCATGCAATCACAGAAGGTGCAACTCCTGCCCCATTACCTCCTCCCTCTTTACAATCCAAGGGCCCAATAATTCCTTTCAGGTGAAGCAGTGCTTCACTTGCACCTCCTTTAATTTGGTCTACTGCATTTGCTGCTCCCAACGCGGTCTCCTCTACATTTGAGGAGACCAAATGGAGACTGGGTGACTGCTTTGCGGAACACCTTAGGCCAGTCCACAAATATCACCCAGACCTTCCTGTCGCTTGCCATTTCAACACACCATCCTGCTCTCATGCCCACATGTCCGTCCTTGGCCTACTACAATGTTCCAGTGAAGCCCAGTGCAAACTGGAGGAACAGCACCTCATCTTCCGATTAGGCACTTTACAGCGTTCCGGACTTAACATTAATTTCAACAACTTCAGACCATGGACTCTCTTCTCCATCCTCACCCCTTTATTAATCCCTTTTTAAAAATTTATTTTTATTTTTTATTCACTTATTTTTATTTTTATCACTTATTCATTATTTTATCCCCTTTTTTATCCCTTTTTCTATCCTTCTTCCCCAAACACCATCCCTCCACCCACTCCTGCCCCAAAAGGGCCATCTGTTACTTGTCCCATGTTGTTCTTTCACAGTGTGCGGACTCTTGTTCTGGTATTCACACATTCTGCTTTCTTATCTTTATGTCACTATCAGCACCTTCTTTAGCCCTTACCACTACCATTAACACTCCCTTTGTCTTGTGTCCATGACATCTTTGTTTATCTCTCCTTAGCCCTCTCCTATCACTGGCCTTCTATCCAGCTTCACCTGCTCCACTCCCTTAAACAGTATAAACCTCATCGCGTGTTTACTTCTCTTTAGCTCTGAAGAAGTCAGATGAACTCTGTTTCCCTCACCACAGATGCTGTCAGACCTGCTGAGTTTTTCCAACATTTTCTGTTTTTATTTCAGATTTCCTGCATCGGCAGTATTTTGCTTTTTCCCAAACCAGGGAATGGGACAGAAAGAGGGCCCAGAAGAAGGCCCCAGGCAGCGACAAAGACAGGGATCAGAGATAGATCCCTCTGAGTCAAGATAAATGATAGGAGAGGGGTAAAAAGGCTCTAAGTTAAAGAAAGAGCTGTGGGGAGCAGACTGGAAGTGAAGCGGGCTTGAGAGAAGCCCAGTAGATCCGAGAGGGCAGTCAAAGGTTGGTGACTCCATGCTGTCGGCTGTAAGGGCAAAGGTAGCCTTTTGGAGCAGTGGTGTTCTGCATGGCACAGCCAAAGATCTGAAAGTGTGCTTGGAAGGTGAAACCTTAGTATACTCAGAGATCAAGAGGAAAGAAGTCTCAGAGGGTGAGATTGAAACCCTGGAGGTGGATCCTTGTTGAAGCTGTCCAAGGAGGAACAAAGGTTAGAGAGAATTTCAAGGCGAGTTCTTCAAATGTGGAGTTTAGAAACCCTCGTGAGAAAGACAGAGTTTCAGTGAGGCTGGTTGGCTCATGGAATGACAAGCGTCTGGGTGGATGGTTGCGAAATCCATAGAATCTGCTTTGGTCGTACCTGCCATTTATTTTGGAGTGTAGTGTGTCTGACTGCAGTTCACCAGTTGGATCACATGTACCGTATACTTACCCTAAATATTAGAATGTAAGAGAGAGAAATGATAAATTGCTGTATCTTTCCAAATTTATATATCTCTGTAAAGATCTAGCTGGGGTGAAGGAATCGTGAATATTTTAATTATTTTCTTGTATTGAGATCTTTCCAACCATTTTTTTCTGGTGTAATATAGTTCATTTTTCTTGTTTAATAAACATTTTATTCTTTGTGTTAAAAGTTAATCGGCAGACTGCTGTGAATCACAGAATTTTTATGGTGTAGAAGGAGGCCATTCAGCCCATTGTGTGTGCACCAGCTCTCTGGGCATTTTAACTTAGTACCAAACTCCTGTCTTTTCCCTATAACCCTGCACATTGTTTCTATTTAAATAATCATCCAACACCCTCTTGTATGAAATGGAAATGAAAGTGTTCAGTAACTTTCCTCCACTGTTTCTCGAAAAAATAAAACTTAGGATCTATCAAGCCAGGTTTTACTCTGGGATCTGACTTGTTCAGTATTAGCATCAGCCAGGATTGTAACAAAGTGTGGTGGAGGGGAGGGGAGGCTTCTGCAGGATCAAAAATCCTTGAATTTAAGTAGGATTTGTTCATTCTTAAAGAAACAAGTACATAGAGGCGCTGACAGATTTTGTTGTGAAGTATATTACACTGGTTGGAACTCAAAAATGAGTTTGACTATTGCTAAGACTTTTCTGGGAGTGGAAGATGTAACAGTAAATGATTTGAAACCCTTTACTAAGGCTATACTGAGAGAGTTAGCAGATAAAATTGAAGGCAGAAATAAAAGCAGCATTTTGTAAGGATGACATGATTAAAGTAATTACTCAGCATTTAGAATTAAAAGAGGAGAAATCTGAAATTGGTGTATCACAGCTACACTTAGCAAACATTCTGTTGCAAATGAAGCAGCTTGAGATAGAAAAAGAGATAAAAAAAAACCTTGATTCAGAAAAAGAAATGGAAATGAAAAAGCTCACATTGGAAAGAGAGGAAAAGGAAAAAGGAAAAGAAAGAATGAAACAAATGGAAATGAAGAAGCTTGAACTTGACCTCCAGAGAGAGAAGTTAGTGGGGAGGAGCAAGGTAAGAAAAGGGAAAGTGAGTTTCAAAGAGAGAAAGAAATCAAACAATATGAATTGTCTGAAGAAAAGCTTTGATTAAAGAAAGAAAGGAGAGATAGTGGTTTAGAGGATGAGTCTAGTTCTACTGAGGAATTTTATTTAACTAAAAATCTGTTTAGTACCTGAGTTTACAAAGGATGGAGTTGAAAGATATTTCACCTCATTTGAAAAAATAGCTGTGAAGCTGAAGTGGCCAAAGGATGCTTGGAACTTAATGTAAAAAAGTGTCCTAACAGATAAAGCTATGAATGTGTACACTAGTCCGTCAGAAGAGCAATCTGCAGACTATGAAATGGTTGAAAGGGCAATGCTCAATGCTTATGAGCTTGTCCCTGAAGCTTATCGATTAAAGTTTAGAACAATAAGGAAAAAGCCTAATCAGACATGTTATGAAGAGCTATTAATGTATATAATATTTTGGGAAATATTTTTTCTTTTAAAATAGAGGTTTACTCTGTGGGCATGTCTTAATTGGATTAAAGCCAACTACTCTGGGTGCTTTGATATGTACTAATTTTGATATGGAAGAGAGATGCCATGCATTTGCATTTTTTGAATAGAGCATTCAAGAAGTAGGGTGAAAACTTGATGCCTATCTAGCAGCTACCAAGCAATATGTTTATATTACTAATAGAATTGGTATTATGAAAGGGGTGTCATTATTAAAAGGTGAAGTTCAAATAGGTTGTTGATAAAATGAGAATTAACTTTCAATGGGGCTGGTCGGTATAACTTCAGTAGTTTTCGGGTGTGCAGGCAGAGGCAGAGTAAGATCAAAAGGCAGCTACAAGCCTCCAACTGGCTCCACAGTGAAAAGAACCTCATTTTGAATTTCTAAGGTGAAAATGCTTTGCCTGGTGTTTGGTTAAGCCTATGAGTTGCTGTTGCCTTAATGGAGATTAGTTTGGAAATTTGTTAAAAGTTATGATAGTAGTAATTTGTAGCCATGTGTGCATATGTTTTAACCTGTGTAAATTAATAAAATGTTTCAATTAGTTTAATGTAAAACCTTGAGAACTAGTGGTCTGATTCCTGAGTTTAGAGTCACATCTCAAACATAACACTTAAAATTATTGGTTATGACAGTTGTTTAGAGTTTTCCTCTGGAATTTTTAAATAACTCCGCTTTGCCAACTGCATCGGTCATAATAGGCATTTGTAGAATTTGCTAGGGAAAAAGAAATGCTGTGGGATCAGTGGTTTTGATTACTGAAATTAAAGGAAAAAATTGAGAACATGAGGGAAATTATAATTATAGAAGAATTCCGAAATAGCATTCCAGTAACCATTAAGACTTATGTAGATGAGTATCAAATACCAAAGATTTGAGAAGTGGCAGTTTTGGGTGGTACCTATGATATTTCACACAGACAGTTACATGTGGGGAAATGGTCATTTAGGAATCAACAGGGAAACTGGAGGAACAGGAAAGAGTCTAGATTTATGGAGAAGGCAGAAGATGTTCCAGGCTAGAAAAATGGCAGTGTAGAGTATAAGAGGGGTGAAAATAAACCAATATGCTTTTATTTCCATAAGACAGGGCATCTCAAAGTTGGAAGTTGAACAGTAAACTGGTGCCAGTGGTAGGAACACTGAAGGGATCCTCAGAAAGGTCTATACCAGAAATCAAAATGGGCTTTAAAACTGTAGTAGTGGTATAGATGAAATGTGTTCCCTCAGAACCTACTAGAAAGGGGGATATGGTTCAGGACAGTCAAGTGAATTCTTCTTTGACTACTGCTGAAGAGAGTCAGGCTGGTGGAGGTTCTGAATGGTTCATCTCAAAGATGGAAGTGTTCCCTTACTCCTCCAACAAAATAAGTAAACACAATCAAATTTTGAGAGATACTAGGGCAGATCAGTCACTGATGGTGACTGATGGTGCAATTTGTGTTTCAGATAGTTTGATGAAGGAAAAGGTGTTAATAGGAAATATTCATGGAATTTATAAACCTGTTCCTTTGTATGAGGTCAATTTATTAAGTGGCTTAGTAAATAGAATTGTTATGGTGGGAATTATTCTTGGGCCACCTATTGAAGGCATAGGCTTTATTCTGGGTAATGGTTTGGTTAGCAGAGACAGTAACATGATGGCAACTGTATTGCAACATGTGTCAGATCACACTGATCTTAACAAACCCCTAAAAATTACTGTGGCCAAAAATTAGAAGCCTGTTGCCAATAAGGAACACTTGAAGGAAAACCTGATCAGTGTGTAGAACCAATTTTCACGTACGAAAGATGAGTTTACTAATAAAAAACAAGAATTGATGAAAACAATTGAGCATTAATCACAGAAAGTAGCACAGTTGAATGGGGACTTGAAATGTCTAAATGGTTAACTTATAAAAGCAAATTCAACAAAGATAGAACTTCAGTTAAAACTTGATGAAATTCAAGCAGCAGAAGTCTCTATGAAGTATCACGAAAAATGCCTTGAACAGTAAAAGGAATTGCTGGTGAATCAGAACAGTGGTTAAATGCAGAATTAAAAAAAACAAAACTGATGAACTGTTAGAACTTCATCGTGAAAAGAGCAGTGAGCTTTTTGAACTCCAATACGATTTGGAGAACCAAAAGAATGAGATGTATGGTATGGAATTTGAAAGCAGATAAGAAAAAATTTTAAGAAACAGTTTGAGGATCTAATGAGTAAATTGAATGAGTGTAAGGAGCAGTCAGTAACCATGGAAGAACAACTCTGATATAAACTGAATGCCCTTGTAAACCTTGTTTAAGGGTTCCACAAATGACTCTGAAACAAGGACAATTGAAATCACCAGAGTAGTTGCTGAGCTGAATTAAAAGATTACCAAACTTGGAAAATACTTAGAAAATGAGAGAGTAAACAAACACTCGGACAACAAACACTTGTGAAGAAAGCAGAAATAGACGTTCTATTTTGAAATGTCAACGAGGAGAATATGAACATGTTCAGAAGACTGTAGCCTATATCTTGGATAAGCCAGAAAATGATTTGTGTAAAGAATGGAAAAGTCCCTCAGTGTAAGTTCATTCATCTGGTGTTGATCAAAACAATGAAAAGAGAAAATCTGTTAAGGAAGAAATGAGTAAGGAAGATAATTTTGAAGTTGGTTGCCAATCAGACATTCACGGTGTCCGTCTCAAATGTAAGGGACACATTGGGCAGAATCTTGCCCTCGGATGGTGTGCGGGCCCCACCGGCTTGGCAGCGGGCAGCCAGCCAACCCCGCCACTAAAACAGGGCCCGTCGCCATTTTATGTGGGCGGGCCAATTAAGGCCCACTCAGCGGCATCCCCGACTTTAAAATAGAAACATTAAAAAATTATTAACATGTCCCCCTCATGTGACAATGTCACACGAGATGGGACATGTTAATAAAGAACACATAAACTTTATTAATTTTTTACAAAACGGACATGAAACTTCATCCCGCCAGTGGATGAGGTTTCATGAATAATCTGGAGCCCGCTGGTACTCCTGGCCTGCCTGCCAGCCTTAAGCTTGGCCAGGCAGGTCTTTAATGACTTTAATTAGCCTGTCAATGGCCTCAATTGGCCATTGACAAGGTCAGCGGGCAGACAGTTGATTTCGCTGTCCACCCACCTTTCTAAAAATTTAAATGGACTGGAATGACATCGGGGGTTCCTCCTGAGGTCATCCCGTGTCATTTTCCCATCGGCGACCGGGCCCCGCCCCCTAACCACAGAGGGGAAAATCCTGGCCATTGAAGGCATGTTTTCATTAACAAAGGAGAAGAGTAAGAAAAATCCCCTGTTCTTTTGTATTAAAGTTGAGAAACTTAGGCAAAAGTCATTTGCATCACATAAATATGGATGCATATCAATCTTTTTTGAAAAGGGGAAGACCACTGGAGTATTGGTTTGCAGCCATACCAGCAAAGTTGAAAACTTTAATGTATCTTCACTATCTTGGTAGACCTTGAAAAGATTATGGCCAAAAACCGTATAATTGTTGGCGTTCTATTCAGAGCTCAAAGAAATGGTTTAGGGGAAAAAACAGACTCAGTTATTATAATTCTATAATGTTTAAATTCTGCTACTCATATTTATTACATGTATTGATTTATGTTTTGGTTAAACCTTTGTAAGTTGTATAATACAACACCTGTAGTTGTGAAACAAAATGAAAAGCTTATCTGTCTAGTATGTAATAAACTATTTGTTAGAAGTTTATAATGTTAAGTTCTTATAAAGAAAGTGTTACGCCATTGTAAAGAAACCTTTACTGTAGTGAAGCTTTCTTTCTTCTGAGGGAGAAGGTGAAACAAACGCCTATACTTACCTTAAGTTAAGTTTATGAGTCGCAGTTCAGGAACTACAGTTCCCAGCAGGCCTCGGAACTCCTGCACGTGCGCAGGCCAGGAAATGGCCGCACATGTGCAATTGGTGGGTTTTTTAATGATCTTCAAGCCTTCTGTGCAGAAGGAAAAAGAATTGAAACAGCATGAAACTGCATGCCAGGGGACCCGAACAGGAGCGCCATTCGAGAGAAGGTGTTCCAGGGAGCAGGACATGGGGAGGTGGACAGGGAGAAGGTCCCAAACCAAGAAGGAGGTCCCAAACCAGGGAGTGGGAAAGAAAGAGGGCCCAGAAGAAGGCCCCAGGCAATGACAAAGACCGGGATCAGAGATAAATCCCACTGAGTCAAGATAAATGACAGGAGCAGAGGAAAAAAGGCTTCAGGTTAAATAAAGAGCTGCAGGGAGCAGACTGGAAGCAAAGCGGACTTGAGGGAAGCCCAGAAGATCTGAAAGGGCAGCCGAAGGTAGGTAACTCCATGCTGTGGGCTGTAAGGGCAAAGGTACCCTTTTGGAACAGTGATGTTCTGCTTGGCACGGCCAAAGATCTGAAAGTGTGCTTGGAAGGTGAAGCTTGAGTGTACTCGGAGATCAAGAGGAAAGGAATTGCAGGAGGTGAGATTGAAACCCTGGAGGTGGACCCTTGTTGAAGCCATCCAAGTAGGACAACGTTTGGAAAGAACTCCAAGGCAAGTTCTTCAAATGTGGAGATTAGAAACCCTTGTGACAAATTCAGAGTTTCAGTGACACCAGTTGGCTCATGGTATAATAAGCACCTGGGTGTGTTGTTGAGAGATCCATAGAATCTGCTTTGGTCCATCTGTCATTTACTTTGGAGTATGGTGTGTCTGACCACAGTTTTCCAGTTGGTTCACACGTACCACATACTTACCCCAAATATTAAAATGTAAGATAGATATGGTAAATTGTTTTATATTTCTGAATTTGTATAGGCCTGTAAAGATATAGCTGGGGTGAAAGAATAGTGAATATTTGAATTATTTTCTTGTGCTTGTATTGAGGTCAGTCCAACTATTTTGTCTGGTGTAATATAATTCATTCTTCTTGTTTGATAAATGGTATATTCTTTGTGTTAAAATTTCATTAGCAGACTCCAGTGAATTTGTTCAGTAACTTTCCTCCACAGTTTCTAAAAATAATTATAACTTAGGATCTATCAAGCCAAGTTTCACTGTGGGACCTGACTTGTCCAGTATCAACTGGGATCGTAACAATTGTCTGTCACATCTGTGTGTTTCTCGAGTCCAAAATCCATATAGATCATACTCAAGTCTTTGGAACACCCTAAAAATGATGGCAAAATTGAATCATAGTTTAACGGGATACACAAAGAATCCTGCGTGACAATTGGTAGTAAGATAATATGGCTTTCAAAAGAAAAGGCTGTTGATAATATATAGCAGACAAATTGTCTGAAACTGGGAAAATATCTATGATTCAGAACTGAGATGCAATCTTTTTGAAGAGCTTTATCTTTTCTGTGGCACATCGTTGAGAATTACCACTGATGGGAAAAAGATTTACAGAGGAATGAGGAGATTATTTTAAAATGTGTATTATTTACTTTATTCATGTCACATTATAAAATGTTTTAAGTGTTTATTTTTTAAGTGTTATAATCCAGCAGCATTTTATTTTTGTCAGGGAACCTTTATGATTCACAAAAATCTTGTGTGTTGAAATCAATTCAATTTTTTCCTATATCAATGTTAAATTGTTTTATCCATTGCAGGTTTTTTGCTCTGATTTTTTCAGATGGATTCTTTGGGCTCAATGTGCTTCAATTTTGTTTCTGTCATACATAATTAATCTTGCTCTATCCATCAAATATATGCTTTGAACATTTTTGTGACTAGAGAGCTGGATAATCTGATTAAATAGGATATCATATTTTGAATTGGTTTTCTGCACTGACACATGACTCAGTGACCACTAGATAAATTTTGGCCCAGATTTTCCTGGCCACTTGTGTTATTGTAATGGCATATCTATGGCAGAGGGACTCTTGTGCGATGCAAAATAGGAAATTCTGAAGTGAGTTATGCTATTAATTTGCTACTCCACATTTTTTTGTATAAGGATAGGAAAAGTAAAATGTTTTTGCCTATGAGGCAGAAATGAGATGCTTAGACACCAGAGTCAATGTTTATAAATTTATTACAGAACACTGTGGTAATGCAAATCACAGAGCTCAATCATAGAGAGATCAGCCCACACAATCCTAATTTTGCATTACAAATTACATTATCTGCAGATTTTTATCTCATGTTCTGCATCCTGATCTTTAGCCTCCGTATTCAAAAGCTCAGCAGCTCAGAGAATGTTCACTCTCTTCTGAATCAAGTTGGTACCAACCACAAGAGAAAGAGAAAGGAGGCACAAGGTTGAGAGTCCGACCTTATTTGGACAGCTTCCCAAGACTAATTTCTTGGCGAATGTATTGTCCTGTTGAGGAGGAATTGATTATACTAGGCATATAGTCCCTAGCATTTAGAAGAATGAGAGGGACTTTCATTGAAACATACAAATTCTTTAGGGGTTTGACTGGGTAGATGCTGGGAGAATATTTCACTGACTGGAGAGTCTAGAACAGGGGGTCACGCTCTCAGAAATAGGGATCGGCTATTTAGGACTGCGATGAGAGGAAATCTCTTCACTCGGAAGGTTGTTCTCTATCCCAGAAGCCTATGGATACTAAGTTGTTGAGTATATTCAATACAGAGATCAATAGGTCTTTGAATAGTAAAGGAAATCAAGGCATATGGGGATTGGGCAGGAAAGTGGAGTTGAGGTAGATTAGCTGACCTTACTAAATAGTGGAACATGCTTGCTGGACTGAATGGTCTACCCCTGCTCCTATTTCTCATGTCTTGGGCAGAATGGATGACAGCAAATGAGAAGCCCACTTTACACTTCACCTGATTTGTAGCGTTTTCTCTCACTGAACTCAGGAGAAAGGAAAATCAGGAGAGGTGTAAAGTTGACTGGCGATTTACCATCATCTGTTTTCATCCAGAAATAAGCATTAAAATTACCCTCAATATCTGCCTGTCACTTTCATTCAAGTGCTCTTTAACACAGGGAATGATGTACTGCTCCACCATAGCCCCTGACAAAAAGACAAGGTAAATGTGCCCTCAGTCAAATCAATGGTGACCTGTTTTCCTGTAATTAAACCAGTTTTCATAGCATTGTCGCTTAAGATGAAAAATAATAACACTGGTAGCCTGGCAATATCCTGATTTAAAGGATCAACAGAGAAACTGACTAGAATCTTGAAATGTAAAATGGGACACTACGGGTTAAAATAAATAATAACCAGCAAAGATCATTCACACTTACAAGTAAAATGCATTCTGAAAGTAAGTGAACCTATTTGCTGTAAAATTTTTGGAAACAAAATACATCAGTCATTGAGTTGTTTCCACAATTTCCCACAAGAAAATTAACAAAATTGTAGGTTTCAACTTGAAAAGGTGCCTGTTACATTTCACAAATCCATTCACTGACTGTCATCACTGACTGTGTAATTATTTTCAGTTTTGTCTTAGTTATCCTGGAAAGGTGGTTAATGTCCATGAAATAGAATATTTCAATGACAAAGCATACAATGCTCATTGATTCGGTGAATCTTTAATTCTCCATTATTAGTTGGATTTCAAATTGAGAACACATAGCCTAATAATTAAAGTGCATAATATTATTCACTTGTATTTGATTCTGACATGGTATTGGTATGCAAAAAACTAATTAAAGTAAAAGTTGTGATTTTTAAAAATCTATATGGATGTTTACTTTATTTATTCTGGTTTTTCAGATATAGCATGTTGTTCACACAATGGGCAGAATCTTCTTGCTGGTGTGCGAGTGGCAGAGTCCGCACGCCAGTGTTTAAAATGTCGCGCGAGTGTCCCGACGTCAGCGTACGGCATTGAGATATTTCAGTCGGCGGGCGCGCTATGCAGCCATTAATTAATTAATTAATTAAAGGCCTCATTAAGGCCCTTAACTTGCCAATCGGCGACGATTTTGAGGGGCCCGTGCGAACCTCGGCTTGGCGCACGGGCCCAACAGGCAGGCGGGTAGGTGATCTTTATACAAAGCTCATCCAGTGGCAGGATGAGGTTTGATAGTGGTTTTAAAAAAGTTTGATAAAGTTTTTGTTTATTTCATTAACATGTCCCATCTCGTGTGACATTTTCACATGAGGGGAACATGTTAATGCATTTTTTATTGTTCTATTTTTTATATTTGCCAGCCTTTCAGCGATCTCCCTGAGGCAGCACTTTGCCTCAAGGAGATGTGCGCTCTTTTGCGCACATGCGTGAAAGAGTGCACTCTGACAGTTGAGGAATCCCCCCCCCCCCCACTCCCACCCCCCGCACACACTTCCTGTTGGGCAGCCCGCTAAGTGGGCCTTAATTGGCCCGCCCACTTAAAATGGCGGCTGAGCCCGTTTCGGTGGCAGCCCGCCCGCCCATCAAGAGCAAAATTCTGCCCAATGTTTTTGCTACTTTTCATTACTTCAGGGTTACATTTGAAACTGACAGGAAAGTGATCATCTGAAACCATATCACCTATCACCTGGATGTGGAAGTTACGCCCCCATTCTCAGCCTTTCTGATATTCTCAGCAGCCTGAAAGGGGGTGCACTCGCAGCATTTACAAATCAGCCAGGCCCTCTGATAAGATAGGAGCAAACCAGGAAGCCATGATTTTCACTGTCAAAAGGCAAGAATCACTGTGGATGTTCCACAGCTTGCTACTGGAGATGTGAACAGCTCTGTAGGCCTGAGGTTAAGAATTCTAAGCCTTATGTTGAGCTGTGTATCAGATTTAAAGCTGAATTTGCCTCTGAGATTGAGGCTGCTGAATGACTTCAGGGAAGGGGGTGTGGAAAGGCTAGAAAAGAGCACATCCACGTGAGCTCCTCTTCGTCTTTCCTTGCTGTGTAAACCATTTCAGACTGCCAATCTTGCTCTGTGTACATAGTTGTTGTCCACAAAGGACGGAAGATTGCAAAAATGAGCGCAGCACGCTCACACGTGCATCATGTTGAGGAAAAGCAGCGTGCAGCTAAAGTACCCGACCATGAGGGGGCAGAACACCCCCATCAGAACAGCAAGAGGGAGGAGAGTGAGATTTTACCCTGAGTGTAGAGTACACCGGAACAGGTATAGCCTCTTTGAAATGACCGAAATTCAGCACAGCTAGAGGCTTAGGATGCCTCGGGAATGATCAGGTAAGCCTGTGCCATGTCGGAGGTAGACCTGGCACCTCGAACAAAAGGTGTCCACGCCCTGCCCAATTGTGGTGAAAGTTGGCATGGTCCTCCACTTTCATGCAGCCGGATCCTTCCAGGGCTCTGCTACAGACCTCTGTGGCATCTCACAATCAGTCGCCCACAGGTGTATAATATCAGTTCTCTTTGGTAGGGTAAGGAAGGACATTCATTTTCCAAGTGATGCGGAGTCTTAGAACCAAAGAGCAATCAGTTCTTGACAAAAGCTGACTTTCCACATATGCAAGGTGTGATAGATTGTACACACATCGCCATCAAGGCATCATCACAGGAGCCAACAGATGTATGAACAGAAAGCCTTTTCATTCAATCAACGTGCAGCTTGTGTACCATAATAAGGTTTTCCTTCAGGTCTGCACGATTTCCTGGAAGAAACAGGCTGAATATGGAGCACTCTCCCTCCCTCTCTTTTAGACCAAGGGCTGAATCTTACCTATGTCGGGCGGGCTGGGCGGGAGGAGGCAGGGGCGGGCGTGGGTGCTGAGCTGATCACCGCTCCTGATTGGCTGTGTACCGCCATTTTACATCGGCGGGCCAATAAAGGCCTGCCCAGCGTAATACGCAGCCAGTAGCACTCAATGATACCTGTGTGGACAGGGGGAGGAGGGAGCGTCGGAGCCTGCGTCGCATGCGCGCGAAAGAGTGCAGCAATTTCTGCGAAGCACGGAGCTGCCTCAAGGAGATTAAGTTGATAATGAAACTTTTCAATAACTGACCTAAAATATTATTTAAATATGTCCCATGACGGTGTCACATGAGCTGGGACATGTTTGTGCATTTTGCAAAATTCATTTAATTACTTTATTAAACTTTCAGAAAACCTCATTCCACCCTTGGATGAGGTTTCTTCAAAAACGCAAAGGCTGCTTTGGCCCTTTGCCTGCCCGCCAACCTTAAGGTTGGATGGGCAGCGCTGTTAAAAACGCCTCCGGCGCGCGCCCCACCGAACGCAATATCAAAATGCTGTGCGATGACGTCGGGACGCGTGCCCAATGTCATCTTGCGTCAATTTACACGTCAGCATGTCAGTTCCCACCCCTGCACACTGATGGCACTGCTCTGCCCCAAGTGTACTACCCAGTTCAGAAGTCAACTTCACTACAATTTTACCAACGAACTGAGATCTCATAATAATTGCAACATCTTCTACATCTGACCACATCTACAAAGCCAGCTAATCAAAATTGGCCACAATGTTTAAAAATCTACACCTCACGAACAACCAAAGGACACTTAACTCTATATTCTTTTAACCTTTTTTTATTTAGACTCTAACTTCCCTTATTTCTGATACCTGTGCGTGTGTGAGATGTTGCGTTCTTATTAATTTCTTCCTTGGGTTTAGTTGTTAATAAATTTGTCTTTTCTTTGACTCAAGAAAACCTTGTCTGATTAGTTCTTTATTGTTTACAGCTTAAGTAGTTCTGATTTGAAAAAAGTATATCCTTATGAAAAAGAAAGGTAAACCTTTGTTGTGGCCAACTGAGGAGGTTGAGTAGAAGGGAGCTAGTTCACCCCTTCTCATCTGGTCATAACAAAATGCACTGTCATAATTGCCCCTATTGGAGCAAAACTTTTCCATCAACTCCAGAGTTTATCTATCTAGGTGGCTATCTAATAATAAACTTCTTAACCACTTCATGCAACTGTAACACCTTCTGTAATTACTTTCTGTCAAAATCACACCATATTCACATTCAGTCACAATTCTATCTCAATCATCTTAGTGGCTGTGTTGCACTTGATGGCTCAGGTTTTGCGGTCAGGGGAAATGGGATGGCACTTGCCATTCACTACACCTACAGTTGCCCACAGACTTTTCATGACTTTTTTTTGCTAGAAATTGTTTTCAGCATGATGCCCTCAAAGGAAGATCTGTGGTGTCTGTGAACATGACAAGCAACAGTGTGAACTAATCAGGTTGATGAATCATTCACTGAGACATGCGATGGATAATTTGAACCCCCAAAATGTGGGTGAGTTTGGTTTGGGTAAGATGTTAAAACTTGAAAAATCTCAAATCTGGACTTGACCCACATTCAGCTTGGGGTGGATAGGGGTAAGGTTGGAGGTGGACAATCAGCTTGCTCCTGGGGGTTGGGAGTCAACCATTTAAATATTTTAATGGGGCTGCGTGCCTCAGATTTTCCTTCTACTTTAAATGTTACACCAGCTGACCGGGAAGTGAGGACTGCTGGATCTGACAGTCCTTCCAGCACTGCTTGTGGGTCAGGGTAAGTATGAGTGCTACCGCCCACCGTAAGGATCTAAGCTCTCAAATAAGGAACTGAATAATTAAATTGGATTTTAAATCTTAAGTTTGTTTTTAAGTCTTAAGTTTTATTTCTGATAAACTTAGTTAGCTGTACAATAGATAGAGGCCTGGCAGGACACACCCTGCTCAATCTAGGAACCCCAGGACACCTCTTATGTCCTGGACAACCACATATACAGCGTTGTTAGCTGGAGGAGCTTGAATAGCAGTTGGTGGTCACTGCGATGCATCCACAAGACTGAATTCCATGGACACCATGTTTCTGGATGTGGTCACCACACAGTCTACAGGTGCGCAGGCAGAAATGGAATGGGTGACGACCAGGAAGTGAAGCAGAACCACACACATAGTGCAGGAGTCCCCTGAGTAAATCTCGCTCTCCAACTGGTAATCTATTCTGAATACTGGTGGGAGCGATAGTTACTCTGGGAAGTACAGCCAGAATCAAGTCCACAGCACCAAGAATAGCTCAGCTGTACAAAGGAGTGGGAGGAAGACTGGGAAAGCAATAGGGGTAGAGGATCCAATAGTTTTGGGAACAGACAAGTGATTTTGTGGCTGCAGACATGATTCTGGGTTGGTATGTTGCCTATAATAAAAACAGAAAATGTTGGAAATACTTGGCAGGTCTGGTGGAGATAGAAACAGTTAGCAGTTTAGATCGGTAATCTTTCATTAGATGGGATTCTGACAAAAGGTCATTGACCTTCACTGTTAACTCTGTTTCTCTTACTGCAGATGCTGCCAGACCTGTTAAATATTTCCAGGATTTTCTGTTTTTATTTCAGATTTCCAGCATCTGCAGTATTTTGCTTTTGTATTAGTTACATATTGCCTCCCTCAAGCCATGGTCAAGGATGTTACTGAATAATTGTTGAGTGCCCTTAAGGAGGGAGGGTGAACAGCCAGAGGTTTTGGTCCAAATCAGTATTGAGAACACAGACAGAAAGAAGTCTTACAGGCAGATTTTAGGGAGCTGAGAAGGAGACTAGCAAGCAGTACCTCTAAATTAGTAACCTCTGGATTACTCTGGATGCCACTCATCAGTGGGTACAGAAATAGGAGGAAAGAGCAGATGAATGCCTGGTTGGAGAGAGGTTGCAGGAAGCAGACCTTTAGATTCCTTGGTCATTGCGACCAGTTTTGGGGGAGGTGGGACCAGTACATGCTGGACAAGTTTCATTTCAACAGAACCAGGACCAAAGTCCCCAGAACTGTGTTCCTCTCTGCAGATGCTGCCAGACCTGCTGAGTTTTTCCAGGTATTTTTATTTTTGTTTTGGATTTCCAGCATCCGCAGCTTTTTGCTTTTACCAAAGTCCCCATGGCCAGATTGCTAGCTAACTTGGAAAGAAATTGAGAATAAGGGTGTATCCTTTGACAATAGAAATAAGGTGCATAAAGGATTTGGAGAGACAGATAAAGCAAGCATAAAAAATGGGAAGATATCTGTTAGGGCTCAGGCTAAGAGTAAATGCAATAAGGTCTAAATCAGGTTTACATTTCATGGATAAAAATGCAGGAAGCACAGTAAACAAGATTGATGAGCTACAGAGGCAGATAACCACATAGTAATATGATGTTCTGGCTCAGAAAGGGTAGAACTATGGACTAAATATTCCTCAATACAAGGTGATCAGGAAAGAAAGGAAGAGGGGTAGCAGAATTGATTAAGGAGAATGTTACAGTGCTGGAGAGAGAGGGAATGTCCTGGAGGGGTCAAGGACAAAATCTATTTGGATATTGTTAAGAAACAATAGAGGTGCCTTTACATTACTGGATGTATTCAATAGGCCACCAACTAGTGACAAGGATATAGAAGAACAAGTTTGCAGGGAGATTACAGAGAAGTACAAAAATACATAGGGATAATGATGGACTTTAATTATCTTAATAAAGACTGGGATTATAACATAAAGGGCAGAAAGGGGGAATAGTTTCTGAAGTGTGTTCAGGAGTGTTTTCCTGATCAGTATATTTTCAGCCCATTGAGGAAGGATGCATTGCTAGATCTTGTCTGAGGAAAGAACATGTGACAGTCGGGAATATTTTGCAAACAGTGATTATAGAATTATAATGTATTAAATTATATAGTATTATAAGGTTTAGGTAAGCCATTTAGAGTATAAACACTTGTATGAGGGCTGATTTCAGGTTGTGAACATGGCTCAGGCCCAGGTACATTGCATTCCAAGATTGGCAGGCCTAACTGTAACACAACAATGAGGGGAAGAGTTAAGGAAACCAAAGCCACAGTCCCCTGGATGATGAAAGAGGTTGAGCGTAATATTAAACAGAAAATGGGGGCATATATGACAGATGTCAGGTTGATAGTATAAGTGAGAACCAGGCTGAATATAGAAAGTTCAGAGGGGAAGTGAAAAAGGAAATAAGAGAAGCAAAGCGAGAGTATGAGAAGAGATTGGCAGATAACAAAAAGGGAATCCAAAAGCCTTCTACAGGCGTGCAAATAGTAAATGGTTATTAAAAAGAGAGGTGGGGTTGATTAGGGGCAAAAAAGGGGATTCATGCATGGAGGCAGAGGACATAGTTGAGATATTAAATTATTACAATTTCATTTCTCTTTAGCAAGGAAGTAGATGCTGCCAAAGTCACAGTGAAAGAGAAGGCAGTTGAGATATTGGGTGGGCTAAACATTGATAAGGAGGCATATTGCTGGTTGTACTTAAGGTTGATAAGCTACCAAGAGTGGATGGGATGCACCTGAGGAAACTGAGGGAAGTAAGGGTTGAAATTGCGGAGGTGCTGACATTAATTTTCCAATCTTCCTTAGATTTGGAATGTAGTGCTATGGAACTGGAGCATTGTAAATGCTATAGCTTTGTGCAAAAAGGATGTAAGGATAAAGCCAGCAACTACAGCTTCCGTGGTGGGGTAGCTTTTAGAAACGATAATCTGGTACAAAATTAACAGCTATTTAGACAAGTGTGGATCAATTAAGGAAAACCAGTATGGATTTGTTAAAGGCAAACTGAATTTAACAAACTTAAATGAGTTTTTAGGTGAGATAGCAGAGAGGGTTGTTGATGTTGTTGTTCCAAGCCATGCTTTATAAAAAATGATATTATGTATTGTTAGGACACAGCTGATGGTAGATGCTGAGTTGTTCAAATCCCAGAGGGAAACTTGAAACAACTGTCACAACCAATTTTTGCTATTTGTATGTTTCGAGATGCAGGCTTTGAATTCAGTTATAATAAGACCACCAAGTCTCGAGGTTTTTCTAAAACTAAACATTTATTGATACAAGAAAAGATTTTAAGCACATACATGTGTCTACAAATTGCTTTGATAATAACTTCTAAAGTATCCCCTAATTAATCTGACTCTCAGTTACACCTCCATTAAGGCAACAATAAAAATAGATTTAAACAGACCCCTGGCAAAGCAACTCTGGACAGTTGCATTCAAAATGAGTTTCTTTCAGCTCTGGGTCCTTGCAGACAACAGCTTGAGGTTTACAGCCTGGAGGCTTTAGATTTTAGAATCCTCTCCTTTTTACCAACAGCTTTCACTTCCTTTATACATATTTTCCTCTTTGGATGCAAATTTTCATTGTATCACTATGTCTTTTGAACTTTACCTCTTCTAATAATAAGGCCTTTTCATGATACCAATTTTATTAGTAAGGTTTGGGAAAAGTAAACATATTGTTTGGCTTCTTCTGGCTAGGTGTAATATTTCACGCATTCTTTTGAATGGTTTATTTAAAAATGCAAATTTCCCCCTTTACACTTCACCTTGTAACTCCCCTATGTTCACCTGATTAACATTTCAAACCTACTTCTCTTCTATACATCAAAGCCTCTAGACCAGCTAGCTTTAATCCAATTAAGACACACACAAATAGACACAGACACCGCTAGAACTCTATTATAAAATAATTTTCAATAATATTATAGACATTATTATACCTTCTTGACATGTATTTACTGGCTAAAAATCGCTGACTATGTTTTGAAAGGACTAAACCAGAAAGCTGTTAAGATGGCCACTGAGAGTCAGGTGACTTTTGTCATTTCTGCACTGACTCAGATCTCAAATCTTGGGTAAGTTCTTAATTGAATGATCCTGAGTGGGGTGCCCTCCTTTGAATTGACATGCTGAGACAAAACCATTTGTGAAATTCACACCTCCTATTGTTTGTGTACTTCCCAAAATTCAAAGTCCATATCTCATGTCTCTAAACTCAACACTTAACAAAGAGCTGCAGAGAAACCAATTCATCAAAAGTAGGTGTGAAGAGCCACCATGCATTCCCCATTGTGTAGCAATGGCTTCTAATTTCAAATAATTTATGTGGACAATGGAAGTATTGATCATGTGGCCACATTTTTGAACTGACTTCAGATAACAAATCTTATTTACTCTGAGAACTAGAGAGAAACAAGCCAGTCTAGAAACTGACACACAGGAAAGCCAGGGGACAGAAGATCCCAAGTGGACACCGTCTCTCTCCTTCTCTCTCCACTTGTCTTATAAGCTCAAACTCTGTCTGCTGTTTGACTATCCACATGCCGCAGGCAGATATTTTAAAAGAAAATCAACTCAGCAACTGCTCTCTCTAGAAGAAAATATACATCGATCACTAACATCTACAAGATCTGTGTATCTAACTTTTATTGGACTCTAAAAAGCCTGTTTAATCTATTCTCTCACTCTGTAGCTCATTGTGTGTTTGTGTGTGTGTGTGTGCATGTGTGCACACAACCTTTGAGTATGTGTGAAAGTTGGAGGATTTTTATTATTTTTCTTAGACTGGGTTAAGTACAATAAATAAAAGCCTCTTTTCTTTTTAAAAACTCAAGGAAACCTGTCTGTTTGTCTGTTTTACAATCACAGCATTTCAACAGTTAAACACTCACTGAATTGGCAGCATACCTTTCAAAAATAACTGTTGAGGTTAAATGAGGAGTGGGAAAAGAGAGGAGCCATTCCAACTCTCCTCACCTGATTGTAATGGCACGTATCTGGATTTCCAAAAGACACTTGAATAAGTGCCAGATGAAAGGTTAAAACACAAGATGAGGACTCATGGATTTGGGGTGGGGGGATATATTACCATGGATAGAGGGTTGGTTAATGGACAGGAAGCAGAGAGAATGGATAAAAGGCACATTTTCATGTTGGCAGGCTGTGACTAGTAGAGTGCTGCAAAGATCAGTGCTGCGGCCTCAGATATTTACAATCTAAATTAATGTCTTAGATGAATAGACAGAGTGATGTATCAAAGTTTGCCAATAGCATAAAGCTAGGTGTGAATGCAAGCTGTGAGGAGGATACAAAGAGGCTGTAAAGAGATATAAACAGTTTAAGTGAATGGGAAACAAGGTGGCAGATGAAGTGTAATGTGGGGAAGCATGAGGTTATTCACTGGTCCTAAGAATAGAAAAGCAGAATTTTTATTTTGAAAAGCATGAAACTTGTAAATGTTGATGTTCAGAGATACTTGGGTGCACTTGTACAAGGAACAGAAAAAGTTAGCAGGCAGGTACACCCAACAATTTGGAAAGCAAATGGCAATTTGGCCTTTAATGCAAGGTGTACAAGAATAAAGAAGTCTTGCCACAATTGTATAGGGCTTTGGTGAGATCACATGTGGAATCCTGAGTGTAATTCTGGTCTCCAGATTTAAGGAAGGATATATTTGCACTGGAGGCAGTAAGCCAAAGTTCACTAGATTGATCTTTGGGATGAGAAAGTTGTTCTATGATCAGAGGCTATGAATATTCTCTGGAGTTTAGAAGAATGAGAGGTGTTTTCATTGAAACATTCAAGATTATGAAGGGGCTTGACAGGGTAGACACTGAAGCATTTTTTTCCCTATCTGGAGAGCCTAAGACAAGGGGGCACAGTTTCAGGATAAGGGGCCGATCATTTAGGACTGAGATGAGGAGAAATTTCTTCACTCAAAGGGTTCTGAATCTTTGGAATTCTCTACCCAAGAGGATTGTAGATGCTCCATCATTCAGTATATTTAAAGCTGAGATAGACTGATGTTTGGTCTCTCAGGGAATAAAAGGATATCAGGAGCAGGCAGGAAAGTGGAGTTGAAGCCCAAGATAAGCCATGATCATTTTGAATGGTGGAGCAAGCTCGAAAGGCTTCTCCTGCTCCTATTTCTTATGTTCTTATGTAATAGGCTTGCCGGAAAAGTTGACATCCATGGAAAACAATGGGAAGTGACAACATGAATATAAAGTTAGCTGAGTGACAGAAAACAGACAGTTGTGATGCACGATTGTTTTTCGCGCTGGAGAATGATATATAGTGGGGTTCCCCAGGAGTTGGTACTAGGATCAATGATTTTCTTGGTATATGTTAATGACCAAGAGTTGGCTGTGCAGGGAACAATTTGCAAATGACGCAAAACTTGGAAGTATTGTGAACTGTAAGATGGATAGTGATGAGCATTAGGAGGACAAAGAGAGTCTGGTGAAATGGGCAGGCATGTGGCAGACGGGATTTACTGCAGACAGGTATGAAGTTATACATTTGGCAGGAAGAACAAGGACAGGCAATATGAAATAAAAGGTACAATTCTAAAAGATCCAGCTTTACTATTTAACTAGAGAGCAATTTGTCATCTCTTCACTCCTACCACCCCTGAGAGGCTTTGTATCCCTGGTAGGTTATCAGAACAAGTTGCAGGAGCTGTACCAATAACCATAATGCAAAACAAAAATAGCTTTCTGTGGTGAGCACAACTGAGACATAAATTCATCATTACCAAAAGTTCTGTTCTATATCACTTTCTCTTTTCACTTACTTGGGAAGCTTATTGTTGACTGTGGGCTCTTTCACAGAGGTCAATCATTTTGTCTTAAATTTCTTTACTGTACTGCTTCACACCATCCAACCTGTGCTTGGTTCCATGATACCTTTGGTCAGAATCATTGGGTGGAATTTTCTGTGCCTGCTGGCAGCGGCCGTGATAGGTGGTGGCCGTGGACAATATGGTGCGATCAATTTCACGATGGCGGGAAGGCAGGTCACGACTGTCCACTCAACCCGCCAACAGCGGGCTTCATTTCCCGCCAACGGTCGTCGGGGAGCTCATTATAATACATCAACCTATCATTAAAAGGCCATCCCGCCAGGCTGTTGGACCCCCGACACATCGTCTGTCCATGTCGGCGGGAAAGTACGTCGACGTAGTTCACAACAGCACACAGGTGACACGCACTTGATGGCCTTCACTTTGGGGGAACTGGAGGTGATTGAATAGCATCATTCTGCAGAGCTCACCAGAGACTGCATGAAACTCTCTCCCCATTGTTGACCAGAGGACAATTCCCCTCCACACCCCCTCCCAGTTACGTGTCAGAGTGCAACCTTCCCCAGTCTTCCATCAACGCCCCCCCCCTGCCCCCCGCCTCCACTCGAGCCCTTGCCCTGAAGGCTGTTCCCTTGCCTTTGTCTTGCCTTCCTTTCTCTCCCCAGTCAAGTCCTTGCCCTGCAGCACATTACAATCCACCCCCGCCTTACCGCTGTTCTGCTACATAGAGCCTTGCCTCTGAAAGCTCCTTGAAAGCGACGTGGTGCAGCCTGCAAAGCCTGACGTGGAGTCTGAGGTGGCACGAGCACTGTGCGATGCAAGGTAGGCGAAGAAACCTCGAAGTCACGAGTGAAGTGCAGGTCGCCAGGTGCATGTCGCTTATATGCAGTCGTGAAACATGTCGGGTCTAATTAGACGCCGGTGTGGCCTATTGATCCAATATGGGGGAGTGATTCCGGTGAGCATCCTTTATAATGAGTATTCATAAAATTCAAATTATTAAAATGGCGTTCCTGACATGGCGCAGCAGAAAACACGTGCCGCCATTGAGGTCTGAAGCGGACAATTGCAACCTGATTTTAGGCTAGTGGCAAACTTTTCTTCGCTCCCGCGATATTTTCCGCTCCTGCCCGCTATGATGCCCGCCACAGGATGGAGTGGAAGATCCCGCTCATAATGTTTTATTAAAGCTAGTTCACTGCGTAACTTGATATCTCTGCACAATTATAACTTTTTGCTTACCCTTTAATGTTTAATTCCAGTATGATTGGAGACCTGCAGATTTTCAGGAAAACATTAGGTAATAATGGCACTTGGTAAAGTTCCAACAACATAAACCATATTTGCAGGAAGACTGGAAAACATCAGTGAGTGCAGACTTTGGATTGTATCTAAATGCAATGTGGATGATATCCTCACATGCCTTTTGACTCAATAGTTGCGTTCCCACCTGCAAACCAGAAGGCTGTAGTTTCAACAGACTTGATCATGTAATCTAGGTTGATACTTCAGTGCAGTATCAAGGGGGCAGCACTGTCAAAATTGCAGTCTGTCAGATGAGACACTGGGCAGAATTTTGCCCTAGGTTGGCGGGCAGGCTCCACTGGCTCGGAAGCGGGCAAGCAGCCAATCTCCACTGCCAAAGCAGACCCCGCTGCTATTTTAAGTTGGCGGGCCAATTAAGGCCCACCCAGCGATCTGCCTGATGGGAAACGCTATACGCTTCCTGTGTGGGGAGTGGGAGGAGGGATTCCCCAACTCAAAGTGCGCTCTTTCGCGCATGCACGTGAAAGAGCGCACTGCTCCCTGAGACTAAGTGCTGTCTCAGGGAGATCACTGACAGTGCTTCAAAGTGTCAAAGTAGAAAAATAAAAAAAAATTAACATGTTCCCCCCCCTATCTGACAATGTCACACAAGATGGGACATGTTAATAAATCTCACATAAAGTTTATTTAAGATTTTTAAAATGCACATGAAACCTCATCCTACCAGCGGATGAGGTTTCATGTTTTATCAAATTTTCCAGTAGGCGGGGGCGCAGCAGAATCAGCTGCGTGCCCGTGGGCCTGTCAATGGCCAATTGAGGCCATTGACAGAGTCAATTAAAGTAATTAGTGGACCTGCCCGTCCAACCTTAAGGTTGGCGAGCAGGCCAGGAGCCCCGGCGGGAACTAGAAAAAACATGAAACCTCATCCACAGGATGAGGTTTCATATAGGGTTTTAAAAATTTTAATAAAGTTTTTTTGGAAATTATGAACATGTCCCAACTCATGTGACATTGTTACATGAGGGGACATGTAGGGAATTCTTTTTTTCTATTTTTTAATATTTTTGAAAGTAGAGGCGATCTCCCTGAGGCAGCACTTAGCTTCAGGGAGATGAGTGCGCTCTTTCGTGCGCATGCGTGAAAAAGCGCACTTTTAATTTTAGGCATTCCCCCCACCCACACAGGGAGCGCATAGTGCTTCCTTGTGGACATCACGCAAAATGGTGCTGCTCCTCTGATCGGGAGTGCCGATCAGAAGCACGCCCGCATGCGCCTGCCCATCAACTTACTCCCCAACGGGGGGAAAATTCTGCCCCCTGTTTGCCCCCTTGAGTGGACTTAAAAGACCCATAAGCCTATCCATAGAACAGAGGAGTTCTCCCTAGTGACCTAGCCAATATTTGTCCCTCAACCAACATCATTATAAACAGAGTACCTGTTCAATATTGCTGTTTGCGGGACCTTGCTATGTACAAATTTAAGCCATTGCACAAGCACACTAAAATGAATTACATTCCAATCAATTATACGGATTTTAAAAATAAATCACATGGAACTTACTGTGTTAGTTGGGATTTTTAAAAGGTTTAATGGTAAAAAATGCAAGTCTTGATGGTTTTGAATTCCAAACCAAACAAACCAGTTGAAAAGTAACGTGTTTGATTCTTTTTTATCAAGGTGCTGTTTCTGGCATTTTAATATAAAACAGAAATGGTAAAATGTAGGGCCAGGGAAGAGAGAGTGTAGCCTGCAGGGCAGAGTGAAGTTACAGACAGAAAGAGCAGGGAGATTTAGAGAGGCGTCGGTTGATGAGAGAAACAGCAGCAGAAGGGAAATTAATAATGGGATAAAAGCGACATAAGAACAAATGATGCAGGCAGGAAAAACAAAGGGAGAATCAAGCACAATTTAATCAGGGCACTGGACTTTTGAAAGCATCAGGCTGGGCAGATGGAAAGGTGCCCATGAGCAAGCGAAGAATATGGGATTCAGGGCAGTAGGCAGCGAGACAAAGTACTGGCGAAGGAAATGATTACATTTAAAAGAATTACTCACTTGCCTAGACAGCAGTGAAATGAGACACTTGAAAGCTGGATAGAAAAAGTTGATAGACCTGACCAACATACCATAGCATCACTGGTGGTTAGAAGTTGCATCTACATGCTGCTGACTCCACATTTTCAACAATATCCTTGATGTTAAATGGAGTGTTTACAAAATAGCGATTACACCAACATTGGAAATATTTTTACAGCACTGCCTAATAGCATCACAAGGAAACATAACAGGTAAAAAAAGTTACAACTACCTTTGGATATTTTAATATGAAAACCTGCAGAGAAATGCTTACAGTCAAATTTTCAATGGAATATATGATACAGTAACCAATCCTAATATATTAATAATGGGTCTCCTGTGCTGTTTCAGTAGCAAGTTGCAGATCATAGTTATTTTCACTTATTGGTCAATTTATATTACATGTCTGTTCCTCTCTTTTTTTACTTCCTTTTTGTTTCTTTTTCCACCACTTTTCCATTTGCTTCACTCTTTGTGTGTTTTAGTGGTGAAGCTGCAGGCTGGGTTCTATGCTGCCAAACCTGCAGAGTGTTTCCAGCATTTTCTGTTTTTATTTCTGATTTTCAGCATCTGCAGAATTTTGACTGGTGCCATGACCCTGGTGTGTATGCACATAATTTTCTCTATCGAGAGATTGGCGACTCTCATGAAGAGCCATATCCAACAATCCACTTAATGGATGCCGGAGCGCACACAGTCCTTCAGCCATTTCCACCTCCATGATCCCTGTGGAGCAATATCTTGGCAAAAAGGGGACGAGATGCCTGGAGCCACTGCCAGGTCCTCAGACTCCTCAGGTGAGTAGGTAGAGTCAGATGTTCTCTGAAAGGGTGGAGGAGCGGCAGTCTACACTATCTGGAAGCCCCTATCAGTGCGCTCCTGGTCTGGACAGCAGCTCCTCTGCCACTCTAACAATGACACCAATGCCTCACGATGCTGTGGAGATAAAGGGCACTCCTACTGTGGAGGAGACCCTCAATAAGCCAGGGTCCTCCAGGCTGCAGGCAACTACAGCAGTGTTTTCCAATAGGACTTCAATGCTCGCCAAACTTGTGGCGATCAGGTCACCATATTTTCTACATGATACAAACTATATGCAATATTAATAAAATGCACAATCTTTTGAAAATAAGTTTGAGGTTTTAAATTGTCAGTAATCAAGACTGATATGCTTACTGCTAGAACAAGAATGGCTTCAAAAGGATTTTTCAATTTATCTGTTCCCCAAAGCAAGCCTGCTGTGTACACCCTTAAAGTATAGTGACAATTTGTTAACTGAAGTGTTCTGTTTCTGGCAGTGTGCTCCAGGTTATTTCAAAAATACAAATTTCTTCAAGCATAAACTGTTTCTATTTTGTCAGAATTGATATTTAGGACAGTTGGGGAAGGAAAAGAATCAACAAATCTCTACATAGTGGCTTCCGCACTCTGACTCTTGCCTTACTTACGGTCTGTCACCTGTCATTTACAAACACAACATCTGACATTTAATAGATCTCTGGCTCACAGCCAGCCTCCTGTAATCTCTCCTTTTATGCCAATAACACCCTATTCTTTTCAATTGCTAATTTCAACAGATCTATTAAGATGAAAATCGTGTACATTTCATGTTATTGCACTACCCCAGCTTGCCAAAATTGCACCTTTCAACCCTCAAAGGCAGCCATGCAGTGCTGCCCATCACTCATGCACCTCAACTGTTTTGCTACCAGCTAAACATAAACAACCTTTTCAGTTCGCATCCTGTGTCACAAGAGTCCACGAGGAAACTTCAAGAGCAATCAGACCACTGTTCCTCTGAAGGTCAGCCCTGCTTTCATAGAGCAGTCCCACAGGTCTAAATGTATCTAAAGGCACCCAGAGAGAACAGGAACAGAGAACGTAACAAATGGTGGACTAATTTTCTTGCTTCATTGACCAAGTGGCCCTTCAGCTCCCGAGATCAGATAGCCAGCAGCCTCATCGACATTGCCACTGCTAGTGGTGTCCAGCGCTGAGGCTGCATCATAAAAGAAAGGGTGCCTCAATGCTGAGCAACCCTCAAAGACAGGTGAGTTCCTTTGGCGAAGCAGGGATGGGTAGGAAAGCCCTGGTGATGGGGGGCGGTGCAGAGGGCTGTTCTGACAGCAGCGCCTTGGGTGCGGGTATGGTCATTCCCACCGGGCACCCCTCCATGGGCCATGCAGTGGCCATCAAGGAGACACTCCCACCTCCGCACACTTGCAGGAGGCCACCAGGGTTTACCTGATAGTTTGCCCACATGGTGGCAGGCCCTCCCGTCATGGGCCTTTGTGGGGGAGAAGTGGCCTGTTACTGGGTTCTTGACTGGCTGCACGGTGGGCAGCTGTGCCACTGATGTTCCCACCAATATGCCATGGTGACAGATGTCTGGCATCCCTCCTGATGGCTATCCCTGCCATAATGTCGGCCCTCCCACCTCACAGCCTTTCTCTAAAGGGCTGAAACATTCAGCCCTATGTTTCTCTAACTTTGGTTGGGGCTGCCTCTTGTGCATACAACTCCATCCCACAATTGACAGTAATGCCATCACTCATTTAAGCCTTATGATCTGGAATTACCCCACTAAACCTCTCTGCCTTGCTCCCTCCTTCTTTAAAATTACCCTTAAAAACCTACTGCCTTGACCAAGTTTTTAGCTTTCTGTTAATGTCTCCTTCTTTGGCTCATTGTCAATTTTTGTCTGATTCCTGGGAAGCACTTTGGAATGTTTTTAACCACATTAAAGGTGTTATATAATTCATGTTGTTATTGTTGTGGCATAGAAGTGAAAATGGACTCCAGAGAATAGTGCAGACCTGGAATTTGTAACTGAGATATATTATTAGAGACATATAGGATGTAAAAGCTGCAGCAGCATCGAGGGTTGCAAATTTATTTATTTATGTAACAGTAAATCTTGAAGACAAAGATTTATTTCTTTATTTATTGAACTGCATCAATAGTCCTTAAGCTGGGGTCCATGGAGACATTCCAGCAGGTCCATAGGGGCTTACTGGGTAGGGACGGCCTTACAGGTGGAAGGCGGGGTGGGGGATGGGTAGTGGAGAGGGCGGGGCAGGGCGGTTGTGGGTGGGGGCGGGCAGTGAGGTGGGTAGCCAGAGGGGGTCTTGGTGGAAGCTGAGGGATGAGAGCACAGTACCATTGCCATATGTGCAGTGCAGAGTGGGTTGGCTGTCTCAGAGTGAGAGGCATGAAGATCATTGTAATCTGGAAGTAAATACCTGTTTTCTGAAATATGTTATTAAAGCACTCAATGTAGCGCTTCCGTTTTATGAGTATTATATCGTATTATAATTTAAATGGGGTGTCCTTGACCAGCGATCCATTTGTAAAGGGGTCCTTCAACCAAAAACGTTCGAAAACAACTGAATTACTCTAGGTAAAGGACACCTATACACTTCATAGCCCCATAAACATGTTTACGTACTATATTAATTTGTTGAAAAAAATATCTATGCAGTGCACCCCAGGAAAATTGGTACAACCAAATAAAGCAGTTTCAGTGGTCTCTTTTTGTTGTGCATAGGGAGAAATTATTGGAGAAGGAACCTTAAAAATTCTACAGCCACATGTACCAGATCTCCGAGAGAGCACTGATAGATTGGTTAACTACTTAATTTCAAAATATACAAGCTCAACCAGCCACTTCTTCATGCAAAAATATACAGTTTTGTTCAAAATATACCAGTTACCAACATGAAGACCTCGGACTTCTTGCATAATTTGAGAGTACAAGCACTGGCTAGATTATTTGCACATCATATGACTCTTGCTGCAGATACCTTTACAAAAACTTGAACATCCCACTTGGAACTGATGAGTATCCCTGTATCTCTGTGATGGAAGGCAGGTTTTCAAGATGCACCCCTGGAGGTATGGACATCTGTTATTTACATGCAGGTTTTTGAGAGAACAGAGGTGGAGGTCCTGGTTCCATGCATCCCAGCACTTACACAAAGTTCTGATCGCCCCATAGATTTTTTGCTTCACCATCTTTAAGACTGCTGCATGAATTACTATACAATGTTTTTTAACAATCAAAGTTTTGAGGTTATATGTCATTGCAAATTAGTGCTAGGAGACTGAAAATATTCCAATATGATATGAAAACAATTCATGAAAGGCAAATGAAATTAACTCATCTCTTCAGTCTTTATGATTTAGGTTGGTGGGTATATCATCTGGTATGATAATCCCATCATATTTTAGACGGATCATCTATCATGAAGAGAATGGAGTCAGGCTGCAATAGAAATGTCGGCTGAGATCTTATGCCCCCCCCCTCCCCACCGCCCAGGCATGTGTTGATAGTTGGGGTGGGTCACAAAATTGGGCATCATGGCAGCAGCACCTGTCCTTGCTGCGATCTAACCAGTGGTAGAGAGGCATCGGGAACCCCGCCCGCCCACCCACCCATGGGCCGTTTGAGGCTCTTTAGTGGCCAATTAATTGCCTCTCAAAGGCCTCTTCCTGCTACTGCTGGGACTTAAGCCCCAGTGCGAAAGGCCCTTATCAAGCACCCAGCCTGGCAGCTTTCAATCTTTGGTTTGGTGATTGGTCAAGAGGGTGGTAGCTACTTCATTGGCCCCTTGAAATGATCGGAGACCCCCCCACCCCTGCTAAGCTCCTCGGACTTCCCACCCTGCATTTCCCCTCCCTCGCTGCTCTGTCCACCCCGGCCCCCACTCCCCACCCCTCCCCCTCACCCAGGCAGCTGGCTCTGGCTAGATTCCCTCCACTTACTTTGCATCTGGCTCCATCGATGCTTGCCTTTTTGGAAGGTGTTGTGGGTGGAGGGCGTTGGGGGGCTGGAGTTAACATGGCCGGGGGAGGGGAAATGCAGGTGTGGGAATGCCTAGGGGATGGCCTCCAATGGGCAAGGGGCCCATAATGAAACTACACACCCCATGCCCATTCATCAGCCCTGCTGGACTGAAAGTTTGGCGTGACCTCTCCCGCCATAGGTTAAATCCCAGTAGCAGTGGGAGGAGGTCCTTAAGTAAGGACCCTAATTGGCCTATGGGTGTATGGCCTCCCAATGCTTCCCCGGCTGGTAGTAAAATCACAGTGTGTACGGAAGGCAGCAGCCCTGGCACCACTGCCATGGTGGCCAATTTTATGGTCCGCCACCTGCCAACCCATCTCTAATAGTCATTAAGTGGTTGCAGGGACTGTGTGGTGAAGGCTTATTACCTCTGTGGTGTCTTTATACATCAATCTAAAATCATGCATCACATTGAAGATCAAAACCTATTCTCTCTTACCTGATTCTTTTTTTCAGAAATAAATCTGTTACTTTGTTTTATTATTGAAATAACCTAACAAATATCATTTGTCTCAGTCCATACCCACCTGGGAGAGAATCACAAGGTTAATGGTATGTGCTGTTAGGATAAATAGCACTTTTAGAATTTCACATTAAAAACAATTTTTGTGAATAACCATTTTATTTTGAGTCATGTGTAATTATTTTCATACTACAGCAGTGTATATAAACGCTTGTTTGATTATAAAACATTGGAGAAATTAGTTTAGCAAAATCATCTCCATAAACACAGAGTACTTTGCAGTGGTTGCTTGCTTGAGACCTCATCACTGTTGCTTGATGTTGTGGCATTGATCCTGTTCTCAGATAAATCCTTGTAATTGTACTCGATATGTATATGGGCGAAAGTCAGACATGTCAAGTATTTGGCTGTGGCACTTGTAGAAAAGCCTAATAAATCTTCTCATGCCTGAGATAGATAGATGCTAAACTGCCACTTCAAATGTGAGATTCTTAAGAGTCTGAAAAGCATTTGCAAAACTTTTTCTGAATTGAATTAATAATTTCTTTGCACAGTGTCTTGACCTGTCCAATCATGAAACATTTTGTATTCTTGCCAATGAATAGCAATGAGATTCTCCAAAATATCCTTATCAATGATTAACTCACTGAAGTAAAGAGGAAATTGTCTTCGTCGAACTAAAATATTAAAGAATATTTTTCTGACTAATGTATTAGCACAAAGAAAGTTGTTAATGAAGGGGATAAATGAATTATGACCAAAAATTATTAGATGCACTGCAGAATCTCACTGTAGAGCATCAAGTGATAAGTACCTAATGCAGGTTTGAAGATTAAAACACCACTAAATGCAATGCAATTTATAATGATTTGAATAGAATCTTGTAATTAGGGAATAGAAGGACCATTTACTTTGTCATCACCCACTCAAAGCTGGCATAAATACTTGTGAATTGCCACTGGAAATAATCAAATCTTTGAAACTCAGGGTAAAAGTGTTTGAAATGAAGTACTTCCATATAGGAAAGAAATGGGGATCAAAAGGCTGCTTTCACACACATCCCTGTGACTGGATAACGAACAGCACTTTTAGTGCCAGCTGGGGATAGTGTATGGTACAGGGAGTATAACAAGAAAAAAAACACAAAAAAAACAGCAATGTATGAATCTAATACAAAATACGATCCTACTATGTATCATCTGTTAATGTGCAAGAACCATATTGAATTATTTCAAAACAAGCATCAAGATGGCTGCCATGTGAAACAGCCAGTAATAAACAAAACTAAAACTAAAGGGGAAACAAAATACCGGTAACCTTATTTTACAAAAGAGGTAAATGTTGCAAGTTAGCCTCCTTAAAGTAAAGTAGAGGAAACTTTTAACAACATAAAGATTTAGTAGCTTGGCATCTAGATACAAAATTAACAGCAGTATAAATATACACAGTTGTACCTAGAACCACTATAAAATATGATGCAGACTGCATGACTGTAACTGATGAATTCTAAACACTGAATTACAAAGTAAATCCATTTCAAAATGAAGAACAGCCTCACTGTTATGATCCACATCTATACCATGCTCCTTCGATCATCTACATAAAAAGAGGTTTGCCATGTTATCATTATAAATTGTGTTTTGTTTAAATTGTTTTAAAGTTTTTCAGTGAGCAAGCAAGGGTGTAATTTGAGTATCTGAGTGATTAATGTAAAATAAAATTGTTCTAAATTATACCTTTGATTTATTCCATATAATCTTAGCAGCATTTAAATGATGTATGTGATTAAAAAGTAAACAAATGTTTTTACATTAGTTGCATCATATAATCACACATTAGTACTATAATTATGGCCCAGGTTTTTGTCTTTGAAACATATTGGGCGATATGTGCTGAATGATTGCAGTATCCACCCAATGTTGTTGGCAAGACTTGAACTGTTTTGATGGTTGGGACCAGAGGATGCAATAAAGGTCTACACTGAAGCCAAATAAATTTTTGTTCTTGCCAAACTTGCTTCCAAAGATGGCTTTAAGTGACTTGCTCGGATGGTTTCCCACCCTGTGGGCAGATTTCCCACTAGGTGGGTGCCATGCTAGCAGAATAGCATTCGCATTTTAACTACATCATAAGACCCTGATTTGCATAGCTTAATGAGGATCTTGCCTGTTTACAGCAGGAGCACTGGTGCTTAAACTGAGGCCTCCATGAAAATCAAAGCAGGCAAGCCTCAGATAGGAAGTCATTGGTAAGTAACTGTTTGCAATTTATCTCATTGCTGCCCTGCTCATGCAGTAAAATGGAGATTAAAATCGGGGCCTATTTTTCCTAATTATCTCCATACTATAAAGATTAGATTGAACATTTTAATAAATAAATGGATTTTTTTTCCTTTTAGGATTGAATCCTGAACAATAAAATGCTTTAATCTTGATCTACTTCACATTAGGAAGGCTGGCTCAATGGATCAAACAATAGCATGAATCTCCAGGGAATCAAAGGTAAAAGATTGGAATGTATATCAAATAAAATTAATACTTGGCACACAGCATGTTGGGTTGTAAAACACCACTTCAAATGGTTTCTAAAGGTTAAGGGAAAAATAGAAGCTAAAAAAAAATCATGAGGATGCAATCATGTTAATAGTTGAAGTTAAATAGGCTTCCCTTTAAACGATAAAGGAATTCCAGTTTTTTAATGAAAAACAAAATACGGCATTTACCTTCGGCAAAATCTGCTCCTCTCCATCCCTCCCTCCCTTTCAAGCCCAAATCTGTTATGGTTTCATGCTTTTTGTCTGCTAAATGTATCTAGTATGTTTATAAAAACAACGAGCGGATTCACGGATCTTGAAAATAGAAATCAAGCAGGGTAAGATTTCTTGCCAGAAATGATTCAGTGCCAATAAACATAGAATCACTGGAGTGCACAAAATTCCTGCTTATTTTTTAATGCACATGATAACAGTCTTTTGAAGAGCTAATGGCAACAATTAACTTTAAAGCATTTAAAAGTCACACACTGTACCCTATTCTTCAATTAAAAGAAAATGCTGCCACTAGCTTTATGCCTTCTGCTTCATCACTTGTGAAGCTATTGTAGAAGGAGTAATATAATGGAATCTTCACAGCTGGCTGCTGGGCCCTGTCACAATTTTGTTGAAGTTGAATATATTGTGGGAATTTGGGAAAACAGTTAATCATTGTATTGTGGGCATTGCATTTCCTCAGTCGCATGTTATAGATTTATGCAATGTGCTGTTTGGCATGCAGTGTTTTACACCAAGCATTGGGGTTCATTGGAAGTAAAGAATATAGGTTTATTTCAAAATGGATAATGCTAATTCCATATTTCAGCCCTGCATGGCAAACGGTTGAAATGTACCAATAAAAGACTGCAGAACCCATAATAAACCTGCACTAAAAGGGACAACAGATGAAAAGTTATGCAGTTCATTAAAAACATGTTAAATCTCTCATTCCTAGCTTCCCATGCATCAGTCCATTTGGAATGGTAAAGACATGCAAAATCATGTTGCAAAAATCCCATCAAAAAACAAATACCACAAAGTTGTTGCTTATTAATTTCCAGTTTCCAATCTGACCATTTTCAAAGTATATTTGAAAATAACATTAAAATGAAAGTGGTCTGAACGTTTTTGTCAAATGGTGCTTTTGTACTTTCTGGTGAAAATATTTGAGAATACTGATAAAGAAAACCCAAATAACTGCAAATGTTGCAGACTCTTTAGTGACGTCTGAATGTCATGCCTGGTTTGCACTGACCTTCGAATTTTTATGTTGTGAGACTGTCAGTAAAGTGGATCAGATAACATGCTGCCAGTCTGGTGCCAAGGGATCTTATCCTGGCAAATTCCTTGGTTGAAAAGGGCTGAAAATATTAATCTAATCTTCACTGTTATTTTCTTCTTGTAAAAAGTAAGAAATATTTATTAAACTGTTAGGGGGCAGAAAAATAAATATAATTATATTCTGTCCTCCCAATCAAATGTAATAAAGAATAGAGTTCAGCCAGGATGTCACTTGATGTTTCAGGAACCAGTACATAGATAAATAATATCAGATACAGATGTCTGTGTCCAGAATTCAAAGAAATATAACTGTCCAAATGTAAGAGAGTCCATGGTAAAAATATAAAAAATAAAACAAAAGGTGTATAACAGGAGTCCAAGGTAGAAACACTAAAAAACTGAAACATCAGCAGGAAATCTGGTATCAGCATACAGCAAAAGGCACCACAATATTATTCTATTTATGATGTGAAAAACTGGCACACCATCATCATCTTTAACTGTAAATCATATTTTACATATAAATACATGTTTTCCTATAAAAGACTTTCCTGTTAGCTGTAAGACAACTTTGCTAAAATGAAAATAAAATGTTTAATTTAATTTTAGAATATTTGATAATTATATAAAATAAAATATTTTTACAGTTGCAGATCTATGGCATTTACACAGGGGTTGAGTCTTGATTTGATTTTACACGTGTTACTCGGGTGTGTACGTCCTCTCGCACATTGTGCCTATTGGATGAGTAAGTCCTACTATCAGAAGACCGGAATACTGAAGCTGTTTCTGTGTTTGCTGCTGGAGGGTTCTGAGTGCTTAAGAAAGGTGTATGCTCTCCTGCTTTCTCACCATCAGAATCAGTGTCAGAGCAGCAACTTTCTGAGTTTGAGTCACAGTCGCATTCAGCTCTGTGTGAAATGTGACCATTTGGTTTTGTTTTTCTCCACCTTCTACTGCTGTTTGTCATTTTCTTTGGTCGATCTAGTGCTGGGATGTACTCTTGTGTTGTCTCGTACTCATCATCCTCTACCATTCTCATTGGACTAGGGGGGAGACTTCCAAAGCTGTCATGAAGATAGCTGTGGCGCTGCTTGTAGGGGTTGTGTCTCTGGTTGTCTTGTTGGTACTTGTGGTATCTTCTCAACAAAGGCTGTTCATCTTCCACCGTATAACCAACCGCCGCTGGAGGCATTGATGTTGCGTGGGTAGATCCACGTGGAGACATCTCAAAACCAGTTGCGTATGAAGGGAGAGAGTAATGCAGATCAACAGGTGATAACCGGGCTGGTGTTGTGAGCGCAGACACATACCTAAAGAAAATCAATAGCATCAACACTTGAAATACTGAAAGAGAGTTAAAATAGGTGCAACTAGATCATTGTACTATTTCAATTCATCTGTATGCATGGTATATTGTATTTTTTTCTTTTCAGATTTTCCCTCCAATTGTATTTTATTTACTGTTTCTATCCTCATGCAGGATTATGTGCCAGTTTTTTTCATTTGTAGGTATCAATCCCGGTGTTGGGAACCCACATAAGCCGGCATCGGGTCCCAGAATGTGATTTTTGAGGAGGTGGCCAATTAAGTGACTGCCTCCAGTAGCCCCATCCAATTAAGAATGGAGGGCAGGCTCCCGAGTCTAGAGGGTCAATGGGAAGGGTAGGGTCTCCAGCACTGGCACCTTGGCAGCCCCATCATCTGAGGTGGGAGCTGCCAATGTGGGGAGGTGAAAGAGACTTCTGAAGACATCATATATACTTAAAAATGAAAGGAAGCCACAGCTGCCAAGCCATCATTGTGGAGAGGCACCTCCAAACAGGGCAATAGCTGTGGCCATCATGCAATCGTGGCTATGGTGAGGGGTGTTCAAAAATGATATATGGAGCACTGCCACCACCTCCATCCACCCCCCCACCCACACCACACCCCAGGGTCTGTTGTCAGGAGACCCCTTCCATTCATCTGCTTTAGTGGGGCCCCAAATGCTGACTTAAAATCCCAGCTGGTGTCTGCACATTGGTCTTAATAAGCATGTTAAGGGGCTTATTTGGCTACCTGTCACCACCAACCCCACCCCCATAACCAGGCTATTTAAAAATGGCCCCAATGTGGGACAATACTAACAAATCACATAAGTAGCTGATAGCAGGAAACTGCAGGTAGCTGCAATAATCCAAAGAATATCTGTGGAAGACACTGCACAACTGTATTTTGGTATCGAGTATTTAGAAGTATTTTTATTTATGTCAGAAAGTTTAAAAAGATGCACAAGCCTAGAAAGTGTATAGGACAGTGAACCCAGTAGTTCAGCCAGGTTATGCTTGCCACAAAACATCCCTGCTCACCCTATAAAAGTGCACAGGGCTCGGGGAGGAACTTGTTTGAGCAGATCTTCAGAATATTGGGGGTGGGGTGGGGGGACCTCGGAAGTCTACCCACCTCATTGGGCATAAGAATCTACCTGTCACTGAGTCAAAAGGCATATATACAATATATATTTAAAAGTCACCCTCTAATTTTGGGGGCCCAGGTCACAGGCCAAGTCTGGTCCCTCAGATTAGAAGGACACCTGTGGCTATCATTGAGGTAAGCCTGGTTAGACCAAATGTACTTGTACTGATGGTATACTGAGGCCCCAGGATTTTCTGCCCCAGCTCACAGTGAGAGTTTGGTGCAGAGATCCAGGCCCAATAAAATCATGCATATAAACTTGCACTTGAGGCAGAGAATTAGAGTACCTGGGTCCCGTGGAGTTTGTGGCCAATGCAGTGGATTCCCACCAGACTTACAGCTGGAGGCTGCCATGCAATTGTTGGGAAATAATTTGCAATGATTCAGTCCGCAAATAAATATGTGTAGAACATAACCTGGTGTTATAATATGATTCATTTCATACCTGTCACTATGAGGTGAGTCTCTGAGAGAATCCACTGAGTCCCTGCAATGGAAGATCGGATGCCTTGTGTCATGGTGGCCACAAACTGCGCTTAGTCTGCCTCGTGGTTCCATGGGACTGTTACATTTACTGGTTTCTAATGACGATGTCATCATACCAGAATGCATTTCTGAAGTTGCACTCTCAGTCCGCTCTATGCTCCATGTGTGATCTCCATTTCTATAGGAAAGAGCCATATATTCATCAGAATTTGTTGGATAGACACTAGTAATTGAGTTTAATTGTACCCAAAGACATGAGGTTATCCAGCTTAGTAGAAGTTTGTCTCAATAAAGCATTACTTTTTGGCTGATAGGATGACAGGAATTATAATTTGTAAGTTATGGGTACTTGTTGTTACATAGGTACACAATATATCAAATCAATTATTCAAAATTATAGATACACCATCAATATCCAGATTTTTTAAGCAAAAACTTTTATTTCAATTCTTATTGTCAGGTTGCCGATGTATGAGGGTTAATGGGGGAGGCGGTGATGTAGTGGTCTTGTCACTGGACTAGTAATCTAGCGACCCAGGTAATGTTCTGGGGTTTGAATCCCACCACGGCAGATGGTGAAATTTGAATTCAATAAAAAATCTAATGATGACCCCAAAACCATTGTTGACTTTGTAACTACCTGGTTCACTAATGTCCTCTAGAGAAGGAAATCTGCTATTGTTACCTGGTCTGGCTTACATGTGACTGCAGACCCACAGCAATGTGATTGACTCTTAAGTGGCCTAACCAATCACTCAGCTCTCCAGGGCAATTAGGGATGGGCAATAAATGCTGGCCTAGCCAGTGACACCCCATGCCATCAACAAATAAAAAAATGGCCCTCTGTGATCAGTTACCAGAAAGCACAAGAGAACAGCCTATGGGGGATGCTTTGCCTCTAATCAGTGATTCTTTCAGACAGCTCATTCCAGATTGGGAACTTGCATGTGTGCAACACTGGCTACAAGGGCAATGTCTCATAAGTTAGTCATGTAACTTGTTGCTGCAGTAGCACATACTATGTTGCTGCTCCATCTATATTAAAAATTGTAGAGCAAACTCAATTAATCATGTTAAATTTTGTTAACATTTATTATTTAGACTATATATTCATGAAAAGGTTGCCAAGAAAGAATAAGGTTGATGAGAAATCATGAAGTAAAGAAAAAACTATTTATTCCATCATGCCACTTCCTTCACACATTAGAATGAGTGAGCTTTCCGTTTAGTGATAGAATTCCTGCTTCGAATCAGAAGATGCAGGATTTAAACCATATGCTAGACAGTGCTCATGAATAGAGATCAGAGCTCTGACTCTGAATTCTGAGTTGACATCCAGCAGGGTACACATGTCCAATGGATAAGGGAAACCTCCTGTCCTTGTATAGGTACTTGGAGCACATAAAGCTTTACTTCTATATAGGACTAACCAGTTTATTGTCTGGTATAAAGATGGTTATGCCCATGGAAGGTGCACTAGGGTTATGGCTTGTGAGATTATTAATCAGCTTATGAATTCTTCCATTACTTCACACTGTTCTCCAATGAAAGAGCGAGATGGTGTGAAAACAAACAAAACCATGTACAATCTATGCTATCAAGAATGACCTGTTACTGTATTTAAACTGGAAAAAAATTGACAAATGTTTTCCCAGTTCCCCATAAGCAAATTAAATAAAACTCCAGAATATTTATTTAATTACATTCCACACAACATAACTGGCTCACTTATGGCATTTTTGCTTTTGAATCAAAGGGTTGTGCCAAAGCTCCACTGCAGAGACTTGAGCAACCATCAAGGATGATGGGTCAGATAGAGAGAATGTTGTACTGCAGGTGTGCTGCCTTTTGGGTGAGATGGTAAATCAAAGTTCCATGAGCCCCCTTAGGTAGACATGAAAGATCCCATTTCACTATTTGAAGAAAAACAGCAGTGGAATTCTACTTCTCCCCTGGCCAACATATATACCTCCACTAAAATGACTAAAACAAAACAGATTATTTGGTCATTTATTTCATTGCTCTTTGTGGAACATTGATATGTGCAAATTGGTTGCCACATTACCTTACATTAAAACAGTGACTGTATTTCAAAAGTACTTCATTATGATTTTATAGCATTGCAACTGTGAAATCTTTGTGACATCCTTAGTCATGAAAGGTGCTGTATAAATGCAAGCCATTTCTTTCTATATCCCAAATAAGTATTCATTATTTTCATAGCTCCCAACAGCTCAGGTGTGTTTCATACAGTATTCAATCACCTATATCCATACTTAGGCTTATAAACTGTAACTCTTACTTATGCAGTATTTGAGTTATTATAAGGGCTGTTTTCACAGTCCTGGCAGTGGTGGAAATTGATTGGTAGCAGGTCGGAGTGTCTATACACCCTGTCCTGGAAAGTCCCCAGTAAAACTGAATACAACCATACTAAAAGTATGCCTTCAGTATTGCCAGTACAACAGTCACAAATGTGCTCCATCTGAATTGTCTCATCTTTTAGAGAATAATGAAATCTGAAAAAATGCACTAATAATGTAGCTTTGAACTGCAAGTCATAACATTGTTTTGCTTTACATATGAAAATTTGCCCAGAACAGTAATAGTCAATTGCAAAGAAAATTAGCCAAATCTTCCAAGCAGTGGCGATCATTGTCAGATTGCCACTCTAATCCTTTTTTTTTGCACAAAGCTGGAGCTCCGCACTTCTGGCCTGGACTTCGGAACCAGGTCTCTTCAGAAATGCAGAGCACACCTGTTCTCCGAATCCTCCTTCATAGTGCAGGGTCATCAGGGGAAGCCAAGCCACGCCCATTTTTTATGGCACTAGTTGCTGTATTCTGGTAAGTCTTCATTTATGAACGCACTGAAAAGCTTTAGAACATTTGAATATCTCTTCAGTGTTCTACTGAATCAGTGCGAGTGAGTGGCAAGGTGGTAGACTGGCAAGGTGGTGGGTAGTAGGATGACAGGGTGGGTAGGGTGGTGAGGTTGGGTCAGCTCAGATCTCGGGGAGGGTTGGGGCAGAGTTGAAGGCCGGAATTTTATGACCCTGTCATGGTGGGGGCGGGGCTGTAAAATGCAGCGAGCCATTTTAAACTCCATTGACTTCGGCAGGAATGTAAAATCCTACTGCCATAAAATTCCACCTGGAGTGTCAGATGGAGTTGGAGGGTCGGGGGGCTGTTGAAGGGTGGGGAAGGTGCCAGAGGGAGAGGGGAGTACTGGAGGGTCAGGGTGGGTGGAGTTCTTTCTTTCCTGCATAACATTTCCTGGGTAATTATGCAGGAAAGTAAGTCCGAACCCTCCGAAGTCTCCAACTCTAACTCAGAGTTGGAGACTTTTTTGGAGGGTCCCAGAGGGCTGGGGAATTGCCCATCGGAAGTTGAAACTTTCCGGGCAATTCCTGTGGAGCCCTTGCATTGGGACAACTGAAGGGTTCCGTAGCGCATCCTCTGGGGTACATCGGGTCTCCAACCATCCAAAGAATGGAAGATCTAGGCCTATGGGCAGAATTTAGCTCTCGATGGGCGGGCGGGCCCCACTGGCTCGGCGGCGGGCGGGCAGCCGAACTCCACCGCCAAAACGGGCCCCGCCACCATTTTGAGTTTGGCCCGCCCAGCGGGCTGCCCGACAGGAAGCGCTTTGCGCTTTCTGTGCCGGGGGGGGGAGGGAGGGAATCCCCAACTGTCAAAGTGCGCACTGCTCTCTGAGACTAAGTGCTGTCTCAGGAAGATTGGTGACAGTTTAAAAAACATCAAAAATAGCAAAATAAATAAATTATTAACATGTCCCCCTCATGTGACAATGTCACACGAGATGGGACATGTTAATAAATAAACTTTATTAAAGATTTTTTAAACAGACATGAAACCTCATCCCAGGCAGTGGATGAGGTTTCATGTTTTTTCTCCTTCCCACCGGGGCTCCTGGCCTGCCCACCAGCCTTAAGGTTGGACGGGCAGGGCACTTAATTATCTTAATTAACCTGTCAATGGCCTCAATTGGCCATTGACAGGTCAGCGGGCGGACAGCTGATTTCGCTGTCTGCCCGCCTTCCTGAATATTTAAATGGGGCGGGATGACGTCGGGGGTTCTGCCTGACGTCATCCCACGTCATTTTCCCGTCGGCGAGCGGGCCCCGCCCCCAAATCGCCGACGGAAAAATTCTGGCCTATGAGTTTTGGTGAAAGGTCACTACCTGAAACATTAACTCTGTTTCTTCTTATCATAGACGTTGCCAGATCTGCTGAATATTTCCAGTGTTATCTGTTTTTATTTCAAATTTCCAATATCCACTGTATGTTGTCTATTAAGAGTTTAATTTATTGTAGATATTCTAAATTCTGAGTTACAGCTAACTGGAACCACACACCAAACTCTGCTAATGCATATCTAATGTCATAATTTTAAAATGAAAAGATCTATCAGTGTCAAAAGTGATTTGCTGCACAGGCATTGTTGCATACGTGCCATTCTTAAACTCTCCTATTATCTGTCTTGTTTTACAATTTTGGGTCTCACAAACCTTCTTTGGTGAATGAGAGCATGCCCATTTTTCAGCATAATTAATGAACTAACAAAATCACAGTAACGACCAACTTTAAAATATTGAAAAACTAATGGTAATTATAATTCACCTGCATGTAATAGTTGAAAACGGCTAAGTGATCCATTTAACCAGAATCAATGTTGAGCAGTTTATTAACCTGGCTGTGGAGTACAATTTTTGTTGACAATGGCTGAACAGCAAGTAAAAAATTTAACAATTATACCTTGCAAGTGCTTGTAATGGTAAAATCACCCAATTTTAATCCTCTCTGTTCTTATATTTAAAGGCACAACTCACACATATAGAGGGACACTGCATTCAAAGGATAATTGCACTCATGACATTAGACAGCCCTGCATATGAGAAGCCTAGAGCTGGGTCACTCAAGGAGATGAGTTTAGAAGGCATTGATTGTGGAGATTGAATTTACACTCAGAATTAATGAACTAATCAAATTAATCATATATTCAATGATTTGTATTCTGTGTTCATGTGCTCATCAGTGGCATTGTGGGCAGATGTTTCCATCAGTGACACATTTGGAGTAACAGACCCTGCCAGTTTGCACTAATGTCAGCAATAATTCTGTACCATCTGGTAGTTTTGAAAGTTAAAGTAGTAAATATTATTTCTATTATTGTCTTCATATGAAAGTGGCAGTGCTTGCTCATTAATTGTTTAATTACCTATGGCTGGATGTGTGTGTAACTGTGGAGGAGTGATGAGATGTGGACGATGGCTGGCTTGCAGAAAATGAAGTTTCCGTTTCATGTCGTCTCACGTGTTCAGGGGCCGGAACATTTTTTGAAATGTACTGTACACAGAGAAAAGAAATAAAAACTTCAGAGTTAAACAATAAGGCTCACGGCCAACAAGATTTAAATATCTTTCACTTTTATAATTAATTAGTTAAGAAAACTATGGTAAATTATTCACAGAGTAAATGATTAGAAACAAATGATCGCAATTACTCAAAAACACATTTTTATAATAGGTTTTGAATGAGTTTATATGTTTCTAATTCCTTTTGGGGATTTCCTAGCAGTATTCCCTTGCAGCTCAGATTATTCCCAAAACGGATAATAATCTGTAAAGGTGATTCCTCAAACCATTATGGTAGGTTAAGGGTTAAGGAATCAACTGGACATAAAAGGCTTTTGGGTTATCATCCAATCATAGAAATTACACCACAGAAGGAAGACATTTAACCTTCTGCACCTGTGGCAGCTTGCGTGTAGTTCAAAACAACATGAACTTTTCACCACAAACTTGAATCCTTACACATTCTTCACAATTACCAGATATGCCTAAAGGGCAATTCACAAAAATATATTAGCTGTATTGGATGAGGGAGGTGATTTTCTTTTTGCGCTGGTTGTAACAAAATTGTAAAATTCTAATGGGTTAACAATTCTGACACATGCAAGTCAAGAAGTCTTGCCATGTCCTTCAGTGTCCGTAACAATCAGAGTTCTCTAAATTATGTTTGATAAAATGCATTTTTATTTAACTTTTAAGGTAGCCTATGATTGCAGCTATTGATCTGAGTTGCCTGGTATTCTGCCAAATTGCAGACTCTTATTTAACTATAGACTGAACTCAGTCTTTTAATCAAAAGAATTTTAACCAAAATAATTGCTAAGCAATAAACAGGATTATCACTAAATAATCTCTTCTTATAAACTCATTTAGTTGTCCTAAAATATGTTTATTAAATAGAAGCACGTACATCAACCATTTGAATATCTTCTGGGAGAGGGCCAGGATGGTTGGGCCCATTGGCAAGGTTTCGGTTTTGATGGTCTACACAAAGATTTTGCCTCAAATGGCTGTGCATTTTCTTTCTTTGTTTTCTAAAGAAGTAGAACAACTAGAGTAAGTTCATGACAGGATATTGAAATAACTTCAACAAATTGCAACATACATACGAACATATTAGATATCAAAAATGTAAATACATCTATTAAATTACATGCAAATTTTTAAAAATCAAATTACCTTAAACTGCAACAATCTATAAGCTACTTTAAATTCTGATAAGAAACTTTAAATTATGGTGACTGGCAGGTTTAAACACTTACTTTGTTTTACAATATGCCACTACACACACAATTCCAACAACAAGAAGTGCAACACAAATGCCAGTAATGGTCAAGACTCTCTTTTGATATAGTTCCTCAGCTTCTGAAAACAGAAACACAAGGAACAAAAGGGTTAAATGCCTCATTCAGACTTAAACACAGGCATCACTTAAAAGTTGCTTCATCACAAGTTACTCGTAAAAAGCCTGCAGCATTTCTCACATTACTTCTGTACACAAATATATGTGCAAATACAATAATAGGTAGTGTTCAAAATAGTAATAAACTGACGTTAACCGTACTTAATACACAGCAAATAAAATTACAACTACTACCACTCCCACCAACACACTAAGGGCAAACTTCATAACAAAACATAAAAAAAAAACACATTTCATCTAAAAAGCTAAACTATTTTAAACTAAGCGGTAAAATAAAAATAACCGGGTATTAAGGTAAAGCTTCGGTTTATTAAATAGAAGGTAAAACTTCAGAGAGAATTCAAGTTAAGGAGAAATAGTTATTCTGAATGACGTTTTCATTTTTGATTAAACGTTCTAATTTTGATATTCATTTTCAGTTATTAGAAAAACAGTTAAAACATTATTTGCTGCTACCTAGTAATTATAGAGATTGAGAATTGACAGTAGTCAGACTAGTTGAACACTAGTTCATATGTGTGTCAATCACAGTAGTGAGAATATAAAGAAATAGAAAGACAATGGAAAAATGAGAGACACAAAAAGTTTTTTAGTACAAATATCGGGTAACAGTTGGGGGTGGGGTGGGGTGCGGTGAAGGGGGGAAGTCAACAGCTTGGCATTGCATGCTTGTTACTGAAGAGGAGAATGGGAACATTGAGGGAAGAAGTAAAGCAGACTGTGAAGGGATGCCCCAGACTAAATAAATAGTGTCCTGACAAGACATGGGAGTTGGAATTTTTTTTGTGATCAATAATTAGAATGTCAGCAGCACTCATTTTGCTGAAGGTGAGAGAAATGAACAGACTCATGTGTTATTAATGCTTGGTTATTACCCTTTTGCACTTAATATTAGGGAACTGCTGTGCTAGTAATCATATTTATCATGTGCATGACTATGGACAACCTAAAATACACAAGTGTGTCTCAAAATCTGAAATGAATTGCACAATCTTACCCAGGATGAAAACAAACTTGCTGAAAGTTTACACTCAAATAAAGTAAGTTTTGGTACAAGTTTATGAAACTGTTTAATTTGCTCTCAATAAATAAGTTTCATTTGCCTCAGCTTGCATGTTTTGCTGTTTTCCTTAGTTTGGTCCATTTCTAATTTTTAAGCTGTGTGCCATAAAAATTGTTTATATTAGCTGCAACTTCAGCAAAAACATTATGACCTGCAACCTCGCTTGATTTACTGTTAAATCAACTTTATTATAAACCAAGTTTGAAGTTCAAAGAATAAGGTCTCCTAATCTAAATACCAGCTTCACTTATTGAAAAGCTAACAGATGACACAAACTTACATACATCTGGAGCTAACATGAAATTTATAGGTCAAACATTTAAGCAGTGGTTTTATGCTGTCTATTTACAACAGTTATAAATCTGGAAGAGTTCTCCTGGGCCAGCTGCAGCTCATCTCTAGTCAAAAAGAGTGCTGCTATAGAAAAGCTGTGCTTATCTGTAGCTCAATGTCATCATTAGATACTGGACTCCTTTATTTTGGTAATGGATGGATTCGTACAACTAGACAGCTGCAGTCAGATCATCCCTTCAAAGCAAAATAAGTTGCTAGAAATCCAAGGCAGCTTTTTACATTTGCAGATTAAAATGAATGGTTTTCCATACCCATAAATTCAAATCCAAGATGCCCTGCCAATGCAGAAAGTTGACAAAAAAGAAAGAAAAAAGGAGAACAGTTTCAGAGAAGAATATTTTAAACATACCAAAAATTATACACGTTATGTGGTTAGCTCAAACTTTGGTATAGAAACATGGCAGGTGTAACACAGTGCTCAGGGATCTTGGACAATGGGCACTACCATTACAGGCAAAAGTTTTACACATGCAAAACATGACAGGAATGTGTGGCATACAGTTAGTTACAAATAATTACTTCATTTTTTTTACAATTCTAAGGAACAATGTTATGAAAATCATAGGTGATTATTTTGGAGTAAAATCAGTTATTATTTATGGTTTTATCAGGTTTAGAACAGAAGTGGCATCATCTCTGTTGTGAACGTGATGCTTCAATAGACTAAAGTTATGTATACTAGTGTTAAAAGGGGTTTGAAAATCTTGCTACCAATTCAGCCTAGGTATATAGTGAATGTACTTATAGTTCCTACTTCATGAAAATAAGCTTGATTTGTCGTTATTAGCAATGAGAGTGTTAAGGTATGTATGAGTAACCACAGTGGCATAGTGAAATATTTTCTCATCTGTAGGACATATGATTATAATTGGGATTTTTACTGTTTCTTTTCTTGTCAATTTTCTCCCCTCCCTTCCGCTCCTGAAGGCATCGCCATCTTAAGATAGAATCCAGGCGATCTCATTTTCCCTCTAGTACCTCAACAAATGCCTTGAAACTTGAAAGTGATTATAGGCAGGCTTTTTTGGGAACATCATTGAACCTGATTCTGTACCTAATGTCCATATGTTACAAGAGAGCAGCAAAGAACAGGAACCTGACCCAATTTTACCATCCTTAGCCCAATGATACTGAGGTCAATTGTAGCATCACATCCAGTCAAATAAGTACAGTTTGAGGAAAGGTTCCCGGAAAACTTTCTGACTATCATGATTCAACTTCTTGTTGCTTAAATTCTCTGAGCTATACAATTAGGGAATGCAGTGATGATTGTTTAAAGTTACACCATGGGCTGAATTTTGACCCCCGTTGTGGGGGGGCAGGGGGAGGGATGTGCGGGGGTGGGTGGGAGCGAGCACGAACCTGATTGGTGCCCCGATCGGGTGCGCGCTGCCATTTTACGTGGGCGGGCCAATTAAGGCCCGCCCAGCGTGATGCTCGCCCGGAAGCGGAGCACAGAGGTGCCTCAGGGAGATTTGTTTAAGTTTAAAATGTCTAAATAAAGTAACTGAAAACTTTTAAAACATGTCCCCTCACGTGATAGTGTCACATGAGCTGGGACATAGCAATGATTTAAAAAAAATGTTTGTTGAATTTTTAAACACTTCATGAAATCTCATCCCGCCCGTGGATGAGGTTCCATGAAAAATGCAAAGGCCGCCTGGGCTCTTCGCTTGCCCGCCAACCTTAAGGTTGGACCGGCAGCTCATTTAATTGTTAAATTAATTTTTAACAGGCCTTAATAGGCCTTTGACAGTTCGGCGGGCGCGCAGCTGAGTCGGCTGGGCACCCGTCAAACTGAAAATCTAAATGACGCGCGGTGACATCAGGACGCCCATCCGATGTCACCGCGTGTCATTTTACACGGTAAGCGGGCCCCACCCCCCCTTACACGGTAAGCGGGCCCCACCCCCCCTGCTCGCCGACTGGAGAATTCAGTCCCATGAGTTACAGTGAAAGATTTTTTCTGCACTTGCCACGAAAGTATAATACTTCGCATTATATTATTGTGATTTATTGTAAAAGTAGGTTAATAGAGGGGTTTGGATAGTTTGTGTGTGTGTGTGTGAGTGAGAGATTTAATTGAATTGGAGACAGCTGGTCTGGAGGCTTTGACTCATCAAAAGAAGCTAGGTTTGAAATGCTAAATACGTAAACATGGCTGAAGTCTTAGAATGTGAGGTGAGGAGAATTAGCATTTTTAGATAATTCAGGGTAGTTTGAGTTTCAAAGCGATGGAAGGATGTCACACCTAGCCAGAGAAGCTAAGCCAAGCGGTGTGTTTATTTTTCCCAAAGGTTATTGATAATATTAGCACCATGAAAAGATTTATATTATGAGAAAGTTAAAGTTCCAAAGATATATGGGAACAATGGGATTTACATTAAAATGTATAATATGTATAAAGGAGACGAGGCTCCGTGTCAGGGAGGACATTGCAAGATCTACCAGAAGTATGAAAAGCCTCCAGCATTTCTGCACAAAGCCTGCTGTCTACAGAAACTGAAGCTGGGAAAAGCCACTTTGAATTCAACATCTAGGGTATTGCAGTAACTTGCTGGCATCTGTTTAAAAATGATCTTTTTACTATTGCCTTAACAGGGGTGTAACTGGAAGCCAGATTAATTAGGGTTTCTAGGAGTTATTATAGTAGTAATTTGTATGTTCTTGAAATCTTTTGTTAATACATGTTTAATTTAAAGTCTTGGTGGACTTATTGCTTCTGAATTCAGGGCATGCATCTCGAAATAAAATACAAATTGCAAAACTGTTGTGACCATGTGATCAAGTTCCCTTCGTGGATTTGATCCACCTGGCACACATCATCTGCCATGTCATAACAACTTCACTATAAATTGTTAGCTGGTATATTATGATGCTGAAACCACAGAAGTGGTTAAAAACGTTGCAGGACTTTGGGTCAGTAGCTCTACTGATAACTAGGAAATAACATTTATGAGTGTGGATTTCCACAAAGTTTTTCTCATTCATCAACTGTAACTTTGGCAGAAGAGGCATGGACATTTTAGATGTTACATTGTAAGATCGGGAGAAAATTGACAGAAATTCACCTCCATAATTTCTAATTCTATATAATCACTATTTAAAATAATGAATATCAGAGAATGAATTCAAGGCTGAGTGTTTCGGCTAAGTTTGCCAAACTATTAAGATTTTATTCCCATGTTCTTGTAACACACACTGAAGTGTCTATAATTTTAAACATTGAATAACCTTAAAGCATCTGAATATCAGGATTATCCCACACCTTCTGATGTGATATTGCAGGAGTAATAGTGACTCAAGGACAAGCATTCACAGTCAAAAGAAGATTATACCATAAAGCAATGGCTGTAAATTAAATGGGAGAAGGAAGGTTACAAAATTGAAACATGTGAGAGGAATGCATAATGTCTAGTAGAGTTCTTTCTCCATGTGCATGAAATGAAAGAGAATAATTTGAAAAATATCATTCCTGTACTCAAGCTACTGAATTATCCCTAACTCTTAATTGTTAAAGTCTTTTAAATCGTACTGTTCAATACATGAGCTACTAGCCATATGTAGCCAGTTGGGAATCTAATTCTGGTTAATTGCATTTTTGATTAGTAAATAAAAAATGAATAATAAACATTGCCATTGGGCATGTGTGCTTGTGTATTTCAACCTGTATGTGCATTAGCTGGTAAAATGGTAAGACAAAAAGCAAAGTGTATAAACATGCTTTGATTGTTGTGTGTGCTTTACTTCCTTGGTTACTGATTATTTGTTAAAATGGTGCATTACGTAGGTGGAAAGGCTGCAGTTCAGCACTACGGAAACACCAGAAACACCAGCAATATTATATGGAGCGAGGGCTTAACATTATGGTCAGCAGAGAACACTCCAATCAGTGCAACAGGTCAGCCTGAAATCCATTCAATATCTGGCCTTATTTAAATTAGACTACTGAGCAGCCCTCACAGCAGCTCTCAGATCTGAGAAGGGGAAAGGGAGGCAATTGGCAAGGAGCCAAGTAGAAGGCTAGCAATGGTTGTTGGGACTGATGTTAAGTCGGGAGGAACATGAGTGCTTCTTCAGGCTCCAGGTTCAGATAAAAAATCTTTTTTAAGAAACTCTTTAAAGATTGCTGGTTAGTCCACCTGGAACGTCTAAAAAAACGGTGACCACAAATTTAACAGTGACAACAATGCAATGTAGATTGGGTGCATGCTATCCCACTTTGAACCTACTGACTCAGAGATGAGAATATTGCCGTCTGAGCACCATCTCACAACCTTTTATGAGAATAAGATTATAAATGGAACCAGCAGAATGGGAAATAACATTTCCTGAATATTAAGAGTGAGACAGAACAGAAATGTAGTTTAATTGCCTCATTGGATTTTCCAAAAAGAAAAAGGTCAAGCAGAGACAAGTTCAATATTAAATGGGAAGAATGTGTAAAACTGGATAGATATGCATATTGGTACTTTTCAACTGCAACATTATATATAACTGTTGAATGGTTGATAAAATCATACAATCAATCAGTGCATCACCAGGAATGTCCAACCATTAGGAACTGCAGGTGAAATACATGTGTTAAAAACAGTTAGCTGCTGACATGTGATTCGGCAGAAATCCATGCCCCTTATACAAAAAAAAGGCCCAACAAGATTTTTAAAAAGGTAGATTCCATACGTACAAAAGTGGGATGACCATACATAACAAAACAAGACTCTCCTTTATAAAAGCCCCTCCCATACATAAACTAATATCCATATTCAAAATATGAAGTTAGAAATACCCATGCCTCCCCCTCCAGTTGAGCCACTGTAGCAGTAGGGTGTAATTACAGTGTGACAAGTTTATATTGGCAGTTTTTATTATAAATCTGGAATTAGAAATTTATAGTGCAATATAAAAAGAAAGCCTTTAAAAGGCAACTGAACGACATCTGTGCAGCCTGCTCTAATTATCATGTGCCCCCTATTCACACTTCACCTGATGGCTATACTTGATATTCACTCCCTGTGTGCAGTATCACAGGAGATTATTAAAAATCTAACATTTGCGCAAACTTGCTGTAATAATTTTTCAGTAATCAATGTCAAAGTCTATATTTGTAATGGGAACTGCCAACATAAACTGGTAATTGTACCCTTCCCCACCTGTGGAGGTGCTGCAGTGCCACCATTAGCATGACAAGTTTACATAGGTAGCTTCCATTAATTAACCAATGAACTACATCCTGAACACCACTGATCTACATTACCAAAGTACTGGGAGCAATCAAAGTGAGGACCTGAGCGTACAGACCAAATATACCATAATAGTACCAGCTAATTATTATCTCTCTAATAAACAAGCAACAACAGCATGTAGTAATAGTCTCCAGAAATTTCCTCAGGGTTTTCCTCATCAGTTGTTTTAACATTGAAGAGCGCAGCCTTCCTACATATATTTAATACAAAAGTAACTTAAAACTTCTTCTTTAGGGATTTAAGCCTGATGTGACCATCGATCGATTATAAAAAGTATATCACTGACACATAGGCCAGAATTTTCACGTTGGCATGTGGGGGCGGGCCCAGCACGCCGACACGTAAAATGACGTGCGGTGACGTCAGATGTGCGTCCCGACGTTACTGCATGTCATTCAGATCTTTCGTTCAGTGGCCGCGCACCCGCCGAACTGTCAAAGACCTGTTAAGGCCATTAAAAAACCAATTAAAGGAATTAGCAACGCTGCCCGTCCAACCTTAAGGTTGTCGGGCAGGCGAAGAGCGTTTTTCAGGAAATCTCATCCACGGGCAGGATGAGGTTTCCTGAAGGTTTTATAAAATAAATATTTTTTCACAATTCATAAACATGTCCCACCTCATGTGACACTGCCACATGAGGGGACATGTTGAAATAATTTTAATCTTTATTTAAAAATTTCAATATGAACTTTATCTCCCTGAGGCAGCTCCGTGCTCTGAAAGAGTGCAGGCCCCGACTCTTCCTCCTCCCCCTGCCCGCACAGGTAGTGTTACCAGCCGTGTGTCACGCTGGGCGGGCCTTAATTGGCTCGCCCGCATAAAATGGTGGCGGGCAGCGATCAGCTCTGCGCCCAACCCCGACCGGTCCGCCCGACAGGCAGAAAGTTCTGCCCATAAAACTGATAGTTGCTTGTGCTTGTGATACTTGAACATAACAAAACACTGCTTTCAATATAAGTACAGGCTGAGACTTAAGACAAAGGGCAGGATATTCTGGCCCCCGGATGGACTTCGAAGTGAAGGAACTTGGAAAAGAGTGGATACGGATCCCCGATGTAGTAGTCCTATTGCTGGGCAGCAAATTTAAATAATTAAAGGCCCTATTATGGGCGATTTTCTCAGGTCAGCAACCAACAGCAGGACTGCTCCCTGTTGGGTGGAGAGGCCTCCAGCATCATGGTGGCACCCCCCTGTTGCACCCTGGGGAGGCCATTAGAGCCAAAAACTCCATGCCCCACTGAGGCAGCCATGGGCAGAAAAGGCAGCGTCGCAACTTCAATGATCTCCCAGGATGGGTTGCCCTCCGATCAGTCGAGTCTTCCTCCCTCGCCCATTCGGTGTTAAAAAATTACTTGCTTCGATTTGAAAGGTCTCCTGCATACCTCAGCAGGCCACATCTCTCTTCGTGGTACTGCTGAAGCTTAAAGCTTCTGGCCCTCTGATTTAGCTGGCAGCATCAGGAGCCTGCCCGCTGTGCTTAAATGGACGGCAGATCCAGAGGTGGCCAATTAGGAAGCTGCCTCTAGTAAAATCACAGAGCTGGTTCCGCGGCGGGCAAGTGAAGGCTCAAGATTCCCATTTGGTCCCAACGTTAGGATCCTGAAGCCTGAGGTAAAACTTAGACCAAAGTATCAAATAATTACATCTCAGTCAATACTTTACTAAGGCTGAAAGTCGAAATAATGATCTACCTTAATCTCCTTTGGTTTACATCTCTCTTACCAATGTTTTTTGAAATATTTTTGTTTAAGTAACAATGGCAGTTGAAATATTCAGGAGTCACTAACTTCCACAGTATGTGGGAGTTGAATTAATATGTTTAGTTGCAGAGAGTGCACCCTAGTACTCTCGTTAACAATTGTGTCTCAACATTTAATAATTCAGCTCTGTCGCCCAATCTGACTCAGCAGCTGCAGAATACAGCTCCTTAGCACCCATACTTTCGGCACTACAAATGCAATTTTAGCATCTGTGTCACACATGCACATTTCTGGTGTGAGCCGATTCGGAGCCATTTTAGTGAGGGTGTTGGTGTATCCACTGATTTGATGCCAACGCTACTATTTTGGAGCTCATGGTGCAGGGTTTCACTGACTGCAGACACATTGCTTTGTACTGCCCTATACCACAGTGGAAAGAGATTCTACTCCCGCAATGTCTACCTGACCATCGGCAGTGTATCATGTAGGTCAATACCCAGTATCCCAACAGCAGTCATGATGTCTTCATTCAGCAGTAGTCTGATGTGTCATCAGCATTTCAGCCCTGACAACAAATCAGAGGGTGACTACTCCGTTGATGACATGGCTCGTTACCATGGTGCGCAACCTGTGCACATGTGGGCAGCCTGCATACAATGAAAGGCACGCTGTCAATCAAAATGAGATGCTGAAACAACACTCTGCTGCCTTGACCACTCTGAAGGAGCCAGCAGAGAAGTTTTCAAGATTCATGGTGGTCTGCTGCATGCTGCACAGCCTTGGCCTTGACAACAGTTATAAAACAAACAGCTGCACAGCACAAAGCGAAGTAGGAGGAGGAAGAGAAGGAGGAAACCAGGAAGCAAGGTAGACAGCTCCTTGCTGACCAGGTTGTCCTTGAATAACTCAGCTGACAGCGATACCAGTAACTGCAAACCAAATTCCACATTCATCAGCAGTTCCACATCTTATCTTCCCTCTGCCACTGAGAAGGAGGATTAGCTATGAGGATACCATCATCTTCGTTGGTTTCAACCCCACTGGTGGCTATGACCTAGCAATGGCTGCTCCAATAATGGCCAGCACCATCTCCTTCATGGGGTAGGGACACATAGCCATGCCTGTCCACTGCCAGTTAGGTGCTGCTATCTCTGGTAATGCTCTATTTTGCCCTGCAAGAGATGGGGAAGTGTGTCAATGAGTGTCCTGCAATCTGTTTGGGTGATATGATTGAATAGCTGACAGTATATCTAAGCTGTGAGATGTGTGGGTGTGAGGCTTGCAGCAGTGCTAAGTGTCTGAGGGGGAGGTGAATTTATGAATATTAGGTAGAAGTCGTGATTGATAGAAGTTGTTGACAAGTGAGTACTGAAGGTGTAGTATTTGGAGCAGTGTCACTGCAACAGTTGGTGGGAAAAAGATGTTAGGCCAATTAGGTGGAGGGAGGGTAGGAGATCCAGCAGCAATCGGCAGGGTTTTTGTCGGGACAGAGATCCACAATGTACTTGAATTCTCACCATTTCTGAGCTGTCTCCGGAGATCACTCTAACGGATACCCAATTAACTACTCATCCCATAAAATGTGGGCAGGACCAAAACAGCATAGGCATCATGTGCTTTAACTTTAAAATGACATCGGTGTCCTATGTACATCAATGAAGCAGAAGTCAGACAGATTCCACTACAGCTCGGCAATCTGCTCTACTAAGTTACTGCCCAAGCAGCAAGGCTGAAAATTACCTCTTAACTCTGATTACATGATGAATGATTATTACTTCAAGAAATTAGAGGAATTGAGGGGGAATTGTTGTCAGCCAAAGTGTTAATATGTCTCAACTCGTTCAATGAAGAGTGGAGGAGGGCATGTCTGGAGCAACACCAGGCATACCTAAAAATGAGGCGTCAACCTGGTGAAGCTACAACACAGGCTACTTGTATGCCAAACAGCAAAAGCAGCATACGAGAGACAAAGTTAAGTGATTCCACAACCAACAGGTCAATCCAAGTTCTGCAGTCCTGCCACATCCAGTCATAAATGGTGGTGGACAGTTAAACAACCAACAGTAGGAGGAGGCAGTTCCACAAATATGCCCATCCTCAATGATGGGGGAGCTCAGCACATCAGTGCAAAAGATAAAGCTGAAGCATTTGCAACAATCTTCAGCAAGAAGTGCCGAGTGATGATTCAGATTGGTCTCCTCCTGAGGTTCGCAGCATCACAGATGCCAGTCTTCAACCAATTTGATTCAATCCAAGATTCACTATCAAGAAACGGCTGAAGGCACCGAATGTTGCAAAGGCTATGGGCCCTGACAATATTCCATCAATAGTACCGAAGACTTGTGCTCCAGAACTAGCCGTGCCCCTAGCCAAGCTGTTCCAGTACGGCTACAACACTGGCATATACCTGGAGATGTGGAAAATTGTCCGGGTATGTTCTGTCCACAAAAAGCAGGACAAATCCAACCAGGCAAATTACAGCCCCATCAGTATACTCTCGATCAACAGCAAAGTAATGGAAGGTGTCATTAACAGTGCTATCAGGTGGCACTTACTCATCAATAATCTGCTCACTGACTCTCAATTTGGGTTCTGCCAGGGCCACTCAGCTCCTGACATCATTAAAGCCTTGGTCCAAATATGGACAAAAGGACTGAACTCCAGAGGTGAGGTGATGGTGACTGCCCTTGACATCAAGATGGCATTTGACTGAATGTGGCATGAAGGAGCACTAGCAAAACTGAAGTCAATGAGAATCAGAGGGAAAATGCTCCACTGGTTGGAGTCATACCTAGCATTAAGGAAGATGGTTGTGGTTGTTGGAGGTCAATCATCTCAATTCCAAGACATCACTGCAGGAGTTCCTCAGGGTTGTGTCCTAGGCTCAACCATCTTCAGCTGCTTTATCAATGACCTTCCTTCCATCATAAGGTCAAGAAGTGGGGATGTTCGCTGACAATTGCACAATTTTCAGCATTATTCATGACTCCTTAGATACTGAAGCGATCTCTGTCCATATCCTGCAAGACCTGGACAATATTTGGCTTGGGCTGACAAGTGGCAATCAACATTCATGCCACACAAGTGCCAGGCAGTGACCATCTCCAACAAGAGAGAATCTAACCATCTCCCCTTGACATTTGATGCCACCACCATCGCTGAATCTCCCATTATCAATGTCCTGGGGGTTACCATTGACCAGAAACTGAACTGGATTAGCCATATAAATACTGTGGCTATAAGAGCAGGTCAGAGGCTGTGAATTCTGTGGAGAGTAACTCACTTCCTATCTCCCCAAAGCCTGTCTATCATCTACAAGACACAAGTCAGGAATATGATGGAATACTCTCCACTTGCCTGGATGAGTGCAGCCCCAACAACACTCAATAAGCCTGACACCATCCAGGACAAAGCACCACCTTAAACATTCAGTCCAGTGACACACAGTGGCAGTAGTGTGTACCATCTACAAGATACACTGTGGCAACTCACTAAGGCTCCTTTGACAGCACCTTCCAAACCCACTATCTCTACCATCTAGAAGAACAAGTACAGCAGATGTATGGGAACACCACCGCTGGCAAGTTCCCCTCCAAGGCACACAACACCCTGACTAGGAACAATATAGCCGTTCCTTCACTGTCACTGGGTCGAAATTGTGGAACTCCCTTCCTATCAGCACTGTGGGTGTTCCTACAACACATGGACTGCAGCGGTTCAAAAAAGGGGGCTCACCTCTCAAGGGCAATTAGGGATGGGAAATAAATGCTGGCCAGCCAGCAATGCACACATCCCATGAACAAATAAATTTTTAAAAGTCGTGAGCTGGTCATGAATGAAAATTTAGGCCTGAATTTTCGATCTCATGTCAGGTGCATAGAGTTGGGAGAATTCCCAGCTCTGCAAACTTGACATCCATAAAACTGGCCCCAAACTTCCAATTTTTGGTCTAGGGTGTGGATATATTAGGAGTCGGGGTGGGGGAACCCCAAAGTAGTGTAGGGTTGGAGGTAGGCCCAGAGTTGGTTGGGCGAATCAGGCGGACATAAAAAGAGGGCCTTCAGAACGGCTCATTTGTGAGTTAGAAAGTCCATGGTGAACTTCCTTTGCCTTAGTGGGGATGAGACTAAGCTTCCAGGTGAGTGGGAACTCTGTAAATGTTGCCTAACTGTGAGCTGACTCTGGAACAGAAGGCCCATCATGGGCTTTCCCCAGAAAAAAAACTATCATGGTTGCTGCCTATTCGCAGTGTTCTGCACTGAAGCACTGAAAGCATGGAGTGGCTTCTCAAGCCTCACATATGAGGTTATCATAAATTCATGTTGTCTTTACAGTATGCCAAGGAGATGGCCCAGATGGAGTATATCAGCCTGGCTGCCAGCAGTTGGAGTGGTGGAACAGTTAGCCATTGAAATAACCAGGGTACCTAACTACACTCAGTTCTGTTGAAGGGTCATTGGACTCGAAACGTCAACTCTTTTCTTCTCCACCGATGCTGTCAGACCTGCTAAGTTTTTCCAGGTAATTCTGTTTTTACCTTTGCAGTTGGCTGTTGGTGATGGTGAATCACTTGTAGCAGGTGATAAAGGTGGTGGTAAATGCATCTTGGAATGGTGGTAATAATGGAGGTCATGATGTCAGTTCACTGAGTACAAGGCAACATTGCCATGAGAGGGAGTGCAAGGATGGCATTGCATCATAAGGGCAGCACATGCATAGTTGAAGGCAATGGCGTGCATCAGAGCATGCTTTCGCAATATGGAGTTTCTCACATCTCCCAGCTCTGCTCCCTCAACCCTCTAAGGGCAGCTCATCCCTTGGGCATCAGGAGAAGGAAGCGATGTCCAAGGAGGCAGGGTGACATCAGACTAGCCCACACTCCGCCAGCTCAGATACCAGCACATCAGAGGGATGTAACGCACGTGTGGAGTCGGTGATACAGGGTGAAGGAGGAGTGCAGGAGGAGGTATCGGAATTAGAAATATCAGTGCACAGCACAGTCCCTCTCATAGGAGGGAGAAAAGTTATGATGATGCTCCAGTGGGTAGGAATGTGGAGCCTCAGGAGTCATCTTTTGGGGCACATTATTTGGACAATCAGATGCAGATGTGTGAACATCTGGCGGAGTTCCCTGAAGCAGTGGGAGTTCTTGGACTGCAAATGGAGGAGTCCATTGCTGTCATGCGCTCCAAACTGCCCTGGGGGTTCAACTGTATGAACTCTAACCATGAGATATTGACCACTCTCATGGAGTGACACATGTAACAACACTCAGAGTGGAAGCAAGAGCAGCCTCTCAGCAAGAAAGGAGTGCAAACCTCCCTCAGTAGCCTGGATCAGTCTGCTCAGAGTATGAGCGCTGAGGTCCATGGAATACATGAGGAGCTGTGTACCTTCAACAGGACGGTTGCACTGTTGGCACAGCAGTTACTGGAATGGAAACTGCTATGTACCATCAGTGAGCCCCAACAACCCCACATGAAGGCCAAACTAGGGTTATACAGGTTAAGGAGGAGGGTGAAGATATCGAAGGCTTCTCAGCACCCTTATCTTCCTCAACCTCCCCAATCCCTCTGCTAGAGCGCTCGTCTACCCAATAGTTGCCAGTGACCATGGCTGCCCATGCAGAGTTGCAGAGGCTGCAGTCTGAAGGAGGCCCCCAACAGGTGCCTGCACAACGAGACCAGCTACCATGCTCCTTGTTGCCATATAGACCGAGAACTGAGCAGCCTGCCTCCATCTCCTTCGAGGCAACATGGAGGGGTACTTAATAGGAGTGTGCACAAGTGCATGGTGCTGTCTCATCTAAAGCACTAATAGGTTCATTGTGGTTACACTTATCAATTTTTATATATCACAACTGAGCACTTTTTGAATACACGTATCAACATCCTGGGGGGCTTACCATTGACCAGAAACTGAACTGGACTAGCCATATAAATACTGTGGCTACAAGAGCAGGTCAGAGGCTAGGAATTCTGTGCCAAGTAACTCACCTCCTGACTCCCCAAAGCCTGTCCACAAGGCATGAGTCAGGAGGCCGATAGAGTACTCCTAACTTGCCTGGATGAGTGCAGCTCCCACAACACTCAAGAAGTTGACACCATCCAGGACAAAGCAGCCCACTTGATTGGCACCACATCCACAAACATTCACTCCCTCCACCACCGACGCACAGTAGCAGCAGTGTGTACCATCTACAAGATGCACTGCAGGAGTTCAACCAAGGCTCTTTGGACAGCATCTTCCAAACACACAACCACTACCAACTAGAAGGACAAGGGCAGCAGATAAATGGGAACACCACCACCTGGAAGCTCCCCTCCAAGTCACTCACCATCCTGACTTGGAAATATATCGCCGTTCCTTCACTGCCGCTGGGTCAAAATCCCGGAATCCTTTCCTCACAGCGCTGTGGGTGTACCCACATCACATGGACTGCAGTGGTTCACATCCCGTAAATGAATGTAAAAAAATACTCTTAGGCTTGAATTTTACCCTTGGCGGGCGTACACGATCAGCAGGCCCGGGACCAGTCAGGGAACAGGCCCCTGCCCGCTATCGGCCCACGACTGCGAATTCACGCTTCCCAATGGTCGGGAAGGGCCGGCTAGGGGCGAGGGCCACTGGGGCGCCGGGTCCAATGGCAACCCGGCAGGAGGCTTAAGAACAGCACGGGCAGCCCCTTGAAGGCTGCCAGGGAAGAACATATCTCCTACGTTCTGGAGACCAAAGCTATGGCCTCAACTGAGGCCGGAGACGCCAGGCGGGAAATCAGGTTGGGTGAGCACATAGCCCCCCGGTTTTTGAACGAGTGCCTCATGGTCCTCCTGGAGGAGGTGGCTGCCAGGAGGGACACCCTCGTCTCCAGGGATGGAAGGAGGAGGCCACCGCACCTGACAAAAAAAGCTTGGGAGGAGGTGGCAGCCGAGGTCAGCAGCCACGATGCTGTGTGGCGCACATGGGTGCAATGCCGCAACAGGTTCAATGACCTGCTGCGCTTGGGAAGGGTGAGTACCGTGTTGGCATGGATCAGTGTGGTGAAGTGTTAAGGGCTGGCCATCACCCTGTGGAGCTCAGGGGGTATTAGAGCCTGAGTGCCAACTGCCAATGAACCTGGAGCTGGCCAAGGGGGTGAGCCCTGGCTGCTTGGACTGAGTGCCTTGCGGCTTGAGGGCCATGACTTGGATGTGCCCTGTAAGGTGTTCCTCAGGTGGAGTTGGCCAGTCTGCAATGGTGCTGCAGGTAGAGAGTGGACTAATCCATGCTCCTCTGTGCCTTTTTAAATTTCATCAGGATTAAGAGAATAAAAACTAAACAATCAGAAAGTGACATATGTTGATTAAGAGGATTAGTATTTAACATTCATGAACCAAATAACAAATAGATATTTGGTAGTATGGAACTTGAGAAGAGGAGCCATACCCAAATTGAGAGGTCACGGACAGGCGGAGGCCCTTCAAACCTCCTGATCCTGACAAGATATGAGCAGGACACCTTGGAGCTGGAGAGGCACCACGCACCTCGGTCAGCCGTCCATGGAGAGGCTAGCGTGTCAGAGGAAGGTAAGAGTGCAGTGCACAGAGGTGAGAGTTTCGGATGGTGCAAACATTCTTGTGTAGTTTCTTCATTGATGGGAGCCTCAAAACTGGAGTCCCCATTGATCATTGAAAGACGAAGGCACCATGATGCAGGTCTCCATTGTGTCACCAGGACACCTGGCATGCACAGTGATAGCGTGATGGCTTAAACTAATGGCATGTCCTTATTCTCCCTTAGATTCACCAGCAGGCACTCATTTGCAGGACCCCACAAGACCGCCAGGCTTCCGCTGTACCGGAGTCACACCTGCTCTCTGAACCAGTCACCAGTGCAGATACCAGCACCTCGGTGAGTGTTAGATCTTTGGCTAGAATGTCGGAGTACAGCGGTGAGGGCACTTCACATTCACTTGAGGAGGCAGAAAGTGCCCAGGGTGCCGGCAGTTGGAGGACTGCTGGAGACCAGGATAATGTTCAGCCGAAGGCAGATGATGAGCCTCTGGAGTCGTCCATTAGGCGGCAGATGCTGAATGTCCAGCAAGATGTGCGAGAGGACCAGGCGGAGATTCACGAGGGAAGGAGTGTAATGCATTCTGTTGTGGAGGAGTCCATGCGGAGCATAAGCACTGCGTTGACCCTCATTGAGGGAGTGGCGACTCTAATGAAGAGGCAGCTCCAGGGACAGAATTAGGGGTTCCTGAGGTTGCGCTTAGACCTGCAAGCCCTCACACAGGAAATGGCCTCAGGTGGTCAGTATCAGTGTGGGAGATGGATGAGACACCCAGTATCCTATAGGTGCCCATCCATCAATGGTGAGCAGAGAGGTCCAGAGCGACCTCACGTTGGCGCATGAGCTGCTTGTCATCTCTGCGGGCTCCTCTCAGGGCGCCCTGGATGACGGCAACAGTTCCTCCACCCCTTTACCAGTGACCGTGGCATCTGATGAGGCTGCAATGACTGGGGAGATGCCAGCCGTGGCACTGGCCGCTCCCTTCATGGCAGGGCCAGTACAGGCTCCACTGACCAGAGGACGACCGCCAAGGTCATCAAGGCCAACAAGACAGCAGAGTCACCAGGCTGTCTCCAATTCCAGTGCCAGTGAATTGGGGCAGGGGGGGGGGTGGAGAGGGAGGGCACAAGACGTAGCACTCATAAACATGTTTAAGGCACCATAAGCACAAGAGGGACCGGTCACAGGTGATCTTTTGTTCTGTAATGTTTTGTTAATGTTTACTGGTGTGGAAATGAACACCAGAGATGGTAATGTTGCTTTGTTTTGATTGTGAAAATTACATAAACTTTGTTTTTGTCGTAATGGCCTGAGTATGCTTCACCTTTTTCTTGATGCAGGGTGCACCAGTATGTAATGCTGGATGTGAGTGGTTCTAAATGTTATTGCACAGGCACTGAGTGCTCTTTGGGTTCAAATGAAAGTGTCATTTCAATCACCCCGGCAGCCCTGGCATGAGGTGGAAGCAGATCTTTGGCAGCCTAGCTGAAGGAGCGTTGAATCAAGGCATCCCTGGTGTCCCAGCCTCGATTCCCTCAGCGTTCTCCTCACCGTGCTCCGTGTGGAGAGTGCAGCATGTAACCACTATCAGTAACACCCACTCTGGGGGGATATTGCAGCGCTGCCCCTGAATGGTCCAGGCATCAAACGCGCATAGCAATAGAGTCATAGAATTATAGGGGTCTACAGCACAGAAAAAGGCCCTTTGGCCTATCGAGTCTGTGCCAGTTAAACAAATACCTAACTATTCTAATCCCATTTTCCAGCACTAGGCCCACAGCCTTGTATGCCATGACATCGCAAGTGCACACCCAAATACTTCTTAAATATTATGAGGGTTTCTGCCTCTACCACCCTTTCAGGCATTAAGTTCCAGATTCCCACCACCCTCTGGGTGAAAAAATCCTTCCTCACATCCCCTCTAAACCTCCTGCCACTTACCTTAAATCTATGCCCCCTGGTTATTGATCCCTCCACCAAGGGGAAAATTCCTTCCTGTCTACCCTATCTATGCCCCTCATAATTTTATACACCTTCTATACACGCATCTTGAGAAGACCTATGGTCCTCTCTATCACTGCCCTTGTGGAGGCATGATTCCTATTGTAATGCTGCTCTGCCTCTGTTCTTGGGTGGCGGAGAGGTGTCATGAGCCACCTTTTCAACAGATAGCTCTTATCACCGAGCAGCCATCTATCCAGTCGGGCTGGAGCACTGAAGGGCCTTGGCACCTGGGAGTGTCTCAGGATATAAGTGTCATGGAAGCTGCCAGGGTACCTTGCACAGACTTGCAGAATCTGCATCCTGCGGTCACACACTACCTGCACATCATGGAGTAGAAGCCCTTCCTGTTGATGAAGGCATCCGGCTGACCCAATGGTGCCTTGATGGCCACATGTGTGCAGTCATTTGCACTTTGGACACAGGGGGAACCCAGCAATCGCTGCAAACCCTCTGGTTCACTCAGCCTAGTTGGCCTCGTCTGTACAGAAGTGAATAAATGTCATTACCTGCTTGAACAGAGCTTCTGTCACCAGCTTGACGCAACTATGGACAGCTGATTGAGACGCTCCACAAAGATCCCCCACTGATCCCTGGAAAGCACCGGAGGCATTGAAGTTGAGGGCCACTGTGACCTTCAGAGCCAATGGCATGGGGTGTCCACCCACGCAGTCGGAGCTGATCTCAGGCCCAATCATATGACAAATGGAGGTCGCAGTCTCCCTGGAGAGGCAGAGCCTCCTTCAGCATTGCACCTTGGACATATTGAGGTAGCTGCATCGCTATAAATCTTGGCAGCAGGATAGCGATGTCTTCTGTGGCCCCTTCTGCCTTGGACTACCTGCTGGCCCTGCGTCCCCTATCCCTGCACCTCTCCTCCCACAGGTCGCTCCCTTGGAAGCTGCATTGGGACACCTGGCCTCCTCTCCCTCTGTCCCTCTCTTCCTCCTTCGAGGAGGTGCCTCTAGCGGAGAGCACAATCCCCATTACCATGGTAAGGGAAGGCTGTCTGATACCTGGAAGGGTCCACATGGTCAAAATCCTCCAGGGACGTTGGAGACACCAAAGAGTCCTGAAATGAAGCTTGGAAATGCTAAGGATGAAGCTCAGAACTAAGATGAAGCTGTCAAGTTCCAATAAGAAACCAGCAGCAAACTATCTCCTAAACTCCTCAGTACTCACACTGGCAATGCTGCTGATTCTTTTTAACCCGCCCTTGGATGAGGTCTTGCAAAACGTGGGCTGTCTGCTGCCCATTTTGCCCATGCGACAAGCGCGAAATTGCACGGGCAACGTAAAATCGGGATCAGTTGGGTTTTTAATGACCTTAGGTGGCCTTTTAATTGATGGCAGGCACAGCTCCAACACCTGCGCACACCCACCAAGCTGAAGATTGCACACGTGCGGGATGGCTTCGGGACACCCATCCAATGTCTTCTTGTGCTATTTTATGCCTGATTGGGTCGGGCCCGTGCCCGCCCGCGAGGCATTGAATTCTGGCCTTAGATTTCTCAGTATGTCTTTGTATACTACAAAACTCAATGAGAATGTTAACATTAAGAAGGGTATTCTTACCAGTGACACCAAGGCTGGAAAGCCGAGGTCAATCTCACATTGACATCAACAGGAGCAAATGTGTGACCATATTTGTGAAGCAGCGGAAGGCTTTTTCCATCTCCGGTGTTTCACATAAAATTGCAGTGAACAAAGGGTCAGGGACTAAGATGCTCTTTGCTTCATTCATTATCCATCCATTGTAGCCTTTAAGGGAGGATCAGTGATGAGACTCCATGAACAGATGGAGGTCAGCCGGTGCATCTCAAGCTTGAATGTTGGGTGGAAGGTAGTCATCTGCCTGTCAGTGTTAGGCATTGGCCTAGGTGTAGGCCACGTAGCTCGAGATTCCATGTATGCTCCAGAGATTATTGATCACCTGCTGTCCACCACTACTTCGGATGCCTTTACATTCCAAGTGGCAGCGAATGTGCTTTGTGAGGGTAGATGCGGTTTATGGAAGCTATGAATGTTGCATATGGCACACACACTTGAAATTGGACCATGGGGCTGAATGGATGCTGCGCAACTTCATTCATAGAGCTGTTGTTGCACAGTTGTAGCCTCAACCTGCCTAATATGCCTTATCTGCATGTACTTTGACACATACAATCACATCCAAATATTTTGGGGTATGAAGTCTTAAGTCCTACTGGTAATCTTAGCATTGTAGGCACAGTTGGAGCATGCACAGGGTGGCAGAACAGAGGTTTGCACCTCATTGACAGCCACTGGCAGTTATGTGAGGGAGGCCAGATTGTGAAGGACTTCTTACGCTGTGTGTTTGCAGTATGCTCAGGCCAATGGTTATGATGTTGAGGGTTGTAGCCATTTTTATGTGACTGAGTAAAGCTCATTGATGTAGTTTTTCTCTCTTGTCGAGGATGGGCATTCCCTTGACTAAGTGTGGCTTCCGTGTGAAAGGTTCTTTATTTGGAAGTTGTTCACCAAGGACTGGCTGATGGCAAGTCTAAGATCTGAGGACACTGTGTGAATCTGGTTTTTAAGGACCCGTCTGGCGATGAGCACCTCCTGCACAGAGTCAGTCCTGGTGATGTGGCCAGCTTCCCAGCTGCTTTGCCATTGGCAGCCTTTCCATCCTCCTCCATTTCAGATTTGTCAGAATGGACAGGAACTTCATCCTGCCCGTCATCCTCCTTAGAGGTTGAAGCTCTGGCCTTGGCATCGTCATCTTCTGGTTGTAGGCCCCTCCCTTGCACGATGTTGTGCAGCATGCAATATGCCACCACTATTCTAGATACCCTTGCTGGGGCATATTGCAGAGCTTCGCCTAAGCCAATGGCCTGCTCGATTGTACTCCTTTGTGAAAACATGGCTGCTGTTGCACTCGGCCTCAGTTTGAGGGCTCCTAATGGGGCTCCTAAGCAAAGATCTTAAAGGGTACCCCTTGCCCCCTAGAAGCCAACCACGGATCTGTAAAGGTGTTTGAAATAGCTGAGGGATTTGGGAATTCCTCAGTATGAAGGAGCTGTGGCAGCTTCACAGGGAACTGTTCACACACTCGTGCACAAACGAACTGGACATTGAAGGAATGGAAGGACTTTCGGTTTATGAAGGTGTCCGATTGCTGATCTGGAGACTTTATAGTGATGGGGGAGCAACTAATAACACCCTGCACCTGAGGAAAGCCTGCTAATTGGGCAAAGCCCATGGCTGTCTACATCAGAGATGCCAAATCAACAGGGAAATTAATGTGTCCCCCCACACAAGCAAACAGGGCATCAGTCAATACCTTTATGCAGCTATGTGCTGCTGACTGGGATATACCAGACAGGTCTCCTGCAGAACCCTGAAAAGAACCTGAGGCATAAAAATTGAGTGCCTTGGTTGCCTTTACAGACACTAACTAGCAAGGCATGGGGGTCAATAGAGTCTGGTTCGAGATGTTGCTGGACCATTCAATATGTGTCCGTACTTCAGGCACCTTCAGCGCTAGTTCTCTGTCATGTTCAGATATGATCACTGAGGTCGGTACACCCTTCCCAAATGATAATACCTGGTTGTCCTCCCTCTCCTCCTTCTCCGTCCTGGTGCACTAGGCGCTACCTCTAGCTCTTGACTTGGTGCCCTCACTCTGGTCACGTTGACTTGCTTCTATAGCACCTATGTGCGAGGATACTATGCCATCTTGTCTCTTCCTTGTAACTAAGCACAATGCACATTTCTCAAGCACAATGTACATTTCTCAAGCACAATGTTCTTCCTGCTACCTCAGGGCCTGAGTATGTACGGGCAAAAATAATTGCCCTGCTAAGTCCAGCAGCCCTACATTCCTACTCCCTTGCGTTAAAACTAGAGGCTTGCAAATGAATATTTTCCACTTCTGTGGCAGTTAATACAACTTTTAAGCAATTTCCAAATGGGTCCCTGCGCCTCTCCAAATGGGTACCCTAGATATCCAAACAAATCTGCAAAGTTCAGACTGGATCCTATCAGATCTACACTGCTTATGTTGTGTTTCACACTCCGAGGTCACCAAAATCAGACATAACAGGAGGCTACTGCCGATTTTATATGGGCAGCTGTCTCTGCAAAATCTGTATGTGCAAAACCTGACTCGCTCCCATTCCTCCCCCACCCCCCTCTGTAAAAATGTTAGGGACCATATTCAGGGGTGGGACTTCCGAATTTTGGCCTCCCCCACTATTTTCTCTCCATCATTGTAAAAATTCAGGCCTTAGTATTAGTATGTGTCATGGGAATCACCGGATCCAAGTCCATAGAACTGATGCTGACTAACATTTTGCATAATGCATTATCAGAATTATACTCAGAACAGTGATTCCTGGCTGCAATCGAAAGTTTAAATGTATTGAGAGCATGAGTAAAATATGACCTACTTTTGTTAAATTCATATTCGGAATGCAAGTCATTAAATTCTTTGAATCTGGAATCAAATACAAGAGTTAATACTTTTAAAGTAGAAACCCGCAAATGTGTTCAAGGATATATTTTTAATGAGCTTGTTAAATTATAGGATAATGGCAGTGAAAGTTACCACTGATGGACTTTGTTTTAAAGGAATTTGAGTAAATCTTTTCTTAAGGATGTATAGAGGAATATAATCACTTGTCACAGATCAATGTTAGATGAAGCTTGAGACTTTGATAGATAGAAAATCAAAGGAAAACATGGTCTGTATGTGGCATACTTGACAAAACAGATATGATGAGCTGAATGACCTTTCTTTCTCTCTATTTATTTGTTTTAGTTCTGAACTCGTTTGTGCATGCAGTTAGTAATAATGTAGCAGAACATGAATAATTAGATTCTTAGCACCTAATTTTATTCTGCGGACATTCTCGGTATTTTCATCTTCCAACAAGATTAATCATCTCGGGAGTAGATCAAAAGGAACTCTTATATATGTGATTTAGATCCACAATGCAACTGGAATTTTAAACCCCAGTTTAACAATGCTCACAGAATAAAAATTCTAATCTAATTTATGCCAGTGCATTCAACTGACCTTTCACATGAGATGAAACTTTGCAAAGCAACATGAAAGGATTCAAACTGTACTTAATCACGTCTGCACAACTCTTCCTCTGTTTTGCTATAAATAGTTCCTTAATTCGTTCAGGATAATAAGTGATAAATCAAATTTCTACCTTATTGCTGTCTTTGAAAACGTGTGGAAATTATTTAAGGATCTTTTGACTCACTGGGCAGAATTTTTCTTCTCACGGGCGGGTGTACGCCTGACCTGGACGGGAGTGAAATAGTGGTAAGCGTCCTGACGTCATCGCGCGCACTTGATCTTTTGGTCGGTGCGAGCATGCAAGAGGTGGCGGCATGCCCGCCAACAATTACGAGGCCTATTAAGGCCCTTAATTCATTAATTAAGCTGCATTTTTCACTGCCTGCTCAACCATTCGGTTGGTGGGCGGGAGAATAGGCCAGGCGGCCTTTGCATTTTTAATGAAACCTCATCCATGGGCAGGGTGAGGTTTCCAGCGCTTACTAAAAAAAAAATTTAACATCCTTTTTCACATGTCCCTCTTCATGTGACTGAGTCACATGTGGGGACATGTTTATCTCATAATGTAAAAAGTTTATTTTTGTATTTAAAATCTGTCAGCTCCCTGAGGCAGCTCTGTGCCTTCAGGGAGCTGTCAGTGCACGTTTCCCAGTGAATGCACACACCTCAGCGCTCATGTTCCTCCCGCCCCCACCCCGGCAGTGCTGAGGCTCTTAGCGCACCTTTCACGCTGGCTGGCCGTTAATTGGCCAGCCAGCGTGAAATCGCGGTCAGAGCCCGATCGCGGGTGGTGGTCAGTCTCGCGGCCGTTCCCGGGCCCACCCACTGCGCCTGCCTGACGAAGGGAAAATCCTCCCCACTAGTTTGATTCTTCTTCAGTCCCTTATTGGGTCTCAGTAATACTGGCTGACTTCCTTCACAGTTTTGTTAAATAGGTAACTGAAATAGTCAATATGATTTACAACAAGTAAGATGCTGAAGATGAGTTGAGGCCAAGAGTTGAAATATCCCAGAAAAATTTCCATAAGCATCCAAGACATGAAATTCAATTTCTCATCAATGCTCATACATATTTTTTACTATATACCTAACACCAAAGTACGAATAAAAAGTTCACTTACCCTTGGTTGTTTTTCTATTTTCTTTCATAAAACAATATTTAACTCAAATTTAAATTCAAATTTAAGCATGTGGTTTCCAACAATTTCATGGTAATCCAAGGTCATGTTCGGCATCAAATACATTAGTATTCACCTGAGTCATTTGCTGAGGTATCATATGAAAGCCTACACCTCTAGTTTGTTGGCCAGTTTTGTATCTACCATTACATCTGTTAACCTAACAAAATCTAAAACAGTCAAGGATTAAAATTTGGGATCCTCCAGAAATGTCTGTGTGGGGCAGGAGGTAAAATTTACTGCTGAACATATGCTAGCTCCAGTCTGACAAGTGGCAGTGGAACCAAGCATAGGCAATCTTCTGGATGTGCACCACAGTGGAGAGATGGCAGGAGCATGGGATGACCAACCGTATTGAACTTTGGAAAAACTGAAGACTCGGGGTGATTATGTAATATGGTCACCGTCACAAAAAATATCATTAATGGGCGGAATTGTCCCAGATTTGCACCAAGTGTGGTAGCGGGCGGGAAAAACGACACTTTACCCAACGGCTGCAATGGTGGCTTTTCACGCCATATCATCCCAAGCCCACCACATTAATTATGCATTCCTGGGATACAAGCCGTTTAGATGGTGGTCGGGCTCCGATTCACCTGCTACCCCATCGCCTCACCTCTTCATCACGCCAGGCACCACATTTAAAGTAGAAATGTGCTCAGTCCTTCCAGCCCATGACTGCTGCAAAGATGACATGGCCCCTAAAGGCAAGAATACTGCAGGCCTTGGACGACTTTTGGACACCATGGAGACCCGCTGTGATCTCCTCTACCCCCGCTCTGGGCGCAGGAGGGGCAGCAACATTTCCACTCAGGCTTGGTAGGTGATGGCAGTGGTGGTCAGTGCCAATGTTGCCCAAAATGGGTTGACCATCCAATGCAGATAAAGGATGAATGATCTCATCTGTGCAGCCAGGATATGGCAGTCATCTCATCACTCTAAACTCACACAATCAAGCCCATCACACATTCACTGGCATCTCACTCACTGCCAGTTCAAGGGACATCACCACCCATTCTCACACAAATACCTCAAGTCCATCTGGACTCATATCCTCTGGAGACTGCGTCTTTAGGCATCACCATCTTGAGGCCACTTGCACAAATCAACATGTGCCCCCACACACACCTTGGGATACCCTCCTTCCACAGTACAGCCCTGATCCTACACCCTCTTCCCTTGCCTGAGGCCACTTCTCCAAGCAAGCCCTAGCCCTGCAGCCATTGAAAAGCCACCCAAATATGGCTGATCTAGAAGTAGAGACCTGCCCACGCGCCCCCCTAAAAGTGATGTGGTGCTGTCTGTGAAGCCTGGCATTGATGACTGCGAGTGCTGACCGAAGCAAGGTAGGCAAACAAACCTCAAAGTCCCGAGTGGAGTGCAGCCCGCCAAGTGCACACCTTATATATGCTGTTGTGTTTTCCTGCCAATGTGGGTAGATGATCCAGTGGGGGAGGGGGTGGAAGACGATTCTGGCGGGCTGGCCTAATAATGATATGTAGATGCACTCCAATGAAGTTCACAATGTCCGATGGCGGGAAACGCGGCCCCCCTATCGGCAGGCTGAGCGGACGATCGCTAGCTGGTTTCATGCCATCATGAAACTGATCGCACTACCCAAAATCAGCCCCCTCACCCCACCACACCAACGCCAGCGGGCATGGAAAATCCCAGCCAATGACTTTGATTCAAATTTTATATTGGTAGTGTAGGGTGAAAATCAGATTGTAGGGTTCTGAAAAGGGAATTTTGGGGGTTATAACTTTTGAATTTATGTAATAATGCATAGTAACTTAAAATCCAGAGGAGGCAGGGTAGGAATTAGATGGTGTAGTGGTGTTCGAGTTGAGAGGGAAAAATTTTCCCAAAGCGAAGGTGTGATGCGAGAGGAGCTGGGCCAGTATTACATAGGTAGAATAGAAGATAAGGTAGTGATCAGAGATTACCGTGTCGCCAATTAAAATCTCCAAGGTGGTAAAGCCTTGTATGATGGCAAGGTCAAATGGGTAGCCATGTGTGTGAATGGGGAAAATTGAGAGATTAGTCAGGGGAGGATTAGGGGCAATTAGATTAAGGTTGAAGTTATCAAGGATGAGAAGTCATTCCATGTAGAGGTTGAGGGAGGGGATTTTGGCAAGGGGAGTAGAGAGAACAAGAATTATAAAAGCAATGCTAGAGGAATGACAGCAATGCACTTGAATGAAAAAAAGATATCAGAAGTATAAAGGGTAGATAGTATGGACAGGGGCATTGTAGGAGGAAAGTAAATCTTGATATAATACTGTAACTAGAATTAAACCCAGGAAGGAACTAAAATAAAAGAACAATTAATAAACTAGAATTATAAACACTCAATCAACTTGTCAGGTCTTTTTTAAGTTAATATAATCCTGCATCGTTTCTCTATTACTGTATCAAAATTTCAACAGCTTTACATTTTCATACTTTATCGTTTCTTATAGAAATTAGTCTTCACTGAGGCCCACCTAATCAATATCTGAAACTTAACTGAAATTATAATCAGCGTAACAATATTTTGCAGAATTTAATTATTCAGTAAGTGCAAAAAATCTTTAACGGGAAGGAAAATGAATTTGTTTGCATAATAAATTATGCCTGCCATAAAGTGAATGTTTGAATGTTGTCTAACCATTAATGGCTCATCTATCCCTCTACCTTGGATGGAAGCATCTCTCATGTTGGGTGTATTTCTATTTTATTTGCAGAATGAGGATAGGAAGAGAATTGCACTAACAAATAAAACCAGATGAGATATAAACACATGTGTGAGCCATTTTCAAACATGCTTTTGCATAAAAAGGTGACTGAAGAGAAACTGCATACAAATCTCATAGGCATGGAAATATTCAATTTGTTCATTTTGTATTACTAATGTGTTAGTATTATGAGGTTTATAGCTATTACATAATTATTAATTTTTAACAAATATACTACAATTTCCATTACTTATCACTTGAATAGAATAGTCATTTGTCTATTCTTGCAGCACAAGTTTGGTCTGAATGACATTCAGATATTTATGAAAATACCACCATGAAAAACATCTGGCAAACATTTTATTCTTTAAAGGGCATGATTTTCTGGTCCTGCCCGAAGTCAATGAACCCTTTGCTGCTCCACCAAATTTTCCATCCTGCCCGCGATGATTCCCATGGTGGGTGGGACCGGAAAATCCTGCTCCAACTTTGTTTCCAAATGCCATGGCACAATCATACAATTGAACTGAAATGCATGACATGAGGATATGACACTTCACCACCACAGACATTGGCTCTGAGTCACCTCTAAACCCAACTCGCAAAAAAATGTTTCCCGAACATTTTTCCAGGTAGTGCCCAATTCAAATAGTTGTGTTCCTCAAATGGTATTAACATTTCATAGAATTCAGAGTGCTATCATACTGTATTGCTTTCTCAAATGTTAGCTGACATTTGTGGGCTTGACTGAACATTACTGCTGATAACTGATATATCCATGAAGTATGTATAAAAACTATGTGGTTTGCCTGACCATATAGTCAGCAAAAGGCAAATCCAAGTGCAATCTTTGTCCAGATTTATTGGAATTCAAGAAATTCATATTTCTATGCATCTTACAGTAAAACGTGTTGAAATGGAATTCAATAGATATCCATGGCTGTATTATTTCTCAAATGAACAATAACTGTTTATAAAAAAATGCAACTTTATTCTGTCAACTGTGTTGCCTCATTTTGATATTTGATTGAAACTAGAAGTACCCTTATGTGTGTCTAGTAAGTGATACTAACCTTCGAATTTCATTTCCTTTTTCTTCCCTGAAGATACATGGGTTTAATAGTTTTAGGGAGGTTATTGGGGATTGTGATATAGGAAAGACAGGTAATAGCATCATCAACAGAAAGCAGTAGCAGAAAAGCATGCTATGATTCAGCAATAGCATGCTTCAGTTTAAGAAGAGAAGAAATGGACGTACTGTAGAAACTGGCCATTACGTAGTGTTGGCAGCGATCACCTGTAAATTCATTTGGACACCTGACAAGAGAAACAAAAACCATAGAGAAAGAAACAAGATAGAAAGGATTTAACATTAGAACAGAGCATTCGAGGACACACATCCCAAAAACATTGGTGAGACCACTGGATTATTCAACAGCAGAAGAAAAGTTATCAAAAGAAACTTCTTTTTAACCTAGTTGTCTTTATATGCTGCTTCTGTAAAACGCCCCAACTCCAGTGGTGTCACCAAGGGTACCTAGAAGTAGTGCAACACTTCCTTACATAACATACTTAGATCAGGTTTATATGTTCTCAAGGGCTCAGTCTCCAAACATCTTTGTCCGAAGAATCCAGGTTGGCATCTGGGGGAGGAAAAGGGGACAAATCACAAAACAAATGTAGGCAAATGCTAGGCCGAAGTTACAAAATAACTTCAATCCCCAGTGGAATCATTTGTGTTATAATGAGAATGCAAAGAAGCTGCTGAAATAGCATGTTCCTGTTACCACCACTAGTGGTTCCACTGAAGGTCGGAACAGTTTATTTCAGTACAAAAAAAAGAATGATAACAAGTATATAAAATCATTTTTATTTAAATTCAATAAAATTAACTGATGAGTAATTTTGGGTGAAAACAAATAAAATTTTTGGGTCATGGTTCTGATACAGCATTAAAACAACACTGACAAAATTGCACTATATACTTCTGAGAACTGCAGTAAAAAGGTAAGAACAGGCAAAATTATGGAACGTGAAGTAATTCAAGCTGCAACGACAAGTCAGCATGAAAGCGATACTAATATATGAAGTTATTAGAATTTATGAATGAAATTACTATATATCATATACTAAAAATATAAATAGCACCTGGTAATGTTGAAGGTTTATCTAAATATTTAAAAGACAACTCATGGTTTTGTATATGAAATTGTATTAATACATTTCATAATATAATTTTGCAAATCAGTTAGGCATTAGGTGCAGAATTTTTGTAATGGCTACAAAATCATAGTTGTATTGACAACCATTTTGTAATAACCAGCTACCTGTAATTTTTTTTTCAAATGGAATTTGCCCCATTTAAATCATCTTACATATGTTTCTCACAAGCACAGGACTCTGAATTATGTTTCACCATATTGTGGAGAAATCAGCTCGGAACATGGAGTCTGGCGGTTAACAGCACTTCTCTACTTTTCTCATGTATTCTGGGTAAAAGTCTACAAGGGTGCGATGTTTGTATATAGTCTGTAATCTTGCATTACAAATTTTCACATTATTTTGTCTTATTATATGTTTTTAAACATTTAGTTTCCTGAAAATCCATTTGGAAATATAGTCAAGTTCCATATGATCCAGACACTATATCTTTCAAAATAAGTGAAGAGAACATTGATTAAAATTACTAATGATTACTGACTTTTCCATCTTACAAAACATGATTTTTTTCATTGTATTATCCCCACTAAACTCTAGAAATGCTCATTTTACTTTATCTTCTTTTTGCCTAATTCCAGATTATTTGCCGATTCCTTTCTTTTTGTTTGTTGCTTTCCCCAGATTCCAATTTATTTATCCTATGTTCTTCCAATCTTTTTGAAAAGCTGAAACAAGTATTCCTTTAGTTAAAAGAAGACATTATAAACATAGGGTCAGTTCAATCTCAGATTGATTAAATAAAATCAGCAATTACATTTGAAGAGGGGGAGGGAGTAACCGATGCAGCTTGGTTTAGTAACAAGAGCCTGTGAAGGTTTCCAAGGAACCCATTGACACTTACACCAAGGCCAGAATTTTCTGTTCGGCGTGCAGGGAAATGACGCGCAGTGATGTCGGGCGTGCGTCCAGACGTCGCCACGCGCCATTCCGATCTTTCATTCGGTGGGCATGCACCGGAGTCGGCTGCACGCCCGCCGAACTGTCAAAGGCCTGTTAAGGCCATTAATAAACTAATTAACCAAATTGACAGGGCTGCCTGTCCAACCTTAAGGTTGGCGGGCAGGCAAAGAGCCCAAGCAGCCTTCGCATTTTTCATGAAACCTCATCCACAGGCAGGATTTATTAAATTAATAAATATTTTTTAAACATTTGATGAACATGTCCCAGTTCTTGTGACACTGTCACATGAGGGGACATTTGTAAATGATTCTTAACTTTTTTTATTTTGATGTTTCAAATTGAACTTAATCTCCCTGAGACAGCTCCGTGCACAGGTAACGCTAGCATCACCGAGTGCGCGTCACACTAGGGCCTTAATTCGCCCGCCTACGTAAAATGGCAGCACGCAGCTGATTGCGGGCGGCGATTGGCTCCGTGCCCACCCGCGCCTGCTCCCGACTGGCCCGCCCAATGGGGAGAAAATTCTCCCCTAGTTCTCTGAGGTCACCTGACTGCACCAAATCTAACAAACTGAATCATGTTACAAGAAATTTTACTCTTTAGCTGTACCTTTACATCATTATAAGGATATTACATGGGGCTTATTAGTTAACAGGGGAGAAGGATAAACATGGTAATTACAGTCAATTTAACATCAGTGTTGGAGAAGCTTGTAGAAACAATAATTGGGGAGAAAATTAACTTGGACATGGACTAATAAAGGAAAGCCATTTGTTAAGGCAAACCATGTTGAACTACTTGATGAGGCAACAGAATGGGTGGATGATGCAGCTGTTATTGTCTTTATGGACTTTCAAAAGGTATTTGATAAAGTGCCACATATTAGACGTGTTAGAAAAATTGACGCCCATGGGGTAAAAGATACAAAGCACAGATACAAAATTGGCTAAGAGATAGATAACAGAGATGTTGTGAATGGCTATTTTTAGACGGTATGGGGTGTTTCCCCAGTGTTCAGTACCAGGGCCATTGGTGATTTTGATTTGATTAATGACTTGGACTTGGAGATACCAGGCAGTTTTGAAATTTGCAGATGACACAAAACGTGGAAATTTGATAAACAGTGAAGAAGTTAGTAATAAACTTCAAAACAAAAACAAAAATACCTGGAAAAACTCAGAAGGTCTGGCAGCATCTGTGGAGAGGAACACAGTTAACGTTTCGAGTCCGAATGACCCTTCAACAAAAAATAATGCAACCGCAGAAGGTGCAACACCTGCCCCTTTACTTCCCCTCTCCTCACCGTCCAAGGGCCCAAACACTCCTTTCAAGTGAAGCAGCATTTCACTTGCACTTCCCTCAATTTAGTCTACTGCATTTATTGCTCCCAATGCGGTTTCCTCTACATTGGAGAGACCAAACGTAGACTGGGTGACCGCTTTGCAGAACACCTTCGGTCTGTCTGCAAGCATTACCCAGACCTCCCTGTCGCTTGCCATTTCAACACTCCATCCTGCTCTCATGCCCACATGTCCGTCCTTGGCCTGCTGCATTGTTCCAGTGAAGCTCAACGCAAACTGGAGGAACATCTTCCGACTAGGCACTTTACAGCCTTCCGGACTGAATATTGAGTTCAACAATTTTAGATCATGTACTTTCTCCTCCATCCCCACCCCCTTTCCAATTTTCCCCCTCCTTTTTGTTTTTTCCAATAATTTATATAGATTTTTCTTTTCTCACCTACTTCCATTATTTTTAAGTGTATTTCCATCCATTGTTTTATCTCTACCTTTTAGCCTATTTCGATCCCTTCCCCCCACCCCACCCCCACTAGAGCTATCTGTACCTTGCTCGTCCTGCTTTCTACCCTTAATTATCACATTCCTTAGATAATATCACCACCTTCAACACCTCTTTGTCCTTTTGTCTGTGACATCTTTTGGCTATCTCCACCTATCACTGGCCCTCTATCCAGCTCTTCTTGTCCCACCGCTCCCCCCTTAAACCAACTTATATTTCACATCTTTTCTATTTTTACTTAGTTCTGTTGAAGGGCCATTCGGACTCGAAACGTTAACTGTGTTCCTCTCCGCAGATGCTGCCAGATCTGCTGAGTTTTTCCAGGTATTTTTGTTTTTGTTTTGGATTTCCAGCATCCGCAGTTTTTTGCTTTTATCTTAGTAATAAATTTCAATTGGACAAAGATGGGTTGAAGGAATGGGCAGACATATGGCAGATGAAATTCAACCAGAAAAGTGTGAGACATTACATTTTGGTAGGAAGAATGAGGAGAGGCAATACATGCTAAATGCTGCAATTTTAAAAGGGATGCAAAAAGAGAAAGACCTGGGATTGTCTGTGCACAAATCTTTGAAGTTGGCAGGGCAGGTTAACAAAGCAGGGATCCTATGCTTTGTAAATAGAGACACAAAATATAAAAGCCAGGGATGTTGTACTAAATCTATATAAAATATGAGTTTGGCCCCAGCTGGAGTATGGTGTCTAATTCAGGGTTTAGGAAGAATGTAAAGGTTTTAGAGGGGCCTAGAAGTGATTTACTAGAATGGTAACATAAATGAGGGATAATTGTTTCGTGGATAGACTTTAAGAGCTGGGACTGATCTCCTTAGAGCAGAAAAGAATATTTGATAGAAAAATTTTAAACCATGAAGGGTTTAGATAGAGTAAGTAAAGAGAAACTGGCTAAATTTTCTGGAGATGGCAGAAGTCTCGACACCGGAGCCGAAAGCAGGAGACAATCCTGCTTTGGCGGACGACAGGAGCTATTACTCCAAGAGCTGCTGGAGAGGGCCGGCAGCTCAGCAGTGCCACCACTAGCAGTGACCATCGGTGAGGCTGCAGCTGCAGGAATATTGTGCCTCAGTGGCTGGGCTGTCTCAAAGACAGGTAAGTAATGGAGTTGAGAGACACCTAGGGAGAGGGGAAAGGGGGATGAGTTGGGCTCAGAACTGGCAGTGCCACTGCCACAAGGTGGAGGGATCCTTCCATGGGCCATTGAGTGTCCATGAGGGAGAGCCCCTCATACAGCCCGCTTGGAGGCTACCAGGTTTCACAGGGCAGTCTCCCCATTTGGTGGTGGGCCCTCTAAATGCGGGCAAAATGCCTGTGATGGTGGGATGTGGCCTGAATTGCCCATTTAAGCGACTCATTTGGCCTCGGTGGGTGTCTGTGCTACCAACTTTCATGCCATTAACAAAATGGCATGGCACAGGAAGATGTCAGGGATTTCACCCTCGACACCTCTTGGTGCTGCTTTACCAGCTCATCCCCAAAGTGCCTGCAAAATTGCTGCCACTGTTTCCAATAGCTGAAGTGCTGATAACTAGAGGGAAGAGATTTAAGGTAATTGGCAAAAGAACCAGGTGTCATGAAGAAAAACTCTTTTACGCACATATGGTTAGAATTTTAAATGCACCACCTGATAGATTCAATAGCAGCTTTCAAAAGGGTATTGGATAAGTATTTGAAGAAAAGAAATGCAGGGATATGGGGAAAATGCCAGGGAGTGAGAATAATTGGATTGCTCTACAAAACAGCTGTGCAGACTTGATGGGCCAAATTGCCTCCTTCTGTGCTATACTATGATTGCTAGTTATATTCTTCTATAAATAATTAAATATAATTGTACTACTGTTGAGATGAGTTGGCAAATTTCTTCCACCTTATGCCTATTCTTGTCAACAATGTAGCAGTGTAACAATTCATGAGAAAAATAATCCTTCAATGTAAACCAACCTGTTAGGCTGCTGTTCAACTATCACTAACATATGCATACAAACTGATTTTAAATGTAATCTGATGTGAAAGTGTAACTCAGGAATCTGACTGGCGATCGAAAACAAGGCTTATGAGATACCTCTAACAGATACACTTACACAATTTGGACTTTGCACAGGGTATAATGTAATTCTTGAAGAAGCTTCATTCCAGGTTATGTTCCTTTCAGTTTTATGATATTTTGCTCCAGTGCCCATTTTGATGATGCAAATCACCTTTGAGCATGGAATGTTAAAGGATAGATTTCTCCACAATACCAGAATACTTGGCAGAGGACCATGTTTGTAAACTATTGGAATTTACTGTTTTCAAAATGTAATTGTTTTTACATTTTAAGGAGCATAGCAAAGTCAATATTCTCAAAATCTTCCTTTTAATTTTAAAAGCTGTTAACTCAATGAGTTATGATAAGCATTATACTATTTATTTATCATAATCAGCAGAAATCTTGCAGTTCATTTGCTTGCCTTTCTTTTTCACCCATACGTGCAGAAGATCAGAAAAATAGTGGAACTCTGAAGCATTTCGTCACAGTTAAAATTGTTAAAATAAAATTGCTGTGGGCCAAATCATCATATATGCGATTGAATCATGCACAGAGTGATGGGATCAGAGGTTAAAGCAGCCAATTGAGGTTGATTTTGCCTGTTCCTGACACCAACATTGTGTAGCACATTAGAAAAATGTTAAATGTAAGAAAACTGCAGATGAACAAATGCAATAACCAGGGGAAGGGGTGTTTAATCTTCAGAAAAGATATGATGCTTCGCCTGGATTGATAATGTGAATTGAAGCATATGAGGCTTTTGAACCAAGAAGTATTGAAGAATGTGAAAGCCACCAATGTAGAAATATAATTTATAATTAATGCTCATCACAAAAGTTGCTGAAGTGACTGGACACAGTTTAATGGACTGAATCTTCCAAAGAGCGATAATCAGCGTTGCATTGCCACTCTGCTCCTACCTGTCTGCGCCACGACTGCTCCACATTTCTGGTTGGGTCTTCCACTCCTGGCTTCGTCAGAAATGTGGAGCAGTCTTCCATTGAACTGCTTCCTTGTAGCGCTGGATTGTTGGTGGGAGATGGGGATAGGTAGTAGGAGACAAGCCATGCCCTCTTTTAATGGCACTAGTTGCTGTGAAATGTTCATTAACACACTGAAAATTTTTGGGACATTTACACAGCTTAGCAGTTTGTTACTGAATGAGTGCATGAGTGAATAGATGAATGTGTAGGTGTAAGTGGGTAGGGTGGGTGAAGTAAGTGGGTAGGGTAGCAGGTGGGTACAGTGGGGTGTTTGGGAGGTGGGTGCGGTGGTAGTCGGGCCGGAAGGGGTTGTCAGGTTGGGGCTAGACATGTCTGGTCGGGGGTGGATGTCAGGAATTGGGGGGGAGAGTCAGTTGGTGGGGGCTAGTCAGGTTGGGACAGGGGGGTTATCGGGGAGTGTCGGGTGATGGGGGCTAATCAGATCGGGTCAGCTGTGTCGAGGTGGGGGGTGGTGGCTCGCCAGCTCAGTGAGAATGTTTAGTGGTTCAGTTCTGCAGTTACCCAAGAGTCAGTCTAGGATTTTTCTGTCTAACATTTCCTGAGTAACTATTCAGGTAAGTAAGTCATAACTGTCCGAAGTGTTTGATTTTAACTCAGACTTTTCAGAGAGTCTCAGGGAGCAGGGGAAATTGCCCAACAGAGGTTCAAACCTCCCGGGTAACACCCATGGAATCAGTGCGTTTGGACTTTTGCGTAGTCCTGAAGCGCATCTTGGGGTGTATGTCTGGTCTCTGACAATCTGGAGATTGGAAGATCTGGGCCAGCACATTAACCATTGTTCTCTCCAAACTTTGCAACAAAATGCTTATTTTCATAATTGAAATGACCATAGATTAAATCATCAAGAAGATTCTTTGAGTTACTAATAAGGCAGCTCCAATTTCTTTTTTAAAAAGTCTTTGTTCAGACGGTTGGAACTGCAGCACATGTATTAATCTACGCTGTCACAAAATTTGATATGTGCTTTTGTCTCCCTGATTTACCATAAGGCAAGTTCCAAATCGCAGCCATCTCATAATGGAAGGTGTCAAGCAGAAGTGTGGCAATTCACCAGAGGAAGTTAGAGAAAATTAATGGGCTGGTCATGTCACCTTACCCTCACAAATCTGGTATTGGCTGGCTAAAAAGTAATAGTATTAGATGATCCTGGGAACAGTTCTCTAGTCCATCCATCCAGATAATAAATGGGCATTCAAAAGGAATCTAGGGGAAAATATTTACAACATGCCTGAAAAATAACTTTCTCAGATAGAATTTCTGTGGGGGTTCTCCCAATCTCCTGCCATAACTTCAAGAGAAATCCTGGAGAATTAGCTTTTGTTCAGGAGTTTCTGTTGATCTTATGGCAGTATATCAACAGAATCCATGGTTATATGGATATTTGAAGAATGAGCCCCGAAGGAAAGACCTACAGAACAAACATCAAAATAATTCAATAATGAACCTGAAGAAACTGTAATTATTAGGGTTTGCCTTGTTTTAGTAAAAATAGCGAGGAATGGTGCGGCTACAGTTGAGTGACTAAATGCACTGCGAGGTAAGGTAATAAGCTACATCAGATTTGACTCTTGGTTTATGTGTATATTGAAAAAGGCCCAGGGCTCTGATTCCTTATGTAATTCAAAGATATTTGCTGGAAGTTTGTAGATGTTAGACACACACTGGATTTGTTTTGGATTGTGTCACATGGTGAAATAGCTCAATGATCTCACTTTCCAAGCCTGCACATGGCAACTTTGGCAATATTGTTGGTAGAACTATACCCCAGCATAAATCAACATCCTCAAACTAGGAAGATTAAAAGGAGACATGTTGGTGGACAAGAAGTAAAAATGCCCAGGAATGATTAGGATTTTAAACAACATTAAGTTTCAGAATGTATCTTTTAAGAAAACTTTCAGTTCCTGACATAAGAATATTTTTTGAGGAAATGGCTGTTCTCAGCTGAAATCCCAGGCTCCAACAATCTGATTAGCCAATTTGTAATAGCAAATGGTGACTGAGTATAATGTTACAACATGCTTGTTTATTAGATTAAACTGTCTGACCAATGACCAGAGACGTTGTAGAAATTTCTTGTAATTCAGTCTGGTCCTAGTTTTAACTATGGGGTATTATTTGAGGACAGGACAAGACCTAAAACAAAAATCTGCATATCAATCATATTATTGCAAATTTATCTCTGTGGAGCTCACCTTTGCAAGACTTGGCTTAAATCTTATTTGAAAGCTTAATTAACTCTTTTTGACAGTACATATCTTCCCAGTTCAGCTCTTCAGGCTGATTAATTAAACAGGCTGATTAATCGATCAAGGTGGTTGTGAGACTGGTGAGTGGAGTAAATCTATGGTGCCTCTTTACATAGGCGAACAAGCCTATGAGGCATTAAATAGCTCTGCTCCGTTCATGATCAACACAGACTGTTTCATTTATTATTTTGCCTGAACTTAAATTCATTTCCCTTTGAAATTAATTATTTAACAATAACCAAATGATTTTTAAGACACAAAGCTTTATGGTGTAAAGTGTTGCACAACACGTGTCCAGTCCCTCAGCAGATCAAGGATGAGAAAGTAACATACAGAAAGATGGCATGATTTGCTGTGGTAGTTATGGTTTGTTCTGTCATTATCCCCAGATCAGACCCAGACACCTATTCTTTGTAGACCAGTATTCAGAGCAACAACCTTTGAAAAACAGTGTCTGTTAGTTGCACAGCACAGAGAACACTTGAGGCCCATTAACTCTCAGGTTACTTTTAAATAAGGTACACAAACTCTGATTACACAATGACATTTTTTCTATGAAAAATTGACAATTTACTTTTTCAATGCCTCCATCACACAGCACCTTTCGGATTCATGATTTCAATACTGAGGTGCTAAAAATATGAGTTTCCAGCAAGTAGGTAAAGTTTTCCATTTTCATACCCTAATGTCAGGCAACTAGTTTTTCTGTCTGCCTTATTTTCGATGTGATGACTTATATTAATGAAATTCATAAGCAAGGTTCTATCCATAATAAGTACCTTAATTTTGTTTTCTTGTAGACTATTATGTATAACAGGGATGACTTTACATTACAATGCAACATTTTCAGTATTTAGTTAATGTTTTTGTTATGCTTGACAAAACTTGCTTTTATATTGCAAGATCAAACTTAGCAGAGTGACCTAAGTATTCTCACATTTACATACCAATTGTACAGCCAGCTTTCTTGTAAACTGGAAGCAAAGTAAGTTCTGTTTGTTTGTGAAATACTGGCATCAGGATGTCAGCAATAATATTATATCTTCATGTCACATGGAAACACTGTGTATTTAACTATGCTGTTCATGATGTCTAGCAGAACTGTACTGCTGACATCAGGAGAGCTAGTTCCAGGAAGACCAGCAGGTGTAGGGGATATCCAGCTAAAAAATGGGGCTTTTTGTTACCAACCTGAAAATGTCTGACATATTTATCTTTTGATTGTTGTTGGTCATGTGAGACCCAAGTGTGAACAGCTGGTGGCACAGAAATAAGGTGAAATCCGCAAGCATTTCCAACAAATAATTTTCAGAAAAGGTTGTATACTATACTAAATGTAATTTAACAGGTTGTTTGACTATATGGCCAATATAAGCAGAATTTTGTAGCTGAAATGTACAGAACTCTAGGGCAGAGTACCAGATTTCCAACCAGATAGGCCTGAGTTTAAATCCTGCTCTTGGTAATCATTCAAAGGGCAAGTTTTATCAGCTCTCTACCATATTATTAGACAGAGAGCCTTTGAGGGGTTAGCACTTCACCTCTGGGATGAAAAGATTAACAGTCCTCATCCCACAGGAGCCATGCCACCTTCTTCCACATATTTGCAGAATAAACCTCTAGGTCAGGTGATCCTGCTTCACTGGATGAAGGACAAATGATGCTGCAGACAATAATAGCAAAGGTACTGAGAAGGGGTGGAGAGGGAAGAGAGAGAGATTTGACAAAACACATGTAATCTAAAAATACAGACGAGTTAAAAGGTGCTTAATGGTCTATTATCTCTAGTCATTTAATCAGCCTATAAAACTTTGTGGAACCATGAGAACATCATTTAACAAGGTTATCATGAATTTATTGTGAAGCATAATAAATTACTTTAACTCTCCAACTGTCAGATAAAACCAAATCCAATAATGTCCCTGTGTGCTGGCACTCATTTTGTTAGCAACTCAGGTGTCTCTAAAGCCAGAGGTTTTTTGCAGCTGTGGAGGCAAGCAATGCAACATAGATCAATTTCTGTGATGTCATTGGAGCCTAGGTTAAATAATCTGTTGACCTGGCAATACCAACTGTAAAATACTAGTGCAAAAGGAATGAAGTAATAAAACAATATTGCACTGCCAGTTTACTTGTGTTTTTCTAAAAGTATTGCAATTAACTACAAAACCAAAACCTTTCTTTATAAACTATGTAAACTGAGACCAACCCAATTGCAGCAATCGCTAGTGGTTAAATTTGTCATTCTTAACTGACCTATATGAACAAGGTTATTGAAAGATGAATGCTATCATTTAACATTAAATCAGAATAGTTATATGAAAATATGAAAATGGAGCATTTGTCCCAAAGACATGAATCATTCCATTTAGCCATTACTGCAAAAACACAATAAAAGTGCTTGGTGTCAAATACAATGAGCCACTTCATTAGTTTCTTGGTCTTGCTGGGTGTTTTTACTAATGGATGCATCTTTATACACTTATTACACAGTTTCAACTATATTTGATCATATTTGAGGAAAATGTTGTTTCACTACTGTGGATCTAAAAATTAGTACCTATTAGTTTTCATGATTATCTTGTAAAGAAAGGTCACTAACAGCTCTAGGAGATGGATAGCTCGTTCTTGTCAACATGACAGTTCTAATGCTGAAGGCTGAAGGAGTTTAGGATTATGAGGTTAATTATTCATCAGATTGCAGGTGATGCAAATAACACGTATGGTGTTTTTCAAAGTTCTAAATACAGGAAAATGATTACTGTTGGAATGAGTAACTATAAGTATGCACAAGTATCTTGAAAACATAATTTCTAATGAGAAATTAGCAGTTCTGGAAGTCACATGCTTGTATTTTCTTTGATATAAAAATTCAGGGTGAAAATTAAAATACAGTATTGGAGCAATTGTTAAAACGCTTGTAGTTGTAAATTATTTTGAGCATAATTCCATCGTGTCACTGCAGTGAGCAGTTCATGCTATTGGTTGAAAGTGGAAGCAAGTATGTTTTTAATTGTAATATGAGGTGTTCCCTTCCTATGAAACCTTCCATTTGAAGAATGGAATGTATGCAAGAGAGACAGAGAGGGAAATATGGTAAGGCACTTCATTAGAGAGAGCCTTCCAAGCTACACTGTCTCTTGGAAAGTATTGAGAGTCCAATCCTGTTATAAATAGAACTGCCTTCCGTCTGAGCAGCCGAGGTTCCATGAGATCATCATTTAGGACAGTCACTAATTGACCATGTTAAAAAATGACATTTATTTTCCAGGTTATTTCACTGGGATAAAATCAGAGATCTCATTGAAATAGAGATTGAATTTAAAAGGCTTCTTGTCACTTTTTCTCTTATTGTCTTTTCTGCTTTTAAATTTAATTTTCAAATATGGCATCATAAACTGGCATCTATTAATTAGCATCAAGGCTGACATCATCAGAAACTGATCTATAGATATAAATTATACAAAACATGTATGGGTTATATAAAGCCATTGTTCACTGACTGTGGACCAGGCAAAAAGTTTCCATATTATGCAGAGGGAATAGAGATTCATAACACTGTTTTATAAAAAGACTGAAAGCAAGAAAATTGTACAAGTATAAATTCAATATAAGTAGAAAAAGACTAAAAGAAGTGAAATATCCATCCAACACTTCATCCATTAAAAATGAGAGTATCATTAATCGTGGAGTCAGTATAAGGCTAAGCATCCGTCCCTCATGTCTTCCACCTGCCATTATGCTGTAACCATCTACAGATCGTCTGGGGTGTGGATACATCTTCTACTTCTCCATTTTACACTTCTGTCATTTAATCATCTCCTGTCCTCCACTTAATCACACATGCATTTTCCCAGGCTTTCATTTTTCCTTTTCAGTTGTTAAGTTGTGGCGGGCAGGTGGGAGGTGCCTCCTTCCCTCCCAGGTCAATTCTGCTCCCCCCACAACCCCCAACCTCCTCCAAGACTTACCTTTCACTCGAGTTCTTCAGCACTGGGGACTTTTGTAGCCTCAGCAATGGCTACCACTCCTGGTGGCACTGTTAGGACCAGAGTGCTGACAGCCAATTGACTGGCCGGCAGATCTCTGAAGTGGGACTGTCTGCCCGGGTGGGGATGGAAGGTTCGCTTTAAGCCAAATAATGCCCCTCTAAGAGTTAGATTCCTTCAGGGCAAGCCGCTGGAGCAGGGGCAGGCTTGCTCCTGAATTTTTCGGCGGAGGGCAGTGATCATGCTGCCCTTTGAATCCAACCCATTAGGCATAAATTTCCTCTCTGCTGCCTAATTTGCTGAGTGTTCCAGCATTTTCTGCTTTTGGTTCAGATTTCAACATCTGAAGAATTTTTTGTTGCACTTTTAAAAAATCTTATTTAATCTGTGCATTACTTCTAAAATATTTTGACTTTAAAAAATTATTATACTGATATATAATTGATTTCCTCCCCTACCACCTACCTTATTTTTTTCCTCCTCACTCCTGATTCATATTAGGATACAGAGCCTTCGAAAGCCCCTGAACATAAATGATTTGATGGTGAGGTCCATCCTTGCCAACACAAGGCTGTCCTTCTCCCAACATCCAAACACTCTCACTCACATACACATGCACAAATTTGTAAACAAAAGTGTGTCTATTTCAATCAGGAAAGTGAATCAAGACAAATTCTTGTCCAATTAACCAAGATCACAAGGTCAATTGTAGCTACCATTATTGCCTTCATTACTTATTAAAATTAATAATGCTGCAGTTGTTTGAAACTTCTCTTTTCCAAAAGCCTGAGATAATGATAAGATTTTTGCAAAATAAAACATTGATTCAAACATTCCAAAATTATCCCAATAAATAAAACCAGTTCGGAAATTCAGATTGGCTGATCCCAAAAAGATGTTGAAAGCCAGTCACTGGTACAAAAAGCAATTATTAAAAGCCCCAAATGTAGTTAATTCATTTATACTCCGAAACTTTACATCCATAGGATTAGAGAGGCATGATCTTTCATCCTTGTGTAAAGGCCAGAACCACATAGTAGCAATGATTTGGATTGGTAAAATGTACTGTGGGGAATTTAGCTTAGAACAGAAAATATTAAATTAATGTAAGGTAGATTGTGTTGGTGAGAGAACTGTTAGGGCATACAAATGAATTAACCTATTTGAGAAATATTTCACAAACAATAGAGATGTTACTCAAAATCACTTCACCGTGTCAGGTAAGAAATGCTTTCAGTTGGTTTGTACAGAATGATTTGTTGACAAAAGCCTTGGAACACCTTTATATTTCAAAGTGAAAGATTTAACAATAAATAAGGAACAGCTTGTCTTTTTTTCTTGTAAAGGGATAAATAATTACATAGCAGGAATGTACCTATTGAACATGGCAGCTTAGGGTTTCAAATCCCTACAGGCATCAACTGTATTATCTGATTTGTTGGACTCATGCCATCTTCCTAGAGGATAAACTGTAAGGAGTGAGTTATTGCTAGTTTCAATTTATATCCTGTTTGTTGAACATTTCTTCCAACATTTAGCCAAAATCAGAAATCACAAATGCCACACTGCACACTGTTAAGATCCAGATACCCTCTGCATAATACATAATAAGTACATTTTGTAGAGGTTAAGCAATGAGTACTGAAGGTGCCTGTCAGTAATGTTTTTAAAGGAGGTTTAGTTTTTATTACAATAAGCACTGCAAAGGCCTGGGTGGTTTGCAGATATTTATTTCATTTAGTTGACACGTAATATGAAAGAATCCTTTTTCAAGTTATGTTTTTAGCCTGTCAGCTACATAATAGAACACAATTCTGAATCTTGTTCACACGACCCATTTCCCGCTTCCTCAACACTATTTCCATTAAACCACTTTCCATTCTGCCTTTCATGTTAGCGGACATTATTAATCATTCTCTCCCCTCAGGTTATCTCCCTTTCTCCCTCGAATGTTTCGTCATCTGCCTCTCCTCAAAAAAACCAACTTTTGACCCCTCCGCCCTTGCAAACTACCGATCCATCTCCAACCTTCCTTACCACTCCAAAGTCCTTGAACATGTTGTCACCTCCCAAATTATTGCCCACCTTTCCCAGAATTCCATGGCCTGCATTTTTCGGTCATCAGGCGTGCACGATTGGTGGGCATGGGAGCGGCCAGGGGTCGGACCCCTGACCGTGATTTCACACGCTGCCGGGGTGGGGGCGGGAAGAGGGTGGGCAATGACGTCACCGTGGGCGTGGGTGAGCGCTGCGAGAGAGCTGCCTGAAGGCAGACAGCTGCCTCAGGGAGCTGCAGGCCTGCAAATACTGAAATAAAGCTCTAAAAAGCTGCAAACAAAATGTCCATGCATCACAATCAAGCGCCTGAAAGCATACCTCAAAAATGCTGTCCCTAGATATCTCTTTTTATTTTATTTCCTAACGAAGATTTCATCCCGCCCTTGGATGAGGTTTCATGTAAGATGTAAAGGCCGCCTGGCTGATTTGCCCATCCACCAACTAAGGTTGGACGAGCCACGAAAAATCGCAGACAATTGCACCGTTAATGGGCTTAATTGGCTGCTTAATTGTCAGTGGGCGAGCTTCCGACTTTTACGCACACCCGCCGAGCGAAATATTACGCAAGTGCGCGATGGCGTCGGGACACTTGCCCGACATCATCTTGCGCAATTTTACGCCCGATTGGGTCAGGTGCGCACCCGCCCACGGGATGTAAAATTCTGCCCCATGTTTGAATTCTTGAAATCAGCTTGCACCCCTGCCATAAGGCCAAAATGGCTCCTATCAAAGACACCATGTATGACTATGGCAAAGGTAAACAACCACTCCTTGTCCTTCTTGGCCTGTCTGTAGCCTTTGACTCAGTTGACCACACCATCCTCCTCCAAAGCCTCTCCACAGTCATCAAGCTGGGGACTGCACTTGCCTTATCTAACCAGTTGTAGCCAGAGAATCACTAGCAATGGCTTCGCTTCCTGCTCTTGTACCCTTATATCTGGTGTCCCCTAATTAACTATGCTTGGCCCTCTCCTATTTCTCATCTACACACTGCCCCTTAAGCACTATCATCCAGTATTAGCTTCCACATGTTCATTGATGACACCCAGTTCTGCCTCACCACTGCCTCTCTCCACCCCTGCACTGTTACTAAATTGTCAGACGGCTTGTCAGTGCCTGATAAGCATAAATATCTTCTAACTGTATATTGGGAAGACCAAAGCTATTGCCTTCGGTTCCCACTACAAAGTCTGTTCCCTAGCCAGCAATTCCATCTCTCTCCCTGGAAACAATCTGAGGCCAAGTTGTCAAATTTGACCCCAAGGTGAGCTTCTAACCATACGTTTGCACCATCACTAAGGCCTGGATATTTCCTATGGCGGGCGGGCTGGGTGGGAGCGGGCGCGGAGCCGATCGCCACCCGCTATTGGCTGCGCACCACCATTTTACATGGGTAGGCCAATTAAGACCCGTCCAGCGTAACACGTGGCTGATAGTGCTCAACGCTACCTGTGCGGGCGGGGGGGAGGAGGGAGAGTCAGGGCCTGCGCTCTCCTTGAGGCATTGAGCTGCCTCAGCGAGATTGAATGGTTATGAAAATTGACAGTGTCACATGAGTTGGGACATGTTTGTAAAGGTTGGAATGTTTATTTATTTATTTTATAAAAGCTTTAGGAAACCTCATCCCGCCCGCGGATGAGGTTTCCTGAAAAACACGAAGGCCGCTTGGGTTTTTTGGTTGCCCGCCAACCTTAAGGTTGGATGGGCAGCGTTCTTAATTACTTTAATTACTTTCTTAATGGCCTTAATAGGCCATTGACATTTCGATGGGTGCGCAGCTGACTCCGCCGCGCGCCCGCCTAATGAAATATCGCAATGGCACACGATGATGTCAGAACGCACACCCGACATCATCGCGCATCATTTTACTCATCAGTGTGTTGGGCCCGCCGCCACATGCTGACTGGAAGATTCTGCCCTAAGACTTTTCTTTCCACCTCGTAACATGGCCTGATTCAGCCCTGCTTCAGGTCATCTGCTGCTCAAACCCTCATCCATGCCCTTATTACTTCTAGACACAAAAATTCTGATGTACTCCTTTGACAGCACCTTCCAAACCCACAACTTCTACTACCTAGAAGGACAAGGGCAGCAGATACATGGGAACACTACCACCTGCAAGTTCTCATCCAAGCCACACCATCCTGACTTGGAAATATATTGCCGTTCCTTCACTGCCACTGGGTAAAAATCCTGGAACTTCCTTCCTCACAGCACTGTGGGTGTTCCTGGAGCACATGGTCTGCAGCGGTTCAAGAAGGCAGCTCACCACCACCTTCTCAAGGGAAATTAGGGATGGGCAATAAAGGCTGGCCTAGCCAGCGACACCCGCATCCCATAAAAAATAAAACTAAAAATACTCCTAGCTCCTCTCCCATAAACTTGAGGTCATCCAACTGTGCCACCCATGTCCTTACTTGCACCAAATCCCGTTCACCCATCACCTCTGTGCTCGCTATTTTGGATTGGCCCTTGTCTAAGCAACACCTCGACTTTAAAATTCTCATCCTGGTTTTAAAATCCCTCTATGGCCTTGTACCTTTCTACCTCTATAATCTCTTCCAGCCCACAGCCCTCCAAGACATTTGCTGTCCTCTAATTCTTGCCTCTTGAACGTTCCTGATATTAGTTGTCAAGGTCCTAAACTCTGTAATTTCCTCCTTAAACCACTTTGACCATCTAACTTTCTTACTCTCTCCTCCATCCTACCTCTTTTTGATCTCCTTTTTTCTAATATTAATTTTTAAATTTTCATCTATCTATATTTTTTCCTGCCTATTTCTATTATTATTTAAAAAATTTATTTCCATTCATTGTTTTATCCCCACCTTTTAGCCTATTTTGATCTTTTCTCCTGCACCGTCCCCTCCCCCCACCCCACCCCCGCTAGGGCCATCTGTCACTTGTTCGTCCTGCTTTCTACTTTTAATGTCACCATTAACACCTCCTATAGCCAGTATCATCACCATCAACACCCCTTCGACCTTTTGTTTATGATATATTTTGCAATCTCTCCTTTGCCTCCACCTATCGCTGGCCTTCAATCCAGCTTCACCTCTCCCATCCCCCTTAAATAGTATATATTCCACCACATTTCTACTTCTCTTTAGTTCTGAAGAAGACCCATACAGACTCAAAACGTTAACTCTATCTTTCTCTCCACAGATGCTGTCAGACCTGTTGAGTTTTTCCAGCAATTTTTGTTTCTGTTTCAGATTTCCAGCATCCGCAGTATTTTGCTTTTAACTTTCTTTCCTGCTTTAAGATGCTCCTTAGATCCTATCTCTTTGCCCAAGCTATTAGTCATATGCCCCTTATGTGGCTTGGTGTCAAATTTTGTTTTATAACACTCCTGGGAATTGAATCAGGATATTTTACTATGTTAAAGGTGTTATACTAATTGTAGTTATCGTCGAATCGTTGCTAGATTTAGCAGTACAATGAAGTGCCAACGTCATCACTTACATTTCTGGACCCCCTACGCAGCAGTGTTGTGGCTGTACAGTCCAATTAGTATAATCAGTCCCTAGATCATCATCAAACTAACCCTTCAGTACTCGAAAGGCAGAACAATTTCAATATCATCAAAGGAAACATGCTTCATCAAAAGAAATACTGAATAAACCCCTTCTAAAATATTATAGAATGGTGCACTCACTTACTTGCAAGAAAGTTTATTAATACCATCAATATAATAACATACACCGCCATTGACACAGTAGGATTTCTCAGACTCATTGCATCTTCTAGCATGGCCAGATTCAGGTGAGAGTGTCGTAGTAGCAGCTGTAAAAGGAAACATGGGACAAATTTAGAATTTCCTGCATATCAAAAAAAAAAGCCGAAATCACAGAATTACAGAAGTCCATTCATTCCATTCTGTCTCATATGGATCCCTGGAACAGCTATCCACTTACTTCCATTTCACTGCTCTTTCCCATGTCTTAATTTTTAAAAAAATATTTATCAATTTTTCCTTTTAACACAATTATGGGTTCTGCTTGCACCACTGTATCAAGTAGCTCATTTAATTTCCTAGTAATCCTTATTTAAAAAAATAAATTCTCCTAGCCTTTCTTTTTGACGCTTTCCAGTTACTGAATCGACCACCATTGCCAAAAGTTTGAAACTTCTCAATTTTGAAAGCCTCTATCATATATCCTTTTAATCTATTTATCCTTCTATTGAAAAGAGCCCCAATTTCTTCAGTCTCTCGTCACAACTAAAACCTCACATCAATGTCTTAGACAATTTGTCTGCACTCTCATTATGACCCTGATAAAGTAATGCACCTGAAATTGGACACTATATTTTTACCACAGCCTAACCAATCATTTGTATGAGTTTAGCATCATCTTTTTTACAATTACTTTCTATATCTTTATTTATAAAAATTAAGGTGTCAGTTTTTTTTGCATTTGGCTTGTCCTTCCACGTTGACTCTTTCTGCCCCTCGAGTCTTTCAAGATTTTATTGGGTATGTCTCTTCTTACTCTTTTTCCCAAAATTTATTACCTCACATTTCTTTACTTTACATTTCATCTGATAGCTAGCTGCTCAATCAGCTAACCAGCCTATACCCTCCTGAAGTCACCTTTATTAGTTAGTTACACTCCCTATTTTTGCATTATTTTCAGCTTTTGCTATTGAGTCCTCACACCTAAGTCCAGGCCATTTTATATGTTGAAAAAGTAATGGGCCCCATGTCAATGCATGGGGCCCAAGGGAATGACACTGCTTACATCCCTCTGGCCTGAAAAGTATCCATGAATCACTACTTCATCTCCTATGTCCATAACAAACTTCCTACAACAGTATCTTACAACATTTAATATCAAATGTACTCATTTTATCAACAAGCCACCTAGGAGAAACCTTACCAAATGCACAGCATTTACTGCATTTCCTTTATCATTATAATCCAATATTTCCTCAAAGATTCTATTACATTTGTCAGACATAACTTGCATTTTATGAATCTATGTTGGCCATCTTTAATCATGAATGCAAAAACAAAATATTGCAGGTGCTGGAAATCTGAATTAAAACAGAAAACATTGGAAATACTCAGCAGGTGCGGCAGTATCTGTGAAGAGAGAAGATAACAATAAACATTAACTCTGTTTCTCTCTTCACCGATGCTGCCAGATTTGCTGAGTATATGTGATATTTTCTATTTCTATTCTTAATTAAGGATGCCTTTCCCTGATGATTTATACTTTAAATTATAATCATTTGTGTTAGCAGTGGGATAATATGTCACTTCAGTCACAGATCTCAGTGACATTGGGCAGAATTTTCGGTGGAGCCCGCTCTCTGATGCGTAAAATGACGCGCAGTGGCGGTGGGCGGTGGGCACGTCATTTAGATTTCCAGTTTGGTGGGCGCGCAGCAGACTCGGCTGCGCACCCGCCAAACTGTTAAAGGCCTATTAAGGCCTGTTAAAAACTAATTAAAATAGTTAAATGAACTGCCTTAAGGTTGGCAAGCAGGCGAAAAGCCCAGACGGCCTTCGCATTTTTCATGGAACCTCATCCACTGGTGGGACGAGGTTTCATGAAGTTTATATAAATTAAATAAATTTTATCATTAATGTTCCTTGATATGTCGCAGCTCATGTGTCACATGAGGGGACATGTCGGAAAATATTTTCTTTCCTTTATTTATCTTTTAAAAACTTTAACTAATCTCCCTGAGGCGTGCCTCAGGGAGATTTCTGCACTCTTCTGCGTGCATGCACAAAAGAGCACAGGCCCTGGCTCAGGGAATTCCCCCCCCTCACCCGCCCGCACAGGGAGCGCTCAGAGCTTCCGGGTGTGCGTCATGCTGGGCGGGCCTTAATTGGCCCACCCACGTAAAATGGCGGTGTGGACCCGATCGGGTTCGCACCCGCTCCCACCCACCCCGCCCCCAACGGGGGGAAAACTCTGCCCATTGAGAAGATCCCATTTTATTTCCAAGTCGTTAATTATTTCATTGAGTTGTAATATTGGAAATAAAAGACTACGGGTGGGATATTCAGGCCCCGCCCACCGCTGGGATTGTCCCATGATGATCCCACCATGACGGGGTTGGAAAATCCCAGCCTCAGGATAATTTGTTCCCTTTATGGTTGTCAGTATATTAATCATACTCTATTTGTAAAGCCTATAAGATATTGCTGACCTGTTCCCTGGTAAGGATGCAAGTGTAGCCACATTAATCCCGAAAACTGTCATTGTGACAATTGGTTACACAAGGTTACACAACTAGAGAAGCAACAAATATATATCATTTGGCAAAGTAACAGTTAATTAATCTCTTGCTTCTAAACTGTCTTCAAGAACATGCAGGAGCTGCTTAAGCCAGCAGGTCTGCTTCAAGAATACAAATTAAATTTTTCTGGGGCAGATTTTCACCTTGCTGCCCTATGTACGTCTGGTATTGTGAATTGGCCGCCTATTATAGCAATGGCCCTATTTTCTTTGCCATCGGTAAAAATGAAAATAGGGCAGTTTTTATAGCTGATCTGTAATACTAGTTTTATGCTCTATTGGCAAGTTGAAAATATCGAAAGATGTTAAAATTAAACATCTCAGTGTAAAGTTTCATATTGAATGAACATTAAATGAATGAGGAGGCAATATAATGCCTCTTTTGTAACAATCATGAATATGCAATTTCATATCATTTAAATCATGTATTAATAATTACTCATAAAAATAAAGTTAAAGTGTGTGAAAGTAATCGGATGAAAACTCGCCAACAAACCAAAGGTGCACAGTAAGTAACAGCTGGAAATCCTTTAATGGAGTGGCTTTCAACATTTTATGATTGAAGGACCCTTTTAAAATGGAATAGTAATAATAGGGGAGAATTTTCTCCCTGTCAGGGGGGCTGAGTGGGAGCGGGCGTGCGCACAGCCAATCGCTGCCTGCGATCGGCTGCGCGCCGCCATTTTACGTAGGCGGACCAATTAAGGCCCGCCTAGCGTAACGAGCACCCGGAAGCGCTGAGCGCTCCCTGTGCGGGTGGGGGGAGGAGGGGCAAAAGAGCGCAGCAATCTCCGAGGCACGGAGCTGCCTCAGGGATATTACTTTGATTATGAAGAATTGAAATTAAAAAAACTTATTCAGACATGTCCCCTCATGTGACAGTGTCACATGAGCTAGGAGATGTTGATGAATTTTAACAGAATTGTTAATATTTAATTTATAAAGCCTTCATGAAACCTCATCCCGCCCATGGATGAGGTTTCATGACAAATACGAAGGCCACCTGGGCTCTTTGCCTGCCCGCCAACCTTAAGGTTGGACGGGCAGCCCTGTTAATTGTTTCAATTGGCTGTTAAATGGCCTTAATAGGCCTTTGACAGTTCAACTCAGGTGCATGCCCGCCGAACTGAAGATCGGAATGACACACGGTGACGTTGGGACGCACGCCCGACATCACCGCACGTCATTTTACATGTCGGTGAGCAGGGCCCACTCCCGCACACTGACCAGAAGATTCAGGCCTTAGAACCCCCACCTATGTTATGGTATTTGATATAAGACATCAAATTAAACTCACAACTCTAGACTAGCCCAAAAATGCTAGCCAGCTTCTTTAACTGCTGTGGTCAAATATTTTTATTTACTTCTTTTTACCACCTTCATTCTCACAGGAGAGGTTTTTTAGAATAAAAACCCAACTTTCCCTAACTGTTTTTCTGGTTCATTGATGAAATGCCATGCGGTTACTGGATGAGGATGATGTCAGTCATTAGCAGCACCTTTGTAAGCATTTGTGTGGTCACAGTTGGAAGTCAGGAGGCACTCATGGGAGAAATGGACAGTCATAGTTTGCTCACGAATATTGGTAATAACTCAGAGACTCGTAAGTGTGTACCAATGATTGACGTCATCTTCATCTAATTGCCTCATTGACGCCTCCAGCCACCGTTCATTCACTTATTTCACAAAGCCCTGGAAAGCCTCTACTGACCTCCAGTTTGAGAACCATTGATTTAATAAATGCTGGGAACCAGGTGAGTTCTTTACCATTATAGAAGAGGTGACTAATAGCAGAATTTATTCTGCTACTAATGGTGGCGTTTCTATCTAGTATCTCAGATTGGTTCTACAAGCATTTCAAATACCTCATGTACAAATGTTGTTTAAGTGCTATACAATGAAGGATATTTTAAACCTTTCTACCTGGTGGAAATAGAACAGTAGTGGAGTTAAAGTGAGGTAACAGGTTTAAGATCCTTCCACTGGGAAACCCCTGGCACCTGCTAAATCATTAATCTATGCAGGGATCCTCTGATATACAAAGCACCTCAATGCTGTTTTAAATGCCTATTAAACAGAATATCCATTGTGTACATTGCTACAAATGTGAGACTTTATAAGACAATTATGTTTTAAGCTGTTTCTTTTAAGTTAAGGTAGGCAGAATGCCCCAATGAGGGGGATGGTAATCATCTGCCTGGAGACAGGCCTGTGAGATTTGGTGCGATGGGGACAGAGGCCCAGGTTGAAACCCATAGGAAGTCAAGTGCCAGTTTTCACACTTGGACACAAAAGAGGGGCAGCTTGTTTAATGAACACAGACTGTCAGACTCAGACAGACAGAGACACCTGGAGAGGAAGACTGAAAACAACAGCTGTGGTGCTAAGCAGAGGGAAAGATTGTTTTGCTGTTAACCAAACGCAGAAGGCTGGTGAAAACAGATTCCCTGTTTTAAGAAACAGGACCTGTAGAGATTTAAAGACCAATGTGGGCCTGGAGGGTGCATTGCTGCTAGAAGTTAGTTCAATAATGCTAAGGAAATTGGCTGAGGGGACTTTCAAGAGGCAATGGAAGACTAGAAGACTCACCCTGATGTGACAGGGAAAAGAGAGCATGTTGAACAGCCAGGAAGACTTTGAGACTTTATCCACAAGGCCACATATCTACTGGGAGTGTAGCGTAATGTATAATGCTGGCATGAGGTTTTCAGTTGTGTTAATTAGTTAATGGGGAAAGTATCATTTCTGTAGCTTTGTGTATTAGTTGCCCACTAAGTAATGTTTAATCAATGTTGATTTTAGTTTGTTTGTTGCAGTAAATGTCTAAAATGTGAAATCTTGTGTAGTTCTTTCTGTCGGCCGCTGGGAGATTCATATCTCTTCTGAAAAGTTTCATATCTCTTCTGAAAAATTATCAGTCTCTACAAGGAACATAACAATGTTACAGTCAGTAAATCATGATAGTACAGCAGAAGAGGCCCAAAAAGATAAAGGCTAAATTTATTTTCAAGATATTCTCCTCTGGGCTCCTCAAGAATAACATGGGCTGTTGCCACATGAGGCTTCCCTTCAACCTCTGCAATCATAACTCCTCTCTCAGGTCAACCCAGAGCCAACAAGCTGTAAGAAGTGACTGGTTCCCAAAGCCTGCCAAATAATGTTAATGAGGTTCAGACCTCAATATAGATCAGTTCTCGCGCCAACACTAATGGGCTACCAGCTGGTTCACTCCACTGGTTGGATGCCTGATAGTTAAGTTCTACTTCAATATGTGGGACATAAATGAAACACAATCAAGTATTATTTGGCATTCACTCTACATGTTTTTTGTTGAAAATTCAGTTAATGGACCAGGCAAGTGCCGTTTGATCAAGCCAGCCAGACTCAAGAGACACTTCCATTAATCACAAAGTTTCAGTAAGTCTATAGGTCCTATTATATTTAGTCATGCAGTGTTACCATGCTGTGAACTTCTTAATTAACCTTCTAAGATGACTTCTCTTGCATTACATCAGACCAATAATAGAGACCAAGAAAAATAAGAATGTCACATCTAACACATCGCTGAAAAAGCAAATTATTTTGTTGCTTTTATCCAATAACATGATTAAATAATTATCCATGTAAATCCTTGCAATACATATACAACATGCTATTTTAAGATTAATTAACAAAGTTAGCTTGATTACATGCATTAGTAATCTGCTAATGCCTGCACATTATGCAAGATACCAAGACAGAACTATCAATCATAGTGAAAAGTTACTGTATGACATTAATTCCCATCTGCTGGTTGGTGAGTGTAAAGGCCCTTGTAACTCACACTTGAATACAGATCATGGCACTAAGTAATGCGTTTATGTAATTCTACCTGTGTATGGTTTAATCTACACATAACGGGAGAACTATGAATAACAATCAATATACAGACAAAGCAAATTGAACTAAACAGGTAAATACAAAGATTTGCTTCCTTCTAACAAAGACAGCAGAGTGCTCCAACAGGCTGTTACACTTTTAACTGAACAATCAGTAAACTCGTAGGCCAGAATTTTACATTTAGCGTGTGGGCACACGCCCGACACACTGGAATGTAAAATGGCTTACGATGACATCCCAACGTCACAGCGCACCTTCGCGCTATTTCGTTTGGCGGGCGCGCACCAGAGTCGGCTGCGCGTCCACCAATAATTGAAAGGCCTATTAAGCTGAATTTAACCTGAATTAACCTGAATTTTATGCTGCCTGTCCAACCTTATGGTTGGTGGGCAGGGGAGAAGGCCAAGCGGCCTTTACATTTTTTAGGAAACCTCATCCATGAGCGGGATGAGGTTTCCTAAAGCTATTAAAAATGAAATGAAAACTTTCTTTTGAAATTTAAAACATATCCCATCTCGTGTGACACAGTCACATGAGGGGCATGTTTCATTAAATTTTTATTGTATTTATCAATTTTTTCAAAAAGCACTCAAGCCCCGTGCCTCAGGAAGATTGAAGTGCTCTTTTGCGCGCACGCGTGAACGGTGCCACCTCCCCCTGCCCACACAGGTAGCACTCAGCGCTACCGCTCGCGATCCACACAGGGCAGGGCTTAATTGGCCCGCCCACGTAAAATCGCAGCGCGGAGCCAATCGCGGGCGGCAACTGACCTCACCCGCCCCCGCCAAGCCCACCCGACGTGGGAAAAATTCAGGCCCCAATAATATTAAATGCGATGCCTTAATCTCAATTCAATTAAAGTGCAATCTTGTATCTAGGAAGACAATTCAGCAATCTGAAGAGCAATTTATTTTACAGAAATGTCTAATACTGCTGAAAAAAATACTTTTTTTGTCAAAGCATTTTACTTTCCACTCATCAGGACAATTCACAAGAAAATACCAATGTCAGGGGAAACAACATATTTATACTGTATGAGGAGAGAGTGTTGATTGGTTGGCAAGCGGACTCTGATTGTTAGAGGTATTGCCAAGGAGAATGCACCAGTTGATGGTGACTGACAGTTAACTGCCAAGCAATGTTTGAAATTTAAACCAGACAGCTTGGCTCTGATTGGCCAAAACATTGCCCTGAGGAATGAACCAATGAATAGCTGTCATTTATTTAGCTGAAACAGGCACAATGTGTGTATCTGTTCTTTCCGTTCTATATGTGTATTCATATATGTAGCTTCCAGTACAAGCAAATGCACCACATAACGAGCCCGACTGACCATCTTAAATTGGTTGTCAGCATAATTCTTAGCACACTGAAATTATTTAGCAAATGTTGTCCAATCACGGAATCACATCTAATGTTGGACGCTGAGTTTTGACTTTTGCAAGCAGGGGCTGGTTGGGCATGGTCCATACCTTGCCCATTACGAAAAGCAGAATTGACATGCTGTTTGATATGATCTGCCAGTCTTTGGGACGTACAGCCTACATACCTAGCATCACACTGGCACTGAAATTCATATACCGTATTACTCATTTGTGGAATAGGCAGAACGTCCTTTTGGCTTGATGGCAGCATCCTGTTAGTGGTGCATACCACTTGTGTTGCTACTATATAGTAGAAGCATGAAGCAGCTAGCTTCACCTGTTGCTCAAATGTTTGAGATAGATTACCCTGGAAGGGCAAGGTAAGGTAGGCTGGGCACTTTTCAGGGCCGAAAGTGATGGCCTTAGGCCCGTCCATGGGTTTGCACAATATACAGCGTGAAATGATCTTATCAGGGTAGCCATTATGCCGCAGGATGTCTTTGATACGCCATATTTCAGCATCAAGATTGCATGGTGAGCAAATGGCTCACCACGGCATATGGCTATTTCCGAGGTTGTCATAAGGCCAGCCTTATAGCGTGTCATGCATTCTCCATGGCAACGCCTCTACCAATCAGAGTCCACTTGCCAACCAATCAGCACTCTATTCTCATTCAGTATAAACATGCTGTTTCCCCTGACATCGATATCTTCTTGCGAGTTGTCCTGATGAGTGCAAGACAGAAGCTTCAACAAAAAGAGTCTCTTTTTCAGCAATACTCAAGTCCTGTACTACCAAACGACTAAATATCAAGTAGTTGTGTAAGCATGCAAGAAAAATACCTGCTTTACAATCCAGAACTTATTTTAAAAGCTTGGACAAATATTGAATAAGCAGCAGCATTCTTCCAATTGAATCCTTGTTAACTTTGTAGCGTACTAATCAACATCAATGGTATTTAAGGGGAGATTGGTGTCTAGACTCACTAGAATGCCTCAATGCAGTAAATGACAAAAGTTAGGGTGAATTGGAATGCAACACCTTTGAAACATCCTGCCCAATTTGCCTCCATTGATGCTGATGTAGGGTTACAGCAGAGACATGAATTTGGTTGCAACCTTTCTTAATTAAAAGTTTTCAACATTTTCTTGTATGATATGCGTAATTTCATATTCTTCTTCTTCTCTTCCATACCTAACAGCGCACAAGGCAGGCCATTTCTTTCACTGCTTTATATGCAGAAGGTCTTGCTTGTGTTGTTTTTGTAACTACGGACAACATTTTCCCCCTATCAGGAGGAATGTGCGGGAGCAGGCATGGGCGGGCGGGTTCCCGACGTGGGTGGGTCAATTAAGGCCCGCCCAGCATGATGCCCACTCAGAAGCTCTGTGCGCTCCCTCTGCAGGCAGGGGGGGGGGATTCCCTGAGCCAGGAGTGCGCTATTTCGCGCATGCGCGCAAAAGAGTGCACAGATCTCCCTAAGGCAAAGTGCTGCCTCAGGGAGATTGGTGGAAGTTTTAAAAATTTTGTGGAAGGGTGGAAAAAATATTCCTGAGATGTCCCCTCATGCAACACTGTCACATGAGCTGGGACATGTCAATTTCTTATATTTAAACGTTTCGTGCACAGTTTAAATCCCTCATGAAACCTCATCCCGCCTGTGGTTGGATGGGCAGGTCCATTAATTGGTTTAATTACTTTTTTAAAGGGCTTGAGTGGCCGTTGACAGTTCGGCGGGCGCGCAGCCGAGTCGGCTGCGCACCCGCCGAACTGAAAATCTAAATGACGCGGGCTGACGTCGGGACGCACGCCTGACATCACCCTGCGTCATTTAATGCGTCGGTGAGCAGGCCCCACCCCTCGCTCGCCAACTGGAAGATGCAGCCCTTAGTGCCTTTATATGTGATAGGGTGTGAGCCTGGTTCACAGCTCTGTACCGGGAGAACTGGTTCAATGTGACAGGTGGTTGTTAGTTCATTGCTATCAAATTCGAATACCGTGCCAGATGTCAACACAATATTCTGAAACTGTAGCTCTGGTCACCCGCTTGGCGTGGATATTTTCATATTACTTCATCTTAATTAAATACCACATCAAACAAAGAGCTAGCTGCTGTGCCAGATCACTTGAAGCCTGTCTGCCATTTTAAAATGAAACTGGAAATCAGTGTCAGTATTAAACGTAATCTCTGCGTTATTATACAATAATGCTTATCTTAAATTTAATTTGTGCCTATATGCAGAGCATTGAAAATTGCTGGAGTGAAAATTTACAATTAAGATACAATCCTCAACCAGACTCCAAATCAACTGCATCTTATATGCAATGCATTACCAACTATCATATGATTTATTGCAGTGGCTGAAATCTGTGGCCTGGAGGCTTTATTTATGGGTGAGCTAGTGCACACATTAGTTGAAACTTCATGGCTTAGAAATCTGATTGCACCTGAAAATATACGGAAACAAATTTCTTCAGGACTCATTAGGTGAACAGTGTGAGAGGCTAAGAAGTGAAAGGGAGTTCAGGGAGTTTGACCATGGGTGCAAAACCAGCATAAATTGCTTTCTATCCCAGTTTTCTGCCAAAAAAGTTACTTTTTCAACAATAATAAAATATGGCATTGATATAACGCCTTTAAATGTAGTAAAATATCCCAAGGTGCTTCACGAGTGTAATTTTCCAACTTTATACTGAAATTAATCAATGGCCTCACCCTACAGGTCACAGCAAATGTGTGAAAATGACGAAGAATTAGCTGTGGATTTAGCAATGTAACAAGGAAGACTAGAGCGCTTGGCACTAATTCAATATGCCTTTCAGTGAGCTACAGATGAACCATTACCTAAAGCTGCAAATTACATCAATAAAGCAATTTTACTAATACCACCTCCTCCTAGATTTTTATGTTCAGCTCTTCAAATATTATTTACAGCTATATTATGCTGGATTCTTACTTTATTAAAACCAACGTAATTGTTCAAATCAAGTGCAGGGCATTTATTTTGTTCATTATGTGGCATATGAAGGATGTCAGCCTGATATGGTGTGGTGTTGTCCCTTTGTGCTTATACTTCGTTTCACATATGCAATATCTAAGCTACTATTCATTCTAATTGATTCCCTTGTAGAAGGAGTTATATTTGCTGGCCAGCTACATAGTTTCACTGATAGATTCTGATGGACATTGGGTAGAATCTTCTGTTCGCTGAGTGGGGGCAGGGCCCGCTTGCCGACACATAAAATGACACGGGGTGACGTCAGGTGTGCGTCCCGACATCACCCCGCGTCATTTACATTCTCAGGTCGGCGGGCTACCAAGGCCATTAAGAAACTAATTGAAACCATTAATGGACCTGCCTGTCCAACCGTATGGTTGGTGGGCAGGCTGGGAGCCCTGGTGGGCTTCTGAAAAAGCATGAAACCTCATCCACGGGAGGGATGAGGTTTCATGAGGGATTTTAAAATTTCAGAGTGTGTTAAACTAAAAGTTATGGACATGACCCAACTCATGTGGCAGTGTCACATGAGGGGACATGGCAGCGAAATTTTTTCCTCATCTTTATTTAAGGTTTCAAGTCTGAGCCGATCTCCCTGAGGCAGCACTTTGCCTCAGGGGGATCTGTGCGCTTTTTTGTGCGCATGTGCGAAAAAGCACATTTCGGCTCAGGGAATCCTCCCCCCCCGCACAGGAAGCGCATAGCGGTTCCTGGCGCTTGTCACGCTGGGCGGGCCTTAATTGGCCCGCCCACGTAAAATGGAGGCGTGCCCCCAATCGGGGGCACCGATCGGGAACCTTCCCGCACCCGCTCCAGCACATCCCCCGCGACGGGGGGGAAAATGTTGCCCATAAACCTCCTTGAATTGTGCATTGCAGAAGCCTGGAACTGGATTTTACTGGGTACCGTGGCCCCACCTCCCCCGCTGAATTGTCAGTGGGGAGCCCACTCACAATCTCGAGGGCTGCCCTACAGTAATTTAACCCTAGGGGCTGTGTTAATTGCTTTAAGGAGAGACTTCTGCCCCCAACTCAAGAGGAAGTCCTGGGAGCAGAGCAGAACTTCTCCTAACTCTGCAATAGTCCAATTCTTAGTCCACATTGCTCATTTAATACCTGTTCTTGTCTTCCCAGTACCAGTTAATCTCTTTTATTATCTCATAATTGCAGTTCACAATTGATTATGTTTCATAGACTGGCCCTCTATCAATTTCCATTGATAAGTTACAGGAAGACAGGCACAGAGGTGGCATGAGTGGAGCCTGTGAAGCACTTTTTGTGTGTCCCTCCTTTCCTCTTGTCCTTTCTTCAGCTTCTTTACAAATAATTTCTCAAGTTAAACAGTTTACGTATTTAGCTTTCCTACCCCTCCTCACTTCAACTTAATTTGTATTTTTTGTCAACCTTGCCTACCCTTATTGGTATTCTAGCTGTTAGCTGCAATTCCACCATCATTGGGACAATCCACTGTCAACGGAACACAAAAATCTAGGCTGACACTTCTGTTTACTACTGAGGGGATGCTGCACTGTCTGTGGTGCTAAGTTTCTGATGAAATATTAAACTGAGGCCCTCTCAGGTAGATATAAAGGATACCATGGCACTATTTTGAAGAAGAGATCGGAAGTCATCCCTGGTGTCCTGGCAATATTTATTCTTCAATCAACATCACACACAAAAAAAACAGATTATCTGGCCATTATCACGTTGCTGCTTGTGGGAGCTTGCTGTACACATATTGGCTGCCACATTTCCTACATTATAACAGTGACTACACTTCAGGTTATATGCTTTTGGATGCCTGTGGTTGTGAAAGGTGCTATATAACCCTAAATCCTCCTTCTCCTTCAAGTTGAATGCAGTTTTACTTCAGATTAAAACAGCCTTGACTTCATCCAAGTCTTGGCTCCATGAATGAGACAGGCAATTGAATGCTAAACAATGGATTATTTTACTTTATGATTCGAGGCCACGAAAAGCCATAAATGCAATTATCTGTTTTCAATGTAGATGTTTACAATTAAGCTTTCAGTCAATATGCTGGGTTCAATATGAATCCAAAGAAGTGTCTTTGAAGCCTCTAGCCTGGCAGAAACCAATTTGCAGCACCTGAAAATATTGGGGAATGACACCACATTTCCACTGATGGTCTGGCTTTGAATTACATGCAGTTCATCTGCCATCAGCTGGTGGTTCTGCCACAGAGGAGCCCTGCAAGTCAATTTTAATTTAATTTTGTCGCCTGGGACCCGTCTCCCAAACACTGCTCAGAGGAAAAAAAAATCTACCCCAGTGTCCCTGAAATTAAAGGAACAGTGATCATTGATTAGACTTAACCACTCTCTGTAATCTCTCACTGGAAACTCCGTGAGCTCCCCCTAATAGATTTTTCTTGTGAAGCTTGTTTTCACTCATATGATATTGCTAAAGGTAATATCTTAAAGAACTTTCACTACCATTGGGTGGCTCTACCTTCAGTTGCCTGGGCCCCAAGTGTTGGAATACCCTCCCTACACCTTTCCACCTCTCTGCCTTGCTTTCCTACTTTAAGACACTCCTTAAAATCATCCCCTTTGACCAAGCTTTTGGTCATCTGACTTAATATCTCCTTAGATAAAAACAAAAAGCTAAAAGCTACTGCGGATGCTGGAAATCCAAAACAAAATAAAAACAGAATTACCTGGAAAAACTCAGCAAGTCTGGCAGCATCGGCGGAGAAGAAATCAGTGAACGTTTCGAGCCCTCATGGCCCTTCGGCAGAACTGAAGCATAGTTTCAACAAGGGAGAAATATAAATTGGTTTAAGGTGAGTGGGAGGGAAAGAGACACATTGAGGGTGTGGTGTGAGCAGATAATCAAAAGATGTCACAGACAAAAGGGTCAAAGAGGTGTTGAAGGTGGTGGTCTTTGTCTGAGAAAAGTGCTAATTAAGAATGGAAGACAGGATATTCAAAGTACAGCTCTAGTGGGGGTGGGGTGGAAAGACTAAAGGTTTTAGTTTTAGATTTAAAAATAATGGAAATAGGTGGGGAAAGAAGAATCTATATAAATTATTGAAAAAAAAGGCGGGTGGGGGGGGAAAAGAAACGGGGTGGGGATGGGGGGAGGGGGAGTTTAAGATCTAAAGTTGTTGAATTCAATATTTAGCCCAGAAGGCTGTAAAGTGCCTAGTCGGAAGATGAGGTGCTGTTCCTCCAGTTTGCGTTGGGCTTCACTGGAACAATGCAGCAAGCCAAGGACAGACATGTGGGCAAGAGAACAGGGTGGAGTGTTAAAATGGCAAGCGACAGGGAGGTTTGGGTCTTTCTTGCGGACAGACCGCAGGTGTTCCGCAAAACGGTCGCCCAGTTTGCGTTTGGTCTCTCCAATGTAGAGGAGACCGCATTGGGAGCAACGAATGCAGTAGACTAAGTTAGGGGAAATGCAAGTGAAATGCTGCTTCACTTGAAAGGAGTGTTTGGGCCCTTGGACGGTGAGGAGAGAGGAAGTGAAGGGGCAGGTGTTGCATCTTCTGCGTGGGCATGGGGAGGTGCCATAAGTGGGGGTTGAGGAGTAGGGGGTGATGGAGGAGTGGACCAGGGTGTCCCGGAGGGAACGATCCCTACGGAATGCCGTCAAGGGGGGTGAAGGGAAGATGTGTTTGGTGGTGGCATCATGCTGGAGTTGGCGGAAATGGCGGAGGATGATCCTTTGAATGCGGAGGCTGGTGGGGTGATAAGTGAGGACAAGGGGGACCCTATCATGTTTCTGGGAAGGAGGAGAAGGCGTGAGGGAGGATGCGCGGGATATGGGCCGGACACGGTTGAGGGCCCTGTCAACGACCGTGGATGGAAAACCTCGGTTAAGGAAGAAGGAGGACATGTCAGAGGAGCTGTTTTTGAAGGTAGCGTCATCAGAACAGATGCGACGGAGGCGAAGGAACTGAGAGAATGGGATGGAGTCTTTACAGGAAGCGGGGTGTGAGGAGCTGTAGTCGAGGTAGCTGTGGGAGTCGGTAGGCTTGTAATGGATATTGGTGGACAGTCTATCATCAGAAATTGAGACAGAGAGGTCAAGGAAGGGAAGAGAAGTGTCAGAGATGGACCATGTGAAGATGATGGAGGGGTGGAGATTGGAAGCAAAATTAATAAATTTTTCCAGGTCCCGACGAGAGCATGAAGCAGCACCGAAGTAATCATCGATGTACCGGAGAAAGAGTTGTGGGAGGGGGCCGGAGTAGGACTGGAACAAGGAATGTTCCACATACCCCATAAAGAGACAGGCATAGCTGGGGCCCATGCGGGTACCCATAGCCACACCTTTTATTTGGAGGAAGTGAGAGGAGTTAAAGGAGAAATTGTTCAGTGTGAGAACAAGTTCAGCCAGACGGAGGAGAGTAGTGGTGGATGGGGATTGTTCGGGCCTCTGTTCAAGGAAGAAGCTAAGGGCCCTCAGACCATCCTGGTGGGGGATGGAGGTGTAGAGGGATTGGACATCCATGGTGAAGAGGAAGCGGTTGGGGCCAGGGAACTGGAAATTGTTGATGTGACGTAAGGTGTCAGAGGAATCACGGATGTAGGTGGGAAGGGACTGGACAAGGGGAGAGAGAAGGGAGTCAAGATAACGAGAAATGAGTTCCGTGGGGCAGGAACCGTGGGGCAGGATATTATGCCGTGGGGCATAATATCTCCTTATGTGGCTCAGTGTTATACTCTGTTTTATAATGCTCCTCTGAAGTGCCTTGGGATGTTTTGTTATAGTAAAGACACTATGTAAATATAAGTTGTTGTAACTATAAATTATTGCACAGAAATCAGTGCCATACAAGAGTATAAGTTTTTTAAATATGCAGTACAGGAATCATTCCTCATGTATAATCCCAAACCATTCACTCAGAGTGTCATCTTACTTTGGTGGCAAAAAGTCAAAACATATCATTCAACCTCAGGTATAGAAGGCAGTCAATCTGACTTTAAAGTGATTAAGCACATATGGTATAAATTATTTGCTATGATAGTTTGGAAGGGCAAGATCCTGAACTCTTTGGGAAGAAACAATGGTTTTAAAAAAGGTGCTGTAAAATAACCCTAAAAAGGCATCCAACATGATGCAGGATACATATGATTGGATCAAATGGAATTAGTACGATGGCAGACAGCAGCATAAGATTAACCACATGAATTAATCAGCAAGTGGATTTACATTATTAGTTAACAGATAAATCTTAAAATTACATTTTGAGATACCAACAAACAAGCACTTATTTGTCCATTTGAAATTTCTCTTATCTGCTATTTGAATAAAAGTGTATAACCACTGCTAAAATAGCACAGAATGAAGTTTCAGATGAAAGCATTAAGTATTTTGATGCTTGTATTCCACGGGGAAAATGCAGGAGTTTTCAAGTGAAACGAGAACAACTATTGGAAAAATTCGTTGGTCTCAGGGGCAAAAGAAACTCTGTGGGCAGGGTTTTTGGGTCGTTGGGGGGGCCCAGGAACGGCTGGGGAACAGTCCACCGCCCGCGATCAGCCCCCGACCGCGATTTCACGCTGGCTGGCCAATTAACGACCAGCCAGTGTGAAACGGGCGCTGAAAGACTCAGCGATGCCGGGGTGGGGACGGGAGAAGAGGAAACGCTGAAGTCTGCGCAGGCGCGGGGGGAGTGCGCACTGAAAGCTCCCTGAAGGCAGAAAGCTGCCTCAAGGAACTGAAGAATTTTAAAAACAAAAATAAAAATTTTAAAATCCCAGAAAAAATTTCCACATATAGGGCAGGATTTTACGCTTTGGCGAGCTGGGGCGGGGCCCACTTGCCAATGCGTAAAATGGCACGCGGTGACGTCGGGGGTAACTCCATTTAAATTTTCAGGAAGGCGGGGGCGCAGCAAGATCAGCTGCGCACCCGCCAACCTGTCAATGGCCAATTGAGGCCATTGACAGAGTCAATTAAGTAATTAAAGGACCTGCCCGTCCAAGCTTAAGGTTGGCGGGCAGGCCAGGAGCCCTGGCGGGAACTAGAAAAAACATGAAACCTCATCCACGGGCGGGATAAGGTTTCATGTAAGGTTTAAAAAATTTTAATAAAGTTTTTGTGACAATTATGGACATGTCCCAACTCATGTGACAGTGTCACATGAGGGGACATGTTAGGGGAATTTTACTTTTCTATTTTTAGGTTTTGTACATTTTGAGCCAATCTCCCTGAGGCAGCGCTTAGCCTCAGGGAGATGAGTGCACTTTTTTGTGCGCATGCGCGAAAGAGCGCACTCTCAATTTTGGGATTCCCCCCCACGCCTGCACAGGGAGCGCATCACGCTTCTGTGTAGACGTCACGCTGGCGGGCCTTAGTTGACCCGCCCATGCAAAATGGCGCCGCGCCTCCGGTCGGGGGTGCCAATCGGACATGTGCCAGTACACGCCCGCCCTTCAATGTCCCCCCCCACCCCGATGGGGGGCAAAGTTCAGTCCATAGAACTCACTCCCATGTACATATGCATAATAAAAATTCTGTCAAAACATTTTCATTTTTTTATATTAATGTCGGAAACCTCATCCCGCCTGTGGATGAGGTTTTCTCAAAAATGCAAAGGCCGCCTGGCCGATTTGCTCGCCCGCCAAACATAAGTTTGGACGGGCAGTGAAAAATCTCTCTTAATTAATACTTTAATGGTCTTAATAGGCCTCCTAATTGTCAGGGGGTGCACTGCCAACTCTTTCGTGAGTACACGATGATGTCGGGACACTCGCCCGACATCATCGGGCGCTATTTTACACTTGATCGGGTCGGGTGCGCGCCCACCCGCACGCAGGGTGTAAAATTCTGCCCTGTGTCTCTTTCCCTCTGCTTGTATTTCTATATTTCGTTCTGTCTTTCTACATGTTTTCTGAATTTTCTGCCTGAGACTACAATGAAAGCCCTAAGAAGGGAGGACCAAACCAGGAGCCAGGACTGAGGTCAGCTGCAAGTGTATGCTGCGAATGTGAGAATTACCTGCTTCACTGACAGTGGTTGTGTGACCACGGACAACAAACAACCATAACGTATACTTACACAGTGCCTTTAACATGAAATATCCAACGCACTTTTCAGCAACATTGGCCAGGATTTTCCCCTCAGCGATTTGGGGGTGGGGCCCGCTCGCCGAGGGGAAAATGACGCGGGATGACGTCGGGAGGAATCCCTGACGTCATCCTGGGCCATTTAAATCTTAAGGAAGGCGGGTGGACAGTGAAATCAGTTGTCGCCCGCCGACTGACCTGTCAATAGCCATTTAAGGCCACTGACAGGCTGATTAAGATAATTAAAGACCCTGCCCGTCCAACCTTAAGGCTGGCGGGCAGGCCAGGAGCCCCAGCAGACTCCAGATTATTAATGAAACTTCATCCACTGACGGGATGAGGTTTCATTACCATTTTGTAAAAATTTAATAAATTTCATGAGTTTGTTATCAACATGTCCCACGTCGTGTGACATTGTCACATGAGGGGGACATGTTAATAATTTTTAAATGTCTCTATTTTTGACTTTATTTACCTTTCACTAAACTCCCTGAGTCAGGACTTTGCCTCAGGGAGCAGTGCCCTTTTTCGCGTGCATGCACGAAAGAGCGCACTTTCACAGTTAGGGATTCCCTCCCCCCGGAACAGGAAGTGCATAGCGCTTCCTGTCGGGCAGGCCGCTGGGCTAGCCTTAATTGGCCCGCCCACTCAAAAAAGGGTTCGGCTGCCCGCCCACCGCCGAGCCGGTGGGGCCCACCCGCCAGCCAAGGGGTAAATTCTGCCCATTATAAAACAAAAATTTTACACAAGCCTCATAAAGAGATATTATGACAAATGACCAAAAGCTTGGTCAAAGAAATGGTCTTAAAGGAGGAAAGTGAGGTAGAGTTTAGGTGGAAAGGCTCAGGGAGGGTGTTTCAGAGTTTTGGGCCTTGACAACTGAAGGCACAGCCACCAATGATGGAGTGATAAGGATGCTCAAGGGGCCAGAATTAGAAAAACACAGATATCTGAGGATGATGGGGCTCAAGGAGATTCAAGAGAGGTGAGGCCATCTGAAACACATGGTTGAGAATTTAAAAATTGAGATGTTGCTTTACTAGGAGTGAATGTAGGCCAGTGAGCACAGGGATGATGGGTGAACGGGATCTGATGTGAGTTAAGGCAGAAGATTTTTGGATGAACTCAAGTTTATGGAGGGTAGAACATGAGAAACCAGCCAGGAGTGTATTGGAATAGTCAAGTCTAGAGGTAACAAAGTCATGGATGAGGGTTTTAGCAGGCTGAGCTGAGACAGGAGCAAAATCAGGTGATGTTAAAGGGTAGAAACAGATGGTCTTAGTGATGGCATGGATATATAGTTAGAAGCTCATCTCAGGATCAAATACAATACCAAAGTTGTGAAAAGTCTGGTTCAGCTATAGATAGTTGCCAGGGAGAGAGATGGTGTCACTGGCAGAGTTTGCTACTGCGGACCAAAGACAATGATTTTAGTATTCCTAATATTTAATTGGTAGAAATTTCTGCTTATTCAGTACTGGATGTCGAACAAAAAGTCTGATAATTTATAGATAGTAGAGGGAGCTGAATGCCATCAGTGTACATATGGAAACTACAATGGTTTTTAGAAACATCACTCAGGGGCAGCATGTAGATGCTGCTTACAATGTTATCTCCCCTACACTTGGGAGATCAAACACAGATTGGGTTCGCTGCTTTGTGGAACACCTCTTGATCAGTCCACAAGCATGACCACGAGCTTTCAATGGTCTGTCATTTTCATTTTCCACCTTGTTTTAACACTGACATCTCGGTCCTTGGCCTGCCACACCATTCCAGCGAAGCTCAACGTAAGGTTGAGGAATAGCACCTCATCTTTCAGTTAGACACTTTACAGTGTTCTGGACTCAGCATTGAGTGCAACAATTTCAGACCATAAACTCTGCCCCAACATTTTGTTTTCTTTTCTTTGCACGTTTCAGTTTTTCTCTTATTTTCATTTTCAGACAGTAGTGCACATGCTCTACGCACATATTTTGTTTTTTTGTTTCTTTTCTTGCTCCATCACCATTCCTTTTGGCCCTGAAAGACTAACTCTTACGTCATTCAATCTCTCCTGTCTGCCACCCTATCAGACCTTCTTGTTCTTGTCCCACCCACCCCTTGCTCAAAACCTATGACTTTTCCCAGTTCCTGGTGAAAGGTCATAGACCGGAAACATCGGCCCAGATTTTTGCCACAATAGAGAGCCTCTCCATCATGCCAAAAATCCAGGAAATGGCCAAAGTGTCTAAGTCCCATCCTTGAACCCGGCATTTCTCATCTTCGTGGGGGCAGGACTGGTGTCAGGCCAAGGTTCGCGCGTGCACAATTCATAGAGGCAGCTGGCCATTGAAAACACCAGCTGCCTTCAGAGAAGAGGGATTTTTGGAAAGAAAGTAGTGTTGAATCCAAAGTGTGCAGATTAGAACAGGTAAGAGGAGGTCTGAACTGGGTGGCTGCATTTGGATAGCCAGGGTACCCACTTGGAGAGGTAAGGTACCTCTTTGGGTAGGGTCCTGGGACATCTTTGGGGGGGGTAAAGCACCCTTTTGGAGAGGTAAGGCACCCTTTGGGATTGTTAAAAGTGAACAAGATTATGCACTGTTTACGCACAAAATCATTGGAACTGTCAAGCTGTCAAAGAGCAGCCCAGCTGTCAAACCTGTCAAAACTATCCAGGAAGTGTCAAAGCTGATAAACCTATCAAAGCTGACCAGAAAATGTCAAAGCTATCAAGGAGCTGTCCAAGTATACTAGGTGAGTTAGCATGGAGGGGATAAGGGCAAAGGCTGGTGGGTGTGTGGCATGGGTTGGAATGAGTTGGTACTCAGTCAGCATAGGCAGGTAGAGGAGCACTAAGTTGGAATGGGGCTATGGGGGCCATGGGGAGTAGGTGTGGGGGGGGGGGCGGCGATGGGCTGGCAGAGAGTGGTATGGTTGGGCCTAGGAAGTGTATGTTGGGGTGGGGGCTGGAGGGATGATTTTTCATAACTATTTTTCATTTATTTGAACACAGTTGCTGTCAAGGCTGGCATCAGGAAAGTGCAGCTGAAAAGTGTGGAGTGCTGGAAAGGTGCAGTGCCTTCCAAGCAGTTGGCAATCACCTGTCAAGCATTGAAGGCACTCTCTGACAAAAGGAATGCTTTGAACAGCAGCCTTTCACCTGGCCGTGGCTCGAGATCTTCAGTGTAACTGATCAAAGTCATCACAGCTTGTTCAGTTTCACTGAGGAAGTTCTTCCTGCTGCGCACTCACCTTTTCCAGCTGTCCAGGTTGCAGACACATGGAACTCCGGTGCTAAGAGCGAATCAACATGCAAATTTGCTTCTTATTGCCTTCCTAAGAATTTCATTTGGCTTCCTGCCTCAGCGGGGATTCTCAATGTCATTTTCCGCAATTCTCCCAATTCCAATCCAAAGTCATTTTCTGCAGTCACCCCCCCGCCCTTTCCCCGCATCACATTCTGCCCTAAAATTCAAAACCTGCCCAATCAGAACAAGTTACCATGACAGAAAGAGTGGTCGCCCAGCCCAGTCAGACCTTGGATTGGGAATAAATAAGCTCAACACAATTTTTTCAAATTTATATGAGTGGATTTCTGCTGGCACTTCTCAGAGCAAGTCAAAGGATATGTTATTTTATAAGGGAAAGAGCATTGTATCATGCACCATGCAGTGTATAAGCTTTACATCTGCAGTCTATCAGACGAGACTAATTGTCAGAAAAGAAATATTCCAAGGGCAATCATAGGCTAATTCTTCTGAAGGATAGTGAGAGGTCAATTAGATGGTAATTGTTTCTCTGTAAATTAGCAGTTGATTTTAAACTCCTATAGATTCTCCCCAAGGTCAGAAGAACCTATTGGAAATGAGTGTCTCTTTTGTTACTTCTTGAAAGATTGTTTTTCATTTAGAATGATGCATGTTAGAATTGCCTTAATTGCAAGACAAAACTTTTAAGTATAATTGCACTTTAAAATGGATGTTTACAAGCTGGAATTTATAACAGATTGAATAAGGTTTCAACAAGAGTTGTAAACGTCTTAATTTAAAACTAAATTTTACAAATTATATATCAACAATGTTTAAAGAATCATGAATAAACTGCCATTTTAAAGAACATTTAAGGGCTGTACAAAGCCTACATAAAAATGTAGCTTAAAGCTGTCGACAATTATGAATTATGTCTTTTTAAAAAAATTTCTCTAAAACATTTAATTCAGAAGTACCTCTATAGTGTTGATTTTTGACTCAAAATATTCATAAGCTGTTACATATCTTGCTTTGTGTTTTGAATGTTTCGTCACTCCAAATAAAATTTTAGATCCTTGTTAGCTGTATCTGCAACTTTTTTCAATCGGAAAAAAATTTTCTTGGACAAATATTTCACTTCCTTTTCTCAAAACTTAAGTGTTGTCACTAGGCTGCGTGAAAAATGACTGCTTCCTTATTATTTGGTGAAATACAGCGGCAATATGGTAACCCTGGCAAGAAGACTAAGTCAGATATTTACAAGGTCTTTGCTGGAGGCTGTAATAGTCAGTGTGATGTGAAAGTTCCACATTCAATAGGTTTAGTTGAGATTAGTTGAAAACCAAACAATTACATTATAAACCAAAGCAGATTGTGTATGATGCTTAATAATTATGTAAAGTTGACTTGTTTTCTTTTGCCTGCACAATCGATGGGGTCATTTTAACCTAAGCCACATCATGGGAAAGTAATGGTATTTTGAGACTTACCAGTTTTATTCTCTATTATTGTTTACAATAGAGAGTAAAATCACATGGGGTGTAAAATAAGTGGCCGGCTCAATCTTGTCAGTTTCATATGAAGTGGGTTACATTAAAAGAAGTTATGTTAAAATAAACTCCTAGCTACATATTAAAGTTTATAAACTGCCATGCATGTACCTCTTATCACAAAGCAATATTTGCATATTTTCAGTGGGCATATAGGTACTGACACAAGTACCAAACAAATTGCTATTATTATCATTTCACCAAGATGTCAATGAACCTTCAAAAATGTATTTTAATGAGTGGTTTACGTATTTTATGTTTTATTTACTATTTATAGAAGTTAAACACATCTAAGCATCTGACGTCTGAGAGACTGGCCCAGATTTTTCCCAAGTTGGAATGGCCCCAGTGCCATTCAAAAATGGTGGGTGGGACCAGAATCTGAGATTCCTGCCCCCATTCTCAGTGCCCCCAATTATCGCTGGCATGGGATAAGGTTGCAGCTAACAAGCCTACACGCTGCAGTCCCAATCTGACTAGCTCCATTGCGGGAGTAGGCATCTCCTTAGCACCTCGCAATTTTCATTCAACCAAGCCAACTTTGCCATGACTCGTGGTTTGCGGTTCTCGGAAAAGTCATGAATCATAGCCTGGAGTCAGGAACCTTTTGAAAGGAATGTTCAAAAACTCTTATCCATGCCCGCTTTACGTCCCCCATCCCATGCCAACACATGCCCCCCCACCCACCCCCCATTGGGCCCTCATAGCCTCCATGCCAAACATCCAGCTCTTCCATGCTCATTCACCCAGTATACACTATGGACAGAGCCAATAAACCCTATTATAACAATGGTATTTGTGAAACTGTTAAAACAAAAAAAGCCATACACAAAACTTTTTTTTCTCAAAAAAACCTGCTACAACCTACAACCCTATAGAAGTGTCAATCAGACAGCTAATTAAAGTATAAATAACAGAGGCTTCAAACACTTCACACATCTTAATTTTGTTCAAATAAATATCAAGACATTGACAAAAGAGATCACAGAAAAAATAACATTATAGCCACTGAAAGATGCCAATCAAGCAAAGTCCACAGTTTTCTCCAGCTGTCAAAACAAACTCCCACTCAGATAATCCTCTTATGAGTCTGGGCTCTCAGCCAAGCATGCATAATGAGGATGCATTCTATTTATTCAGATAATGTTTTACAAACCAATCTCATTTGTCTTTAAAGTGTAGATTCTCCATAAGTTTAAAAAGGTATTAATTAATGAAAAGGCAATGTTGATGGAAATTACTTTTTAAATAGATTTATGAACCATGATTTCTGTGATTAGACTTAACAAAATATGCAAGGGAACTGCTGGTCTAAATTGAGCCTTGTGTTGCGATCTAACAGAGGGGTGGGGAAAATTAAAAGGATACAGAAAATAACAGGTGTGCCCACATGTGGGGATAGAAATTTTATAAACCCTCATTTATAATGCTGTAAATAATTTAAATGCATTTTGGCTCTGCAAATTCCGTATCAGGTAAAGAGATGACTGGCAATGTAGGGTGGAATTTAAAGCCCTTTCCCCACCCCCACACCCCCCCCCCCCACCCCCAACCTGGAGGCAAATTTGGTGGAAAGGGGGGTAATTCAATTGGGCAGGAGGGCATGGGATGGGGACCTCGCTGCCTCCGCCTGATGAAGTCCAGCTCGAGGACAGCCTCCCCACCCAGCCATCAATCGAGGCCCTTAGGTGAGCAATTAATGGTGTTCAGCTAGTGGCAGGCAGTGTGTCACCATGTGGTGGTTTGCTTTTTTAAAAAAACACTCCAAAGATCCCATTCCACAGTACAGTCCAGCTGCATGTCTAACAGAAGATGGCAGTGAAAAAGGTGGAGGGAACAGATAACATTCATGGTCATTGGTAGTGCCATCATTCGGGTATTAGTTGATTCAAGTTGTCTATACAGAAGATGGCATATATCTGCAACAGATACAATGCTGACCCAGTGCCTATAGAACTGATTCCTCGGTATCATTGGGATATGTGTGTGCCAGGAACTGAAGGCATGAATGATAGTAAGCAGTCTAGATCTGATGCCTGCTGATCTCCCAGGCATGCCTTCTCTCATCTTGTATAATTCTGAGCCTTCATGGAAATTCATCTTCTAGGAGTTCCTTCTTCAAGTCTCTTTTTCTGCTTTTTTGCTTTGCCAAGCACATACTTTATTTACTCATGTTTCTAGTGTGATTTGGCAAATACTATACACTTTGTTTAGATTTTTTATACACATTCAGAGAAAGAATAATAAATCACAAAACTGTCAGCAAACATTTATAAACTGAATACTGTACTAAAAACTCTCTGTCAAAGAAAAACAAAGCCAAAAGTCCTGAACTTTTTAAAGAGCTCCCAAGCTCATGAAGCTTTTGATCCATTCCAAATGGAAGAATGTGCAGCCAAGCTCAGTCTTGGCTTTAACAGATGAAAAACGATGCTAAACTTCAAATGTGAACACTTTGCACTAATGTTTAAAAAAGCCTAATAGCCAATCACAATGAATTTAATGAGTGCATAGATGTTGAAAAGTTCATTAATCTCCTGTGGAGTGAATCCATTTTGAGGAAAATAATCAATTAGTCAGATGAGCTGGTCAGTAGGAGTAGTAGGATTTGAAAGCGAGCACAAAAGAAATCACGAATATTATTACTATGAAGTAAGGGAACAGAACATTTAAGGGTCAGACTTGGCTCAGTGGTCAGACCTTCACCTCTGAATCAGGAGATTATGTATCAAGCCCCACTCTAGAAATTTAGCACATAAACTAGCCTGACGCTTAGTTCAATACAATATTAAGGGAGTGCTGTATTGTTGGAGATGTCATTTTTTTTTTGGATGAGACATTAAACCAGGATCCTACTTGCTCTCTTAAAGTGGATATAATAGGTCCCTAGTCATTATTCCAAGAGAAGAGGAGTTCTGCCAGCAGAACTTATCTCTCAAGCAGTATCATATATAAAAAAACAGGTGTAACTGGTCATTTATTTCATTGCGGAGGGACCTTTGCCTGGCACAGATAGGCTGCCATGTTTTCCGACATTCCTAAACTTCAAAAGTATTTCATTGGTTGCCCAATATACGATATCTTGAGCTGTGAAAGATGCAATAATTTTTCTATATATCGACATGAAAGGAACTAGTGTTTGAAAAACATGTACAGTGTGGAAAATCACTTGCAGTGATGTTGAAAATCATTCCAGAGGAAGCAGCATGTAAATTGGTGGAAATGAAAAAAAGGTTATACATGTGCCATGATCATGCATAGAATGAAGAAAGCCATTCTGTGCACCTTCGTTCATTGTTACAATCTTAGCTGCTGTTAATATTGGGGAAGTCAGATCCCAGAGTGAAACCTGGCTTGATAGGTCCTAACTTTTTTAGAATCCATGGAGGAAAGTTACTGAACAAATTCACAGGAGTCTTCTGATGAACTTTTAATGCAAAAAATAAATTATTTATTAAAACAAGAAAAACGAACTGAATTACACCAGGCAAAAAGGTTGGAAAGATCTCAATACAAGCACAAGACAACAATTTAAATTCCCACTATTCATTTACCCCAGCAATGTCTTAACAGACACATAAACCAGTGAGGAGTTACCACTAGCTTGACACAAAGGCTTCTCACTTGGGACTGGCACAGCTGCACATGGTTTTTTTCTGGTGAATTCCAGACCGTTCACTTGATGCTTCTCACCCAACTCGTACCTCTCCCTGAGACACCCAAAAACTGCACTAAAACTAATTGTTTCTTCAACTGCATTGCAAACAAATGAGTTCCCTAAATTCAGTCTTCCAGTAGCACCTCTGCTAAACTGATCACTTTACTGAGTCCTATAACTGATTATACAGTTAACTACAGTCCCACTGTCCCAATAGCCTTGTAGGTTTTCCTTCTCAGAGAGCTTAAAATTCCTGTCCTCTCTCTGACCGCTCCTGACCACTCCCTCTCTCAACTCCTGCCCTTTTCTGTGTCTGTGTCACTGGATCACTGTCACTATACAACAATAAAGTTTTCTACTTTATGTTTTTCCCTCAGAATCACTGAGTGATTCAACCCTTGTAACCCATCTCTTCAACTTCAGGGGTTGTAAAACCTCATTAAAAATGTATATACACAAAGAAACCTAAAAGAAACCTTTTAGCCACAAGTTTATCCAGGCTTCCAGGCACCAAGGTTCATAAACAAAACCTAACTGAAACTGAAACCATTTTACCCTTCTCAACACACAAATATATATATATATAAATTCAACTTAAATTATACATTGTTCATAACATCATCCAATGAGAATGATCTTAATGTTTCTTTAACATCTGATCTTTTTTCAAGATTCTAGCTTTTTTCACCTATTGATTCTTCCTGGAAGTCTATTCAATGTGTTGATTGCTGCTTTGTGTAAAACATCAGTCTTACATTTAGTTATGGGTAATTTGAATCTATTTTCTTTTGTCCTACTCTTACTAGTTATCATAATACTCCATGTTTATCTTTTCCATTCTCTTAACTGTCTCTATGAAATCACCTGTTATCCAACGTTTTTTTTTATAGCTTGGGTCCATAACACCAGAGATTAAGTCTATGGATCTTCTTTGCCTCAAGTGATTGAATATCTCCCTTGGGTGTGGGTAATCAAAATGGGACACACTACTCAAGGCATAATTTGACTAGAACATCATCAAGTTTGGTCTTCATCTGATTTATATTGTTTTGCCTAAGTAGATTAACATGTTATTGTCCTTGTTGATTGCTGCTTTACTTATGTTGGGTGTGTTGAGTCTTGAGTCAACTAAGATGTCATGGTTTATTTCATCTTCTTCCTTAGCTATTTCAACACTATTCAGGGGGTGCATGTATTTCTTACTTCCTCATGTGTCATACTTCACATTTTTATGCATTACTTCACCTGCCATTTTTCTGTACATTTATTGATTCAATCCAACTCATTACTGACATTATATCGCTGAATTGCCCACTACTAACATCCTGGGAGTTACCATTGACCAGAAACCGAATTGCACTAACCATATAAATACTGTGGCTACAAAAGCAGGCCAGAGACTAGGAATCGTGCTGTGAGTAACTCACCTCCTGACTCCCCAAAGCCTGTCCACCATCTACAAGGCACAAGTCAGGAATGTGATGGAATACTCTCCACTTGCCTGGATGAGTGCAGCTCCAACAACACTCAAGAAGCTTGACACCATCCAGGACAAAGCAACCCGCTTGATTGGCACTCCATCCATAAACATTCACTCCTTCCCTCCACCACCAACACACAGTGGCAGCAATGTGTACCATCTACAAGATGCACTGCAGGAATTTACCAAGACTCATTAGACAGGACCTTCTAAACCCACGGCCGCTACCAGCTAGAAGGACAAGGGCAGCAGACACATGGGAACACCATCACCTGTAAGTTCCCCTCCAAGCCACTCACCATCCTACCTTGGAACTATATTGCTGTTCCTTCACTGTTGCAGGGTCAAAATGCTGGAACTTCCCCCCTAACAGCACTGTGGGTGTAACTACACAGTATGGACTGCTGCGGCTCAAGAAGGCAGCTCACCACCACCTCCTCAAGGGCAATTAGGGATGGGCAACAAATGCTGGCCTAGCCACATCCTATGAATGAAGAAAAAATATATAATTCTGATATGTTCATTGTCTCTTCTGAATCCACTTCTCTGACTGGATTAGTATCACCTGCAAAACTGATTAATTTGCATTGTGCTTCTGAAGCCAGGCTATTAGATATATTAATAGTCCCATCCTGAGCCCTGGGGATCAACTCTATTCCCCCAGTCCCACAAATAACAGAATCAATTTTGACTTTTGGAGGACTGATCAGTGGAATTTTCCTGTTCATACTATCACTCAGAGCAAATTTTCCTCCTTCTTAAGCTGACCAGGAGTAACATAATGCTACCTTGGATTTTTTCATATTTGAGATGTGTAACCAGCTTGACCCTCCCACAAAATCACCTCGATTTACCAGTGTTCAATAGAAGCTTGCATCTCTGTTTTTCCATCTGACTCTTTAGAGACCTTGTTCCATTCTGCTTTGATAGACAGAGCCCTGATATTTGTTTGTTCATGTAATCTCTTGGGTAACACACAAACTTTACCTTTCCTACTATATTAATAAATCTTAATCTACCCATTATCACAGGTGTGTTCACTTACCAAGTCTAATGTTATCTATGACTCCTCAAAGATTTTCTCACTTTTGTAAGCCCTTGTAATTTTCCATAAATTCTCTGAAGTGATAACCCTTTCTTTTGGCTTGTACATCATAGGTCCTCAATTAAAATTTTAAACGGGCTTACCTCCCCATTCCAGTGAAAGCTCCAGCTGCCGAGCAGTAAGGCTAGGGAAACACTTCCCCAGCCACCGGGTTGGCAGCAAAGCTAGCTCATTGCTTAGCATTTTTGACATTACTCTTCTTCACCATTACAAATGGAATGAGTGAAAATTATTAGTCTGCCTTTGACATCTACTGCCTCACTCCACCTCCCACCCTCACTCCCAACTCAAAATCCTTGCTCTCCTAGTTCAGGTATCTGAGTAAAAATAATCACAGGCTGAAATGTGAAACATGCAGTTCTAAGAGAATTTACAATATATAAATTGTGTGTGTGTCATTGCATCACAGGAGAGAGCATTTCACCCATTTAATTCTTCACATCCTGGGATTTAATGTTTTGAAATCTGAACAGTAACCCTGGAGCAAAGGCAGTTCCTTTCTGAATATAAGAAATCCTTACTCATGAGCATTGCATGCAGACACAAGTAAACCTTGATGGTCTTTTGCGCAAATGACACACTGCCTGGAGCTCAACACCAGTTGGATGCTTTAATTTTACGGGAACATGTCTCCTGACACGTTCTCACAGCCATACTGAAATCAATTCTTAAATACCACACCCTACTCTCAAGCACCCAATGATAATTAACACGTATCTTTAAAAAAAAACCATCCTATAGACTGTGATGTTGTAAGTTGCCTATACAACATTAATTCAGTTTGGTTATTTGAAAATGCTTCTTTCTTATTACATGCCCAAATATTGTTGAAGACAGCCTGACCCAGTGGAGGAAACCAGAGACATGTGCAGCATTTCTGTGGCTACAAAAATTGTTCTATCACTGGCTGAGCCTCCAAAAATGTTATCACAAACAACAATTTCACAATTGTAATGGGCTTCACCCCAGTTGGATAAGGGATAGCGGAGAATAAGCTGATCAAATGAGAACATGTGTGATACAATACTTTAATTCCCCAAAGTGGTGTCCATGATAAAGATTTGGGCCGGGATTTTCCATTCTGGGCCCAAGTCCTGCACCGTGGGCGGGGACCGGGACCAAGAGTGTTTCCCACTGTGAAGCCAGATTGTAATTCTCGCCGAATCGCAAGATGCTGGGCGGGGTGGATGACATGCGCCCCATCATCGTATCCGGGCGCCATATTTAAAAAGCGCCCGGACATCAACCTCTTTGTCACCTGTGAAAGAGGAGGTGGCCCAGCAATCTTTGGGGTGGGGGGCATGGGGGATGGAGTAGAGAGAAAGAGAGAGAGGGAGATGCTGAGCCTTTGCCCTTCACATGTTCATTTGTTGAAACATCCTAGCATTGTAAGTACTACATGATGGGGTTCCACTTCAGTTGTCCAGTTGAACTGACCTGCTGCTCCACCCAATCCCGATGACCCAACTCCCATTCAGCATCTCAAGATCTCCAACTTGACGCTCTAGATAATTGCATGTGGTGCGTGTGACTTTTCAGGTCAAGTCCCACACCTTCAAACCTCACCCTGTGACCCACACCCTCCCCCTCCACAACCACTGACCCTCCTGATGTGACCTTTAGCCTCCCCACAGTCACTCTACCACCCTCCCACATCACCCTCTGGCCAGTGCAGATCAATGCCAGTGTCCCCTATCTTCCCAAGGAGCCTACCCTCGTGACAATTGACATGCCACCCTTATGCTGCTGACCCCCAGAATCTGGTTTTACTTCCATGTGCCCTCCAATTACCCAACGCGTCCCTTCACCCATCATCACAGGTCCCTCACCCTCCCACCTTACTGGTTCCCACTGGCCCCTTTAACCCTGACCATCCCTTCCTACCAACAATTCCCCCAGGACTCATCAATTGACACCACGGATCCCTCCCTCTGAGTCCCTTTCCCCTCTTCTCCCCCACCCCCACCCCACCCACCCCACCACCCATGCCAGTTCACACCTGCAGCCCCCCATGCCCATTCACACCTGCAGCCCCCCATGCCCATTCACACCTGCAGCCCCCCATGCCCATTCACACCTGCACACCCACCCCACCACCGGTTGCAATCCACCACGGCCCATCCACGCTTCCACTCCATAAACCACTTCATACATTCCATGACACCCGCAGCTTCTCTCTCTTTCCCCTACCACCCCCAATCTTCCCCACCCCCCTCTCGGCCTCCACACACACCCACCCACCTCTTCATTCCTCTCTCCCCACCACCCAGCACAGACCATCGCTACCTAACACTATCTCATGTAGCTAACAACCTGCAGCATAAAGATCCACATCCTGGAAGCTCCTGCAGTGAGATGATCCACGCCCTGGAAGCTCCAGCTGCGCAATGATCCATGTGGTAGATGCTCCACCCACCCACTGCTGCACATGGTGTTCCAGACACCATGGTTGCTGGAGGCCTCTATCTTCCACTCTCCACAAACTGCCCCAGGCCTTCTTCCAGATGAGACCCGACATGTCCAGAGCAACACGGCATGTACATGTTCCGGAGCAGCGTGGTATCCTGCTGGCGTGCGTGGATAATTGGACAGGGGGAGGGACTATTCCTTTCGAGCCTTCATCTGCATCGCTTTAACAGGATGCAAAAAGGCTTTACGCTGGCCTCTGGTGCATTGTTCCTCCCCACCCACCATTACATATGCCACTGTTGATAATTAACAGTGCTGCTGTTTAGTACTGTTTCCAAAAAATCCATTGCTTTGGTTAAAACACGCAACCATACTTTTCATTGCCACTGGCCTCTTGCATGTTCCAATTTTAATCACTCCATCATTGGTGCCCATATCTTTAGCTGTCTAGGTTCCAAGCACTGGAATTACCTCCCTAAATATCACTGCCGTTCTATCCTGTCTCTACTCCTTTAAGACTCTCCTTAAAACCTACTTCTTTGGCCAAGCTTTCAATCGCCTGACCTAACTTCTCCTTATCTGGCTCAGTGTCACTTTTTGTTTGATGAGCTCCAGTGGAGTGCCTTGAGAGTTTTTATTAATGTTGAAAGCACTATATAAATGCATATTGTTGTTGTTGAAATATTAGAGGTACATAGTTCGTACTCCATTATACATATCATGAGGAATTTATTATTCTTTGATGATCCCATGTAAAACCCATTTTGCAAATGCATTTCAATACCAGAATATCACATAACGTTTGAGTTTTATGTACACTTACAGTGACGCAGCTGCTATGCTAAGCAGCTGTTTGATTTATTAGTTTGCATTTTAAACATTAAGGGCACCAAAGCGTTAATCCAGCAAGGTAATGAATTGGATTTACAATCTAATTTAGTATGCACAATATTATATATTATGAAAACCACAACATCATGGCGTTCCTGATATTCCACATTAAACTTTCGCAGGCACTAATAGCCTTCAGGTTCTGAATATTAACCAAAGAAGCAATTCAAATACTCTTCCCTTTTCCCTGTGACTGTCAAACTTGGTATACTATCGACTAACAATTAATACTAATATGACTAACCTGTGAGTAATGGCCATGCATATCACAGTGCTGGAAATGGCTGAAGTATTTTAAATACAGTAAGCACAGATAGTGACCATGACTGGATCATGGTGAGCAGTTCTGTGTTATCTAACACCACAATCTAAAAATGCATGGTGATGAGGTCAGGCACATGATGTCACTATGATGTGACACTAAGCTCCATGTAATTCTGAACATAAATATCACAATATTGGGGTAGAAATAATACTGCATGGTGTCATAATAAATGGGATTAACTTGATCTTGTTTACATAGGCAAAAATGGGACAAATCTCTTGAAAGTGTATATCAAAAAGCAAAAGCTATTTACCAATCTACATGCAAGTTATTCTAAACAATAAATCTTCAAATGATGAATTTCTGCAATTGCTTCATTTTAGAAGAGAATTGTCAGAATCTCCAGAAAGTTAAGCAAATTAATAATTGTACAGTGCTTTTTTGTGTAATAATGAAAATAGCACACACTCGATGGCATTTTTGGAAATAAAATACTCATTGCAGCATGGCTGACAATATATAAAATAGAATAACAATGGGTTTTTACTAGTGATAAAGCCCTTCTGGTGCATTAAAAGGGACAACAACACAAAAAGCATGTGTCTGCAGTTCCAAGAAAAAAATTGCAAAAGCTGCTAAATACATCAAAATAATAAAGCCCTATCTCTATACTGCACCAACAGTTGTTTTGATATGTTTTACTGTGGTAGATCCTACGCAGCAGCCCTTGAGATCCTGACTATAAACACTCATCGGCCACAATCCCAGTGTTTACATGATGACTGCGCCTGCCAGTGCCATGGAGGGTGCCAAATTAGCATTGAGTTTGGAAGAGGTTATCTGTAACTCAGACTCCTTCCATGTTCCATTCTTCCGGGAAATCCAGTGTCTGGTCACTTTGTGTGAGGCAGTTCCTCCATCCCATAGAGATCTTATGGAGTTCTCTCTCTCTGCTCTGTGGAAGAGGGCCAATCCAGGAGCTTTAAAAAGTTTTAACTTTACCTTCAGAGGTTGCTTCTGCTTCCTGAATTCCCTTTCCTTCTTAGTCTGCTCATGGGCTTCCTTTTGGAGGCCAGTACCTTATACCTTATTTGCTTTGGGATAATGGCCTCCAGTATTGAGCTGGACCTCTCCTGTAAAGTGGGACTAATCAGCAAACAAAGTCTTCATCCTGAGTTCTTCCCCCTGGCTATGGATAGGTATGGATTTCATCCCTTATAATATCTTACAATACTGACCAGGGCCTCTCAGCGTTAACTGGGGTCCAATGTATTTGGGTACCGGTTTCTGGAACATTCCATTGGATTGTCATTTGAATTATGGCAGGAGTCCAGCAGAGCACACAAGAAAATTCAAGGTCAGTGATGTCTGCTTTGGAACTGAATCATATTGACATGTTTTGCATTACCAGAAACATGAAGATTTGAAGCTCTTTGGGGCTCTTTCAGTAATAACATACGGAACATTTTGCATTTACACACAATTTAATGTGATTCCAGATTTGTTTACTGAGCAGAATAAACAATAGACAGTCAGAACCAAAAGAATCCTGAAAGAATGCTGATAAAGGTGGTTGAGAAATATACTTAAAATATGGCCCGACCGTGGGTGCCTACCTTGTCCGCAGTGTTTGCTGTTACTCTCAGAGCAGATTGCTTAAATTGAGCTATATGTCCGTGAAAGTTCTAGACCCAATAGATAGAGCCCTGGAAATTCCGAAAACAGTTTCGAAACTACAGGCAAATTAAAAACTAGGAAATGTCAAAATAGATGGATTTAAATAAAAGATACAAAAACCCACAGTGGCAAATACATGCCTTCTATAATCACATCCCCCAAGTTCCTAGTCTCAAAAATGGGTGGAATTTAAAGGCGGAAATTAGGTGCAGTAGAGGCAGTAGGGGAGAAATTGGGGAAGAAATTCTTTCTGGCTCTTGAGAAATTCTACAAAAGGGCTATTTCCTTCTGCATCCCCATATGTCCTAAATCACTTTTGGGGGTGGATTGGGGCGGGATACTGGGCTCCCTGGAAATCTCACCAGAAGTGCCTTTTTTATGATCATTGGTCAGGGCGCCTGTATCTGGGCCACACATTGCTGTATTGAAATGGAATTAATCCAAGTCAAGTCAATTTTTGTTTGGAAATTGGGCCACACGTGAGGAAGAAGTAACTAATCAAACTGTTGCCTTTGAAATATTTGGCCAGCCAAGCCTGTGCTCCTCCTCAACAAATGGACAAGTCAATGTGAAATCCCATTGGTTAGGCAGGGCCTAACCAAATTTTTCCTGGGATTTAGATTAGGGGTGGCCAGATGGGCATCACCTGAATTTCTTAGCTTCTGCCTTTAACAACACTGGGAAAGAGTGCAGCTTGCATCATGTGATGTCATAAATATGCTGCAGTTAGCTAGATATTGCCTTTACATTTGAGGCTTAGGTGTAAATCAAGACAAGACAATGGGCTTGAACTCTCCTCTGGCTTCTGGCTGTAAAGATCTTATGTCAAATGATTTTGAGCAGTCTCAATGCAGTTCCTGTTGGGCAAAATCATTTGACATAAGAGCTTTACCTATTTTTTTTTAAATAGTATTATCAAGAGAGGAAATTTGCATATGTATTTTAGAAAGTTATTGTATATATTGCATATATTCACACAGATAATTTATGAAAGTATTCATTTGCATTTACATTTCATTAAGTCATTATTGCCTTGTGTTTGCAGGAAGAATGTATTGATCCAAGTTTCTTGTAATGGCTGTTGGCACAGGAAGCAGTTCAGGCCCTAAGTTGACATTAATACGCAAACCCAGTCAGATAGGCCATAGAATTCTAACATGAAAACGTCAAAGTTGTGCAGCAGGATGTGGTTTTCTAATATTGGGGCATGGTGGAGAAAGCATTATTTGACATTTGGTTCTGTTACACCTCACCCAAGAGTGTTTGAAGCTGAAATCAGGGGTTGAATTTTCAGGGCCCCCCTAAAGACAAGAATGGAGGCGGGGTAGGGGTGCAGGGCGCCCTGAAAATACTACCGTGTCAATTTCAATGCACAAATCCCCTAGCACCAGCAATAATCACCAGAATGGGGGAAGGTGGGACAGGATTCTTACTCTCATCCCCATAAGGTCAATTCTACCTGTTAAAAAAACTTATTTAGAGCTCGTGGAAGGGGAAGGATAGGATATTTAAAAAGGGGGACAGGTTGTAGAAGCTGTAAACATCAGAACAGCTAAGGAGGGGCAGGTACACAGTGGACAGCTAGTCATGGCTGCCTAAGGTAATCACTCAAACCCATAAGACGGTCAGCGGGGTAAAGGGGTACTGGGAAGCATTGCATATGTGGCAGCAAGTGTGGGCACTCAGCACCTTGGCTTTGAATGCAGTTAGTAAACCCCTGGCATTCCAGGGGCAGAGGAGCAGTGGCAAGGCTGCCAATTAGGGCTATTGGGTGGTCACCCATCCAGAAGGAGGTGTGACTGTCAGATTTGGGCCCAGTGGTGATAAAGGGGAATATCCTATGCAGGAAGGGCAGATTCCTGGGCATCAGGACAGCACAGGAGAGGAAAGAAGGGCAGGAAGACAATGGAAGCCAAACCCTCAACACTGGATCGACCGCCAAAGACGAAGCTACCTGGAAATGACTGAGGACCAGTGCCTCATGGAAGTGCGACTCTCCATGTAGATCATCACAGACCTCTGTGCCCTTGTGTGGAAAACCTCACACCTCACATCACTGGACACCATGTCCTGCCAGTGGCCATCAAAGTTACTGTGGCCTTGAACTTCTTCACTTGTGTCTCCTTTCAAGGATCAACTTTGGACCTTAGTGGTATCTCAAAGTCAGCTGAATCCCACTGTATCTCTCTGGTCACTGATGCCATTTTTTGCCAGAGCTGGCCAACATGATCCTTTAACAACAGACATGGCCTCACAGGCACAGAGGGAATTGGCTTTCACTTCCATCACTGGATTCCCCCATGTGCACAGCACCATCAATTGGATCCATGTGGCCATCAAGGTATTCACTAACCGGCCAGTGAGATCCATCGACAGGAAAGGCTTCCACTCCCTCAACATCCAACTGATCTGGGACCACCACAAGAGGTCCTTCATTTGTACGCTCATTTCCTGGAAGCTGCCATGACTCCCCTGTCAGCCCAGGCTGCTTCAGATCCTCATTCCAAACCCTGAAAGTGCCTGGATCAATCCTTCGAGGCAAGGGAGATCCCTCAATGGGAACCCCAGACAGAGTCACAGAACCAATGCCACTTCCTCAGAAGGACGACTATTGAGCTGGCCACTGGGCTTCTGAAGATAACATTCTGGTGCCTGGACTGGCCGGGTGGTGCCCTCCATTGCCCTCCTGCAATGGTCTCTGTCATTGTGGTTGCCTGCTGCACTCTCCATAACATTGCCCTCCAGAGATACATGGACCTTAAGGACAGTGAGGCCCTGAAATGATATAGTTCATCGGGTGAGCAGCAGGAGGTGAGAGAACAATATGAAATGGAGGCTGAGGGAGATCACACTGAACACAGAACAGAGGTGCCGCTGCTACACGATGGCGTGGCCTCCTCCTTCCACTCCTGCCTCTCCCCACTGGCCTCCAGTGTTAGATTCCTCTGGTGCAGTGGAAGGCTGTTACATACTGCAGATCTCCCCTCTGGACAACCAGCAGCCTCAATGATGGCCACCATGGGGAGTCTAAATAGGTCTCACACTTCATCTGACCCACACTGGTTCCCACTCCAACAGGCTCTAAGTGGACATATCAATTAAGGGCTCACCCTGTAAAAATCTGAACTTTAGTCGGTTTCCCAAAAGAGGCAGATTTCTGACCCAAATACAATCCTACTTCCATGGTGAAAATTCAGCCAGAAGACTCTGCAGTCTACCTGAAAGTTTAGCCACCTCTAGCGATGTTGTTACTGGGGTCAGCAGTCAATGTTAACACCCTTTAACAGCTTTGGTGGAAGCTCAAAAAGCTGCCATGGAGCCTCTGGATTCAAACATGTGCTTTTAATTAGTAATGGGTTGAAAGGTTATGGGGAGAGGGTGGGAAATTGGAGTTGAGGCCGAAATGAGATCAGCCATGATCGTAATGAATGGCAGGCTCGAGGGGCTGAATTGCCTACTCCTGCACCTAGTTCTTATGTTCACCTTATAGAACCAATGCCCAACTTTGAAAGGTTGATGGAGCAAATGGATAAAGGCGTTATTATCTCCTGTAGTTTGCTTTCCTGCAAATCAGTGGACACACGAACATACAATAAAGGAGCAGAAGGAGGCCATTTGGCCTCTCGAGCCTGCTCCACCATTCAATAATATTATGGCTGATCCTTTGGTGTTTCAAGTTCTACATTCCCATCTTTGCCCAATACCCTTCGAATCTATCTACTTCTGCCTTAAAAATACTCAATGACCCCGCTTCTACTTCCTTCTGAGGCAGAGAGTTCCAAAATTGTACAACCCTTAGAAGAAATTTCTCCTCATCTCTGTCCTATAAGAGCGACCCCTCATTTTAAAACAGTACCCCCTTGTTCTGGACTCACCAACAAGGGGAAAACATCCTTCCCATGTCCACCTTATCAAAACCATTCAGGATCTTATATACTTCAATCAAGTCAGCGCTCACTCTTCTAACCTCCAGAGGAAACAAGCCCAGTCTGCCCAACCTATCCTCAAGACAACCCGCTCATTCCAGATATCTGAACCACCTCCAATGCATTTACATCCTTCCTTAAATAAGGAGACCAAAACTGCACACAGTATTCGAGATGTGGTCTCACCAATGTCCTGTATAACTGAAACAGAACTTCTTTACTTTTATGTTCAATTCCTCTTGTAATAAAGGGTCTTTAGAGGGTCATTAAACATTGGAATTCTCTACCTCAGAGAGCAGTGGAGGTTGAGTCATTGAACATATTCAAGAATGAGTTAGTGAGATTTTTGATCTACAAGGGAGTCAAAGGTTATAGGGAGCAGGCAAGAAAGTGGAGCAAAGGCCACACTCAGATCACCCATGATCTTATTGAATGGCAGAGCAGGCTCATGGGACCAAATAGATCTACTCCTGTTCCTATTTCTTATATTCTTATGTTCACATAAGCTCCTGAATCTTCTGATAGCTACTCCATTGGAGTTCAGAGGAGTGAGGGGTGATTTGATTTAAGCACACAAGAATGGTCTTGACAAGGTGGACTTGGAAAAGATGGTTCTTCTTGTGGGTGAGTCCAGAACTAGGGGGTACTAGGTGCCTGAAGTGGGAAGAGTTCCTATTGGCAATATTAACATATTTCATTTTAATGATTCCCAAAAATAATTGTAAGTGTAACTAACCAGTCAGAATGATAAATATGCTTGAAAACCATTTTTTTATTTATTCTTTTATGGGATGTGGACTTCACTGGCAAGGCCAGCATTTATTGCCCATCCCTAGCTGCCCTTGAGCTGAGTGGCTTGCCAGGCCATTTCAGGGGGCATTCAAGAGTCAACCACCTTGCTGTGAATCTGGTCAGGCCTACATGTGACTCCAGATAAGGACGACAGATTTCCTTCCTTAAAGGACATTAGTGAACCAGATGGGTTTTTACAACAATCAATGATAGTTTTATAGTGCCTATTATTGAGACTAGTTTTTTTATTTCAGATTTACTAATGGAATTCAAATTTCACCAGTTGTTCCTAGATAATTAGCCTGGGCCTTTGGATTACTAGTCCAGTGACATTGTACTTCACCACCATCTCCCCATAAAGTGATGAATTAAATAAAAGTTGAAGTACATTTTCCTTGAAGAAATCTTATTATACATTGTATATGTCATATAAATAAATTCACACCTGGGGCTGCCAATTTATCGAAAAGAAATTACTTGCGCTGTTGTTGATTATAAATCCATCACAAATCACACAGATAGTACCATGCAATGGTTTATTTTCCGTAAACTACTATTCCCTGAGGTGTTTCCTGTAAGTATTACATGAAAGGTAGTTACTAATGGAATTTTACTGAATATAATGAAACACATTTTTGAGGTTGAAGTTGTGGTTGACAGACAAACCTGCAGATCAAGTGATGGGCATTGCTACAGCATAACATTCCCTTCAGCAGGGAGAGAAATTTAACCTTAGAGTTTGAGTCATCATATTCACACTGGTTTTTAATTTTTATAATTTACAGCAATACAAGTAGTTATTTCCACACTGATGGTACCTTCACCAGGCTCTCTGCAGAAATGCAAAGCATTAGTTGGGTTGTTCTGTCACTCAAGATTGAGCACAGACCAAATCACTCTGCAAGCAGTGTCTTTGAAAACCATAAAATCTAAGTGAGTTATTTTGACCAGAGGAAGTTCAAACCTAAATCATTTAATAAGTGTTTGCAATTAATGAGTAGTTGAAAACTCAACTTAGTGCAGCTCTCCATCAGGAAAGTTGCACCTAAGATGTCATTTCAGTCTCCTTCCTCAGCTGCTCGCTCATGCAGAATCCACAAGGGTGCAACCACAATATCCTGTTCATCCGGAATTGAAATTTTGGTCAATTGCCAAAAGCTTTTATTTCCATCTCTGGAAAATCGCCCAATTCAACACTTGTGCTGCTAAAACTTTCATTCATATCTTTTCATGTCAAACTTTGATGTCACAAACACCCTACCCCCTAGTTTTCTCAACTCCACCCAACACAACTTCTAACTCATCTAGAACTCAATAAGCTGTAACCTATTCTGCACAAATTTCCACTCACTCATTAACATTGTCTTTAGCAAGTTCTATTATATCCCTGTCCCCTAGCTTATGCATTTGAAATTCTCATCCTGATCGTACAATCCTATTTCCTCATTCCATCCTACATCTATAACCCCCTCTAGATCAACATCCTAGCTCACTCCCTCTATTCTTCAGACAGGTCTGAAGCAAGTTTTCCTACCTTGCTCCATCATTTGTATTAGAACCTTCAATTACCAGATACCTACAACTCTAGTATGCTCTTCAGAAAGCATTTTGCTTTGCTATTTATCTCTGTCACATTCAGAGTTTTCCTTAGAAACTTAAGGGTTCTAAAGCATCCTCAAAAGTTACTTCTTTGACCATACTTGCAATCAGTCTCCCACTTTCAATGATAAGAAGAAAGTTATTTTAAATGCTGAGTTTTAAAGTAGAAGGTATTTATGCGAGTTAAGATGCTAATAAGCTAGCTTCTTCTCATTGGCTGTAAATAATAAGCAATTTATTAGCTTGACCTGGTAATTGATAAAGATCTCAGGACCATTGTATTGTATTTGATCATGCCCCTTGGCTCTGAATGGTGAGGGATATAAGACAAAATGTATAAACACAGACAATCAGGCAAAGATCTTTGAAGAGACCCAGAAAAGGCAGCATAATGTTTAGAATGCAGGGTGGGTATTTTCTATAAGTCAAACCAAACAACCACAGATGTGGACAACTGTGGCATGATTGTATTTTGTGTTGTCATGCAAAGATAAATGGTAGTGATTAAAATGAGTCTGACTGGAATGGTTATTCCATGTATTCACCTTACTATGAAACGAACCAATTTAATTATTTGTATCGGACTCGCCTAACCAAGTATTTCCTCGATCTGCCTTCAGAGGATTTTAATAGACACATGCAAAAGATGTAAAAATCCAGTCTGGATGCTACTGTTTCATCCCTAGGTTAAGCTGTCAAACAAATAGATGCAGAGCAATGTGAGTCAATGCTTATAAAATGAAGATACTCAGCATGCTATTGAAAGTGATTGATGCTACTGAATCCAACAAGGTATCTATCTATAGCATTCCTGAATTGTTAATAGTTTCCTTATTTCTAAAACATCCTTAAAAGTTACTTCTTTGACCAAATTACAATCAGTCTCCCACTTTCAGCTTGGTATCCACCACTACCCCCTTGAGCTACATTTGTATATTTGTATTCTATCCCAGAACTTCACCCCATGCTCACTGATTTGTAGAATGGCCCAATGTCTCATATCAAAAATTGTCAAACTCATTTTCAAATCCCTTCATGTTCTCATTGCTCCCCATCTCTGTAGCGTCCTTAAAGCTAGCCATGCAACATCCGCCCCTCCCAAACTCTCTGTTCCTCTGTCTCCACATTTTTTGCACTTATTTCCCCTTTTTTACACCATTGGCATCTGTGTCTAGAGCTTCCTAGGACCATGCTCTGGAATTTCTTCCCTAAGCCCCTCCACCTCTCTCTTCTCTTAACAACTTTCTTGAAACCTACTTCCACATCTCAAAATATTTCCTTTTTGCCTTGGTCCCTATTTGTTGATTAGATCTCAATAAAGCACGTTGCTACATTTTTCTCAGCTTCAGGTGCTATAACATCCATGTAGGTGTTGTTACATTAGATATGTCATAGATCACGTCAAAATAATTCTTTGAAAAATAATTTCAATGCATTTTTGTCTCCTTTTTCAAAATTATTGCCTCAGATTTTTCTGGGGGTTTATGACATTGTATATTTTATGGCATAGGGACCCTTGAATAGCACAAAGGAAAAATTAATTTATATAGCTAGTGATTTACACCAGTAATTATCCCACTCCGTATTTTCCTGGGACATTTGTGCTGTGCCATATTTACCCTAGCTGGGAACAGTGGGGTATTATTTAACATCACCTAGTAAAACCAATGGTACTCCAGATTTTCCTGGATTATGCTAGTTTTCATGTTGCTGCCCTTTAGACTTAAAAATAATGCCGCTGGGTCCTTGGTGACTAAGCAGCAGCATGAGTTATTGCCCCAAGGTCAGTTACTTTTAAACAGTTGAAATCATAAGAAGTTGTTAATACAGAGCACCAGTATACAAGTACAGCAAGTAATTAGGAAAGCTAATAGAATGTTATAATTTATTGTGAGGGGAATTGAATACAAAAGTAGGGAAGTTATGCTTCAGTTGTACAGGGCATTAGTGAGACCACATTTAGAATACTGTGTACAGTATTGGTCACCTTATTTAAGGAAGGATGTAAATGTGTTGGAAGCAGTTCAGAGAAGGTTTACCAGATTAATACCTAGAATGGGTCTAATGAGGAAAGGTTAGGCAGACTAGGCTTGTATCCATTGGAGTTTAGCAGAGTAAGAGGAGACTTGATTGAAACATTTAAGATCCTGAGGGGTCTTGACGGGGTGGGTGTGGAGAGGATGTTTCCTCTTGTGGAAAAATCTAGAACTAGGGGTCACAGTTTAAAAATAAGGGGGTTGCCATTTAAAACAGAGATGAGACAAAATGTTTTCCCTCAGAGGGTTGTGTCTTTGGAACTCTCTTCCTGAAAAGGTGGTGGAAGCAGAGTCTTTAAATATTTTAAGGTAGAGGTGGATAGATTCTTGGTAAGCAAGGGGGTGATAGGTTATCGGGGGTAGGTGGGATGCAGATTTCAGGTTACTATCAGATCAGCCACGATCTTATTAAATGGCGGAGCAGGCTCACGGGACGAATGGCCTACTGCTTCTTGTTTGTATGTTCGTAACACTCCGGTCAATGACTGTAGTTCAGTAGTTTTCAAACTGGGGTCTACAGAAACTGTCCATGGGGTTTATGGTGCAAGGTCAAACTGATTGGTAGACAAAGGTGGTATGATCAAGAGTAAGTGAGTGAGAGGCAGCCAGAGGTGTGCTCTGTTACCCCTGTGCTTCTGCCCTCCTGCTCCTCTAGCTGCTCCACACCAACCCCATCCCACCCCTGCACCCTCCAGCCCCTGTACTCCTGCTCTCCCCATGACCCTGCTCCCTTTGCTCCTTGGCACACCCATCTCACTGATATCTGTAAAACCGGTTTTCCTGAAAGCATTATTAACACACTTTTTACATGCAGCATTTTCATATTATGATTATTATATAATATTATAGTTTAGACTGGGGTTGGGGTCCATGATTACGAATCCTTAGAAAAGAGGCCCTTCAATCAAAATGTTTGAAAATCATTGATCTAATTCAATCCTGATGAATGTACTTTCAGAAATAATATCTAAGCTTCCCAGGAGAAGATTATTTTATTGACCGGGACAGATTCCTCTTCTAATATGTGTTTAAATTACTTCGGTGACAAACAGCTGGTCCTACGCGAACATATTGCAAAGCAGTAGAGAGAAACTGAGAGGAAGTGCCTTTTGACGGTCGCTTGACATTATGACTCAGTGAAACAGGGAGAAGTGAATATGTTGGAAGCTGGAAGTGATGTTGGACTGATTCCTGTAAACACTGCAATTCTGCAGATAGCGGGCAGGAAAAATAACTGGCATGGGATTTTTGGTCGTGTTAAAGGGGGATATCTTTTCTGTTGTTTTAGCTGCCTACTAAATAGTGCTTAATCCACGTTGATTTTAGCTTGTTTGTTACAGTAACAATCTTAACCTGAAATCTCGTGTGATCCTTTCAGTTGGTCGCAGGAATACAAATATATTTCTAAATGTTATCGGTCTCTAAAGGGATTATAACAACAGAACAATCAGTCACGTATTACAATTGTTAATGCATAATGGTCCAATGTTAATTTGCTCTTTTAGTTTGTGTTTTCTTTGCTTCCACCATGAGATTTGAACTGTATGGCGGAGGTGGTGGCAGTGGTATTGTCACTGGACTACTAATCCAGAGACCCAGGATAGTGCTCTGGGGACCCGGGTTCGAATGCCATCATGGCAGATGGTGGAATTTGAATTCAATAAAAAAAACCAATCTGGAATGAAACCATTGTCGATTGTCATAAAAACCCATCTGGTTCACTAATGTCCTTTAGTGGAGAAAATCTGCTGGTCTGGCTTACATGTGACTCCGGACCCACAGCAATGTGGTTGACTCTTAAATGCCCCCTGATCAAGGGCAATTAAGGGTGGGCAATAAATGCTGGCCTAACCCACGTCCCATGAATGAATAAAAAAATGTCTTGGTGTCAAAACCATTTTTATATCCCCATCAAGCTTGTAGCAGTAACAGGACTTTAGAAACAATTGTATGGGAGCTAACCAACTAAGAACCAACTTCCTGGTATGCATTAGGGCTGGCAGCTGGGTTCTGGAAGCAGGAGGTGGATACAGCACATCCCATTGCTAGGATGGACAGCAGCCTTACTGTGTCATCAGTGATGGGGCTGCTGAGGGCCAAGTATCAGGAATGGCAGGGAAGCATGCCATCTTTATCAGGGGAGCAGCTACCACTGCATCATTCCCAGCACTATTGGAAACATCAGACTCCAGAATATTATCACTCAGTAGTGAGCCTCTGACCTGGGAAGATATCAGCCTGGCCATTTTGTGCTGGTACACATTAAAAAACTTTCAAGTCTTACCACGTCATAGCCCGACCTCCCCCTGTGTAACTGCCTCCTCTGAGTTGCAGGGATGCTGACACAGTGGCTGCATCTATGTGTCACCTGCAAAAATTGCCTTGAGGTGGGAAGCTAGCTGCAAATTGATTCTGAAAGTGCCTTAATAGGATTTGTGCTGTGGTCATGCGGGTTGCTAGCGCTGGACCAAAACTCCATCAGGGAGATGGACCAACTCATTTTTTCCCAAACAGCTCCCCACCTCTAAATCTACCTCCAACGGGCACGGAAAACTCCCTCCTTTGGCACAGTATTTAATAACCATCAAGTTCAAAGCCTGTGTAAGTTCATCATTCAAATCTGGTTACTTTGTTTAAAGACACAGAAATTCAGTTGCAACTACAAATGAGTTTCTTGCAGTTAACAGTCTAGTTTAACGCTAGCATAAATTTTGAACGTCTTTTTTGTTTAGTAGTTATCATTTATTTCAATGTGGTCTGTGATGTTCTAAGTAATTCTGTGAACAATCACTGAATTATTCCATATCCAGAAGCACACATGACTAACAGATTTTATGCTAATAGGAAAATCTGCTGGTTATGGCAGTAAATGTGTCAGACTTTTCTGCTATAAATTGGTAATAAATAGTCAATAAAGGCCATTAATAAATACATATATCACTATGAACATTGAGAATGAAAATTAATTAAAATGAAGTTATTCTGATACAAGATCTGATGCTCTCTCATAGTTTAGATTGTCAGCAGAGATCTAACCTACTCTTCAACAACCCATATTGCCATTGCAATCGTGTCAGAAACCTGATCCTATATACTGACACTGCATGAGCAGGTATCTGAGAAAGCTGGCTAAAAATGTCTCACAGCAGTAAACCAGAGGAGATAGCACCATGAAAGTTGTCTCGAGGTATGCTACTGCAGCAGGAGGACAGACCTGATGGTACCAGTTAGATTCTGCAGACGCTAAGGGATGTTGTTATTCAGCTTTCAGAAGCCAGTTGGCTGCTTGGCAAAGACAATCAGGAGTTGGATTCACCTCCTGTAGGCAGGATTAGCAGCAGAACAGCATTATTGACAATCCAATTGAATCCACTGCTAATGTATTTGTTATTTTTGTCACCACAGCCAGTTAAAGGGCCTCATCTATTTTCCATCCGTTGACAGTCAGATGTTTCAAGGAGCAACAGTCTCAAGAAGGGAAGGGCAGGGGGGGGGATGGATTTGCGGGTGGTGGCCAGCAGAAGCAAGAGCTCCCAGGTTTTCTAATGCATTTATGCGAGTGTTTCTGACTAAAATCACGGCCAGAAGAGAGCGCCTGAGGTACTGCATTCAGTTTTTGGCACTGAAACTCAGGAGATGTATATTGACCTTGAAAAGGGTTGTTATGACCAGACGAGAAGGGGTGAACTGGCTTCCCTCTAGTCAACCTCCTCAGTTGGTCACAACAAATGTTTAAGTTTCTTTTTCACAAGGCTATATCTTTTCCAAACCCAAATGTATTTAACTATTTAAGCTGTGAGCAAAAAGGAGTCAATCAAACACGGTTTTCTTGAGTTAAAGAAAAAGTAAATTTATTAACCACTAAACCTGAAAAAATAATAAAATTGCAACGTCAAACATTCGGCTCTCATTCGGTCATTCGTACCCACCCGCCCACCTATACATACACGCATGGACACACGCACGGACACACGCACAGGCACACGCACGGACACAAGCACGGATACACGCACGGACACACGCACGGACATATGCAGGTATCAGAGCTTAAAAGAAGTTAAAATAATATACGGTTCAGTGTCCTTTTGTTGTCCTTGAGGTGTAGATTTTTAAATGTTGTGGCCTAATTGGATTAGCTGGTTTCGTGGATGTGGTCAGATGTAGATGATGTTGCAATTATTACGAGATCTCAGTTCGCTGATAGGTTTCTAGTAAAAGCTTCCAAATCGGGTCATATCCAAAAGAGAGAGGAGCCAGCAGCAGCCCTCAGCTTGTCTCCTCTGCTGAAAGCTTTCTTGCCAATTTCTCTGCAGTGGCTGCAGCCTGGCCTTGGAATATTCTACCCATTCGGTATTTCCAAGAGGCTTTGGGTGGGCCTGTCTGTGGCAGCCATTGTTGCAATATCCAGCACTTTTCATTTTAATGTCTCTTCCTTAGACAGTGATGAGTTTCGATGGGTCTCTGAATTATAGGAAATGTCTCTCTCCTCAAAATGTGTTTCTCATCTACACCTTGGAAGGTGGCCTTGCATGTATAAGTAGTTTATTCTCTCTCTTTTCAAATGGCAATATTTCCAGACAACTGAAAGTTGAAAAATCATGTTTTCAAAAATAAAGGGGCATAGCCACATGACAGGGTACAGGGATTAAAGAGTTAAATTATGAGGGCATTCCCATAACTTTAGAAGATTGAAAGTTGAACTAATTGACTTATTTAAAATGATAAAAAGGTATTGGTAGGGTAGAAACAGAGAAACTATTTTCTGGTGGCGAAATGCAGAAAAAACTAGGCACAATCTTAAAATTGGAGCTCGGTCAATTAGGAGTGAAATCAGGAAGTATTTTTTCACACAATGAATAATAGATTAGTACAGCACAGAAGGAGGCCATTCAGTCCATCGAGTCTGCGCCTGTTCTTTTGAAGAACATAGGAACATAGGAGCAGGAGTAGGCTGAGAGCAATCCAGTTGGTCCCACTACACTGCATTTCCTCAGCTCCCTGCAACTTTTTTCACCTTCAAACATTTATCCAATTCCCTTTTGAAGGTTACTTTTGAATCTATATCCATTGTCTATCAGGTAGTGCATTCCAAGTCATTTACCGCCTATCCTTCCGAAATGACAACTATCTCTGAATATTCAATTCCCAGTCTTGGTCACCCGGTAACCACATCTCTGTAATGGCAATTAAATCATACCCATTTACCTCTATTTGCGCCTTCAAATCATCTACCTTGTTGGTGGAGGCAAGTTCAATTGAGGCATTCAAGAGGGAATTGGATTGCTACCTGAAAAGGAAGAATGTGCAGGACAACAGGGACAAGGCAGGAAAGGGGCACTCGGTGAATTGCTCCTACAGAGAGCATGCAGACAAGATGGACTGAATGGCCTCCTTCAGTGCTGTAGCAATTCTGTGATTCTATTAGGATTTCACACATTAGGCTCATCAGCTAAATTGAAGCTCATGGGATTAGAGGGACATTAGCAGCAGGATACAAAATTGGCTAAGGAAACACAGTTGTACTGAATGGCTGTTTTTTTGGACTGGAGGGAGTCAAACTTTACCCCAAGGTTTATCTTGGAGTTACCCAAAGTTTAGTACAAGGACTACTGTTGTTTTTAATATACTTTAATGAATTGAGATTGGAAGTGCAGGCACCATTTCAAACTTTGCAGATGACCCAAAACTTTAAGATGCAGTAAACAGTGAGGCAATCTATTTCAGATCCTAACTAATCGTTGCATGAAGAAGTTTTTTTCTCAAATTGCCAATGCTTCTTTTGGCAATTACCTAAAATCTGTGCCCACTCTTCTTTGGTCCTTCCACCAATGAAAACATGTTTTCCCTATCTACCCTGTCCAGGCCCTTCATGATTTTGAATACCTCTATCAAATCTCCTCTCAAGCTTCTCTTCTACAAGGAAAACAGTCCCAACTTCTCCAATCTATCCATGTAACTGAAGTTCCTCATCCCTGGGATCATTTTTGTGAATCTTTTCTGCACTCTCTCCACTGCCTCCATGTCTTTACTAAAGTGTGATGCCCAGAACTGGACACAATACTCCAGTTGAGGCCAAACAGAGTTAACATAACTTCCTTGCTTTTATATTCTATGAACATATTAACAGAGCCTAGGATGCTGCATACTTTATTAACCATGCTCCTAACCTGTCCTGCCACTTCCAATGATTTATGCACATATACACCCAGGTCCCTTTACTCCAGTACCCCCTTTAGAATCATATTCTTTATCTTACATTGTCTCTCTGCATTCAAAATGAATCACTTGACACTTCTCTGCATTGAATTTCATCTGCAACTTGTTTGCCCATTCCACCAACCTATATGCTTTTGAAAGTCTACACTATCCTTACAGTTCACAATGCTTAGTATTATTCGCAAATTTTGAAATTGTGCGCTGTACACCAAGGTCTAGCTCATTAATATATATCAGGAAGAGCAAGGGTCATCACACTGACCCTTGGGGAACTGCACTACAAACCTTCCTCCCGTCTGAAAAACATCCATTAACCTTTACTCTCTGTTTCCTGTCATTCTGCCAATGTCGTAAGGGTAGTGGAAATCTGGAACTCCCCCAAAAGATTGTAGATGTTGGGTCAATTGAAATTTTTAAGACTGAGATCGAGGATTTTGTTCGGCAGAGGTATCAAGGGATATGAAGCAAAGGCATGAAAATAAAATTGATGTACAGATCAGCAATGGCTAACTGAATGGCAGACAGATTTGAGGGGCTGAATGACCGATTCCTCCTGTTCCTATGTTTTTGGATGCTCATCGGAGGTATGCAAATGTTTTGGATAGGAGAGGGGTCACCCAGAAGTTATGGTGCATGCTGGGACCAGTGGCATACGGAAAATACAAAAATGAGGTCCTACAAAGGCAATTTCAACAAATAGAAGATAGGGAAGAAGACCTTATGAGAACCATGCAGTCAGTATAAGACAGCATATCAGGAAATTAAATGTTTGCTTGCAACAACGTTGTAGGTGAGAAGGACGCAGGCTCCTGGGACCAGTTCTGGAACATGAGTGGCCCGGTAAACAGAGGAAAAAGTATGATGTGGAAACAGAAAGGAACGCAAAAGGGAGAAACAGCATATACAGGCAGTGAGAAAAAAGGAAGATAATAAATAAGGAATAAGGATTAAAATGGAAATGATTGCCAAATAAACAAAGGTCGCTTTAAATTGTATGTATGTAAATACACAACATATTGGGCAGAATCATCCCACATTTGCACTAAGTGCGGTGCCAGGCGGGTAAAATGACGTTTTACCCATTGGCTGCAGTGCCAGGTTTTCACGTCTTATTGTCTCAAACCCGCCACATTATTTATGCACTCCCGGGAATCATGCCGTTTCGATGGTGGGCGGGTTCTCATTTCCCCTCCCGCCATCACCTGCCGTTGCATCACGCCGGGCGCCATGTTTAAAGTCCAGCCGCAAGCACACATCTCAGTGCTTCCAGACCACAACTGCTGCACGGAAGACATGGCCCTGAAACTGGAGAAGACTGAAGCCCCCAGGTTCAGCGACGTGTCCCTCGAGCACGTTTTGGATGCCGTGGAGGCCCGCTGGGATGTCCTCTACCCCCGCTCTGGCCAGAGGATGGGCAGCAACAGCACTAACCCAGCTTGGGAGGTGGTAGCAGCGGTGGTCAGTGCCAATGCCCTGCAAAAGAGGACAGCCACCCAGTGCCACAAGAAGATGAATGATCTTGTCCATTCCACCAAGGTAAGTCACTCTTCTCATCACTCTCAACTCTCACACACAAACCCATCACACAACGACAGGGCCCTCACTCACTGCCAGTTCAAGGGACATCACCATTCACTCTCTCACACTCACCGTTATTGTCCTCATCCCGTCCATGGGGCCACTCATCACCCACACATGCCAGGCATACTTATCATCTGGCCTGGCAGGGGTCCTGCTTACACTTTCTCCATCTCTATTCATGCAGGATAAGCTGGCACACAACAAGAGGGAGAGATCGTAGACCCGTGGCGGAATGCCCGAAATCAAGCTCCTCATGGACTTTGAAAACAGAGCTATCCAGCTGGCCAGTGAGGATCTGTATCATTCCTCTGCTGACGGTGAGGTTGGCGGTGTTCTACCAAGTGAGGATCCAGCAATGCAACATCCATCAGTCAACCATACTATGAGTGATGTGTTCTTTTTCACTGGCCAATGCCATTATACCGTGCTCTGCTGCAGTCTGAGGCCACTGCACGGATGTCAACAGCCACAGCCTCTATGGATAGCACTTGTCCCTGAGGTGCCATACCTGCACCTTCTGTGGACCCTGGAAGAGCCCAGGGATCTGTTACCGACTGAGGATGTAGGAGTTGTGTGCACATCTGCAGGATGCGTTTCTAGTGGTTGCACACCAGCTGCACATTCAGCGAATGGAACCCCTTGCGGTTGATATAGTTCACCATGTGTTGCAACAGAGATCTGAGCATCACGCGAGTGCAGTCAATTGCATCCCGCGCCTATGGAAAACCCGAGATCTGGGCAAATCCAATCGCTCTTGCACCCTGGCTGTCCTGGTCTTGGGCAAAATGCACAAAGGTGTGTGCCCTCGCAAAGATGGCATCAGTGACCTCATGGATCCATTTGTGGTGGAGGCTTGAGAGATCCCACAGAAGTCACTGTGGAGCCTTGAAAGGAGCCACTGGTGTAGAAATTGAACGCCACGGTCACTTTCATGGCCACGGACAGTGGATGCCCTCTATGTCCCCATGGCGACAAATCCTGCAGCAGCTGGCAGATGTGACAGACCAGTTCCCTAGACGTGTGCAGTCTTCAGCAACACTGGTTCTCAGCCATCTGCAGGAATGAAAGGCGGCGTCTATAGACACTGGGAGCCGGCCTGCGGCAGCTCACTGTGACTCTTGGGTGGCATGTGGGGAGCCCCAGCCGCCCTTTGTTCCTGAGGTTGCTGCTCCTGCTTCTGCGCAGCCAGGAGCCTCAGTTGTTCTCTCCTCCATCATCTTTGCGCTCTGTAGGCCATCAGGCATACAGCTAGTTCACCAGGCTGCATGATCCTGATGTTGTACTCCTGCAGGATGAAAGACAGAGACACGTGGTTAGCATGGGCGTACTAAGAAGCTGTCCTGGTTATGTGGGACTGCCCCTTAACACTTCCCAGAGAGTGCAAGCCATCACTTGGATGGTCAGGAATTAATGCGCTGAATGGCTGCCCTGTTAGCTTGTACCATGGGGGAGACAGGTCCAAACCAGAATGCTGACATTGCAAGGAGCTGTGAGCACCTCCAGCGATGACTGCTACATGGCCAGCTTTAGCACGGGGATTGTACAATGTTTGCAGTCGGCCACCTGTTCTGCAATCCACTAAAATGCTCATGAATTTGCAATCTGTGCCGGGGGTGGGGAGAAGCTCTGGAGAGCTTGGTGACACTTTGATGCCTCTGCGTTGCTTGAGTGGACAGATAAGCTAGGAGCCCGACCCCAATCATATCAATGTGGCTGCGCTTGAACTGTCTCAGTTGCAGAGGAATGGTCACTTTCTACAGATTTCCCTAATGCGTAGTCACTTCCCTCACCCACCCTACCCCACAACCCTGAATGCTTGTGCGCTATATTCAACGGCAGGGCTGCCATTGCACCCCCCAACACCCACCACTAGTCACCTCAACAGCAGGGCTGCCTTTACCCCTCCATGCCCTGCTACCACTCGCCTCAACAGCAGAGCTGCCCTTGACCCCACCCCCACGCCCCCCCACCAGTCGTCTCAACAGCAGGGCTGCCTTTACTCCTCCCCGCCCCGCCACCAGTCGCCTCAACAGCAGAGCTGCCCTTGACCCCACCCCCACGCCCCCCCACCAGTCGTCTCAACAGCAGGGCTGCCTTTACTCCTCCCCGCCCCGCCACCAGTCGTCTCAACGGCAGGGCTGCCCTTAACCCCAATGCCCCTGAAGCTTGAAGTCAACAGGCCACCCTGGCTTGTGCTGCACAACATTACTGTGTACTCACCTCCGAGTTCCCCTCAAAGTGCAGGCTGCCAAGCGCACGCCTTTTATGTGCTTTTGGGAAACACGTCGACATACTTTCCCTCGGACATGGACGGACAATCCAGCAGGGGGTGGGGGGTTGTCACTTCCGGCGGGCTGGCCCGATAATGATAGGCTGATGTATTTACAAAGAGATTCCTGACGTCTGGTGGCAGGAAACAAGTGGACGATCCAGAACTGGTTTCCCGCCATTGTAAAACCGATCGCACCATATTGTCTGCTCACGCCATCGATGACGCCGGAGGCCAACGAGCAGGGAAAATTATGCCATTATGAATACAATTGGTGAGTTAAAGGCATAAATTTCTACAGTGATTATTAATCTATGATTTTGCTACGACAATGTTTCTGCATGCTGAGTGCATGCATTGCAACACAGTAGCTTGAAGGTACCACAAAAGGCCTTGTTCCATGTTAAATGACGTGCATGTGTGGCCACGCAATAAAATTTAAAAGCACTGTGTGTTGAAAAAAAACTGGCTGCGCTCAACAGCAAAATTTTACAGGGGAAACTGAATAGAACACTAGGATGTATGGATGATAATAATAAGGGATGTTGCAAAAGCAGATTCCTCTTTCATGTATAATCAGCCTAGACATTTTAAAACGTTCTTTCCCTTATAAGTGGCATCAGATCCCTCTGAAGCGGATTTCCAGAGGTTTTGTCTGGCTCCTTTGGATTAAACATTGGTTCCTCAAAATTTGCTATGTCCATATGGGTGCCCCCAACGCCTAAACCCCAACCCCCATTCAAGAAAAATGCAGCTTAAGGGACTCTTGAAAAGTCCAGCAGTGTTCTGGCAGGTGCAACTTTACAGCTTGGATCATAGGCCACAGACGTTCAGATTTCTAATTAGTCATGGCATTGTGCAATATTTTTTGTTATATCTCTCAATTTTATACACCTGCAGAGGATTACTTGCTTTCATTTAGCCTGGACCTGGACAGAAAGATAGCCAAGAACATGAATGTTTCCTCAGAAAGAATCAAGGTTATTTAATAATTAAATGAGGGGACCTATGCCTATAACTGTGGGAATTGATAAAGTCAATTAATCCCTCCTTGAGATAACTCCAATGTAAGCCATTGACAGCTTATTCAAGTTACAAGTGTTACAACAGAGATACAGTGCATCTCTGTCCAAACAGGATTCTAGAATGTAGCATAATTCTAACATAATGCATGAATGAAAAGGAAAAATGTTAGTTCCAAGTAGATATCTGATCAAGCTTAATTCAGAAATGTGAAAACTTAATCACGAGTTGATTAATTAGAGGAGAAAAGAGATAAAACATTTACATTTGAAAATCAGTAGACATTGGAGCAGCTGAAAGGGAACAGTTGCTTTCATCCTCACAAGGTTTCTTGTCCTATATATTAATTAGCTAAATTGGGATTACTGATATCTGCAGCACATTTCGAAATCCTGCCTAAAAACAAATAGGCCATTTTGAAACAGCTATTACAAGCTATTAGAATCATCAAAGGAGATAGAAAAGAAATTAACAAATGTTCATTATTGGAGCATATCTATGTAGGACAAATACCTTTGCTATGCTAATACATTTTTATTTCCTTGCATGTTCTGTAAATTGACATGTTCAGCAGTCATATATGTTCATCAGTGGCATCACTGCATGAGTCCACTTGGAGGATCAGTATAGGAGCTGGCCATAATTTGGCAGGCTCCCAATAATAAGCTGCATTCATATCCCGATTGGCGTCTAGAGATTGACTGGTCAATTCTAATGAAGCCCGATAACCGAGAATCGGTCAGTCGTCAGGTTGTCATAGCCCAACCAAAACAATTCCTTCACTAAATCACCAGTGCAAATCCTCGGCTGTGTGTTGTGCAGCATAAAACCTACCCAAAATCACACACTAACAATAAAACAGATGCTAAAAAGTGGAGATAAAGCATTTGTCAGGAATAACTTACCTAAAGATTTTAAAGAGGCATAATCTGGAAACAGGAACTATGCCTGGAGTAGGTCTAACTCAAGGGAGACTCATCCACTATTGTGCTGAATCATTATGTTAACATTTAAAATATAAAATATTTGAATACTGAAATTTACACACTGAATGTTGCTAAAAAATGATGAAAAGTTTTGAGACTTTGCAGCAGAACTTTAAGTTTACTTCACTATTTTCTACTTTACTCAGAGAATGTGAACAATTTCATAGTTTGGCAGATCTAGTTACATAGCAGGAAAGAATGGGTAATTTGACCGTTTCTCCTGAGAAGTGTAATGTCATATTTATGGTAATACTTGAATATCACTTTGGCTTTGAGCCTTCTCAAACTTCACAAAAAATAAACCAAGCTTTAGAAATAATTAAAATTCTGTCTTGCCATTCTTTCTCCTTGGATCATTAAAATTTCCTTTCGACAATATGTTTCATCTTGAATAAAGTAAGAATCTTTTCAAGGGGATGATGAAAAAGGCTGTACATATGTCTAATATTTCATAGATTAAGCATAATTGTAATGGAACTTTGTCAACCCGAAGAAACTTTAGGGGTAGGGTAAAGGGGTTGTGATTTAGGTGGGGTGCAGGGTCCAACTTACTTACCATTAGAAATACTGACTGTGCCCTTAAAGGAATAAGCAAGATCATACAAATCACCACTGTCCCACACACCTCTTTAGAAGTCAAAATCAAATACTACATCAGATTTAAACCAGATTTTGAGTGTAACCAGATCAGAGCCATCAGCACTTTGTCCAAGTAATTTGTCAGCATTTAAACAGACAGACCGTGGCATCTCTGTGTCAGCTTCAAATAAAACAACTGAGGAAGTGAGAGCACATGTGCTGATAATTACTGGAGAATTTCAGGCCAAAAGTGAGATATGTATAGTTAGACTGCTCTTGAATGTATTAACAATTTGAAAAAAACAAACTAGTCTTTCTCATTTCATGGTATTTTCTAAACAAATTAACGCCCTATGAAACTTTTCCACTGGTACAATTTCCTGAAAACTACAATGAAAGCCAGGAATTTGGGAAGCTAACTGAGGTGAGGTGGAAAGAGAAATTGACACACAAGTTATGGAACAACAGTGAGAGGTTGTCAAGGTGCAGCTATAAAATATTTAATTAAAAAAGGAAACTACTAGAGGTTTTAGGATGCCGTGGATATGTAATGTGGTTCAAAACCAATTACAATGGAATAAATGGCTCTCTCAGGAAAATAAGAACTTTACATTCCCTTCAGAGTCAGAGAACTGACCCAATATTTTCACTGCCTCCACTGAGTCCTGATGGAAGAGGTAAGGGCACAAATTAACCAGTTTGCTGGAGATATTGTAGTATCAGCTGATTTTCCAGGGATATCACACTGCTGACCAGTTTGTTGGGGATAGCAGACTGTTAGTCTGTTTGTAAGGGATACTATACTATTTGCCAGTTTGGGAGGGTTCTGTTAAGCGGTTTGCTGGGGATGTCATACTGTTATCTGGCTTAGAGTCAAATTTTGTCTTATAATGCTCCTGTAAAGTGCCTTGAGGCATTTTATTTGTTAAAGGTGCTACGTAAATACAAGTTGCTGTTGTTGATAGCCAGTTTGCTGGGGATATCACACTGTTAACTAATTTGCCAGGGACATTGCAGGATGACACTGGGCTCTCAGTGCCATCCTATCTCACCCTTTTTCCCTCCTCTCTTGTCCTTCTCAACACCTGGGTCTTGAAGAAGGCAGGACCTTGGATGAGATAATGGAATTCTAAGTTTGATCAGGAGGTATGTAGAATATAGAAGCCAACAGGTATTAACAAGCCTGATCTCAGATTACTATGTGTAATACTGGGCTCCACACTTTAGGGAGGATAATGAGGATTTCTAGATCAAGCAGATACACTAGCTTACTGCCTGGTTGGAGGAAATACAAATATGAAGAAACAAATATTCACTTAGTAGTACAGAACTTGAGTATTGCTGAAAAAGACATTTTGTCAAAGCTTTGTATCTTGCGCTCATCAAGAAAATCGCAAAAATACCAATGTCAGGGGAAGCAACAACTTTTTTCTGTATGAGAAAAGTGTGCTGATTGGTTGACAAGTAGACTCTGATTAGTAGAGGCGTTGCCATGGGGAATGCACCAGCTAATGATGACTGACAGTTGCCAACCAGTCAGCACTCTCTTCTCATACAGAATAAAGTTGTGGCTTCCACTGACATTGGCATTCTTGCAGCTGTCCTGATGAATGCAAGGTGAAAAGCTTCAACAAAATGTATTTTTCAGTAATATGAAGAAACACTTGAAAAATTGAGTCCTTTTCCATCATAATGATACTTATGTTGTCCTGTAAATCATGTTTAATATTATGAAAAGATGAATCAGTGGAAAGAATGAGTAGTAATAGATACAAGACTAAATCTGAGAGATTTAGAACAAAGGGTATGAGATGCTTCTTTATGCAGAGAGCTGTGTGAATGTGGAATACCCCTCCAGTGATCCTGATTATGTCAACATTTCAGATAAGATTGGCTAACTAGGTAAAGGAAAAGGGGTTGAAAGGATATAGGAACAGAGTGGTTAGCTGTGATTAGGGCCATTTTGCTTGCATGGAGGGTAAATGTTGACATAATCTGACTGGGCCAAAAGGCCTGCTTCCACATTCCATGTATAATTAATTCAAAATAAAATAGTTGCTGAAATCCTCCAATGCACAGAGTGCAAGTATCAACATAATCAGTGCGATCCATTCTATGATTTTAGAATGTGCTCAGATTGGTTTGGGTCAATGCAATTCAACAACAAATTTATATAGGACCTTAAATGAATAAAACATCCCAAAGTGCTTCACAGGAGCATTATCAAACAAAATTTGACACTGATCTACATAAGGAGATACTAGGGCAGGTGACCAAGAACATAGTCCGTATGTTAAAGGAGGGGAGAGCATCTTAAATGAGGACTCTTCCAGTGCTGTATCAACACCCAGTCCTGGATGAGCAGAAATTTCCTCCAGTTAAATATTCGGAAGACTGGAGCCATTGTTTACATCATCATTCAAAACTTCATTCTCTAGCTACTGACTTCATTCCTTGTCCTGGCAACAGTCTAAGATTAAGCCAGACTGTTCACAACCTTGATGTCACGTTTGATCCTGAGACGAGCTTCTGCTCTCATTTATGCCATCAAAAAGACTGCCTAATACAACCTCCATAACATCGCTGACTTGGCCAATGTCTCAGCTCACCTGGTGCTGAAACCCTCACCCATGCCTTTGTTACTTCTAGACTTAACAATTCCAATGCACCCCTGACTGGTCTCCCACCTTCCATAAACCGGATGGCATCCAAATTTCTGGTGCTTGCGTCTTAACTTGCAGCAAGTCCCGTTCCCTCATCAACCCTGTGCTTGCTGACCTACATTAGCTCCTGCAGGGTCAAATAACGTCTTGTTTTTAAAATTCTCATCTTTGTTTTCAAACCCCTCCATGGTCTTGCTCTCCCAATCTGTGTAATCTCCCCCAGCTCTACACAATTCAATGAGATATCTGCACTCCCCTAACTCTAGCTTCCTGTGCATCCCCCATTTTAATCACTCCACCATTGCTGGCCCCACCTTCAGTTGCCTATGCCCCAAGTTCTGGAATAACCTCCCTACACCTCTCTACCTTACTTTCTACCTTTAAGGCATTCCTTAAAATCTACCTCTTTGACCAAGCTTTTGATAATCTGACCTAATTCTCCTTATGAGCCTCGGTGTCAAACTTTGTTTTATAATGCTCCTGTGCCTTGGGATATTTCATTTCATTACATTAAAGGCACTATATAAATATAAGTTGTTGTCATTGTTGTTGAGATGAGTAGACCAGAAAAGTTTAGGGAGAGAATTTCAGAACATGGGGCCCAGGTAGCTGAAAGCACAACCTAGGCCCTTCACTTAGGTTTCAGTTTTCAATAAAAAGACCGAAAGCTCTATTTCTGCTTTGTTCGCCTCTCTCTCCTATTGTTGTATCCAGATTACAATTCAAAGAAAATATAATTTACTACATTAAGTTGTACATTTTGCCAAGTGTTTATTTTCTAATATCATTACAGGCAGATTAAACTGGATCAGAAAAAGTAGCATTTCAATTACTGTTTTTTGAAAATATCAGAATTTTTGGGTAGTACTTCCTTTCAATGCAAATACATTTTAGGATAAGATTTCTGAAAATATTGACAATAAGGATTCTTTCTATACTCAGCATGTTAGTACGAACTGCACAATCTCTACTCCTCTATGTGACCTTCATTGCCCTTTTGTCTACATACTGATGAAGCACAGATTCTTCTTAGTTTTTTTTCAATGCTGCTTTTGTGATTGATTCTTGCAATCTATTAATTCTGACATTTTCTCTAATCTAAATGTTTACATGTCTTCAAATTCATTGTACTTTTAAAAGTTAAACATTAACAAAGTAAAACACATCTGGCACTTTGACATTTTGAAGAATTCATGACAATATTAGAAGTGTTCTAAATCAAGGACTGGGCAACAAGCCAGTGTGTGAGAATATTATGGACTGTATGCCACAGAAAAGCAACACTATCTGTTTCATTGGGACAGTAATAAGAATACCTTCATGCACTACTAAACACCAACTTGAATCCAGAAGTGACCTTACAAATATGAAGCATTAGAAATATTTGATTTTACAGAATGTGACAGAACTTAAACAACAATTTATTTGTATAATTTATTTCTTAAGAATAAGACAATGATGCTCAATGTTAGTACAATAAACTGTAGAGGAGATTACTTACAGAATTCCTGTGTTGTAATCATGTTGGGCTCTGTTGTGGATAAGGACTGTGTTGAAATCTCTGTCACAGGAGACGACTGTAACAATAACTTCATAGATGAGGATATGGCAGAAGGGTAACTAGAAAATCTAAAACTGTCGGAACTTTTGAAGGAAGAGTTTGAAGTGGGTACAGCTTGTAGCACATCTAAGGAAGTTGTAGCCTGTTCCTCAGTCTCAAGATCTGATCTTTCCGAAGTCACTTCACTTAAAGGCGGAGGCAACGTTTTAGTGAAGTAGGTGCCAGTCGAACTCTGCGCAACCCCTTTCAGATCAAGTAAATTTGGAAGATCACTCCCATCATATTTTCCACTCACAAGTATCAACTTTGCACCAGCAATGCACAATATCAAGAAAATCAAACACGCCAAGACCAAAATGATACAGATCTTGTCAGAATTTATATACTTTTGCACATGGCTCCTCTCTGTGCAGACACAACAAAAATAATCAACAGTCGGTTCTGCTGGGCTTGGATCGTTTCCATTGAGTTGGCTTTGGGTTTCCTCATCCTCACCTGAGGCATCAATAGGGATGGTGGCAGAGAAACAATGCATAGGTGGTGTCAAGGAATAAGCAGGCTCATCCTGAGCCATCGCCAATGTCTCAATATATAAAATTAAATCCAGAAGATCAGAAAATATTAGTATCATAGAAACACTGAGGGAAGATGCTTGAATTATGTCCTACTTTATGTTTTCTACTTCACCCAGGGAAATAAGCAGAAGTTGTCAAAAATACATAACGTAATGCAAATTCTTTGTTTCTTTCCTCTAACATAATGGAGTTAGGATGAGTGGAAAGAAGAATAAATAATATTTTTAAATTGCACTATTTCTTACCATGAAATAAAATATTGTAGTCCCTTTTGCTGAGAACACTGTTCTCTTTTACTAGAAATGCACAACTGACAAGCAATTCTCGACATCTTGCAGATGAACAAGGTCTCTGAACACCTTAGCTGTCAGTTGTATTAAAATCTAACGAGCAGCACAGCAGTGTGTCCTCCAGTCAAAAACTACTTGCAATCGAAACACTCCAGTCAGAGCTGCACACCGGCTGAACAACCTTCAAACAGCACATCGTCATACACGGCATAAGGAAAACCATCTAATATATCTCTAGGTGAGAAGGATGAGCAATCGATTATGCTAATATAAAGAGTCACATATGGAGAGCTGCTGGTAAACTGACATGAAGGGCACATGATGCTGCTCTGGGGAATAACAATCACAGTTCGTCTTTCCATGAGGAATACCAAATGCAGTTTGCACACATACCGATCAGATTTCAGTCAACTATTAAGAACAAAGAAAGGCAAGGATCTAAGAATAAAATGTGATGCTGCTCCTGGGTTATGGAAAAATCTACATGAATTTAATCATTAATGCAGTGATTTTTTTTTGCTTTTAATCCAGAGATATGGTACAGGTGAGAGTTTCCATGTGCAGTTTTGTATTTGAATTATTGCCCACAGGCAGCTGTCAATCCTTCAGGCTCCAATACCACCCACCAGTTTGTAATGTAGAAAACTGTGTAACTCACCTGCTGCGGTGGGATTTGTTCTCTTATTTGCCTCAATTGCAACAGTTAGCCAACGTCTGCTATGGTGAATATGTTCTAGAAACCGCCATTGCAAAGTAATTGGGTGTGAAGAAATGCACTTACAATACACAAAGCCTCAGTGAAGCCTAGAGTCTGCTATTTATTAGGTTGAACCCAGTTAGAATCAGGTAGTGCAACAGCTAGTTCATCAGGTCCCTCAAATAATCACACAATATATACCTGAGGACAAGCAATCCAAATATTAAAGTAGCTGCTTCAGACTACTAGATTTCCTTTATTTTATAAAATTCTTTTGGTAGATATATAGAGAATAAATATCAAAACATCACTGAATACAAAATTTTTCAACAACTACCGAGTACAATAGCACATCAGTCATGGAAACAATGCATTAAATTGAAGTCTCATTAAATAGCCTGTTTGAAGTCAACAGGAAGGAAATCAGGTGGGGCGGATAATGGATGCATTAAAGTTCGTCATTTAATGTTGGGTACAATTGTTCTAAAAAATATTGTATCCAATGGGACCTTTGGCATATTTTTGGCTTATTGCATAATTGGCAGAATTTAATACTAAAACCCATTTTTTATATTTTGAAAGAGAAAACTAGAATTTACATTTGTATTGAGTGGATTATAGGAGTGAACTTTAACTTTGACAATCACAAAACATGTGGTAGAGAATTGGCCACTCTTATATATCCTAGCTAACTTTTCTTTCTGTTGAACTCAATTGGGTGGGGTATATAGCAGGCAGCCAACTCATCACTGTACATCTTATGCTCCTGCCGAAGTTGAATTTCACTGTGTGTGAATGGCAGACGGTGGACAGATAGATGGAATTATGTACTGTTGTTGTGGTAGGATGTGGAGAAATGTTACTTGTGGGACCTATTATCAACTGTCCTTTAAATCAAACTTCTGTTCATGTACTAAATCGAACTTCTGTTCATGTACTGAATCAACATGCAGAATTTAAAATATTGTAGTCCCAGGCAAAAGAAAAATCATATTCAACACTTCTGCAGTTCCAAATGATGTGATAAAGTAAACAGCATTTACAGAGTTTGAAAGGTTTGAGCAAAGAATGCCAGTCAATCTACCAAGGTCTTCTCTCTCCACAAACTGCATGCAATCTGTCCCACTGAGAACTCCACCTAATCCATTCATTCTATCAAAGAAGACACTAAAAACAGATACCCAAGAGCAAAGATCAGTAAAATTGATGCCTGATTCTCATTATATCCTCCATTCACTAATGTCATAATACAAAATGTCACAGATTCATAGTAATGACAACCTTTTGCTAATATTAGTGAACAGAAGAAGCAATAATGCCAGAATATTAATTCCATCATACAATGCAAACATACAACTCTGACCGGCTGCTTTGCATAGACAACTTATCCTTGGTCTCAGGAGAGCATGAACCCTTGTATTCCATAATGTATTACATCATGTGAGACTATTGTAATAAACTGCAATCTAGTTTTAAACAGACACTTATCCAATCCCTTTCAAAGGAATTAATTAACCTAACATTAACTGTTTTTCTGGGAGTCTGTTCTGCATATTCAGGTTGGAAAAGCAAGTTCTCCTCATCGCTAATATTGCTGATTTTATATTCATATCTTCTGGTTATACGTGGGCATAAATATGCCACTAAAATATTTCAACAAGGCATTAATTCTACCTCAATTGATAATTCTTGTTGAGTGTAACCATGACGGTTAAAGTGAAATGCATGTTCTTGTCATTATCAACCATCGTTACCTGAAAATTAATTTCTAACATCTCAATACACTGGCACCAGATTTATAAAAAATGCCTGAACAAATTGTTATTTTTCATATGAATATTAATATACAAAAATAATAATTCTAGTAGCCTGCAATAAGAAAGCATTTTTGAAAGATGATGCTCTGATGCAATGCCACAATGAAAATGAGCATATCTTAATTAAATGTGCTTCTTTAAAGAGTCTAAAGCATTGGAGCTGTCTCACTTAATTATGGATCCATTTTTCACATTCTGCTGCCATTTCCTTAATCTCTGTGTAAAGCAGACTCTCTTTGTTGAATCAGTAATCAGGCATCTTGCTCATATTAATTAAATTTCTTCAGAAGTTGTTAGAGAAGTAACATTGCAAACAATAGGTAAGTTATGTATTTCAGTAATTTGTGGGGATGAAGTGGCCTTAATGGTAGCACAAAACAGACCATTGCAAATTGGAAGGCCATTTTACGCACTGCCCAATTTGGTTTTCCATTAACTTTACTGGAAAACATAATCAGACAGGTTGTTAAAAAGACTGCCTATTCACTATAACCTGTTTTGTGCTACCACTGAATGACAATTTCACCTCATGTCTTTGAAAACAAATGATTTGTTTTTACACATTGCAGGGTAACCATCAAGAGAGAGATCTGCGCATTTCACAATTGTTGTCTTGCAGACTCCACTTATTTGGTCTCAGATTTTCTGTCTAAAGGTTACTAATGCAATTTCTCACTTCGACTATCCTATTACTCATTGTAAACATGCTGGAGCAGTACAAAAGAGTTCATTCTACAGTAAGCTGTTAAGTTATCTCATTTTACAAATTACATGCTCCCACATTTCTGACACTTATGGATTTAAGTAAAATCAAACACTCAACCATATGCTTTCAATAAAAGCACTCTTGACATTCAGTCACTGCTCCCTCAGACTGTGAGTAATTTACTTTCTTTACATTTGTTAAGGTTTTTTGGCTTGCAACTGGCACGAATACAAAGCAACTGCTAGCTTTATGTATCAATGGTGTACAAGGTAACTTCAGCCAAAAACGCTCTGTTCAAAACGTTCAAATCTCATTCCTAATCAGTCCCATAGCAAATCTAGTCAATCCATGCAAAGTTATTACTTCACAACTGTTTTCTGTAATGCTTGAAGGCTCAACTGTACAATAATTTTTACTCCTAGTTTTCAAGTTCGACAACTAAAGTAGAAATAGATCAAGTAAAAATTTTTAATGTCCAATTTTATGTTTTACAGTATCTACTTACAAATAGTACACATTCTTGTTAACTACAGGTGTCATCATTTTTGAAGTTTATGCAGTTATATTCAGTCAATGTAAACCATAGTCACAGATTTTTTTTTTAAGTATGTGTGGTTTACTATTACAATGTTTATCACTTGCGAGCTTCTTAAGTAGTACTGGATCCATTATAATAGTTGGAGCTGGAATTGTGTCTCAGAAACCAACACTTTCAGCATATAACATATTGCATACAAGGAAACTGGCCTATCTACTTAATTGTGTTAATCAAACTTCCTATGCCACAGAGGTGAGGAAACATTTTTTTATTCATTCCTGGGGTGTGGGCAACACTAGCAAGGACAGCTTTTATTGCTGATCCCTCATTAGCCTTGAGAAATTGGTGGTGAGCCACCTGTTATGACTGCAGCTGATGTTATTTGCTGAGCAAGCCAAATCCCAGAGAGAAACATGTCTTACCGATCATAACTTTTTTTTTTGTAATTCTGAAAACGAGGGGAAAACTACTGATCCCAGAAGCATAGAATCCCAGTAACACTTCTAGGATTTTAAAAGCAAAAGATTTATTAAGAAGAAGAAAAAAAACCTTAATTGTACAAAATTAAAATCTCACAGTTAAATCAGTCCCACAAAAGATTCCCCAAAAAACCCACTTGATCGGAGCACACAAATAAACTATTTGGCAACAGCTCCCTTATAGATTTTAACCATAAAAATCCAGTAATATTACCCAAGGCAAAAACTGCTGCTATTTAATAAAGTATACCACATGACTTCTCACTCTCTCCCACTCTGCTGTGGAAAACCAAAGGAAGTCCAGAAACAGACTGCTTTCTGTAAACAAAGACTTTTCTGGCTTGAAACTAGATAGCTGCTTCAAATTCACAACTTTTCTCAGCACAGAGCTGGTCTCAGGAAATCTCCCCACACAGCCAACCCAACTCAACTAAACATCTTTCCTTAAATATCCTTTTCCCTTTTTATCTTAAGCTCCATTGTTCTAAGCACCTCTTTGAACTCAATTTTCCCAAAATGTAAAAATCTTTCATGCTTTCGTATTACCTTCACTTTCAGGTCAAATAAAGTTTAATAACCTTCCTTTGTTTACTTATGAAACCTTTGTAAGTTGTGAAAGTGCCTTGTCACTTCTAAATTCCCTTTGAAATTTAACAGCTGAAAAGTAAAGTCCTTACCTCTCACCTTTGTAAATTTTAAAACTCAACTTATTTACTCATACATTCAACTTCACCCACCATAGCCTTTCATTACAAATGCATGCATCTAGCATTTTACCTTTCATCTCTCTGCTCTCACAGACAAGCTATCTTTACCAACCTTCCCCCAGTTTAATTAATAATGCACACATACACATAGCCTTCTTTACAGAATACCACCATATTCCCAAAAATATTTTTTAAAATCCATCTTCACATACCCTTTTGGATACAACTGAATGGTTTGCTGGGCCATTTGAGAGGGTGGTTGTGAGTCAACCACATTTTTCCAGGTCTGGGGTCAAGTATAGGCCAGACCAGGTAAGGACAGCATATTTCCTTTCCTATCAGACATTAGTGAACCAGATGAGTTTTTATTGTACTGATACTAGCTTTTAATTCCATATTTATTTAATTGAATTTAAATTCTCAAATATCATGATAAGATTTGAATAAATGGGCTGGATATTAGGGGGCACCATGGTCCTTGCCCTCCCGGGTAAAAGATCGGGGCAGGAAGGGGGATCCCACCAACAATCCTGATGGCTGCCCTGCAGCAATTTAACGGCTCTTTCTTGGGAGGGAGTTCTGCCTTAGAGAGCTGCCGGCCAACCAGATATCCAGCAGCTCTGTAATTACAGCAGCGCCACCGAAAGCCACGGCTGGGACTACAAACAGTCCCAAATGCTAAAGAACCTGGACTGACATCTAAGTCTGTGGTTGGGGGGCATCAAGGCAATGGGGTGGTGAGTGGGGATGATTGGGGCGATTGGAGGGTTGGGTGGAGAGACCAGATTGAAGAGAGCAGAGGGAGGGTTAAAGGTGGGGGGAGGGGTGGGGGGGAGTGACTCTGATGGGCCAAGGGCCCCCCAAAAGGAGGAACCCCCCACCTTGCATGACACCAACCCGCAAAGCTAAACTTTTGGGTTTCCTGCATGGTGTGGGCCTCACCCTGCCTCGGACAAAATACCAGCAGGGCAATTAGGTGGCCATTAATTGGATAGCCACTGATTGGATTTTACATGCCTCCCCACCTTCAAACCCACTGGCAGGCAGAGTGTAAAATCCAGCCCTATGTCACCAGATCTTTAGCAAAGGCCTTAAGCTTCTTAGTCCAGTAATAATTATGCTGCTGTTCCACATCTTTAGATCTTGAAGGATTTGATTTGGTAAAATGAACCACATGCTCTAAGTGCTCCAGTTTACTCCTAAGCTCGAGCAGCGCCAGACTTACTTACAGAGTAATCTGAAGGGCAGCGTTAAGTGTCATACCTCAATTGTAGCACTTTTGCTGCTGAGTAATAATACTATTATTGACTTAAAGTTTTGTTTGTCACAGTAGGAATCTCTTTTTTAAATTGTCAACAGTTCTAAAATTATAATTTAACCTTGAATCATAGGGATTTTCATGAATTACCTCAGATTGCAGTTTTGAAATGTAAACTCGACAGTGTAACACTGATTGCAGATAATAAAGAGACAAGGACAAACAAAAGAAAATAATAAGTAACTAATAGTTGTTTTTTGACCACAGATTATCATCTGTAAATATATTGACTGAGATTTTCTGCATAATGTTTGGCGCAAGAACAACAATGCAAGAACCAAGCACTTTCACATTTTTAAATTCAGATTTCACTGGCAGCATAAATTAACATAACTATAGTTACCCATTTTATGGATTTGAGAGATTAAAATCTTGCAATTTAATATTTATTTTCTTTCTGCCCACTGAGCGAGTGTATTTATTTGAGCACAAACGCCACCTCAGTGAATCAGTTGGGCATCTCATGTTCACAAATGTACAAAATGTTGGTCATTAATGTCATCAGTTTCAAGTTTTAGAACTCAGGACAATTGCACCTGCTGCCAAGGACAACTTCTTGGATAATTATAATAATTAAGTCCTGGGCATTACAATGGAAAGATCATCCATCTCATACTCCGTACAAAAGAGAACTTATGACTGACAACAGATTTCCTACTTAGAACAACAGCTGTCTTTTGCATCACCGCTTCTCTTGGCCTACAGACAGCAATAAGCCCAACAATATGACAATTTAGCACTATTAGGACATGCATTGATAATAGCCTATGTACAATTGTCACACTGCCCTCTAAAGGATGATACAGTGAGTTCAGCTTACACATATCTGCTTTGTATCTGCTATTGGAACACAATTCATTTTATATATATTATATGTATATATACATATATATACACACACAATAGTTCAATGCCATTTAAAATTATAAGAATAACGTTTCATTGATTGAAATTGTACTTGGTGAAATTATTTTAAACTTGAGAATGATAAATTGCAATTTATAGATTCCTCAATAAGAAAAAAAAATGGCTATTTGCAATAATACTTTGTTTTCTCACTAACAAAATGTTTCCTGCCATGGTCACTTGGACATGACAGGGGAGAGCATAGGAAAAACATTTAATATGCATGATCTACCATGTTTTAAAGCAATGGATATTGGGCACTGATCCCTGATAACGGGCCTAAAAATGTCATGAATGACAGATTAGACCCACAATCAGTACAGAAATACAAAGTGACTCTGTTAATTTCAGTTCTGTAAACTTTTTATCTTAACATTTCAAAGATAAACAGATTTAACTGAGCTTTTGGCAGCAGCTACTTGCTGTGGAAAGAGTTATTGTCTTTCCTAAATTAATGGCAGCAAATGCAGATTTAAGAATGCATTTCTTTATGGTTTGGTCAGTACTCTATGAACCAATTGACTTTATGTGAAGTAAAAGAAAAGAAACTGCTGCTGTTAAAAGGATCTTGTGGAGTTATCACTTTCCTCTCCTGTGCAATGAAACACGGTTTCCTCTCCACCAAGATTACAATGTTGGAGAAGATAGTTCAATAATCTGCTTGAACAAATATATTACTAATAAAATGAACTCTGCCTTGGATTATACCCTGATTCTGATTACTCAAAAATAAGCATATTAATTTCTAATTATTGCATCATTATGCAATTTAACTACTACTGCTGTAGGTTATGGGCCATATGTACAATTATTTAAACCATTTTATTATGCATCTAAAAATCCCTAATTCACAAGGGTATATCAATATTACACATTACTGGGAGAACAGAAACAGTATCCTCTTTCTTTCAGATTTGTACTCCCATACAGATGGTCATTGCAATTGGCCAAGCCCTCTCTTCCCTGACATTTTATATATTTCATTTGGATCCCAGGCTGCCACTGAAAAATCTGATGATTGAAATCATCTGTAACTCAACTTGAATAGATGACTCAAAAATGTAAAGAAACCAACAATTTTAAAGTGAGCAACTAAAAATATTGTTTCGGTAACAGCAAAGGCCAGAATAATCCAGAAGACCCGTGATATAGGCCTTCAGGAAGCCCCCAAAATGTCTTGTAAGGGAAGTATTTTTTATATAATAATCCAATGAATCCAACTCTGAGTCTGACACAAACTCCATTCAGTAACACTGCTGCCTTGCTATGTCACTACTGCCATAGTGGTTGTTGAGCTACAAACATATAACATGGTAGGTCTATGGCAGCCTTCCGTCTTGTAAGATTATGGTTTGTGCCGTGATGGTCAACTCTGTATTAAGCATCAGCTGGTGTGCCTCAGGAGCCCCATTCTGGCATGGCAGTCTCTGCTGCATTTGCTGCAGAGGAAGACAGTGCACTGAGAAGGTACATAATCCGCTCGCCTCTGTTTCCTCTGGGCCCTCTTCTCGGTCAGCTGAACTTTTCGTTTCTGCTAATCTTGTCCAATGTCCTTCCAAACAGTCAGGTTCCAGATGTCATGGTCTTCAGCAACCATCTCCCAGTTGTATCAATATCCACCATTTTCATATCTCGCTTGCAGGTAGCCTTGTAGCAGAGGTATGGACACCCAGAGGTTGTGACTCAATGGCCAATACACCGTACAGAAGGACTTTGGGTATACGGCCATCATCCATTCGCTGAGCCAATGCAGACATTGTTGATTTAGCAATAAGTGTATGCTAATGGATTTAGCACACTCCAGGACCTCTGAGTTTGTGACCTTGTCCTTGCCAAGAGAGGCCGAGGATATATCTGAGGTAGCGAATTTCGAAACTGTTCAGCCTTTTCTCCTGCCTAGCCTATGATGTCCAGGTCTCACCGGTAGAGGATTGCACCGATTTCTTAGGCTTGGTAGAGTCGCAGTTTGGTGTATTCAGTCAGGTCGCTGTTGTTCAACATGCTCTTACTCTGCTTGGGCATAACAGCTGCAGCTTTTGCAATGCGTTTGTTGATTTCAGCATCAAGTGACAGATTGCAGGTGATTGTGGAGCCTAGATATGTGAAGCTATCAACAACCTCAAGCATCACATTGTTAATGCTGATAGATGGCAGTATGACAACATCCTGGACCATGACATTTGTCTTCCTGTTGCTGATGTTCAAACCAAACCAAATAACCTGGCAACACTCGTATTAAAATACAAAATGATTTGATGAAAGAATGAATGAACAAAAGAAAAGATAGAAAGAAAGAAAAAAGCAACAGAGCTACTACTTTGTTTATTGTCCTATTACATGAGCTGCCTTCAGAAGCTTCTAAAGATGAGATAGCAGGACAAAATGCTAGACACTGAGGTGCTCACCCGAACTGGCAATCTAAGCATCCGTGCAATATGGGGACAGTCACAGCTAAATTGGGCTGGTCATGTAGCCAGAATGCCTGACCCGCTCATATTAAAGCGAATCTTCTATGGAGAGCTCAAGTCCGGGTTGTGCTCTCCTGGCGGTCAAAGTAAGCTCTACAGGGATACTCTGAAGGCTTCACTTAGGAGTTTTGATATTGACTATTTGTCCAGGGAGAAGCTCGCCCAGGATTGCTGTACATGGAGCAACCAAATAAAAAAGGGTGTGGCCTCCTTTGAATGTAAGCGCACATCAGAAGCAGAGAGAAAATGCAAGGACAGCAAATTCCGAGCTGGTAACTCACCCAAAACTCAATCGTACGTGGTATCCTGCACTATTTGCAGCAGAACCTTCTGGGTCAGATCGGCCTTAGCAGTCACCTATGTACCCACTGGAACCCCACCAAACACCCCCAGTTGAAGAACTTAGTCATCTTAACCTCCAAGAACAAACAACTAATTATATGTCATTACCTTCCTGTCAGATGCAATGGTCATGAGAAGAAGGCTAGGTGGTGCATTTTAGCTTCTTATGATAGGTAGGAATAAAAATCATGTTTTAAGTGCTCTACTCACTGGCCCATTCCCACCCCATTCCTGTTTGCCACCATTTTCCTGGAGTTAGGCTATTTCAGGTGGGAGCCACATTGCAATACAATGTATGTAGTCACCCCACGCAATTTTTATGTTCCAATGAGCAGAGCTTGGCAACAGATGTCGAGTGATCTGGCCAACTGCAGCTACTCAAAACAAGGTCGTTCTTGGATTATTTTTAAGAACCCTTCCCCCGAGGGAAACATATCTGGCTTGGCTCCACCCAGAGTTAAAATTAATCTTCAAACCTGAAGAGGAATGATCTCTACTGTGCAAGTTAGTTTTTCATCATGTCTTATTATATTCTAAGCAGCAGCACAACAGTAGAAACCAAGAGGGAAAAAGGGACATATCTTTTGCAATGGAGGGGTCAAGAGAGGTGGTGATGATGTAGAGCTGATTGTCATCAGCATAAATGTGGAACTTAATGTCACATCTTCAGATGCTTTTGTCAAGGGAGAGCATGTAAATGAGGAAGTGGAAAGGGCCAAGGATAGAATCTTCACACCCCGGAGATAATGGTGTGGGAGCAGCAGGAGAAACCATTGCAGATGACTTTCTGGCTACAACTGGACAGGTAAGCATGCTACCTGACAAGGGCAGTCCCATAGCTAGACAATGGCGAAGAGATCATCGAAAGAGCATGGGGAGTTCAACCATGTCAAAGTGCAGAGGTTGAGAAGGAAATGAATTGATAATGAAGCACAATCCCAGCCACAGACAATGTCATTTGTGACATTGATTAGGACCATATCAGTGGTGTGACAGGGGTGGAAACCTGATTGGAAAAGTTCAAACATAAGGTTGTGCGAAAGCTGGGCACGAATTTGAGAGGCAACAATATGCTCAAAGGCTTGGAGAGGAGGGGGAGGATGGCAGCAGATATAAGAAGATGGGGACAGTACTTGAGGAAAGAGAAACAAGCACACTATTAACTACCCTGGGGGCCAGGAAAGTATATTGTGTGCTCCGCAATATAGCAGGAATAAGTTTGAAAAAGTAAGCAGGTCCCATCGCCATGATGAGCTCAGTGTGGGCATAAGGAGCATAGGAGAGATACAACAAAATGGAGATCTTTGGGGCGGGATGGGGGGTTTAGCTTTATAGGTAAGGGAAAGAGTAGGATGTGTCAGAGGCAGCTGGGTGGATGGTCTCAATCATTAGTGAGAGAAGTCCGTGAGCTGCTTGCATTTCTTGTTGGAGGCAAAGATGGATTGGGCAAGGAGATAAGTTTAAGGATACTTAACAACTAAGAAAAGGAGTGAGGGGTTTCAGCTGCTTTTCAGGATGATCTGGGAGTAACGCACAGTTTGACAAAGGAGAGAAGAGTTTGATTGTTCTTAAAGTGGTCCAGCCTGATTTGGAGATCGAGGGCTGAACCAGTTATGCGCCATTCAAATCTGGATTCTTTGGACTTAAAGGGAAGAATGTGGGGCCTATACCGGGGCCAAAAACTGAAATGGGCGATAGTAAGAGCTTTACTGGGAATAAGGACATCAAAGGCAGAGGTGACGTGAGGTGTCTATGACTGTGCAGAAACAGTAGCAGTTGAGCAAAAGAGAGAGATTAATGGTTTCAGAAGCAACACTTTGTTTCAGGACTTGGATAGCCCTTTTTAAAATTCAAATAGGAGCCCAGATAATATTTATTCACCATCAACAAAAGTTGTCAAATACCGTATTTGTTGAAAGATGCATAGGAATTGATAGCCTCTTCTCAAATCATAGGCATGACTACAACAACCATGACATTACAAAATATCTGATTCCCCATTCACCAACATCAGTTTCCCTTTCTCAAGACTAAATCGTTTACTAATTCTTTCATTCCTAGGTATAGTTCAATCAACACTGTCCTGTTTAAAATGATGTTGACTATTTAAGAACATTCTGATTCTATATAAATACTTTCTTATAAAGAATATTATAACAATCAGTACAAATTCTATTAACCCCCTTAGGATACTGATTTGATAGTACTCTCCACTCTACATAATAGAAACATTAACAAAGCTACAGAACATTTACACACTCACCAGCTTGCACATTAATGGTAGTTTTAGAAGTGTCCTTGCCTAATGGATTCTCAGCCTCACATGTATATTCCCCAGCATCTTCCACCTTCAGTTTATTTATCTGAAGTCTTGAGTTTTTTCTGTAGAAAGAAAATGAAATGGAATCAATCTAATGTATATATATTTGTAAATTGTCAGAATAATGAAATGGAAAAGTTGAACAGGACACAGTTTTACAGCAGAAGACTTGCATCCATTTGTAATCTGTATTTCGATTCATTTTCTTTGCTCTAAACTGTGTCACAAGGACAGAAAACTGTGACTCAGTGAGGTCTATCTACAACATGGCCTGCTAAGCACAGACATATTGAACAGTTTAAAGAAGCCCTGTTTTAAAAAAAATACGTGAAAAGACATTGATCAAAAAATGGTTGCCATGAATCACCTGATGTCTGATACTGTAAGTTGACCACTTTGCTGGAAAGTTTCCATATGAATTTCACTGCAGACTTGTTGCATGGAATTTCACACCTGAGAAGGTGTCAAGGCCCACATCAAACAGGGACTCTCTTGAAAGGAAGGCATTAAAAATACAAAGTGTTTGGACATTAATCAACTATCATTCTGTCAAGACAATGGGAACTGCTAAGCTCATCAGATAGTGAAACCCCTGGAGGATCAAATGACCCCATCTCTTGTTGATTTCTATCTTGAAATGTGTCAAACGTTTTGAGATGAATAGATCAAAAAAAGTAGGATTACTCTGTCTGCAAGACATGCTAATCGAATTCCTTTCTGGAAATATACAGACTGGAGTTTAAACAAAAAACTGGCTCTGCCAAACAGAATCAGGAGGAGAGGAAAAAGAAACATCACAGTCATCTAAAAACATTGCTGGAATAGAGCAGTAAAGATCTCTCTCTCTCTCTCTCACCCAATGGTGTAGTGCTGCCGGAGCGCACCAGAGCATCGGTCCAGCATTTTCTATTTAAAGCATGTTTGTCCAACTTGATGCAGCCCGCCAAACTTGCTAGACATTCAGCTACTTATATTTGAAAAATACTGTAAAGCTGCTTATCCAACTATAGGCTGGTTCCTACCCGGATTCGCTGCTGTTAGGCTCAGGCTCACTAGTAAGCCTATCAGCACCAAATGCAGAGAGAAACCAGCCTCTGAATGGGCGAGCAGCAAAGAGTGGGAAGGTAAGTTTTGGAGGTAAGCTCCAAGGCCCAGGGCGTGAGGCAGCCGGAGCAGTGGGGCCCATTCAAGCACGGGTGGGGCCCAGGCAGGCCAGAGCACAGTGCGAGGCATCCAAAGCGCGGCTCAGGAAGGCTGAAGCGGAGCACGAGGCAACCGGAGTGGGGCCCAGACGGGCCATAGCAGGTCCCAGTCAGTAAGAGGAGCACGGTCAGAGAGGGGAGACTTCGGCCTGAGTGAGACAGAGGTCGAGTGGGTATATTGGGGAATTTGGTTCAAAGTGGGAATTCAGTGCATAGGGGGAAAGAGATGCTTTAGCTAAAGTTTACTCCAAGAAGTGAAGTGTGCTGAGAGGGGTGTTCAGTGAAGGGAGGGGAGGAGGTGCTTTGTTTGTCTTCTACACTATTCAGCCTCCAGTATTTGATTTCCACTTTGGTGCAGCTGGAGCAGGTAAACCAGCATTATTATTATATATTATTAGTATTATCAGTATTGTAAGTGCTGTATTGTTTTATTAGTATTGTAAAGTTTATTGGCACTGCCGAAACCTATTGGAAGGTGTCGGCTTTATTAATTAATTAATTAGCAATTATTAATGGATCAATTAACATATATTGGAGATGGCAGGACAGATTATGTGCTGCAATTGCAGGATGTGGAAGCTTCTGGATACCGGTGTGATCCAAGGCAAACACATCTGCAGTAAGTCTTTGCGGCTGCAGGAACTTCAGCCCCAAGTTATTGAGCTGGAGGCTGAGCTGCAGACACTGCGGCATATCAGGGAGGGGGACAGTTACCTGGACATTTTATTCCAGGAGGCGGTCACATCCCTTAGGATAGAGTCTTCTGATTTGGTCAGTGGTCAGGGACAGGAGGGTGTGACTACAAGTGAGGCAGGTGAGGTGACCCAGATGGCAGGGGTGTAGCAGCCTCAGCCCTTGCATTTGTCCAACAGGTTTGAGGTTTTTTCAGCTTGTTTGGATGAGAGTGGGGGCTGCAGGGTGCATGAGCTAACTGGCCATGGCACCGTGGTACAGGAAGCCATTCAAGTGGGGGATGTAATAAGGAATGTAGTGGTAGTTGGGGACAGTATATCCAGATGTATTGACACTGTTCCTGCAGCAAAGAGTGAGAGTCCAGACGGCTGTGTTGCCTGCCCAGTGCCAGGGTTCGGGACATCTGCTCGGGGTTGGAGAGGAACTTGCAGTGGAAGGGGGAGGACCCAGTCATTGTGGTCCATGTTGGTACCAACGACATAGGCAAGGCAAAGAAGCAGGTTCTGCATAATCAGTATGAGGGCCTTGGCACCAAATTAAGAAGCAGAACCTCAAAGGTCATAATCTCTGGATTATTACCTGAGCCATGTACAAACATAGGTCAAATCAGATTAGAGAGATGAATGCGTGGCTCAAAGCCTGGTGTGGGAGAAGAGGGTTCCGGTTCATGGGGCTCTGGCACCGTTACTGGGGAAAGTGGGATCTGTACCATTTGGATGGTCTGCACATGAACCGTGCTGGGACCAGTGTTCTTGCGAGCTGCATAACTAATGAGGGTTTTAAACTAAGTAGTAGGGGCAAGGGGACAAATTTGGAAAGATGTGGTAAATCAAAGAGTAGAGACAAGGCAAAAAAGAAAGGTATTATTACGGGAAATGAAAAACAGACCGTTATAGGAAGGGGTAGAGAATACAAACCTAACAGTAAATCAACAGATGAGACTAGAGGTTATAGAATGAATAAGGGGATAAAACTAAAGGTTCTGTATCTGAATGCATGAAGCATTTGAAACAAACAGATGAACTGAGAGTGCACATAGAAATAAATAAGTACGATTTAATAGCCAATACAGGGACATGGCTGCAGGAAAACATGGATTGGGAGCTGAATATTAATGGGTATAGGACATTTAGGAAGGACAGGAAACGAGGAAAAGGTGGAGGGATGGCTCTGTTAGTTAATGATGGTATTAGCGCAATAGAGAGGGATGACCAAAGTTCAGGAAACCAGGATGTGGAAACAGTTTGGGTAGAGTTGAGAAATGGGAAAGACAAGGAGTCACTTGTGGGAGTCAGGTACAGGCCTCCTAATAATAACTCACTTTCTATAGGACCAATGCTCACTTTGTTAACATGCTCCTTTTAAAAATATTTATAGAAACTCTTACTATCTGTTTTTATATTTCTGGCTAGCTTTCTCTCACACTTTAATTTTTCCCTCTTTATTAATCTTTTAGTCACCCTTTGCTGTTCCTTATATTCTGTCCAATCTTCTGGCCTTCCACCTATCTTTGCATAATTATGTACTTTTCCTTTAAGTTTTATATTATCTTTAACCTTTTTGGTTAACCACGGATGGTCTGCTCGTCCCTTGGGTTTTTTCTTACTCATTGGAACGTATCAATTCTGTGTATTCTGAAATATTCCCTTAAATGTTTGCCACTGCATCTCTATTGACCTATGCCTTAACCAAATTTTCCAATTCACTTTAGCCAGCTCTGCTTTCATGCCCTCATAATTGCCCTTATTTAAGTTTAAAAACATAGCTTTGGACCCACTCCTCTCTCCCTCAATCTGAATGTAAAATTCATCATTGGTAGGATGGAGCATAAAGGAAGGAATAAACGGAGATTGTCAGAAAGGCACGGCGATAATCATGGGAGACTGTAACCTACATATAGACTGGAAGAGTCAGATGGGCAAAGGTAGCCTACTCGAGGAGTTCATCGAATGTTTCCAGGATAGTTTCTTAGAATGTGTTCTAGAGCCAACCAGAGAGCAGGCTATACTAGACCTGGTATTATGCAACTATGGGATTAATTAATGACCTCATAGTGAAGGTACGCCTTGATAGCAGCGACTATATGATGATGAATTTTACATTCAGTTTGAGAGAGAGAGGAGTGGGTCCAAGGCTATGTTTTTAAACTTAAATAAAGGCAATTATGAGGGCATGAAAGCAGAGCTGGCTAAAGTGATTGGCAAATTTTGTTAAGGGATAGGTCAACAGAGATGCAGTGGCAAACATTTAAGAATACACAGAATAGATACGTTCCAATGAGTAAGAAAAATTCCAAGGGATGGACACACCATTTGTGGTTAACTAGAAAGGTTAAAGATAGTATCAAACTTAAAGAAAAAGTATATAATTGTGCAAAGATAGGTGGAAGGCCGGAAGATTGGACAGAATTAAGGAACAGCAAAGGGTGACTAAGAGATTAATAAGGAGGGAAAAAATAGAGTGTGAGAGAAAGCTAGCCAGAAATATAAAATCAGAAAGTAAGAATTTCTATAAATATTTAAAAAAGAAACGAGTTAACAAACTGAGCATTAGTCCTATAGAAAAGCAAGTCTGGAGAGTTGATAATGGAAAACAAGGAGATGGCAGATGAATTGAACAGGCATTTTGCATCAATTTTCACTACAGAGGATACAAGTAACATCCCAAAAGCAGCTATAAATCAGGAAATGGAAGGGAGGGAGGAACTCAGAAAAATTACAATCACCAGAGAAGTGGTGGAGCTGCGGCTGACAAGTGCCAGGATCCTGATGGACTTCATCCTAGGGTCTTAAAAGAAGTGGCTAGTGAGACAATTGATGCATTGGTTTTAATTTTCCAAAACTCCCTAGATTTGTGGAAGGTCCCATTAGATTGGAAGATAGCAAATGGAACACCATTATTCAAAAAGGGAGGGAGACAGAAAGGGGGAACTATAGGCCAATTAGCTTAACATCTGTCATAGGGAAAATATTAGAAGCTATTGTTAGAGAAGCTATAGCAAAGCACATGGATAAGTTCAAGGTAATCAGGCAGAGTCAACATGGGCCTGAATTTTTCAGGCGGCGGGAAGGTTCGGCGGGAGCGGGCAGTCGCTGCCCATGATCGGCTCCGCGCCGCTCTTTTATGCAGGTGGGCCAATTAAGGCTTGCCCAGCGTAAGACGTGACTGGTAAAGCTCAGCGCTACCTGTGCGGGTGGGGGAAGGAGGGAGAGTCGAGGCCAGCGCTCTTTCGCGCATGTGTGCGAAAGAACGCTTTGATCTCCCTGAGGCATGGAGCTGCCTCAGGGAGATTGAAGGGTTTTTGAAATTGTTAAATAAAAGGTTTATAAATTTATTTAAACATGTCCCCTCATGTGACTGTGTCAAATGAGGTGGGACATGTTTTTATTTATGTGAAATTTTATTTATTTATTTAAGAAAAGCTTTAGGAAACCTCATCTCACTCATGGCTGAGGTTTCTTAAAAATTGTGAAGGCCGCTTGGCCTTTTTGCCTGCCCGCCAACCTTAAGGTTAGACGGGCAGTGATTACAACCACCTTAATTAGATCCTTAATGGCCTTAATAGGCCGTTTACATATTGGCGGGCGCACAGCCAACTCCAGCGTGCACCCGCCGAACAAAACATCGCAACTCGGCGCGATGACGTTGGGACGCATGCCTGATGTCATCGCGCATCATTTTACGCGTTGGCATGCTGGGCCCGCCCCCGCACGCTGACTGAAAAATTCTGACCACGGTTTTCTGAAAGGGAAATCATGTTTAACCAATTTATTGGAGTTTTTTGATGAAGAAACATGTGCTGTGGATAAAGGGGAACTGATAGATGTACTGTACTTAGGTTTCCAGAAGGCAGTTGATAAAGTGCCACATTAAAGGTTATTGCGGAAAATAAAAGCTCATGGTATAGGGGGTAACATATTGGCATGGATAGAAGACTGGTTGGCTAACAGAGAGTAGGCATAAATGGGTCTTTTCCAGGTTGGCAAGATGTAATGAGTGGTGTGCCACAGAGATCAGTGTTGGGACTTCAACTGTTTATAATTTTTATAAATGACTCGGATGAGCGGATGGATGGGATGGTTGCCAAATTTGCTGATGACCCAAAGATAGGTAGGAAATTAAGTTGTGAAGAGGACATAAGAAGGCTACAAAAATATATCGATAGGTTAAATGAGTGGGCAAAGATCTGGCAAATGGCATTTAATGTGGGAAAATGTGAAATTGTCCATTTTGGCAGGAAGAATGAAAGAGAAGCATATTATCTAAATGGCGAGAGACTTCAGAGCTCTGAGATGCAGAGGGTTCTGGGTGTCTTAGTGCAGGAATCGCAAAAGGCTAGAATGCAGGTACAGCAAGTAATTAGGAAAGCTAATAGAATGTTATCATTTATTGCGAGGGGAATTGAATACAAAAGTAAGGAGGTTATGCTTCAGATATATGGAGCATATCTGGAATACTATGTACAGTATTGATCACCATATTTAAGGAAGGGTGTAAATGCTTTGAAAGTAGTTCAGGGAAGATTTACCAGACAAATCTCTGTTTGGCGAGTTGTCTTATGAGGAAAGGTTGGACAGGCTAGGCTTGTATCCACTAGATTTTAGGACAGTAAGAGGTGACTTGATTGAAACATATAAGAAGCTGAGGGGTCTTGACAGGGTGGATGTGAAGAGGATGTTTCCTCTTGTGGGAGAATCTAAAACCACAGGTCACTGTTTAAAAACAAGAGGTCGCCCATTTAAAAGGGAGATGAGGAGAATTTTTTTCTCTCAGGGTGTTGTGAGTCTTTGGAACTCTCTTCCTGAAAAGGCAATGGAAGCAGACCCTGAATACTTTTAAGGCAGACGTGGATAGATTCTTGGTAAGCAAGAGGTTGATAGGTTATCGGGGGTAGGCGGGATGCAGATTTGAGGTTACTATCAGATCAGCCATGATCTTATTAAATGGCAGAGCAGGCTCGAGGGTCCGAATGGCCTACTGCTTCTTGTTCGTATGAGCCCAAGTGGGGCATGAGGCAGCCAGAGCAGGGCCCACCAGCATCTGAGTAAGTGAGTAACTGAAGACTATGTAAGAGAGACAGAGAATGTGAGGGGGTGGGAGGAGAGGCTGTGAATGGTTGGGGGGTGTGAGAGGGGTGGAGGTGTGGAGGGGAGTGTGTGGGGAGGTGGGGGTAGAGTGTGGGAGAGTTGGGGAATGTGTGGGGGGTGAGGCAGAGTGTGGGGGGGTGGAGGAGAATGTGGGGGGTGGGGATAGTATGTGTGGGGGGTGGGGGGTAGAGAGAGAGAGAGTATGGGGGTGGTGGTCGGTGAGAGAGTGTGATGGGTTGGGGGGAGAGAGACTGTGGGAGGTGGGGGGCAGAGGGAGTGTGGGAGTAGGGGAAGAGTGAGTGTGAGTGGGGTAGGGGAGAAAATGCGTGTTGGGGGAGAGAGCGTGTGGGGTGGAAGAGAAAGTGATTTACATTAATTCCTTTCCTGTAACAGCCTGAGGATGTGAAATGCAGTATAGTGTTTGTATTCCCTGCTGGCAGCTTAGCATATAATTTACAGCACAGAAGCCATTTGGCCCAACTCATCTCTGTTGGTGTTTATGTTCTACACAAGCCTCCTCTCACCTTTCTTGGTTACACTATCAGGGTAACCTTCAGCTTTTTTCTTCCTCACGTTTTTATCAAGTTTCTTGAATGTCTCTATACTAGAATCACACAATGGTTACAACACAGGAGGCCATTTAGCACATTGTCTCTATGTCTATTATCTCCTCCACCTCCTCCATGTAGCCCTGTAAAATCGTCTCTTCAGATAATTATTCAGTTCCCTTTTGAGAACCGCAATTGAATCTGTCTCCATCAAATGCTCAGGCAGTGCATTCCAGGGCCAAACCACCTGATGCACAAAGAAGTTTTTCCTCATGTCGCCTCTGGTTCTTTTGTTAATCACCTTAGGGTTCTCGACCTTCTGCCAATGGAAACAGTTTCTCCCCATTTATTCTATCCAGACCCTTCATAATTTTGAACCTTCTTGTCTCCAAGGAAAACAGCCCCAGCTTCGCCAATCTATCCACATAACTGAAGTCACTCGGAGGCATTGATGTAAATATTTTCTGCACCTTTTCAAAACCTTCATATCTTTCCCATTGAGGCAGAACCAGTGTTTTATGAAGGTTCATATCTTACTTGTTTTTGTACTCTATACCCCTATTTATAAAATCTGGGATTCAGTATAATTTATTAACTGCTTTCCCAGCCTGCCCTGCCACCTTCAATGATTTATTCACATATACACCCAGGCTCCTCTGCTCCTGCATTCCCTTTAGAATTGTACCCCTTATTTTATGTTATCTCTCCTCATTCTGACCAAAATATATCACTTCACACTTCTTGACATTAAATTTCATCTGCCACGTGACTGACCATTCCACCAGCCTGTCTATGTCCTTTTGAAGTCTATCACTATCCTCTTCACAGTTCACAATGTGCCCAAGTTTTGCATCATCTGCAAATTTTGAAATTGTGCCCTATACACCCAGGTCTAGGTTATTAATATAAATTAATAAAAGCAGTGTCCCCACTATTTACCATCACCTAGTCAGAGGTAAGTAAAGCTTTCCATAAATCATGTTTTTAATAGGCTTGAATTAAATAATTAAACTGTATTGGAGTTGGGATGTTATGGTGAGGTTGTATAAGACATTGCTGAGGCCAACTTTGGAGTATTGTGTGCAGTTCTGGTCGCCTAACTACAGGAAGGATATCAGTAAGATTGAGAGAGTGCAGAGAAGATTTACTAGGATGTTGCCGGGTCTTAAGGAGTTGAGTTATAGGGAAAGATTAAACAGGTTAGGACTTTATTCCTTGGAGCGTAGAAGAATGAGGGGAGATTTGATAGAAGTTTACAAAATTATGAAGGGTATAGACAGAATAAATGCGAGTAGGCTCTTTCCACTTAGATTAGGAGAGATAAACACGAGAGGACATGGCTTTAGGGTGAAAGGGGAAAGGTTTAGGGGGAAATTCTTCACTCAGAGAGTGGTGAGAGTGTGGAACAAGCTACCATCTGACGTGGTAAATGCGGGCTCACTCTTAAGTTTTAAGAATAAATTGGATAGATACGTGGATGGGAGAGGTTTGGAGGGCTATGGACTAGGTGCAGGTCAATGGGACTAGCGGAATAATATTTCGGCACAGACTAGAAGGGCCGAATGGCCTGTTTTCTGTGCTGTAGTGTTCTATGGTTCTATGTTGCATAATGAAATTCTAGCTATGCTAAAGGCTAGTGATTCAAAATACCACATGGTTCAAAATAAAATACCTACCGCCCACCGGCACTAGTACTTTTCAGTGAAAAAAGCATTATTTACTGATTTTTAGGCACTCAAATGATTAATGCATAGGAAAACAACATAATAGTAGCTTTAGAAATGATATGGCCAACACATTTCCCTAGAGTTCCTGCACCTCAAAATTTGACACTACACCACTGCTCACTCGCTCTCTCTCTCTCTCTTTCACTCACTCTCTCTCTCAAGTTAAAAGAGTGTCGTCAACAAAGTGCAGACCTGAACCAAGACAACTCCAGAATTCTACAGGAAACCAACCAGCTTCAAATGACCACATCATTCAACAATCTACACCTCAAAGACAAGCAAAGGACTGAATCGTATATTCTTTATTGGACTCGGTAACTTTCTTCTGATAGCTATGTGTTGTGTGTGCTGTCGTGCCTTTATTATTTTTTCTCGGGTTTAGTAACTAAACCAAAAAACCTGATTTGATTGGCTCCCTATTAACAAAAAGTACATTTGGATTGGAAAAGGCATTTACAGGGAAAATAAATTTGAAAACCTTTGTTACAACCAACTGAGGGGGCTGAGTAGAAGGGGAGCCAACTCACTCCTCCTCACCCGTAACAATTGTTTAAGTGATAATCTTCAGCATAAATTACTGGTGCTTTCATCCTGATAAATGAAATTGACAACATTGAGATGGCTACTGGTGGCATTGGTATCCGACCAGCCGAATGTTTTTTTTAAAAGTTGCTGCTACATGAAGCTACTGGGGCTTATTTGAAATAGCAGGACCAGTATTCTGCTTTACATTCATTTTTGTATCTAGCCAGCAGCACTTCCTACAAAGATTTATGGAGAATTAAATTGCATTGCTTTGATGTTACACAATTACTAATGCAATTAGTGACATTTTAGGCTGCACTATTGCTGCAAAAATCATAAATATTGGACTGGATTTTGCAGGAAGCAAGGATGCTCGCCGCTGACCTTGAGGAAAGCTGCCCGTGAAGATCCAGTGATCCCTGTGATGTGGTTTACCCCATTCTTCATGGCAGTTTAAATCAAGTGCCAAGTCAAAGAGATCTCTTGGTGTACAGCAGCAGTCATGGCAGCAAGCAGATTGCAGCCAATCACACTGAAATCTTCACCCACAGAAAACCAGGAATTATCCTTCACTTTTAATTTAAAATTTTCAGATAACAAAATAAATGATTCTGATTGGATTTAGATAGAATCTGAAATTTCAACATAAACTTTAAAAAAAAAAGAGAATTTTTAAATCATAATGGAGAAATTTGGCATTCTACAAACATGAAACTAGCTTCTCAGGGCCAGTGAGAGTGTTTAGCAGTAATCGTGAAGTTGGGATACCATTAAAAATCCAGTTATACCTCATTCAACAAAGTGTAACTTTTTCAAGGGTTTTCACAGTGAGACTAAGTGCATAAGGGTGGAAATTCTCAACAGTTCATAAGTTTTCCCATTGATTGAGGTCCAGGGCTACCTCAATAGTGCACCTTCTGTAAAATCATAGAATCACTGACAGCAGCTCCTGGATTTCCACATTATTCTGCACATGTGCAGACTCCGAAAGTTTCTCTCAGTTTCACTGTCATTACCATCACAAAAATCTGGGTGATTGTTTTATATTATTGCTGTAAGCAGGAAAATTGTATTCTCCAGTCTTTTACATGGGAGGAATCATCCTAAAGAGCTAAGTGATGCTTCAGCAGGTGCAATGTAGGAATAGTGCAAATGATTAAGAAAATTCACACGTAGCAATGTTTCAGCAAAAACTGCCATAAATCATTTACGTGCAAATTTTCTCAGTAAAAAAGCAGTGCACCTGTGATCTTAGGCCTTAGTTATGTCAAAACCTTCCAGGAAATTCCAGGGCAATCGCGGAGTCACTGACCAAAAGGGACCGAGGGGAAAACTGAAGGTCAAGTCGAGCTGTGATGTTTTCACAAACGTTCTAGCAATGAATTACTTACCAAGATCAAATCACCTACTCAGCTTTTCTGTTTGGAAATGATCTGTGGCACAGTGGTCTAGATTAGGTGAAAAATGTACCAGAGCATTTTGTATGCAAAGGCTTTACTGCCTTCTATTTTAGACATCTGCAGCATAGTTGAATTATTCATAAAAATGGTTGTTAAAGATAGGATTCTGCAAAATTTCTGGAATGTTTGATTATTGATTTGTTTAATAATAGAAGCTACTTAAAGCATCATCACCATCCACTCAAGATAGGTGAGCAAATTCCTTCACTCATCGCTCATCCTAATGATTCAAGAATTATGGAGAGGAATTCACTAGCGCTCATTGTAATAGATCAAACTGCTTTGTTTATCATTTAAAAGTCTAGACATTCAGTTGAAAGTGCATTTGCAAAACTGAAGTTTAGTGTGAATTTTAAAGCACAGGTCTCTAACTTTCATTTAAGAGCTTTCTCCTTCAGTTGTTTATGTTGCATGAAGAGCTATATGGTTAGTTTCATTTTTTACATTTAAGGCCAGTAGAAAAGGCGTCTCAACTCCTCCAACATCGTCTATTTACACTAAATGAAAATTTACAACTGAATGTGACCTTGTTATCAGAGGTAACATAATGATCATAAACCAGAAACATAAAAGCTGTGGTGAACTGCAAATACAAATGGAAAAAGCACTCCCCATGATAGTCATACTTTCTCCCCTGATGTATCAAACTGTGAGTTTTTGACTTCAACTCTGTCATCAGAGAAAGATACCAAATGAAAAGAAGGCACTTACACAAAGTGGGAGGTAAAACCAAAGGCAAGTCACCAACCTCATAACCACCTAGTCTCCAGTTATGTAGCAGAGATATTCGTATCAGTTTATATCTCCTCACAATGACTCATTGATCATAAGACAAATCGCACTCTACTCATCAAATGCAACACGTGTCCATTCCTCCCATTAGCAACAGTAAAGATATCTTTTAAGAACTGACTGCACAAAACACATTGCATTTTGATAGGTACCAGTGGTCTGGATATTGGAGCTATGTAAGTATGGCCCATAAGAATATTCCAGGCCATTGGGTCCTGATGATGTCACTGTACTTTCAAGAAAGCGACGTAGATTTTTAAAATTCCTTCATGGTATGTGGACATCGCGAGCAAGGCCAGTATTTGTTGCCCATTCCTAATTGCCCTTGTTCGACCAGCTGAATTTGAAGGTTGGCAACAAACTGTCTTCTCATTTTCTGCGTACTTCCAAGATGTGTGAATTACTGGCATGATGCCCACCTATTAATATCTGAATGACCTGACCTCAGGAAAGTTAGTGGGGTCAGTTTTTGAGTCACTGACAAGGTGTGATTACTATTTTGCCATAGTTAAAGTGGTAGAGCTGGATCCTGCATTTTTGGCATTTTGAATTCAAATCTATTGTATCAGTGTCAATGGTCCATGTATGCCCCACCCTTCAACCCCAGCCATTCCTTGTGGCCTTTCTGATTGAGTACGTATTATGAACATTACTAAACTCCCTTCACAGGATTCTTACATCAATCAGAAAGCTTTCATTCAATCAACCTGGGCTGAATTCAGACCCAGGCCCAGTTAGAAAAAGGACAGTGTGTTAAACCACTGCAGTTCCTCATGTGTATATTTATTGTATAAAGTTTTCCTTGTACTTTAGTCTCCAACTGTAAAATTCATGCTAAGTGGAAAGTGATTTAAGCAGCACTCTACACAATGAAGAGTCAATTTCCTAGTGAATTAATGAAAGAAATACCCCAATGTCAAATGTGTATTTTGATAACTTACTTGCCAGTTTTTATCCTGATTTCTTTGTTTTTCTTTATCTCTCTTCCATCTTTGAACCATTTATAGGTGGGTCGGGGATTTCCTACTGCCTCACATCTCAGGGAAAGCTTTTGTCCTTCCAGAAGAGTTTGATTCTTCAGTTTTTTCAGCTTTGGAGGAACAGCTGTGAAGACACAAATTAGCCTTGGAATCAGTCCACTGAAAGAGCCTGTCCAACAAATATCTTCAAATACTAACACATATTGAGCTTAAGTAATCATTACTACAAAAAGTGGCAGCCAGAAATTTCCTCAGGGGCTCTTCCAATTGGCTACCAAAATTTCAAGAGAAAGCCAGGATAAAGTGTGTAATGAGAGCTTTTGTAGATATGGCTCCTGCCATAGTTATGGTGATAATTATTACTGATAGGGGGAACCCCTGAGAACATTCCTGGTCATAAATGGGCTGCTAAGAAGTGAGGCACATTGTAACATTTAGGATTCCTTTGTTAATGCGTCTCTAAGCTTGTAGCACAAACCTTAATACAATGCCAAATGACATAAGAACATATACCTGACACAAAAAAATACATAATAGAAGCTACAATAAGATTGTATATAACATATATTTGTAATGTTACTGTTAAGAGTTGTTTTGGGTATGAATACACAAAGTAGGGATTCTTTTCTACTCAGTATGGTTACTTGAAAACACTTGGGGCAGAATTTTCACCTCAGCGTGCGGGTGCGCGCACAACACATAGCCCGCAATGACGTTGGGCGAGTGGCCTTTGGATTTTCGAGGAAACCTCATCCACAGGCTAGATGAAGTTTCCGACGTTAATTAAAAAAATAAAAATAAAAATGTTCAAATCTCATTTCTGTCTCATGAGCGGGGACATGTGTTCCTTAATTTTACCATCTTTATTTGTAAAGTTTTCAGCTCCTTGAAGCAGCTCTGTGCCTCCAGGGAGCTTTCTGTGAGCACACCCGCGAGCATGCGCTGACTCCTGCGCTCGCCCTCTCCACCCCACCCCCCAACCCAGGCGGCACTGAGCATTTCAGCATGCAATTCATGCTGGCTGTTCGTTAATTGGCCAGTCAGCATGAAATCGTGGTTGGGGCCCAATCGCAGGCGGCTGTCCGTTGCGCAGCCTCTCCTGGTCCCGCCTGCCTGACAAGGGGGAAATCCTCCCCTTGACTTCAGTGATAATTTGTCAAAATTCCTCAATTAGTTTCATGCTCTAGCGTTATCATAGGACTATTTTCAATAACCCGTTGACACAGGTATACCTTCTGCTGGAATGCTGCAACTTAATTCCTAAAATTTCTATCAGTGATTTAACAGGTTTTACTCTGCAATTATCAGTATTATTTTTCACATCATACATTTTGATTATTCTTTGCAGTTTGAAGTGTGTGGAGGTATAGAAAGCTAATCAGATACAATGGTGTTCTACCATTCAATTCTCTGTTGACACCTGTACCTACAATCCAATCTGAAACACAAAACATTTTCAAGCTTACTGACAATAGAATTATGAAAAAAAAATGCTCCTGGTGAGAAAATGTAAAGCTAGAGGGGGTGAAATTCAACTTTGGCAAGAATGCAAAACGTAAAGTAGTGGATTAGTCGCTTGCCATAAATCCCCACCCACTTTCACTTTCCATTATATAATAGATAGCATTACATAATATGGTGCAGTGTGTGTAACAGGAATTTGTTCCACTTCCACCCATACTGCACACTGCCAAAGTTGAGTTTCAACCACATATACTTATTCCTATTCATGTAATAGGCTTACAACACGTTAAACAGAAATGATGTGGATCTTAGGCATCAGAGTTAATATTCTGTTAGTAAATAAAGCAGATTTTAAAAGTTATATAATTGCTTTCTTTGATGCAATAACATGATAAATATGAGTTACTCTTTGGCAAGTGGTGAGCCATGTAAAATAAATCATTGCATAATACAAAGCTACAGAACTCGAGCATTGGGTTACAGGAGCAACACAGGAACATTAGGAACAGGAGCACACCATTGAGCTCCCCAAGGCTGTTCCACCCTTCAATTAGAACATGGCTGACCTCAACCTCACTTATCCACCTTTGCTCCATGCCCTTGGATATCCTGATCTAACAAAAAGCTATGGAACATTCCCTACATGTACTTTTTATTTTCCATAATCTCTGTATTCCTGATGTTTGCTTTTTTGTCCTTATCTATTCCATATTATCATTTGAAGATCTTTCTGGTGTTATATTGTGGTTGGAGGACTGATAGTGTACAGTGGTTTACAGGTCAGTCATTGGGAGGCCTATCTGTCATTGTGAGGTTATTCATTTGCAATGGAAGCTCAATGAAATGAGCTGTGGGGCAGGAGTGACAAAGAGGTGAAAGTGATAGGGAAACACATCTGAAGACAGACAAAATTATGTAGAAGAGGAATAAGTTGGCAAAAGTCAGAGAGCAATTGGGAACAATAGGAGGAACTGTTGGCCGTTAGGCTCAGTGGCTTTGTCAAATAGCTTTAACAATGCAACATAAGATCTGTAAACCAGTGGGTAGTTCACTGATTTAAATCATACAGGTTTTGGATAATTTGAGAATAGCAGTCAGAAGTGGAATACTAAATTTGACTTCAGAAATAGAAAATAGTTCAACTCCTGAATGATACAGACTCCAGAAAGTCATTCAAGTCTTTCAAAAAGGAAGATTGGGATGTTACTCTTGATCATTGCTGGAAATTTTCTTTGTGGCTCTGCCAATTTGCAGTACATTTGGTGCAAGATGGGTGGAAACCTCAGGAGTGATTTTCAGCTTAGGCAGGCAGTGGGAGAAGTGCTCATGACACATTCCTTCAGTCAGTGCCTTAAGAAGCCCAAGTCATTTTATAGGTCCGGGTCTCACTTGGTTACTGTTGACCAAGCAATTACAGTAATTGAACATTCAGAAATCTCCAGCATTAAATCTTGCTGGCAGCATTTCTCCTCTGATGGCTGACTGCTCTATGTCTCGACTGTCTCCCCTCCCCCAGCAGAAATGGATAACCTTGAAATATTTCCTAAGAATTTCACATTCCTTTTGAATCTCCGCAATACGCCCAGTGAGAGGCTGATCAGTGATGGATTATGTACCGCCACTGTAGGCAGTTTGATTTGACTTTCAGAACATGTTTGGCAGCAAATCAGATATTGATCCTGTGCCCTTGTGCCCTTCCCATGTTGGCTTGATTTCGCAAGCAGTACACTGAACAGTACCCAGATCTGTGTTCCCCCTTTCCCTCACATTTATAGTTCTCATATCTCTGGGTGTCCTAAGGTGCTTCATAGCCTTCATAGCCAATATAACATCTTTGAAGTGTAATCACCGCTGTGATGTATGCTTACACAGTTCGTGCAAAGCACCGACTCAGAAACATCAATGAGATGTGACCAGTTAATGAGGCTAAATTCAACATCTACAGGGTGCTAAAAGGGCTGACGCCCATGGAAAGGAAACTTAGACCGAATGTATAATGGGAAGAATCCACTACTGCCATTTTGCATAACTGCTGAAATTGAATTTTACCCCCAAATCATGTTTGTTGAAAGATAATTTTGGCTGGGACACTGCTGGAATACTTTGCTGCACTTCCTGATATTATGCCATGGAACCAAAGTCCACTTCTGATCAACTCAAAAAGCCTACCCTTGACCCTTTTGTCTTGCAAATTGCAGCACAATTTCCAATTTTCCTTTCCTCTCCAAATTCTTAAATGTGTCACTCCCTCCCAAATCAGAGCTACAACTTCACATTTTAATCTCTCTGATTCCACCCTTGCCACAACACCAAATAAAAATCACAAATGGCATCCTCGGTGACTGTAGCTGTGGGAAAGCACAGCAGATTGAGCTGATAATGGAATGAGCTGGGAAATTGAAGTTTGGTAAAAATGGGTATTTGGTATAGAGGTAGGAATGATGTACTGATTAGATTAAAGAGCCAAAAGCAAAAACAAAAAATGATGAAGAAGAGAACATTCAAGAACTTAAATTGAAGGGGCTTTGACTTTTTCTTCTATGTTTAAGATTTTTAAAAACTCAAAGAAGTTTAAAATGTTACTTTGTGCATTGCAGAAGCTATGAGATGTTTGCCTTCCAGGCTGAGATGCAGGTGGATTTCAGTGCAACAATTGCAAGCTGGTTGATGCACTCATGGCTGAAGTGGTCAGCTTTAGGGAGCACTTGATCATGCATCAAAAGATTAGGAAGGGATACGTTTATATAAAAGACCATGCTGGGAGTCAGTAGGAAATAAAATCCCAGTGCTTCAAGGAAGACAGTATGTCTCTGCCAGAAAGAAGTCATGACTGGGCAGTAGGACATCCCTAGTACTCCCCAGCAGTTTCTCTCTTCTCAAAGGAGATGATGTAGAAACTCAAGAGATGTGTCATTCACTGAAGCAATTCAGTAGCCTGTCAGTGAAGGAAGGAAAAAGAGAAATAGTAGCAGATAAGTTCTGGTATCGGGGGATTTGATTATCTGATTCACAATAGGACTCTGTGCAAACTGAACCCAGAAAAATGAATGGTGCCATACCTCCAAGGTGCACAGGTTGTGAACCTGATGTCCCAGCTTGTTAGAAGGCTAGCAGGTGTAGGTGAGCAAAACTGTTGTCACCCACGTGGGAAAAAAAAACATAGGTAAAAGAAGACAAGTGGTTGTTTGCGCTAATGTAGACAATAGTAAGGAGGTTTAAGGGAAGGACCTCAAGGGCAATATTGTATTGAAGTACTACAGTTGGCACAAGCTAGTGATGAAAGGTAGAGGGTAATTAGGCTGACGTGTGTATTCATTGCAATCTGTAAATCAATCAGCATATCCCCACTCTACCATTAACATCAAGCAGAGGCATCAATCATGGTTCAATGAGAGCATGCCAGGAGCAACATGAGGCATATCTAAAAATGAGGGACCAAACTGGTGAAGCTACAACACATGACTACATGCATGTTAATCAGTGGAAGACATAGCTAGAGCTAAGCAATCCCACAACCAATGGATCAGATCAAGGCTCTGGAGTCCTGTCACATCCAGTCTTGAATGGTGGTGGACAATTAATCAGCTAACTGGAAGAGGATGCTTCACAAATATCCCCATCCTCAATGACAGCGGAGCTCAGCACTTCAGTGCAAAAGACAAGGCTGAAGCATTTGCAACCATCTTCAGCCAGAGGAATTGAGTGGATGATCCATCTTGGCCTCTTACCTGTAGTCCCCAGCATCACAGACGCCAACCTTCAGCCAATTTGTTTCACCCCACATGATATCAAGAAATGGCTGAAGGCACTGGATACAGCAAAGGCAATGGGCCCTGACAACATGCTAGCAGTAGTACTGAACACTTGTGCTCCAGAACTAGTGGTGCCCTTAGCCAAGCTGTTTCAGTGCAGCTACAGCACTGACATCTACCTGACAATGTGGAAAACTGTCCAGAAATGTCCAGTCCACAAAAAGCAGGACAAATCCAATCCTGCTAATTACCTCCTCCTGGTCATCAGCGAAGTGATAGAAAGTGTCTTTGACAGTGCCATCAAGCACTTACACAACTATAATCTGCTCACCAATGCTCAGTTTGAAGCACTCAGCTCCTGATCTCATTACAGCCATAGTCCAAACATGGACAAAAGAGCTTTCTTCAAGAGATGAGGTGAGAGTGACTGTCCTTGACATCAACGCAGCATTTGACTACATGTGGCATCAAGGAGCCCTAGCAACATTAAAGCCAATAGGAATCAGGGGGGAAAACTCTCCAATGGTTGGAGTCATATTTACCACAAAGGACAATGGTTGTGGCTGTTGGAGGCCAATCATTTCAGTCCCAGGACATAATGGCAGGAATTCCTCAGAGTAGTGAACTCGGCCCAAACATCTTCCACTGCTTCATCAATGACCTTTCCCCAATTTTAAGGTCAGATGTGGGGATGTGTGCTGATGATTACATAGTGTTCACTACTGTTTGCGACACCTCAGATACTGAAGTAGTCTGTGTCCATGTGTAGCAAGTCCTGGACAACATTCAGGCTTGGGCTGATGAGTGGCAAGTAATATATGTGCCACACAAGTGCCAAGCAATGACCACCTCCAACATGAGAGAGTCTAACCATCTCCCCATGACAATCAATTAATGGCATCCCCATCGTTGGATTCCCCACTATCAACATCTTGGCATTTACCATTGACCCAAAACTTAACTGGATGAGTCATATAAATACTGCAGTTAAAGAACAGGCCAGTGGCTGGGAATTCTGCAGAGAGTAACTCAGCTCCTGACTTGCCAAAGCCTGTCCACCATCTACAAGGCACAAAACAGGAGTGTGATGGAATAATCCCCACTTGCCTGGATGAGTGCAGCTCCAACAATGCTCAAGAAGCTTGACACCATCCAGGACAAAGCAACCCACTTGATTGGCAGCCCATCCATAAATATTCACTCCCTCCACCACATTGGCAGCAGTGTGTACCATCTACAAGATGCACTGCAGCAACGCACAGCAACTTACAAACCCACGACCTCTACCAACTAGGAGGACAAGGGCAGCAGATGCATGGAAAAACCACCACTGGCCAGTGCCCCTCTATGTCACACACCATTCTAACTTGGAATGATATCATCATTTCTTCACTGTTGTTAGGTCCAAAACCTGGAATTCCCTTCCTCACAGCACTGTGGGTTGACCTGCACCAGATGGACTGCAGCGGTTCAGAAATCGGCTCACCACTACTTTGATCTTTGAGCATCTCATCCTGCAATGCATATCTCTGGAAGTGAAGACTATCATTAATGTTGACCAAGTTGGTTTCTGTAAGGGACATAACACATGTGATCAAGTCTTGACACCACCTACATTGAAAATGGCTTCCAGAAGAACCTGAAGATAGGCATTGTGCAACTGGACCTCACAGATGCCTAAGATAGTGTGGCACACTAGCCTGCTCCTAAAGCTGTCCAGAGTGCTCCCAACTTGAGTCAGGACAATTGTCAAAACATTCCTTCACAACAGATAATTCAGAATCCACCTTGTGCAAGGAGAATAGCATGGAGAAGACTGGCCAATGGATTACCACAGGGCTCAGTTTAGCCCCAACTCTGTTCAACATATTTACAAATGACCTGCCAACAACCAGTCCGGTAAGTTCATCTATGCTGATGACATCTGTTGTGCCACACAAGCAGCATCCTTCTGCACTCTGGACCAGGTCCTTAAAGAAGATGTTACAAAGTTGACAGACTACTACAGCACATGGCATCTCATATTAAATTCCTCTAAAGCCATATCAAGGGTATTCTGCCTCCACAGTGCCAGTGCTCAAAAAGAATTGCATATCTACATGATAGCCAGAGACTAAGGGCAGAATTTTCTGCCTGCCGGGCGGGCGGGCCCAACCCAATCTCCGGCGGGCGGGGAGCCAATCCCCGCCAGAGAAGTGGCCCCCCCCGCCATTTTATGTGGGTCAATTGAGGCCAACTAAGGCCCGCCCAGCATGACGTTCGACGGGAAGTGCTATGCGCTTCTTGTGCGGGCGGGGGGGATTTCCCAAAAGCAAGAGTGCGCCAAAGGCTAAGTGCTGCCTCAGGGAGATTGCTGACAGTTTTAAAAACGTTAAGATTAGAAAAAAAAAATCCTTAACATGTCCCCCTCATGTGACAATGTCACTTGAGATGGGACATGTTCATAGATTACAATAAAACTTTATTAAACATTTTAAATCCCTACATGAAACCTCATCCCACCGGTGGATGAGGTTTCATGTTTTTTCTATTGCCCGCCGGGGCTCCTGGCCTGCCCGCCAACCTTAAGGCTGGACGGGCAGGTCCTTTAATTGTTTCAATGATCCTGTCAATGGCCTCAATTGGCCATTGACAGGTCGGCGGGCCCACAGCTGATTTTGCTGTGCCCCCTCTTCCTGAAAATTTAAATGGGGCGGGATGACATCAGGGGTTCCGCCCGACGTCATCCAGCGTCATTTTACATGTCGGCGAGTGGGCCCCACCCCCTGCTCACCGACGGCAAAATTCAGCCGTAAAGCACGATCCCAGTCCAGCATACTTGGATAAGACCTACATACTCTATATAGGTCTTATCCATATGGGAATATCTGAAGAAAAGAGCAGCAAAGCTCAAAATAACCTACTAACCAAACTTGTTGCAGCTCATGGGGTGCTGCTGCCACAACACACCAGCCCTCAGCACCTGCCCTATTATACTCCACAGCAGAGTACTGTGCACCAGTCTGGAAAAGGTCATCACACGCAGACATCTTGTTGACGCTTAATTGAATGCAACAATGTGAATCATAACTGGAACTCTCCACTCAACACCCCTCCCTGGCTTCCTGACCTCGCAAACATCACTCCCTCATACATCTGCCCATTGATGGAAACCCACAAGCTGGTTGAAACCATCCATGCTGCACCTCACTTACCACTCAATGATGGCTTGTTCAACCCACCTGCTGCCTGCCTTGCATCTCAGTGCCCCATTTGGAGCAACCATCCTGAGCAAGATCTACCAGCAGACATCCTTTGGATAAAAGAACAGGAAACATGGGAAGTCACTAACCAGTTCCTTGTGACAAACCCCATCTGTCACATGGCAGGCTTTGAACCACCATCATGACAGTGGTCCTTGCTAAATAAGTTCAGGACAGGCCAGGGCCCCTTTGTAGCCAGCTTCCACCACTGGGGCCGCAGTACAAACCCCTCATGCATTTGTGGAGAGACACAAACAATGCTTCACATTACCGAGGAGCGGATACCCGGCCCAGGGAAAGCCTTGATTTGGAGCTGTAGGATGAGATAAGTAGGCAACCAGTAATGGACTAATAATAGTACTTGGTGTTTTTAACTTACTAGAAATTGATTGTAATAATAATGTCTTTAGTGGCAAGACAGGAAAGGGATGCCTAGAGTTCATGAAAGACTGGTTACAAGTAAGTTTGTTAAAATGTCAAGATGGAAAAAAATCTTTGATTTGATTATGAATCATGGGGGCAATTAAAACCCTAATACAGAGGTGGGTGGGGCTGTATGTTCCAACGATCAAAGTGTGATCACATTTGACATTATATGGATTGGAGTAGTTATTAATACCCAAACAAACCTGTCAAATTTTAAGAGGACAACTTTTTACGCTTGAGCAGTTTTGTGAAAGCAGACTTGGCAGGTTTGAATATGTAGAAGAGAATGTAGAAATTATGGAACTCTTTCAAGAATTTGATTCTGAATGCAACGGACCAAAGTGCACCCATGCAAACTTAAAATCATTTCTGCTTGATTGAAGTAGTCTAAAGAAGAAATTTTTAAAAAAAATTTGGCCACAAATACAATGGCACAGAATTAAGTTGGATTCGATGCCAAGAGACATTCCAGGAGTGTAATAAAAAGTTGTTAAAATGGCAAATAAGCATTTTGGTTTTGATATGGCAACAGAAGTAAAGGATGATAATAAAAGTTTTTTGATGGAGTAGGGCTACTGAAAGTGGGATTAGATGAGAGTATGACATCTGATGCTATGCAGGCTACAAATGTTTTAAAGGGGCTATGTAACTTATTTGATCTGGAGAAGGAATTAAAGGGAATTGCAGCGGTGTGTTGTGACATTATTCACTTTACTACCAGCACGGTTGCCAAATAACTTTACCTAAGATAAATAAATCAAAGGAAGAGATTGTCAAATTTCTGGCATGAACCTTCCAGAAATAACTGAATACTGGAGAGGTGCCTGGGTGTTGGAAAAAGGACAGATGTTGGGCTCTAAATGTGACCTAGAAACTACAGGCAGTGAAGACTAATATCCATTCTAAAGAGCATTCTAAAGAGAAATAAGAAAGTGAACAGTCGGATAGAGGTAGAATCACATGGACTGCAGTTCCCCACCACCTTTTCAAGAATAATCAGGGATGGGCAATAAACGCTGGCTCCATCAATGACACCCAAATCCCTAGAAAGAATTTTTTAAAATAGCCAAAATTGGTTCATGAATTAAGGGAGGTCCTGCCAGTCTAACTTGTTGGTTTACTTTGTGAGTGTGACAAAGATGTTTTGATCGGGGAAAGGCACTGTATGTGGTGTACTTAGATTTCTGTAAGTCCTTTGAAGTAATTCCTCTGGAAGTTTGTATTGAAAATAAAAATAGCCGGAATTAGTGGAAATATTTTATAATGGATATATTGATTAATAGAACCCAATGTATAGGGATTTTCATGAGTCCGGGAAAATATTACCCATAGGATCTCACTCAGGGCTTGTTTCGTCCTGCTTTGTTTAATATTCCAAAGCCGTGACCGCTACCACCTAGAATATATAGCCAGGTATAATTCTGATGAAACAAAAGCTAAATACAGCGGATCCTGGAAATTGGAAATAAAAATAGAAAATACTGAAATATGCAACAGGTCTGCTAGTAGCTGTGGAGAGAGAAATAGAGTTAACATTTCAGGTCAATGACCATTCATCAGATGCTGGCAACTCCTGCTGAGTACTTCCAGCATTTTCTGTTTATAATTCTGGTGAATCTGTGCTGTATCCTTTCCAAGGCCAATATAGCTTTCTTGAGGTTTGTTGTCTAAAACTGACACGCTACTCCAGGTCTGTACTACTGAAGTACCATTTAATTCACATTCGAATTTTTCAATTCCTTTTTGTACCTGAGCACAAGCTTTTAGTGATTTACGTACATAAATCCCTTGCTCCTCCACAGCTTTTAGTCTTTTGCCATTCAGAAAATATTCCACTTTCTCTTTCTCAGATTCAGAGTAGTGCACGCACTTTGTGGAGATGCCACTTTGTAACATCCTGCTCCCATCCAAACACCTTACTGTGCCCCCTAACAAGTGTCAACTGCCAACTTGGATAGATAACTCTCTATTCTTTCACCCAAGTCATTAATGTATACACTGAAAAGCTGAGGCCCCGGGATAGATCCCTGGGAAACACCACTGTTCACATCCCACAATAAATTACATAAATGACCTAAAGCTAGGAGTCTCAAGTTCAGTGGCTACATTAGCAGACAATACAAACATATGGGAGAGAATTTTCTCCCCGTCAGGGGGGACTGAGCAGGAGCGGGCGCGGGTGGGCAGACAGCTGATCGCCGCCCACAATCGGCTGTGCACTGCCATTTTACTTGGGTGGGCCAATTAAGGCCCGCCCAGCGTGACACGCACCCAGAAGCGCTGAGCGCTTCCAGTGCGGGCGAGGGGAGGAGGGAGAGTCAGGGCCTGTGCTCTTTCGCACATGCGCGTGAAAGAGCGCAGGAATCTCCCTGAGGCATGGAGCTGCCTCACGGAGATTAGTTTGATTATTATTATTTGAAATAAAGAAGAAAAAAATTATTCAATCATGTCCCCTCACGTGATAGTGTCACGTGAACCGGGACATGTCACTGATTTTTAATAAAAATTTTCATTTGATTTATAAAGCCTTCATGAAACCTTATCCCGCCTGTGGATGAGGTTTCATGGTAAATGCAAAAGCCGTCTGGGCTCTGAGCCTGCCCGCCAACTTTAAGGTTGGACAGGCAGCTTTGTTAATTCTTTTAATTGTAAGTAAATGGTCTTAATAGACCTTTGACAGTTTGGTGGGAGCGCAGCCGACTCCAGTGCGCGCCTGCTGAACTGAATATTGGAATGATGCGCGGTGACATTGGGACGCATGCCCGACATCACTGCGCGTCATTTTACGCGTCGGCAAGCAGGGCCCGCCCCCGCATGCCGACCAGAAGATTCGGCCATGGAGGTGGTAGACTGCAAAGCTGAACAGGATAAACTACAGGGTGATTAGAATATATTTGTGAATTTGGCAAGTAGCAGATGAAATTCAGCGTGCAGAAATGTCAGAGGAAAAGAAAATCAGCAAAGGACTATTACTTAAATGGAAAGAAAATAATATGTATGGCACATGAGAGAGATCTGGAAGACCAGATTGACAATGAATTGAGACTATTGCAATAATGCTCGATGGCAGTGAGGAAAGCAAGTCAAATTCTGGCATGTATTAAAAGGTCAATGTTGAGCTGAAATAGTCACACTTCAAAGTGTCAGAAGCATAATGAAAAGAAGAAAGAAAAGCAAGAAATTATTGCTTGTTTTCTTCCTGCTCTGGAGCCAGAAATTCACAAACTGCTTCCAACCTACAAGCTTCTCTCACTAATTGGATGAGCAGCACTGGCTTGCATCCCAATAGTGGGTCATTCAAACATGCATTGTATAAATGGAGCTTAATGAGTCATTTAATTTCAAGAAAATCTCCAACTTCAGTCCCAAAAGCCAAAGTTTATTTAAAGGGGCCAGTTTATTACAAATACTCATATATTATTCCATTCCTTCCTTTCTCCATTTACAAGATACACAAAACTGATTGCTGCAGAGAAGAGAAATACCAAAGATTCATGAGATTAAACAAAATAAAATGATAGAAATCTTAAAGAAAAACATAAAATTCTGGAAGTACTCAGTGGGTCAATCAGCATCTGTGCAGAGAACAGATACGTTAATACTTCAGGCATAGATTCTGTCAAAATTGGAATAAATTACAGATGAACAGCATTTCAAATGGATCAGAACACAAGGAGGGGAAAACAAAGCAAATATACACAGATAAGAAGTAAAATGACCGTGCTTAAAAGGCTGTTATAAATTTCTGATCTGCACCAGATATTCTCTTGGGTTTAGCATCAATTGGTCTCTTGTCGTTCCTGTAAGCAGAACCTGTTCTCCTTATAATCAGCAGTTTGCTGTTACTGCTCAATATCCAATTACATGATATTTATACTATAATCCCACTTGGCTCATTATATACATTAAGCCAATCTTCCAAAAGGCAGTCTGATAAACATGTGGCTGATAATGGATCAACAGACAGGTCCATTTTAAAACAGGCCTACATTTTATAGTAAATCTCACTTTACTGGCAGACTAGGGCCCAGATTTTCGCTCTGGGGTCAGGTGCACAGAGATGGGAGAATTCCCAGCTCCGCGAACTCAACCTTTAACAATGGCTGCCCGGATGTTGGATTTTCAGCCCGGATTGGGGGTGGGTAGGGGGCGGGGTGGGGGGAGGGCAGTGGAGAATGGGGCTGGATTAGAAGTCAGGGTGGGTGACCTGGGAAGAACTGAGTAGAATGCTGGATGAGGAGGCAGGCTAGGCAGAAAGCCAGCCTCAAGGCTCTGGCACTGTGTCCAAAGCTTAAAAATAAAGATTAAAACATAAATATCACTCCAACCCTCACCTCTCACACCTCCTCAACCTCCACACACTCCCCATGCCCCATCCATGCCTACTCATGCTACCACATTCCCCCCACCTACCCCATAACACCTCATAACTTCCATGCCAACCTATTCCCCCACCTGCCCCATCACCCCTTATAGCCCTTACATCAACTTAGTGCCAACTCATGCCAGCCATGCCCTCACCCACCACCCTTTGCCCTCATATCTACCATGCCAACTCACCTAGTATTCACCATGGGCAGATCTCAGGACCCATACAGAAATGAGATAAAATAAAGTTCTAAATGTCTATTGCAGACTTCACTATATTGAAAAAAAACACTAATTCACAAAAACCCATTTGTTACATTTACATTCCTTCAACTAAATAAAGCTTTATAACAACAAACAAGTGCACAATCCACTATAACAACAAGCATCGGAATTCATAGTCCCACATTAAGGAGTCTATAGCCACTTGTAGCTGTCAATCAAACAGTGAAATGGCAGTCACCCTACTGGGATAATGGATGGTCCTGAAATCAGCCATGCAGCAGTGATCCAGTAATGGAAGCTCTCAGCTTATGTCAACAGACAGAGCAAAATAGCAAGCAACCTTTTTTTAACACTCAAGACAATTTTTTAGAGATTTAAAGGACAGGACTTCTAAATGACTTGACAGCATCCTTTGACAGGTCCCTTTGACAAGTGCTCCTTACAGTTTTGACAGGTCCCTTTGACAGTTGATTTTGACAGATCTGTTGACAGTTTCAATGAGCTTGACAGAAATAGGTTTATGCATTTTTGTGCATATTTATGCCTACTTTTAACAATTCCAAAGGTTATCTGACCTACCCCAAAGGTCACTTGACCTCCCCCAAAGGTGTCGCGGATCCAGATTCAAAGGAGTCTTACCTCTCCTGGTACCCTAGCTACCCAAACAAATACACAAAGTTCAGACCTGCTCTCACCTGACCTAATCTGCATTCGGTTTCACATGCCTGGCCTACCAAAATCCCACTTCAGTGGAGGCAGCTGGTGATTTAAATGCCCAGCTGCCTCTGTAAACTGTGCTTGCTGAAACGTGCCCCAATCCCAAACCATGAAAATAGGAAGTACCATGTTTGGGGACGGGATGTAGGATTTTCGGGAGTTTCTGCTAATATCTCCATGATGAGGCGAGCTTCTCCATTGTTGTGGAAATCTGGACCTAACTATACACTTTTGACCAGAAGACTCCCTAACTCTGGTGAAGGCTGAACATAAGAAGAGAGCTTTCACTCTTTAGGTCAGACTTCCTATCCATAGAATTACATTTAACATTCAGCATAGAAACAGGCCTTTCAGTCTAAGAGGTCATGTTTATGTTCCATGGAACATTTATGTTCCAGTTGGCCTTAGGCCATCCTTCCTCATCTAACCCGACCAGCATAACAGGCAATTCTCTTCTCTATGCTTTTCTAGCTCCCCCTTAAATGCAAATTAAATTTGACCACTCCCTATGTAGAGAGTCCCACATTCTCACTACTCTTTGGGTAAAGAAGTTTCCTCTCAATTCCATATTAGATTTCTTGATGACAATCTTATATTGATAACCTCTAGATATTCTCTTCCCTAAAGAGTGGAAACACTGTCAAAACCTTTCATAATGGCTTCAATTAGATCACTCCTCGGTCGTTTTATTTCAAGAAGACAGACCCCCAGCCTGTTCCTCTTTTCCTGATAGGAATGACGTTGCATTTCTGGTATGATCCTTGTAAATCTATTTTTGGACCCTCTCCAGTGTTTTTACACCCCTTTGTAAAATATGGTGACTGGAACTGTACACAGTACTCCAAGGGAAGGATTTTGAGGTCGTCGGGTGGGAGTGCTGGGCGGGCCCGGGAGCGGCCAGGAAAAAGGACCACTGCCCGCAATTGGCCCTCGACCGTGATTTCACGCTGGTGGGCCAATTAACCCCCCCCACCCCCTCCTCCAAGCATGAAATGCGGCTCGTCACTGGTCAGGAAGCGGAGGTGGGTGCCTGTCGGCTGCCGGGTCCAACGGCAACTGGTTTAAAAACGGCCCAGCTGGAAGGCTGCCACGCAAGGACATTTCCTCTGCGTCTTCAACATTCAAGTGATGGAGTTGAGTGTGGCTGGACATGGCAGGCGGGGGGTGCAGTTTGGGTGGGCACTCGGCCCCCCACTTTTCGGATGAGTGCTTCGCTGCCCTGCTGGAAGAGGTGGCTGCCAGGAGGGACAGCCTTGTCCCCAGAGGTGGGAGGATGAGGAGGCCACCGCACCTCACAAAGAGGGCATGGAAGGAGTTAACAGCGCTGGCGAGCAGCCATGACGTGGTGCGGCGCACATGAGTGCAGTACCGGAAGCGGCTCAATGACCTGCTGCACTCAGGAAGGGTGAGTACTGTGTTGGCATGGGTCAGTGCGCAAAAATATTAAGGTGTGGCCACCCCCCTGTGGACCTCAAGAGTGCTAGAGTCCAGGTGCCAACTGTCAATGATGCCAAAGCTGGCCAGGGGGGGTGAGCCCTGGCTGCTTGGACTGAGTGCCTTGTGGCTTGAAAGCCATGACTCAGATGTGCCCTGCAAGGTGTTCCTCAGCTGGGGTTGGCCAGGCTGCAACGGCACTGCAGGTAGACAGCGGACTAATCCATGTTCCTCTGTCCTTTCAGGAGAACACGTGCCATAACCAAGCAGGGCGGACCTCCTCCCAACCTCCTGCTGCTCAGCATGTTTGAGCAGGATGCCCTTGAGCTCAAGAGCCAGCACGCTCCCCATGCAACCAGGTGTGGAGAGGCGGGGACGCCAGATGAAAGTAAGAGTGCAGTGCACAGAGGTGAGAGTTTCGGATTATGCAACCTTTCTAGTGTAGTCCCTTCACTGATGGGAGCCTCGAACCTGGTGACCCGTTGATCATTGAAAGACCATGGCACCGTGATGCAGATCTCCAGGGTGCCTGGCATGCACAGTGACAGTCTGGTGACTTAAACTAATGACACGTCCTTGATCTCCCTTTTAGGTTCACCAGCACATACTCACTCTCTGGACACCGAAGGGCCACCCCTGATGCTGCAGGGCCTCCAGGCTTCACTTGCACCTGCATCACACCCGCTATCTGAAGCAGGCACCAGTGCGGATACCAGCACCTCAGTGAGTATTAGATCAGCGGCTAGAATGTCGGTGCACTTTGATGAGGGGACTTCATACTCACTTGATGTGCAGGTCAAGGCAAGGAGTGCCCAGGGCACCAGCAGTCGGAGGACTGCTGGGGACCAGGACAATGCTCAATTGAAGGCAGATGTTGAGTCTCTGGAGTTGTCCATTAGGCAGCAGATACTGGATGTTCACTGAGACGTACGGGAGGACCTGGCGGAGATCCATGAGTGTCTGCATACCATGGTCTCTGTTGTGGAGGAGTCCATGTGGAGCGTGAGCACTGCGTTAACCCTGATGGCTAAGCACATTGCCTTCTCCATTGAGAGAGTGGCGGCTTTCTTGGAGAGGCAGCTCCAGGAACACAATCAGGGGTTCTTGGGGTTGCGCTCGGACCTGCAAACCCTCATGCAGGCATTGACCTCAGGTGGTCGGTTCCAGTGTGGGAGATGGATGAGGCTAGTATCCCAGCTAGGTGCCCTCAATGGTGAGCAGCAAGGTCCAGAGCACCCTCACATTGATGCACGAGCTGCCTGTCAGCTCTGCGGGCTCCTCACAGGGCGCTCTGGATGACAGCAGCAGCTTCTCTGCCCTTCCGCCAGTGACCGTGGCATCATATGAGGGAGCAATGACTGGGGAGATGCCAGCCGTGGCACTGACTGCTCTCTCCCAGGCGAGGCCAGCACAGGCTCTACTGGCCAGAGAGCGACCGCCAAAGTCATCAAGGCCAAAAAGACACCAGAGTCAGCAGGCTGTCCCCACTGCTGGTGGCAGCGAGGAAGGAGCACCTAGACACAGCACTCGCAAAGTAAGTTAAAGGCACCATGAGCACAAGAGGGACAGTTCATGGGTGACTTTCTATTCATTTATGTTTGGTTTATCTTTACTGGTGTGGAAATGAAGACCAGAGAAGGTTATGCAATTTTTTTTGGATTGTCAAAATAAGATCAATTTTCTTTTCATCGTAATGGTCTGAGAATGCTTCACCTTTTTATTTTTTTGGTGCAAGGTACACCAATGTGTAATGCTGGATGTCAGTGGCTCCAAATTTTATTGCACAGGCACTATTTGGACTTTGGGTTCAAATGAAAGGGTCATTTCAGACATCCGGGATGGAGGCGGCAGCCCTGGCATGCAGTTGAAGCTGATCTTTGGCAGCCTAGCTGAAGGAGTGTTGGATCAAGGCGTCCCTGCCTCCCTGGAGGTTACCGAGGTCTGCGTCCATGCCCTCAGCATTCTCCTCACCATGCTCCTCTTCTGACTCACTACTGGACTCATCATCTGTGGCCTGTGGAGCTGCGTCAAGATCCTCTCCCTCCAGTGGGTCCCCCCTTGCCAGTGCCAGATTGTGGAGAGCGCAGCATGCAACCACTATCAGTGACACCTGCTCTGGGGGAGGGAGGGTGGCCGGGGGGGGGGGGGGAATATTGTAGTACACCCCCTGAACGGTCCAGGCATTGGAAGCATATTTTGAGAAGATCTCTGGTCTCGTAATGCCTCTCTGCCTCTGTTCTTGGGTGGTGGAGTGGCATCATAAGCTACCTTTTCAAAGGATTGCCCTTGTCACCCAGCTGCCATCCATCCAGTCAGGCTGGAGCCCTGAAGAGCCTCGGCACCTGGGAGTGTCTGAGGATGTAGGTGTCATGGGAGCTGCCTGGGTACCTTGCACAGACTTGCAGAATCAGCATCCTGTGGTTACAAACTAACTGCATGTTCATGGAGTTTGAATCTCTTCCTGTTGATGAAGGCACCGGGCTCACCTGCTGGTGCCTTGATGGCCACATGTGTACAGTTGATCGCACCCTGGATATGGGTGAACCGAGCAATCGCTGCAAAGTCTCTGGTTTGCTCAGCCTGGCTGGTCTCCTCTATACGGTAAAGAATAAAGGGCAGTACCTGCCTGAACAGAGGTTCTGTCACCAGCTTGATGCAACTGTGGACAGCTGATTGGGAGACTCCACAAAGATCACCCACTGAGCCCTGGAAAGAGCCAGAGGCATAGAAGTTGAGGGCCACTGTGACCTTCAGAGCCACTGGCATGGGGTGTCCACCCACATAGTTGGAGCTGATCTCAGGGCCTATCATCTGATAAATGGAGATCACTGTATCCCTTGAGAGGCGGATCTTCCTTCGGCATTGCACCTCCGACATATTGAGGTAGCTGCATCACCGCCTGTAAACCCTGGCAGCAGGATAGTGGTGTCTTCTGCGGCCCCTTCTGCCTTGGGTTTCCTGCTGGCCCTAATTCCCTTTGTGCCTGAGCCTCTCCTCCCACCAGTCACTCCCCTGGAAGCTGCATTGGGACACCTGACCTCTTCTCCCTTCTGCTCCTCTCTTCCTCCTCAGAGGAGGTGCCACCAGCGGAGACCACAATCCCTATTACCAGGGAAATAGAAAGCTGTCTGATACCTGGAAGGGTCCACATGATCTGAATCCGCCAGGGCCTTGGAAACACCAAGGAGTCCTGAAATGAAGCCTGGAAATGCTAAGAATGAAGCCCTAAACAGAGATGAAGCTGCCAATTACCAATAAGTCACCAGCAGAAAACTATGTACCAAAATCCCCACTACAGACACTGGCAATGCAGCTCACCCCTTTTATCTCGCCCATGGATGAGGTTTTTGAAAATGTCGACTGGCCGCCTGCCCGTTCTGCCCATGTGACGAGCATGAAATCACACGGGCAACAAAAAATCGGCATAATTGGCTTTTTAATGGCCTTAAGTGGCCTCTTAATTCATGGCGAGCGCAGCTCCGGCACCCGCTCATGCCCGTAGGACTTAAAATTCTGCCCCAAATGTGTGGTCTAACTAAGGTTTGATGCAAGTTTAACATAACTTCTCTATTTTTCAATTCTTTTCTAGAAATAAACTCTAGTGTTGGTTTTTTTTTAATAGTATTATTAACTCGCATCATTATTTTTAGTGGAGAGAGAAACAGAATTAATTTTTCAGGTCAAGGAACTTTTTCAGAACTGAAGAAAGGTCCTTAACCTGAAATGTTGGGCCAGATATTCATAGAGTCGTGGAGACTCCAAGGATCTTTAAAATTATTTATTTTAAATTATAATTATTTTTCCATCACAAGCTAACTAGTTTGCCGACTTTTGTAACCGACACCAATGCCTGAGTCAGCATCATGCTGTAAATATGGGTCTGACTGCCTTAAATAACAACATGGGTGGCAATTGTGAGCTGCTGTAAGTGAGCATTGACATAAGTCGAGGACCAACTGTACTAGCACAACTCTGCTAGCTAGTGTGCGGCAGGAAAAAGAATTTGTTGATAAATACCCTTGTTGACAACATGAATGTGGAAGCAGGTCTATCCAAAAAAAGGCAAAAGACATACTATTTCCATCAAGAGTGGGCAAACAATTTTTTGTTTTCAAGCATTAAAGACAAGTGTGCAGTGCCAGAGTTGCCGTGGGAAAAAAGAGCAATGTCGAGAGACATTTTTCAACAGTGCACAAGCATTTTAAGACCAAGCCTGGTCCCGGAGAGCCCCAATCCAGTTAGTCTCATAGGTCACCTGTTTCTAAAGACTGGGAACAACTGTCAGTTATTGATCAATGAAGCAAGTAATCTGTTCAATTAAGAGAACACTGGCTGAATTTACAGGTGTTCCCAGTCTGATTTTAGACTTAATTTAACAAATCATCTGTTTAACTGACACAATGAAATTGATCCAAGTCTTAAATTGGTGATGCAATGACCTATAAGACCTGCTGGGTTGAGGATCCCCAGGAACAGGGTTGGAGATTCCTAGCTTAATACCTAGCTCTTAGCAATCAATATATTTTCAATATATGTTTTAGTAGCTCAGGATATTTTTCATTAATCAAAAGTAGCTCTCATTAAAGAAAAGGTTGGCGACCCCTACTCTAGGCTTTGTTCTATGATGTTTCTGAGTATATAGATCTGCTTGCAGCATGATCTGACATAACTGACATAACCCTAAGTGCTATCATTATAACATTATTAATTGTTGACTGCTCTCCACAATCTATCATTTTCACTGTGAGGGATTGTAAATTCATGGTTTTATTGATAGCTCAAACAGGTTATTAAAGGATTAACTGTCTTTGATGTGGAGTTATGAATACCTATGTTTGTTTTTATATGGGAATAAGTATTTGAGGGGTTTTAAATGTATTGAGTGGGCTTTCATGAATGGGACTTTTTGCTTATTATAGTGAAAGCTGTCATAGATAACTAGATCTTTATTTTATTTCATCTCAACATGGATCCTGAGGTCTGCCAATGGTAGATACTGGGTGAGTTGGCATGGAGTGTGTAAGAGCCATGGGGGATGTGTGGGGGGCATGAATGGAATGGATGAGGCATGGGAAGTGGGGGAGGAAATAGAGCTTGAGGGGTGATGGCTAGAGGGCCTAATCTGTAAGCAGCAGCTGTGACAAAGTTAAAGAGAACCGAGGGTGGTCTTTTAAACAACCTGCCTTGGCAGTCAGCAGCCCCTGTGGCTGTCTCTAATCTGTATCCAGGGGCAGCAGGTCGAATTCTACACGCTCCACCGCCCTCCCCATCGACCAATCCCTGAGTAAAAATTTCACCATTCAGGGCACTTTGCCCCAAGGCTGGTGCACCAAGTCAGGAGATTTCCAATGCTACCTGCCTTAGAAGCGAAAATCCGGCTGGTAAGCTCTGTTTCTGTTCCCACAGATGCTGCCAGACCTGCTGAGCACTTCCAGCATTTTCTGCTGCTTTGCAGGTTTCCAACATCCGCAATATTTTGCTTTGGTGTCACTACTTCTAGAAATTTGCATATTTAGGTTTGCTTCTTTGCTCCTAGTGAAGGGCTTAGCCTCTGACTATCTCCTAACTTGCTGTAACAAAACAAAAATAATTTTACGAACATTGGAAATCCAAAGCCAAATCTGAAAAGTACTGAATCTGTGGAAAAAGGATGTGAAGTTAATGCCTCAGGTAGAAACCGCTTGGTCTGACAAAGGGTCACATTCCTAAAATGTTAACTTGATTCTTTTTCCCTTAGATGTAGCCCAACACACTGAGCTTTTCCAGCATTTGTCTGTTTTCATCTCAGCTGCTTGTGTTTGGGGATCAGCCAGCTGTGTTCCCAATCAGAGCTGACTAACCACCCTCCTAGGTGTGAGCTCCTGGCAACGAACCCCAGCTGACTTCAAATGAATAGAGTCATTCCAACATCTCACACGTAAAAGTTTACTGAGCTGTTTTAAACCAACGTCTATTGTTCCAAAGAATCTGGATTAATGCTACATCTGAAATCTAATCTGTACTCCGGTGCAAATCTGTTCTGAGGATTGAATCCCTTGTGAATGAAATTTAACTTAAAAGTAACATATTAGCATCAATTTCATCTGAATTCTTCCTCAGCCAAATAGTCAGACATTCCAAAATGCAACAGAGGCACATCTATAAGGTATTCTGCAATGGCTCATATAACCGACAGATACTATCAGAAATCCCTTAGTTGACCAAGCAAATGAATAGTTTCTTATTCCACCAGTCTCTGTAACCATTTACTTCTCGAGTGTTAACTTTGCTCACCAATTGCAGCCTCACCTGAGTCAGAAAACTGTGAGTTTTAGAATTACTCCAGTACATGCACATAAGCAGATTCCTCACTGAGATACTGAGGAAATTCTGCATTGTTGGGCTGTAGCTTTTTGACAAAACCTTCAGGCCAATTTTGAAGAAGTGCTCAAAATGGGTACAGAAATGATGGAGCAGCCAAATCACTTGCCCAATTGTGCCAGTCGGAGAGCTGAACCACTGGTGAGTTGTAGGTGCCAAGCAGCACCTCTCCGCAGCTTGCAGGTTCTGGAAGGGTATGAAATCAGCCCATTCCCACACAAAGCTGGCAGTCAGGTCAGGCCTGCGGGGTGGCGGAGGGCTTTGAATTCCTGTTTCCTTCCGGGGCCCATCACATGGGAGTAATGGAGTGTAGGAGTGAATCTGCTGGAAGTTGGCATGAAGATAGTGCCCAATCAGGACTGTATCCTGTATATATGAATATAGTTATATGTTATTAACAGACAGTTATTGTTCAAATATACAAGCTCTAGACATCTTCAAGAGACAACATACAACCATACAAACACCTCAACCCCAACATTAAGCTGAGGCCCAGTCTGATTGTTCAGATGGAAGTAAAAGATCCTATGGCACTTTTCAAAGTAAGTTATCTTGGCATCCTGGGCAACATTCATCTCACATAATTGTACCACCAAACAGGATAACTGGTCATTACTCTGATTGCAGTCTGTAAGACCTTGCTGTACACAAATGTTAGCTGTGTTCAAAACAACATTTCAAACATCATTTGTTGGTGATGAAGCAGTTTGGTGCCTAATTAGAATGTGAAAAGTACAATGAAAATATAGGTTCAATTTTCCTTCTTTAATAACTTGTAGAAAACTACAAATAATGCTGATGTAGATAATTTATTAGACAACGCATTAAGCAGTTGTAGAACTTAATGTTAAATTTAATGCTATTTGGTACAAGTATCATTTTTAAAAAAAACTGATTCGCTAATAGTTCTTTAGATGTCATCTTTTTGGTCTGAAAGGGCACTTTATGCTGCACAACGTTCTAATTAGCAATTAGTCTCAGTTACAGGTTAACAGATATATTTTTAAGAAAGTGACAAGTTTATAAAAGTGAAAAAAATAATTCAGTGCACATCATATAAATATTTAAATGTTTAGTGAATGTATTACTTAATTTTCAAAATCCCCTAGATTCACATGAAAAGAACAGCTTCAATTTTATTTTCTGCACATAATCCACATTTAATCAGTGGAGTGATGGACCAGCCCTTCACCTTACTTGTGCTAATCCTGTAGCCGTTCAACAAAATGGCCTATATATTCAGTCACGCAGCACCCAGTTTCTGGGCACTGACTGGCATACTAAGGCCCCAAAATGGTGGGTAGGAAATGTGTACACACTTCTGGCCTGAAGTGCAGTATCTGCCATATTGGGACAGGATCAGAAATCGGCATCCAGGGTCTACACCTGAAACAGGCATTTTCCCCTTGCATATGCAAATAAGGGGCCTAACCCTATTTGGTGACTCCACTCTAAGACTGGTTTGCCCTGGTGCAGACTATAACAGACTGGCTACACTTAGTAAAGACAACACCATGCTGTTGTAAGGTTGTTTGGTGTCTCACTAAGAGGTCTGGAGGCCTGTGTGGTTGAACATAAAGGCCGGAAATTTACGGTGCTGTCATGGAGGGGACAGGGCCATAAAATGCGGTGAGACATGCCAAGCTCCATTTACTTCAGCTGGACCATAAGATCCCGCTGGTGTAAAAGTGTTTATTAACAACTCATAACTATGTATATATCTCAAAGGTATAGCCCTGTCTAGGTGCTATCATCATGCTGATTTCTCTCAGAGTCTTTCTCTACACCACACTGTCTCCTGTCTGCTGTCATGTGAATCTCTGCATCATACTGTGGGTGGTATAGTTCTCCAGTCCCATCTTAACCCTTACCAATCTGAACACCCTTATACTACATCTCCCCCAAGTCTTTGTCCAACATATTAACAATATGATCTTTCTTCACATGCTACTCTCTTTTTTCTCAATCATCCACACTTGGCTGTCACATGGTATGGCACTGGCTTCAGACTCAGCTGCAGCACTCCTCCAGTTATGCTGGTTAAACAATCAGTATGCTCTGCCTGGTTAGTGCTCTGATTATTTTAAAAGTAAGTACAGCCCTTTTTTGGATTTTGCTCACCATTTTTGTGATCTGGCTAGGTCCTCTGACTCTGCGTTTGATCAGGTTTGGCAATGGTATTTTCCCCGAATTTTGCTCACCCTTTTGTGATCTGGCTAGGTTCTTTAACTTTACGTTCGATCAGGTTTGGTTTTGGCTCACCCTTTAGTGATCTGGCTGGGTCCTTTGATTCTGCATTCTATTAGGTTTGGCAATGGTATTTTTCCTGAATTTTGCTCACCCATTTTGTGATTTGGCTAGTTCTGGCTCCAGCAAAGTCTTAACTCGTTTCAGTTCTGTAATTGTGCTACTCATGAATTCATTATCTGCTCGTAGCTTGGCTTTTCGTCTCAATGCCTCCTCTTTTCCATTCAGCTGGTTCTTCAGCTCTTCAGACTCTCTGGGGGCATGGGTTCAATCCCACTGCTGCCACCATTATGTAAGGTTGTTTGGTATCTCACTAAGAGGTCTGGAAGCTTATGTGGTTGAACATAAAGTGTTTAGTAACAATTCATAACTATACACATATCTCCAAGGTACAGCCCTATCCAGGTACTATCGTTGTACCGACTTCTCTCAGACTCTTTCTACACCACTCTGTCTCCCTGTCTACTGTCATGTAACTTCCTGCAGCATACTGTGGGTGACACTGTTCTCAAGTCCCACCTTAACTCTTACTAACCTGAACACCCTTATACTACACATGCTAGTGCAGGCATGAAGATATTACTGTAAGATGACTGCCAAGGGGGCACCTCGGTTTTGCAACTTCAACAGCCTAGCAAGCTTTCTGGAAAGTTCCAAATTGGATTAGAATGGGCAGAGGGCTCCCTTGAATGGACATGCCTAAACAGTACTCTTCTGTGGAATTTCATACCCGCTATTGTCAAGACTTACTTCAAAACTCAGGGACAATAAACTCTCAGGCTCACTGATTCCAGGTCTGCCATGTAACAAAGGAGGGCCAGTGAAACTGAGTAGCCACAATAAAGTGCTAAACATCACTATCTACATTCCGTTGGATATCAATGGCTTTTGACCATGCGACAAACTCCTTATTAACTATGAAAGACCATCATTTGTCTTCCATCATGTAGCAATGGCCATTCATCATGTAACTAAAACTGCCCTGTGATTTTGAAATCCTTTTATCAAAAACTGAGACTGGGCAGTGTGCAGAACACCAGCAACATATCGCAGCTGTGAAAAATAAGGCTGTGTCACCTTGCCATTTCATGACCTGTGAGACTTAAAATTATTTTAAAAGCCTCCTCCAGCCTGTTTGGAATAGCTCTGTGTTTGCCTATAAGAAATTGGGCCTCCAGTTGCAACAGCCATCAGAGTCTGTCTACACAACCTGCTGAACAGCCTTTAGTTTGAAGGAGCCCTGCATTTTATTGGGGTTTGACCCCAACCATCTAAACTTATCTGAACTTACCTGAACTTCAATTCCAGAATGGGAAAATCTCCCTCCTTCCCTGGATTCTCCAAGACATGTAAACTGCTAACTATTCTGTTTGGTTTTAATGCACTACTGTCTTTAACTGTATCTTTCTTGTGGGCATGTTGTGATTAACATGGTGATAGACCTTTCTAGGGTGTGTGTGAGAATAAATAATACTCTTTATTTAAATCCATGAAAGTCTGCTGCTGGTGACTTTTAAATTGACCGCACATTAACACTAACTATGGGTACACACATCAGCCTTACCAAAAATAAACTACACTGATTTTGGACAGAAGGGAAAGGGAAATTGGGGCTTTCAGTCCATCTGTCTCCCTTGCCCATAACAACTGACTGTGGAACAACCTGCAAAAAAAATGTAAGATTTTCACATTTACAGATTTCGATGTGGAGCCCAAAAGAGCAGGAGAAAGAAGAGGGAGGCTTGCATTTATATAGTACCTTTCACAACTTCAGGACACCTCAAAGCACTTTACAGCCAATGAAATATATTTGCAATGTAGTCACTGTTGAAATGTAAGAAATGTGGCAGCCAATTTGCACACAGCAAAGTCACCCAAAAAGCAATGTGATATCAACTAATAATCTGTTTTTGTGATGTTGCTTAAGGGATAAATATTGGCAGGACACTGCAGATAACTTATCTGAGGGCTGCAATGATGCTAAAAGCAGCGGCCTGATTTTGGTGCCCTCTTCGCTGGCTGGATGCTTGCACCCTGCTGGCTTCACTGTACTGCGACCTGAGGCCCAATGTCAAGGATGCCTCAGGCTTCATAATTCAGTGATGGGGCTTGCACCCTATGCCCACCTATGCGCAAAAATGGGTGTGCCTGAATTTCCATGTTGCTACGTTCATTTAGCACCTGTTCACAATGTTACATTTTACCCACTTACAGCATATTTCAGAAATCAATCTAAGGAATCACATGCCCTGTTTTCTAATACAAATGAACACTGTGCCAGCCAGTTGCTGTCTAATGTGCTTCTGTTTGAATATAGCCTTCAACGTCACTGACTTGCCTTAATGCATTGAATTTTGAACCTGCCTGTGGATATAGATAACTGGCATTTTGAAACCAGGTTCTTGATGACAATTTTGGCAGCAGAAATATTATGAGCCAACCTTTCCACACCTAAAATTTTTCACACTTTCGTTAGAGGACCTATACATGAGTTGAATAATATCAGTTGCCAAAGCTCACTGTGTTGTGTCTTGCAGTGGAACATAAACCAGGCAAACCCAGTTTCAGATTTGATTACTTTTCCCAATCCAGTGATACATCAGCAGCCTCGCATGGAAATGAAGGATGGAACTTGTCCACAAGCTTGGCAGTGAGTGAATCAAAAGCGGAAATGTTGTGATGAGCAGAGGGATCAGATTCTGCTGCACTAGCATGAAACTGCTGCAGAAATCAGGTAGTGTTGCTTTCAAGATATCAGTTCTGAATTTTTCCATTTTACTGATCTCATTGCTAGATGCTGCTGTTAGATAAGTAAGCTGAATGCGACTGACTTTTCAACAACCTAATGCTTTTTTAAGTTATGGCTTATCAAAGGCTGTACAGCTCCACATCACACTGAAGTCCAATGTGTGGGACCACAGAGTGTCAGAGGCTGTCATTCACCCTGAGTTGTCAATCTCAGCAAGGCAGAAATGAGGAGTACCTAAACAAAGTCACATAGTTCCCCATGGAGGATGGTTTCATTCACTGCCTTGCTTCCAGCTTGACAGCAGCATTAATATTGGGCACCTACCCTTTTGGTTCATGGCCTGTGGACACAACTTTAGCTACTCAATGATTTACTAACCGGCAAAACAACTTTGAAAGTGCTCGATCATCAACTTAAAGAGATGCAGAAAGGGATTACTTATTTAGACATTAATACTGGGGCGAATAGATGCATTGCTCTGAGTAGTGATCCACTAAAGTAAAAATACTGCATCTTCAGCTTCAAGCAGTACTAAAAACTTTAGTTAGTCAAATTAAAGCATATATCATAATTCATTTGAGAAACTGTACTTAAACATCAGTAAACAAATTAAACGATTACCAGTACAGAAGCTGTCAAAACACATACAACAAGATGTTTAACTTGATGCGTTGCAGCCATAGCACACTGGAAAATGCAACACAAAATCTGTACTCTTTAAAATTCACTGAAAACTCTTCTAAGGAAAACTGCTATTCAGACTTACTGCAAGTCAAAATCTCAACAAGATTACAAGTTACAATGTTCATGCCTTAGTGGTTATAGCAGTAAAGGAGTTTAAATTGAGAATAAAAGTTAGAAGATGTGACATTTCCACATTGAAGTAGCTTTTGCATGAAGGAATGCAGCTAAGTATTGGAGTTGGCACCATGATTTAACAGACTGCACAAAAAGTCCACATACTTGAGCCAGACTGTCTTTCCAGGTACTACAATAGGGCATGAGCATTACAGAGAGGTCGGTTACTCCAAAAATAGGAATTCTGACCATATTTTTTTTAAAATCTGAGAATTGAATATATGCCTGCATTGATTTTCATTTCTTCCAGTTTTAGCAAGTAGATTTTAGAATATATATTTTGACAATTGCTACTACTTAAATATTCCATTAAGACCTTTCGTAAAGCAGAATTTATTGCAGGGTTTATCTTTAACAGTCAAAATAACCCAGTTTCTTACATGTTAAAACTCATCCAAATCATACAGTCAAGAAGATTACATTGATTTGCAGTAACTTGTCCCTTTTTGCATAAGGGCACAACCTAAAAAAAGTCAAAAGAATAGCAATTAATTTGAATTCGTAGCTTCACTAAGGAGACATTGTTTAAAATAAGATACCTTTTCTTTTCCCCTTGCCTTTACCACGTTTGTCACCTTTCTTTTTTCCTCTGCCCTTTTTCTTGTCTTCAGACATTCTGTGCAGTTAAAAACTAATCCTAACACAGACGCAACAGGCTATGCTGTACGAAGAGTGGCTTAACTTCCTCGTCCCTTATGTTTATTCAACACCCACTACGGTGCCTCCTACTACTGATGACGTTTGTTGGAGGCTGACTGGATGGGGGTTTCCCATTCTGCAACCATTAAACGAGCTGCTTTTTCCCCAGTGATTTATTGACTGCATATTTTAATTGTTTTGGTTAAAGTAGCATGGAGGCAATTTTGTTTAGGTCCAGAAAGTCTATTCCTGAACATTACTTAGAGGAGAATGGACACATTTTCTTGCCTTAGTTTTACAAGAATTGGCTTATTTACTCAGCACACTGAAAACCAAGCAGAAAATCACACTAATCCTAAAGATGCACATTTTCAAAAGTAGTTTTAACCAGTTGAGTTAAATTGGGTTATCACGAGAAACCATCAGTAACAAAAACACACAGCAAAAGTACATTACATAATTTTCAATCATTGTGCAGTGACAGGATACTCCAAAATGAATCAGCGTGGAGTATTTAAATATTGTCCATGTTGACAATTGCTGCTGACAACTCTGCGCTCTTCATGACGAATCAATATTTGTACACACAGAATAATACTATGGGGTCATTTTAATCCTGAATGGATTTCAAGCGGATGGGAGTGCGTGGTGACTGCGAAACACACTTGCTGGCATAAACTTCGGGCCAGGAGAGATTTTAAAACCTGGACCTCATTTATATTTGACAAGCAGCTTTCCCACTCACTCACAATAGGAACATTTTGAATATTTTCTGGTGGGCCTCCAATTTACAGAGGGAATACATCTCTTAAGGGGAGGTTGAATTCATTGCTACGAGATTAATCCTGCTGCACGAAGATTTTCTGCAGCTATGTTTTGCCAGCAAGTCCCTAGTTTTTCTGGGGCCTTTCTGGAGCTCCTAACCAAAGAAATGAGGGCAGGGAGGCAAATTCTCTTTTCCACCCATAGTAGGAAGACACCAAGAATGTACAATAACCGCAGAGCTGAATTAAAAATTCTTGGAGCCTTGGGCACCATGAACATTTACAAGCACTCTGCTCATCCCACACAACCACTGCCAGTCAATTAAACACAAATGTGTAGTAAAACTCACAACAAAATAGACCACAAATGTTTACCCCACGGCTTTAAGATTAAGGGCATTGGTGAGTTGACAGCTACTGGCAATGTATGACCATTTGGGAAAGCAGATGTTACACTCCTAATAGCCAGTTGATGAAAGAAGAAACCAGAATCAGTCTTTACTTGGAATAAATTTCTTGAGAGAGTGAAACATTACAGGTATTTTTCTCCTGACACCACTCTACTGCTGTGTCAGTAAATATCTCTTTGTATGCGCTCAAGTAACCAACCAATCAATGCCCTGTATCAGTATGTACTTAAGCTTATGATGGAGTCTGATGGATTCTCCCGTCACTTCAATGATCAGTGTTCAGCAAGTAAAAAAAAGACTGGTTTACAGTCTAGGTTAATGATATCTCACATAGGCCATTAAACCAAGTCTCAATTTGCATAATCAATTGTAGATACTGCATATGAAGTCAGTGTTGGAGGGATGGATGAAGTCATTGGCTTTGCTACATGCTCGCTTGTCCTGAAGGACAAGTGTTCTCCTTAAACGTCAAAATCACTTGATGACAGAGACTTCTGTAATTTGAGTCTGATCAAGGTTCTTTTTACAATGTATTGTGATTCAGCTTGCAAGCTCTGAGGTTGGCTTTCAAATTGTCTTTAAGTTTGGGATGTCCTATGGTGCGGATTCCCATGCTGCCTTTGATATGTGCGAACCACATGACCGACCCAGTAAGACTGAGCTCTGATGAGCATGCTCTCGATCACGGTATGTACCACTCTGCAAGAAGCTCGGTGTTGGGGAGCTTGTCCTGTCACTTGATCTCAGACAGTGAGGATGGAATGCTTCTAGTTGCTTTATGTGATGACGGTAGGTTGCACCCATCAAGAAGTGATATAAGAACCATGGCCTGCTGACTTAGATCTTTGTTCTGAGACAAACTTCATGCTCTTTCCAAACTCTGTGAGTGGGCCTGCCATACACTGAGCTTGCTTTTGCCAGGCGATGGTGTTATTGGAGAGGATACTCCCAAGAGGCAAAACATCTGCACTGAACAGGGGGGTGCATTAATGACTGTGGAGCCTTGGAGTACATGGCCAGGGGTGGGTTGATATAAGATCTCTGTCTTCTTCAGACTTATTGTCAGGCTAAAGTGTTCTGAGGTTAACCTCAATTGGTAAAATAAAGAGCAAACAGCAGATTCTGTTGCAGGAAGTGACTTTTGGCCATAAGAAACCCCTGGCCTTTACCTGCTGTTTTCTGGTAGGCTCACCGATGGCTAATCAAGGCTATTGTGGATAATACTGCAGCTCCCTTCCTGCAACTTTCCTCTAACACAATCAATGAAGCAAAAGCAACACTACGATGCTCTGTGAGAGCCTAATCAGGATGAGTATGACAAAATCAGCAATCTCTGATCTCAAAGAGCACTTTAAAATTCACTAAGTCAAATAGCACAATAATTCCTATACTGCGAGTAACTTCAGTTTAATGCTCTTTTAAATAAGTGCTTCCACTTGGGTCAGTCAGTTAGTGCTTGAAGTCAATCTCAGCAGGTTGACCAATGGGTAATGCTGTTGAGCACTCAGTTAAAATCGTGTTGGGGTCCTAATGACATCATAAGACTCTATTTTGCATGCATTCATGAGCCACCTGCATGTTTACTCAATTCTGGCTGACTCTTAAGTCACTCAAATGAATTGAGCAATTAAAATGGGGCCAGCATGATTACAGCTGGAACAGAGGGGGAATCAGTCAAATCGATCAACTTTAATGGTCCCTTCACCCCGTTCGTCCAGCTGGGATAGGTTATAGTTGACCTCTGACTGCTACAAGGATGAACGCAGCCAGGGCTTGAGATTATGTCATAAATGTCAGTGTCGTATGCATATGGTACACATGCAATATGCATGTAGTAATCTATTTTTACTGCTTTCCTTTTTTTTAAACCAACAGAGCCAACTTGGTAGGCAGTGGCAAATAAGAGATTCTTACAATCTCATGATATTGAAGTTTATTTTACTGGCTGATACAGGGGCGTGTTGGAGATTCCATATAGTGCATCACTGGACTGGATTTAACGGGGTGCCAAAACCCTGGCTCCCCCACTGAAAGAGTCAGGGGCAACCCTGTCTCCACTCCAGCGGCTCAACCCGCAGGCATTTAATGCTTGGAGGGGAGTTAATTGCTTTCAGGTAGGACTTCCGCTCCCATCTGAGCAGGAGAGCAGCCAGTCAATCAAATAGTTGGCAGCTCTCTAGTCCCAGTAGCACCACCAAGAACAATGGCTACTTTTTAAATTCAATTTTAAAGCAATAATGTTTCTACCTTCTCAATTCAAATAATGGTGAGACAAGGGGTAGGATTTTGCAACACTCCACCTCCCCTCAATGCCCGATGGGTCGAGAACAAAGGTGGGCAGGCACAAGTGGTGGATAGCCTATTGAAGTATTTAAAGGCCACTTAAGCCTATTGCTAAAGTCTTTGGGGAGTAGGCCAGTTGCCTGCAGGAACCATCTTGGCATAAGACCAGGGACCCATCACTTTATGCAGGCTTTGAGGCCTTCTCAGCCTGCTCGGCCACAGCTTTGAGAACGCACTCACTGTACAGTAGGTGGCGAGCCAACCCTCTGGCCACTAATTGGTCAATTTTGGGGAAATCACTGCTGGGTAACTCTTCCCCACACAATGCAGGATTGTGACTGTCATTTGACCCTGACATGGGTGTCCCGATAAAACTCTGCCTGATGGTTTGAAAGTGAAGACTTACGGACATTTAGTGAAGGCCAAATAAAAGACAACTGATCATATTCTTAAAAGAAACAAGGTCAAAAAATAATATATGGTATTCTTTGGCTCTTTTAAACTAGCTGAATAGCAACCAGAATATATAGGTTCAGTTATTGAGTTTTAATCATGATTAAGTCCTATTTGTTGCATGATAAATTCTTACAGGATTTCCTCAGGTAGCCTTTAAAGTATCGAAAGATTGCAATGTTACATCTGTAATAAGGAAATTGAAGAAGCTACCTAATTTGAAATGTAATTTGAAACACTGTTCACTTAAAGTGGCCAATTTATAAAGCTATTGAGACCATCACATTTTAATTCTTTATGATCAACCCAAACAAACATAGTGTATAATTTATTACAGGACTTCTTGCAAAGCTATAGCAGTAAGCTTTTCAAATCTGAAGAAGCCATTGTTTGGAAGAATTCTTTTATTCAAAGCAAATAATGTTGCTCAACCCGTCCATTCAATTCAAGCTAATTGTTATCTGGAATAGGTTTTGGGGCAAACTAACAAAACCAACAGGCCAAAGACAAGAATTTGCAAAGAACACTTTGCTGATAGGATCAGATGAAGAGGTGGAGTGGGAGGAGGCTTGTGTGGACCATAAATGATGGCTCAGATCAAATAGGCCAAACAGCCCATTTTTGTGCTGTACATTCTGTCTTTTTATGTAAAATGAATTATGAAATCTCCATTTAATTACTCTGTTAAATACAAAAGTGTAAATTTTTGATATGCATTATTGAGTAAACATGCAGCATGACACAACAAAGATCTTCTAATCACAGAGATCTTCTAATCACAGACAAGAATTACATGGATAATGGAGGTGGATTAGGAGGATTTGTTGATTAAATAGCAATGACCTTCATGTGATCCACTTTTGAACAGATTTGATAACTTGAGATAAAAAGACATAATGCAAGTGATTTGTTGAAAAGATGGGCGTAAACAACATTTGCACCAAACTTTCTCCACATCACTGGCAATACTGTAACCTCTCTAATCATATACAAATAAAAAACACTAATTAAAATAGAGTTTTGTGAGAAAACAACTCTTACTGAATGCAGGTACATGTGTGGTTGTGTAGGTTTGTGTGGAATGTTAATCATGGGCATTGAAAAGCCACCGAAGCGAATGACTATCCCCTTTCTTTGAGCACGTCAACAAAAAATTAACATGAGATTCTTAACCCTTTCATGATTAATTTATTCATGCCAAAGTTTTCATTATAATCCTATGGTCAACTGCTTGTGAAGCAATCATTTGAATGTTACTTTTTATTTACCTACATCGCTCACAGAATCACGTGATGTCCGTTTCACATTGACAAAGTAAGATAAATCACTCAAAAGTTGTTTGTCATCAAGTAAACATCCCGTTAAAGCTTTGAATATAGGTCTGCACCAGCAAAAGGTTTTGATAATTGCACTGGACTAGGATTTCACACATATAATGCTTTGTTTCTCAATAGGATAAGCATTAGAGAATTTTTAAATAATCTAATTAACCTTAAACCTATTTTTAAAAATCATGAATAGACTGGTACTTGCTTTCGTGACTGAGTAAACCCCCAAATCACACACCTTTTTTCCTATTATGGGATTACAAATGGCTCAGACTCATGCCTAAACTAGTTATCATAACAGAGGGTTTGGTGGGAGAATACAACTAGATGCAGAAAGGATATGTAAAAAAATCCACACGTTTTTGTGCATCAAAGTCAACAGTCACGCTTCTAGGGTTATAATTAGCGGTTAATCGGAAATAATCTGATTTATGTTGCTCAAGGTTAATATCAGTAAACACTCTTTTATCAGTACAGAAACTGTCAAGTTCATGACAAGGCATCCACTGGCAAGTTAAAATCAAAGACTTGGCCTTCCATGAAAAAAATGCTTCCACCCTTAAAAAGCAAGCAAGGACATGCATGTGGCTGTATATGTGCTTTCAAGCTGCTTATTAACTTCTCCCACTGCTGCAAGTTGCCCAATCACAGAGTTTCAATTAAACTGTGTATAGATACTAATGCTCCATGTAGGTGGCAACAGAAACTTGATAATAGGTTTCAGCAAGTTCTCACACTCTGAAAAGTGCAGTTCTTGCAATGACAAATATGTGACTTTTACTTGAAACACCATCTTAAAACTCTTGAAATGATCCATAGCCACTAAAGGGAACTGGATCATGTCTGAGGTGCCACTGAAACTGTTTACTTATCACTACAAGAAGGCACTATGGTGATTTCAAGAAAGCAAAAACTTTGCCAAGTAGCTTGAAGCATGTTCCACACAGGTGAATTTTTAAAAAAATGTATATATCAGATCCTATCAATGTGAAATATTTTAGCCCTTTACTTTCAAGAAGCTTGTTGTTACCTACTCTGTTGAAAGATCTGATTTAAAAATATCACTTGTCTGTACAGTGCACCCATCCTCCGATCCATTTTTAGAACCTTTTATGTCAGGATTTGAAAATAAAAGGCAGATTGAGTGGCTTGTTCATGAACTCCAAATGCCAAGCCAGTGCAGTTACAAATGTGGTTCATTTGCGGTCCAAAGAACAACTCAACTTTGATATGCTTACTCCTATCATGGGAGAAACAAAACTGGAATTGCACAGCAACATGTTATTTTTCAAATGTAAAAACTTGCCCTTAGTTTAAATTATTTATCACATTTTTGGTAAATAGTCTGCATGTCAGCAGCCTTGTTACTGAAGGCAACCTAGTTATTAAGTAATCCCAAGATTCTCAAGTTGTTACAAAAATCTTTATTATGAAGCATTGGATATTTCCAAAAATTGTATTTTTTGTGGTTTCATATAGTTTTAAGTTCCAGTGTTAACATGATTAGCACCCATAAATGAAACATTAAAACAAATACTTTGGCATTATTCTACTTTTTATGCCTTTGAACAACAAAGTTTGAGACAAGTCGCAAACTTTGCTGATTTTCTAATTAGAAAATGCCACAGTGATCCTCGAGTGCAGGAACAAGCGCATGAATAAGCGCTCCTGTGATTTTAAGCTGCAGTGCACCTTTTCAAGTTCCAAGATTTTTGTCACTTTCAGTGCTGCATATAAGTGATGGGCTGCATCGCCCCGGATTTCCACAAAGTGCAGTAGTGGGCAGGAAAATCGTCTTTTGACCTGCTGGCTGCAATGGTGGGTTTTTGCAGCATATCGTCCCATTCCCACCTTACTAATTATGCAGCCACAGTAAACACGCTGTCTTGCTGGTGGGGAGCCCCTATCTGCTTGCCACGCCCTCACGCACGGTGCCATATTTAAACTGCAGCCACGCGCACACTTCTCAATGCTTGCAGCTAAGGACTGCTCCAGTGAAGACATGCCCCAAAAAAACTAAGAAGAGTGCAGCCCCCCGATTCAGTAACACATCCGTGCAACTCTTTCCGCATGCTGTGTAGGCCCGCCACAACGTCCTCTACCCTGGCTCTGGCCGCAGGAGGCCCATCTGTCTCACCACTCCGGCTTGGGAGGTGGTGGCAGAGGTAGTCAGTGCCAACGCTGCACATAAGAGGTTGGTCATCCAGTGCAGAAAACAGATGAATGATCTCATCTGTGCCGCCAGGGTAAGGCAACCACTTTATCACTCTAACTCACACACTCACAAGGCCATGACACATTCACTCACTGCCAACTCAAGGGACATCACCACTCATTCTCTCACACACACACATCCTCACATGTCCATCTGGCCTCATCCCTTCTGGAGACTGCCTCCTCAGTCCTCACCACCTTGAGACCACTTGCACAGATCAATTTGTGCCCCCACACACGCCTTGGGATACCCCCCTTCTCTAGTATAGCCCTCGCCCTGCAGCCTTTTCCCTTGCCTGAGGCCATTTCTCCCCATTCCCCTGCAGCCATTGAAAAGACACTCCCATGTTACGGCTGGTCTGGTAGGTAGAGACCTGCCTGTGAGCCGCCCCTAAAAGGGATGTGGTGCTGCCTGCAAAGCCTGGCACTGATGACCGCGGGTGCTGCCCGAAGCAAGGTAGGCAAACAAACCTCAAAGTCCCGAGCGAAGTGCAGCCCGCCAGGTTCACATTGCTTATGTACAGTTGTGAAACACGCTGACGTGCCTGGGTGATCCAGCCTTGGGGGGATGATTCCAGAAAGCAGGGCTTACAATGAGATTCTAAAGTATTGAAATTAGGTTCCTGAAATGTGGCCCGCCATTGAAGGGTGAAGCAGACAATTGCAAACTGGTTTCACGACAGCGTGAAACTGATTTTTGGCCTTCTCACGATAATGTGCCCCTATGATGCCTGCTGCCAATGGGACTGGAAAATTCCAGCCAATGAGTTATGGTCATTCCAAGCCACTTCATTAGAAATTGGTAGCACTTTAGGAAGAAAATAATTATTAACTTATGAATGCATAAAATTAATTAAGCCTGATTTTTCAACTTACTGAAAGGTTCTGGGAGTGAAGATTGTGAATCCTTGTGGTCAGCAAAAAATGACAAAATGGTGTACTGACTCTTCGAGTAGAAGGGAATTTTTGTCATAGATTTCGCCCACAACTTCTTTTTACAAATGCCACACACCAAAATAATAGCTGTTCTGAATCTTGTGCAGTACAAAAACTGACATACAAATAATTATTTTAAATAATGGTGTTTCAGATAAATGTGCAAATACTTCTTAATCTTACAATCTAAATCAAATGTATTTAGTAACCAATTCCTTTTGTTATGTACTATCTTCATAGATCATTTTTGTAAACATTGAGGCTGAAATGGCCACTTTACAGAGTTTTGCTGCTACCTAAGATTCAGCTTTCCAATAAACTATGCTCACATAATTGGTTACACAATCATGTACGAAGACCCACCACAACTATATCTACATAGTCACAATGACATAATCAAAGCCTCCATTTTTTTCTTGGGACTTACAAGGATCTATAAATTAGCATATTAGAAGTAATCACACCACAGTCCCTCAGCAATACACCTGACTTGTCTCAAACCTTGTTGTTCTAAGAAATAAGAAGTGGAATAATGCACGGCTCTATTTGTTTGAATATTTCATTTATGGGTTCTAATCGTGTTAACATTGAGCCTTCAAACTTAATGAGATCACAAATAATATAGTTTATGACATTGCTACATTACATTGTGCCATATGGTGGGGGTGGTGGGTTTGAGTTGGGGTATGGCTGGCTCCCTTTCACCTGCTGTTTCTCTCCCACTTTCTTTCAGCTTCATTTATCCACTTTTCAAAGTTTTCACGGGTAGAACAATTAATATCTTGAATACAAAACCATAAATAATAGAGAAAAACCTGGCTTCAGCAGCAGATCAGCATCAGTGGGACTATACCACAAGCAATTCATTCAAATAATTTACAAGCAGCTTCAATATACAGAGATAACTTTATGAGGCGTCACAGCTGGGAGGGAGATTCACCTGCCAGCAGTCCAATTCAGAGATTTGGGTGTGCACTGCCCACACATTTCTGTCCATTAAAATGAATAGATAGAAAGTCATGTTAAGTCAGCACCTACATTTCCAATTTGTACTTCCAGTGTGAAAGGTTTCGCATTGGCAACACTGACATTATAAAATTCTCCACAGCGAAAAATACTGTAATGTAGGACCAGAGGATGTTTTGAGAATATGTTTTGTTTTTTTCCTCCTACAAATAATATTTCACAAAACAGCCTGAGCAAAAATGACATTAGTTTTAATCAGTCATTCCAGCTGCATGCTAGACAACATTTTGTCTCATCTGACTTGGTATGTACAACAGATAAAAATAACTGAAGCATTCAAAAATTAAAACTTCTTGTTTAAAATAACTAACATTACTAAGTCTATAAATTAATGAGAACTAATTCTGAGTCATGGTTCAATCATTTAAGTAATGTCACTTGCTGATGCATATTGTATATTCAACATCTTCTTCAGTGTTATAGTAGAGAACTCTAATTGATAATTAACATGATTACTAAGATGCACACAACAACATTGATGAAATAATCTCTCATCTTTCCCTAAGGCTGCAGCTGCACTAGAAAAAGTGGAGTGCAACTTCATGCTAACTCTGAATTTACAACTTCTCTGCATTGATAAAAACCATCATTGCTACGTTTCTGGTGCTGCGAGATTCAAACAGCTACTGACAATGTCAGGTCATGTCAAAAATAAAGATAGGAAACCAGTTACTAGAACATTCATAGATACCCAAGTGTGAATTTAGTAAAGATCAGGACTGACAGCAATATGTTGAGCAGGAGAAGGATGGCACCGTTGCTGTTGATGAACCTGTGAGACAAATGAAACATTTATTTTAAGACGCATCACCGCATTGATGTCTTACTTTCTTTATATCACGGGCACACAAAGGGTTAAAGTCAGCTTCATTTACAGAAAAATGTGCCAAGTTGTTTGGATCCAATCATTGCAGAGTTAGTTGCTCAACTGATCTAGGTGGGTAATTGTAATCAAATCCACTCTGCAGGAAATTGATGGGAAGGGACCAATTTCCCATTTTACCCCTGCATGAATCCCAAGGGCAGAATTTTGAGGTCAGTGGGTGGGCGCGGTCGAGAATGGCCGGGAAACGGCCCGCCGCCCACGATCGGCCCCGACCGCAATTTCACGCTGGTGGGCCAATGAAACGTGGCTGGCAAGGGCTGAGTAGGTGCCGGGGCCTGTTGGCTGCCAGGTCCAATGGTGACCCAGCGGCCAGTTTAAAAACAGCCCAGGCAGCCCCAGAAAGACTGCCATGGAAGGGCATCTGTTCTGCGTTGTCTTAATGGAGTTGAATACGGCTGAAGATGCCAGGTGGGAGGGCAGGTCAGGTGGGCACTCGGCCCCTCGCTTTTCAGATGAGTGCCTCACAGTCCTGCTGGAGGAGATGACTGCCAGGAGGGAAACCCTTGTCCCCAGAGATGGGAGGAGGAGCTCAAAAAGAAGGCATGGGAGGAGGTGGAAGCGCTGGTGAGCAACCATGATGTGGTGTGGCACACATGGATGTAGTGCCTGAAGCAGTTGAATGACCTGCTGAGCTCAGGAAGGGTGAGTACTGTGTTGGAATGGGTCAGTGTGCAGGAGTGTTAAGGTGTGACCGCCCCCCATGGACCTCAGGGGTGCTAGAGTCTGAGTGCCAACTGTCAATGACACCAGAGCTGGCCAAGAGGGTGAGCCCTGGCTGCTTGGACTGTGTGCCTTGTGGCTCGTGGGCCACGACTCAGATGTGCCCTGAAAATGTTCCTCAGCTGGGGTTGGCCAGGCTGCAATGGCGCTGCAGGGAGAGAGTAGACTAATCAATGCTCCTCTATCCTTTCAGGAGAAGACGAGCCATAACCAAGCTGAGAGAACACATATGGGCAGAAGCCTGCCCAACCTGCTGCTGCTCAGCAGGTTCGAGCAGGACATCTTAGAGCTAGAAAGCAACCAGGCGTGAAGAGGTGGAGGTGCCAGACGAAGGTAAGAGGGCAGTGCACAGAGGTGAGAGTTTCAGACTGTGCAACCCTTCTAGTGTAGTCTCTTCATTGATGGGAGTCTTGAACCTGGAGTCCCCATTGATCATTGAAAGATGATGGCACCATGATGCAGTTCCCCATGGTCTCACCCGTGTGCCTGGCATGCACAGTGACAGTGTGTTGACTTTAACTAATGACATGTCCTTGTTCTCCTTTTTAGTTTCACCCATACACACTCGCTCTCTAGACACTAAAGGGCCAGCCCTGATGCTGCAGGGCCTCCAGGCTTCACTTGCACCTGGGTCACACCTGCCTCCATGGAAGTTATCGAGGGCTCCTCCATGTGCTCAGCCTTCTCCTCACTGTGCTCCTCTTCTGATTCACTATTGGACTCATCATCTGTGGCCTGTGCAGCTGTGTCAAGATCCTCTTCCTCCAGTGGGTCCCCCCTTGCCAGTGCCAGATTGTGGAGAGCGCAGCATGCAACCACTATCAGTGACACCCACTCTGGGGGTATTGCAGTGCTCCCCCTGAACGGTCCAGGCATCGAAAACACATCTTGAGAAGACCTATGGTTCTCTCTATCACCGTCCTTGTGGAGGCATGACTCATATTGTAAAGCTGCTCTGCCTCTGTTCTTTGGTGGCGGAGGGGCATCATAAACCACCTTTTCAATGGATAGCCCTTGTCACCCAGCAACCATCCATCCAGTCAGGCTGGAACACTGAAGAGCCTCGGCACCTGGGAGTGTCTCAGGATATATGCATTGTGGGAGCTGCCTGGGTACCTTGCACAGACTTGCAGAATCTGCATCCTGTGGTCTCAAACTAACTGCATGTTCATGGAGTGGAATTCCTTCCTGTTGATGAAGGCACCGGGCTCACCCACTGGCGCCTTGATGGCCACATGTGTGCAGTCTATTGCACCCTGGACGTGGGGGAAGCCAGCAATCGCTGCAAAACCTCTGGCTCGCTCAGCTTGGCTGGCCTCATCCGTACGGTAAAGAATAAAGGTCAGTCCCCACCTGAACAGAGCTTCTGTCAGCAGCTTGACGCAACTGTGGACAGCTGATTGGGAGACTCCCCACAGATTCTCGACTGATCCCTAGAAAGAGCTAGAGGCATAGAAGTTGAGGGTAACCGTGACCTTCGGAGCCACTGGCATGGGATGTCCACCCATACAGTCGGAGCTGATCTCAGGGCCTATCATCTGACAAATGGAGGTCACTCTCTCCCTCAAGAGGTGGAGCCTCCTTCGGTATTGCACCTAGGACATATTGAAGTAGCTGCCTCGCCGCCTGTATACCCTGGCAGCAGGATAGTGGCATCTTCTGCAGCCCCTTCCACCTTGGACTTCCTGCTGGCCCTGCACCCCTTGTGCCTGTGCCTCTCCTCCCACAGGTCCCTCCCCTGGAAGCTGCATTGGGACACCTGGCCTCCTCTCCCTTCTGCCCCTGTCTTCCTCCTCAGAGGAAGAGCCACCAGTGGGCCAGCATTCATTGCCCAACCCTAATTGCCCTTGAGAAGGTGGGTAAGGGAAGGCTGTCTGATACCTGGAAGGGTCCACATGGTCTGAATCCTCCGGGGGCCTTGGAGTCCTTAAATGAAGCATGGAAATGCTAAGAATGAAGCCACGAACAGAGATGAAGATGCCAAACACCATTAAGTACAAACTATGTACCAAACTCCCCACTACAGGCCCCGGCAATGCAGCTCATCCTTTTATCCCACCTGTAGAAGAGGTTTTTGAAATTGTCGGCTGGATGGCAGTGACGAGCGCGAAATCGTACAGGCAACGAAAAATCGCCATCAATTGGCTTTTAATGACCTTAAATGGCCTCTTAATTAATGGCGGGCAAGGCTCTGGCACCCACTTGCGCCCCCGACCGAAATATCACGCCAGTGCACGATGACGTCATCGGCGCTATTTTACGCCTGACAGGGTCAGGCACACACCTGCCTGCGGAACTTCAAATTCTGCCCCAAGTGTTGGAGGCAAACAATTCAATTCAAGTACAAACATCATATGCGATTGGCTCAAATGTGTATTTGACTGGCATCTCTTTCTGAGTTTAACTGAGTAATTTAATAATTTGTTTGGTCATTTTTAAAATAGAAATTCCTCCTGTTTGATTCAAAATGCAGAATTATCCAGAAACCTTCAGAGCTATTCAGGCCAGATAAGTCCTGTAGATGGTGAAAAAGGTAGAATTGCCATGTAAGATTGTTGTGTACTTAGTTTACCGAAGTGGTTGCGGCAATTTGGTATTTCCAACTTATTTGAGGAGTTAGTTAATCTTAATAAATACTGTAAAATTCAATGTGTTATTGCTATTGTTTACTTCTTATTTTAAATGTTTACTCATTTTATTTGGCAGGTAAGGCCTAATTCACCAATTAGTGAATTTTTTAAAAATTCATTTACAGGATGTGGGCATCGCTGTCTAGGCCAGCATTCATTGCCCATCCCTAGTTGCCCTTGAGAAGGTGGTGGTGAGCTGCCTTCTTGAACCGCTACAGTCCCTATGGTGTAGGTACACTCACAGTGCTTTTAGGGAGGGAATTCCAGCATTTTGACCCAGCGACAGTGAAGGAACAACAACATATTTCCAAGTCAGGATGGTGTGTGACTTGGAGGGGAACACCCAGGTGGTGGTGTCCCCATGTATCTGCAACCCTTGTCCTTCTAGATGGTGGCAGTCATGGCTAAGAAGCCTTGGTGAGTTCCTGCAGTGCATCTTGTAGATGGTAGACACTGCTGCTACTGTTCACCAGTGGTGGAGGGAATGAATGTTTGTGGATGTGGAGCCAATCAAGTGGGCTGCTCTGTCCTGGATGGTGTCAAGCTTCTTGAGTGTTGTGGGAGCTGCACTCATGCAGGCAAGCGGAGAGTATTCTATCATACTCTTGACTTGTGCCCTGTGGATGGTGAACAGGCTTTGCCTTCAAAGCTGAGGAAGATCATGTGAAGGCACATTGATTAAATCCATGGTCTTCAATTCCACAGGGTTCTAAAGGTCTCTAACTGAACCTACAGAATTGGGGAGACATGTTATTAGATCTGGGACATTTTTGACTGTTTCTGATTTGACCTGTAAGAGCAGAAATTCTGTTGACACTTTACCAGGCAAATGATTGACTAAAAATGGGCCGCAGACAAGGACTTCCTAAACTAAGAGTTCATGCTACTGAACCTAAATAGGAACCAGCCCATCGAGGCTGCACTGGCTCTCTGAAAGAACATTCTACCTAGCCCCACTCCCCTGTCTTATCCCTGTAACCTTGCACATTCTTTCTTTTCAGATAGCAATCCAATTCCCCTTTGAATACCTTGATCAGACCTCTATCCACCACCCTCTCAGGAAGTTCGTTCCAGACTCCAACCACCCTCTGGGTGAAAAAATGTTTTCCTCACATCCTCTACTCCTTTTGCTAATTACTTTGAACCTGTGCCCTTTAGTTCTTGATGCCCTCTTATGTCTGAATGTTGCCGGAGATACTGGATGCTGAGGGCTCTGCCATAGTTGGACACATGGTCCGGAGAACCATCTCATCCATGGGCTTCAGGAGATGCAGGTGTCCTTGTCCTCCTCTGGCTCTGATCCCTTCTATTGTGTGCTATCTTGTCTTGCAAGAGTGAGAGAAAAATATCAGTGACTGTGTCGCTTGAGTGATGTGCTTGCCATAGCTAAACAGCTTGAGGTGTGTGGGAGCAGTGACAGATGGGTGTGGAGGTGAGGCGGAGTAGCTGGATGTTAGGTGCAAGTCCTGAGTGCAAGGGGCTGAGGCTGAGTGAATGATGAGGTGTTAAGCACTGAGCAATGTGAGAGGCTCATGGAGTAATGAGTAGGACATTCCATGTGAAGGTGCATACACTGAGCTTGGAAACCTGCGTAAGGTCAATAGACTTCTTGTGGCACTACTGCCAGGCTCTCGGTTTCAGATGCCAGGACTTGACCTCCCTAGTAACTTGATCTCAGAACCTTCTGAGGGTTATCCGTATGGGCCCCCACCCACCCCGGACCCCTCCCCCAGGCCACCACCACCTACTCCCCACCGCCCACCACAAATCCTCATGTCCAAATTATGGCAAAGACCAATTTTTAGGTGTAAGCCTCTTTGAAGCTTTCTTGCAGTCATACAATTTGGCCGCAAGTCTGCAAAACTATGAGACCTCAATAAACCTTCCCTGAACAGCCTACATCACTACAATGACTTCCATCCCTAGATTGTTACATTTTAGTAAAACAAATTGAAATTCATAATTAAAATGTATTCTATGAATACAGTGGACAGGTTTACTTATTAATATTTAAAGAAATTTAAACATGTGCTTAAGTAATATAGTAAAAATAAAAACGGTTGTAATTTTAAATTAACCATTACCATTACAAGTAAAGAATAGATGATTGGGGTAACTAATGGGTTGATCATGTGAAAGAATGGACAGCATCAGCAACAACAGCTGTGTTTATACAGCACCTTTAACATAACAAAACATTCCAAAGTGCTTCACAGGAGCAATGTAAAGCAGAATTTGACACTAAGCCACATAAGGAGATAGTAGGGCAGCTGACGAGCAATTTGGTCAAAGGGGTAGGATTTAAGGAGCGTCTTAAAGGAAGAAAGAGAGGAAGAGAGTCAGAGAGGTGTAGAGAGGGAACTTAAGAGCGTAGGGTCTTGCTAACTGAAGGCACAACCACCAATAGCGGAGCGCTTATATTTGGCAATGCTAAACAGAGAGAAACAGAGAGAAGCACAGACTCGGAGGTTTGTAGGGCTGGAGAAGGTTACAGAGATAGGAAGTGATGAGACCATGGAGAGGTTTGAAAACAAGGATAAAAACTTTGAAATTGAGTTGTTGCTTAACTAGTGTCCGATGTAGGTCAGTGAGTACAAGGACGATGAATGAGTTAGGATATGGAGAGCAAAATTTTTGATGAGTTCAAGTTTATGAAGGCAGAATGTGGGAGGCTAGCCAGGACTGTGATGGAATAGTCAAGGCTAGAGGTAACAAAGGCATGGATAAGTATTTCAGCAGACGGGCTGAGGCAGGGATGGAGTCAAGCATTGCTATGGATGTGGGAATAATTGATGCAAATATGTGGTGGGAAGCTCGTCATGGGGTTAAATATGACACCAATGTTGCGAACAGACTGGTTCAAACTCAGGCAGATGCCAGAGAGAGAGGTGGAGTCAGTTGCTAGGGAACTGATATTGTTGCTGGGGCTGAAGACAGTGATTTTGATTTTCCCAATATTTAATTGCAGGAAACTTCAAGTCACCCAGTACTTGTCCATTTGGTCTGACAATTTACTGTTGAGAGAGAGGTCATGATGAGGCTACTGGCGGGGGTGCCAGAGGATTAGAGGGCAGCTAACCTTATACCATTGTTTAAAAAAGGAGAAAGGGACAGGTTGAGTAATTACAGGTCAGTCAGCCTAACCTCAGTGGTGGGAAAATCATTGGAAAAAATTTTGAAACAATAAATACATAAATTCATATGCAAGGACCTGTCCTCTGCAGGCAAAAGGAACATGTCCAGGCATTGCATATTTTTTGAATTTAAGAAAAGCATGGGGAACAATAGTTCCCTGGTGCATTCTCCATGGCAAAACCTCCATCAATGAGAGTCAACTTGCCAGGCAATCAGCAGTCTCCTCTCATGCAATAAAAATTCTTGCATCTGTCCTGATGAGTGCAAGATGAAAAGCTTTAACAGCATGTGTCTTTTTTCCAGCAATGACAGAATAAAGCTTCATTTATAAAGAACAGATTAACCAAAGTCAGCAAGTATTTATTCAGGGAAGGTCATGTCTGACTAACATGTTGAAGAGGTAACAAGGAGGGTCGATGAGGATGGTGCATTTGATGTAGTCTATATGGATATTATGCTAAACTGCATAAAACATTAGTTAGGCCACAGCTGGAGTAATATGTGCTGTAATGGTCACCGCACTGTAGGAAAAACATGATCACACTAGAGAGGCTATGGAGGGGATTTATGAGGACGTTGGCTGGACTGCAGAATTTTAGTTATGAGGAAAGACGAGATAGGCTGGGGTTGTTTTCTTTGGAGCAGAGGAGGCTGAGAGCTGAACAAATTGAAGTGTATAAAATTATGAGGGATCTAGTTAGAATGGATCAGAAAGCCCTGTTCCCCTTGGTTACAGCGTCCATAACCAGGAGACGTAGATTTAGAGTAAGAAGTAGGAGGTTTAGAGGGGATTCAATGGACATTTGTACAACCAGAGGGTGCTGGGGATCTAGGACTAACTACCTAAAAGGTTGGTAGAGGCAGAAACCCTCATAACATATTATACGTATGGACCAAGATTTGCAAAGTGGGAATAGGCTGGATGGGTCCTTGCTGGCCAGCGTGGACACAATGGATCAAATGGTCTTATTACATGCAATAAATTTTTATGGGAAGAATTTTCTGCCTGTCGGGCAGGCGGGCCTGACCTAATCTCCGGCGGGCGGGGAACCGATCCCCGCCGGAGAAGCGGGCCCTGCCGCCATTTTACGTGGGCGGGCCAATTAAGGCCTGCCCAGTGTGACGTCCGGCAGAAAGCGCTATGTGCTCCCTGTGCGGGCGGGGGGGAATCCCCAAAAACGAGAGTGCGCTTTTTCGCGCATGCGCACGAAAGAATGCACATCTCCCTGAGGCTAAGTGCTGCCTCAGGGAGATTGCTTCCACTTTGAAAAATATTAAAAATAGAAAAAAAATTCCCTAACATGTCCCCCTCATGTGACAATGTCACATGAGATGGGACATGTTCATAATTTACATAATAAGTTTATTAAAAATTTAAAAACCCTGCATGAAACCTCATCCCGCCGGTGGATGAAATTTCATGTTTTTTCTATTGCCCGCCAGGGCTCCTGGCCTGCCCGCCAACTTTAGGGTTAGATAAGCAGGTCCTTTAATTGTATAATTGATCCTGTCAATAGCCTCAATTGGCCACTGACAGATCGGCGGGCCCGCAGCTGATTTTGCTGTGCCCCCATCGTCCTGAAAATTTAAATGGGGCAGGATGACGATGGGGGTTCCGCCCAACGTCATCCCACGTCATTTTACAGGTCAGTGATCGGGCCCCGCCCCCCGATGGCAAAATTCTGCCCTATGATTCTATGGGGGGAATTTAATGTAGATGACAGGGGTCTCACCTGTCAGCTGGAGGCTTGCGAGAAACCCGTGTCACCTACTTTTGGGAAACTCTTTCGAGTTACCAACAGTCACAGATTGCAACTTCTTTCGAGTACAATCACAGTTCTTGGTTTTCCAGGAGTGGGACATGAACCCACAACCCTCTGATTCAAAGGCGAGGGTGCTATGGACTGAGCCACAGCTGACACTTCCAAAAGATGTAACTCTTTCGAGTTATCAACAGTCATAGATTGTAACTCTTTCGAGTACATTCACAGTTCTTGGTTTCCAGGAGCGGGACATGAACCCACAAACCTCTGATTCAAAGGCGAGGGTGCTATGAACTGAGCCACAGCTGACACCTCAACCTACTTTTGGGAAGGCCCACTGAATTAAGCGCCAATTAGCACACCCCGAGAACTGCCAGCCAATCAGAGACCAGCAGCTGTTCATTGCTCAGCAGCACCACTGGGTGGTGGGGGTTGGTGAGGCAGTGGCTGCTGCCGGTAATGCACTCACAAGGCTCAGGATCACCGACAGACTCAGGCCTCAAGTGAGTGATGGCAGGAGGGCGTGGGAGCCAGTTAGCAGCAAGGGCAAGGTTTGGCAGTCAGCGCCACCCCCACCTTCCTGATTCCGGGTCCCTTGATCAAACACTAGGTGCCTTTGAATGAGGGTCTCCCACTGCCTCCCCCTCCCCTAAACTCCCCACTGGAAGCCCATAAGCAATCTAAATAGAGTCTGCTTTTCAAACTTTCCACATGGCAAGTCCCTCGCCTGTAACTGGGTGAATAGCAGAAGCGATGGGCTGAGCCCCTTAAGTATACATTAATTGTCCACTTAAGTGCCTCAATTGATGATATTTTCCAAGAACACCTTGAGAACCCCACGAGTTTCCTTGTAAATGAGGTCGGAGATGCGTCTAACGCCTCCACGATGAGCATGGCGACGAATTACGGGTTTAGTGATTCCCTGGATATTATCTCGGAGGACTTTCTGGTGCCGTTTAGCAATCCCTTTACCGAGACCTTTACCTCCTTTGCCTCTACCGGGCATCACACCCAGAAACAATGCCAATTGTGAACTGGGAAGGCCATTCACAAACCTTCACACCTCGGACTTAATCGTGGCAGAGGTGGGAAAGGTGGCAGGGTCCCCACCCATCACCCTCCCACCCAGCTAAACAGCCACCACCGCTAAACTCACTGCAGGAGGGGGGAATTACTGGGTAAAGCTGGGTGTATTCAGCATACATGTGGAATCTGATGCTGTGTTTTTGGATGATGTTGCTGAGGGGCTGCATGTAGATGAAATATTGGAGGGCGTCGAGGATAGATGCTTGGGAGTCACCAGAGGTAATGTTGTGTGTGTAGGAAGAGGAGCCATTGGAGACTGATGAAGTATACCTCAAGTGCTAAGCAACATGTTCGGCAAAACTCAAAGCACAGTGTCCAACATTAGACGTGATTCTGCGATTGGATAATATTTTCTAAACAATCCTGAGTGTGCTAAGAATTACTTTCATGTGCTAAAAGTTACATATATTAATACACAGGGCCCTGTTCTTTGCAGACAGAAGGAACATGTACACACATTGCAGCTGTTTCAACTGAACAAAATAGGCGACAGCCATTCTCTGGTTCATTACTCAGGGCAATTCCTTGACCAGAGTCAACCTTCCTAGTTTGAATTTAAACAAAGCTTGGCAGTTAACTGATGCATTGTCCATGGCAATGCCTCTACCAATCAGAGTTCACTTGTCAACCAATCAGTACTCTCTTTTCACGAAGTATAAATTGTTATTCTCTTTACATTTGGTATTTTTGCGAATCATCCTGATGAGTGCAAGATGAAAAGCTTTGACAACATGCATCTTTTTTCCGCAATACTCAAGTTCTTTATTACCATAGGAAGTTGCAGTGGTGGCAGATGATTATGAATTGTCTTATAAGCATATTGGTAACAGGCTCCTGTCTAAAAACTCCAGAGAAATTGGAGAGATAAAAGATTTGATAGTGAAAAGAAATCTTGTTCCAATAAGGAAGGTGGCCAAGGTGGCGACACAGGCAATCCTCAGAGTAGCGAAAGGAAAAGTCTGGAGGATAAGTTGGGTTGAGGGGACTTACATGCTATTGTCATCATAGAAAAGGACATGTATAGGCTGAATGTTGGAAGTGAAAAAATAACTAACATTTGTATGGTTGCACGGTTTCCCTCCAGAAAATACTGTCATAGCAGTTAAAGCTTGTCATGCAGGTAGAGTTTCTCCCTTGTTGATTGATAGAGTGAATCAGGGTACATGAAATTATAGAAGCTTTCTGTTTGAGGGTAAAGTGTCCCCACTTTTATCCAGTGAGGCAGGTAGGTCAATTGTCATCCTTAGAGATGCAGAGACAGCTCAGTTGGCATGGTTTGTAGGGTGATGTGAATTTCTCTTTGGATAGTTCATTGATTGCAAAGGTATTAGTTATTGATGGAAATTATCCATTCCCTTTTAAATAATTAATTTCGAGTGTGGCTTAGTCACTGGTCCTGTTATCATCATTTCTCATTTGCCTATAAAAGTTGTGGATTTTCTGTTGGGCAACGACTTAGCTGAAAATAAGGTATTGGCGTTTCCAATGGTTTCGGGAAAGCCCCCTGAGGCTGCTGAAACTGAGGTTTTACAGGAAAAGCTGGGTGGCTTGAAGAAACTGATTACTCTTTGTGATCCGGCTAAGATGGATACTTCTACTAAAGATGTGACAGAAGAATTAGTAAAACTCATCTTGCTAGTTTAAAAGTGACATCAAGCTAAGGAGGAAAAATTAATCGCAGCTGGAGAAGCCTTAAAACAGCTTGATCTAAAAATGCAGAAAAGGCATGACCAAGATGTGGCAAAGCAGTTGGAAGAGTCCTCAAACCCACTGATGAAAAAATGGAAGGAAGAAATATGCTTTGAAATAAATTGAAAAATCTGGGCCCAGTTTTAACACTACAGAGCCGCAGGAAAAATTTTTGTCCTTGAACACAAATTAGAACTTCAGAAGAAGCAGCAGTAGTTTCCAGAGCTGAATTAGAAAAAAAGAATCAAACTGAAGCGGTGGGGGATGGCTTACCACTGGACTGGTAATCCAGAGACCCAGGGTAATGCTCTGGGGACCCGGGTTCGAATGCCAACATGGCAGATTATGAAATTTGAATTTAATAAAAATCTGGAATTAAAAGTCTAACGATGACCATGAAACCATTGTCGATTGTTGTAAAGGGAAGGAAATCTGCTGTCCCTACCTGGTCTAGCCTGGATGTGACGCCAGACCCACGGCAGTGTAGTTGACTCTTAAAATGCCGTCTGAACAAGGGTAATTAGGGATGGGCAATAAGTGCTGGCCTAGCCAGTGATGCCCACATCCCATGAACGAATAAATAAAAAAAAACCAGAGGAGATCAATAGAACTCATGAAGTAAATAAAAAGGATTATCAAGCTTTCTTAGCTGAACATCAAAATAAATTCAATGACGATTTTAAAGCAGACTTCAGTAGGACTTTAATGGCAGAAAGATCTGCTGCTTGCACAAAAGAATGCATAATTAAATCTGTCTCTCCTGGAAAAGCAAACCAAATGGTCAGATCATGAAAATGAATTTACAGTTAAAACCGTTCCTGAATTTAAACAAGATGAGGTTGTTTCAGTTGTTTTGGAGGACAATTAAGATGTTTAGCTGAAACTTTTTTCAAAGGCTTGGACATTAAAATGAATGCAGGCATGGAAGAAAATGGGGATTAGGAGTTGGGACCTGAGCAGAATGGTTCACAATTTGTTTTTAAAAATGAAAGCTGTGAGACTAGCACCAAAGAAAACCCTGATGACAGCTCGGTGTCTTGCTTCAAAGAAGAGCAGTGGAAATGTCAACAACATTCATTTTCCAGGAATGAATATAATAAATGGGCTAAAGACAGGTACCCAGGCAGTGGACACACACTGCACACACCTGAGGTGTTCCCAGGGACCATTCAATATTGGTGGAGGAAGCTCATTGTAATTATTGTGATTTCCAGCCCACACCACTCACTTTATTGGCTGCATGCTGGCATGGGCTGTGGGATATTGAGCATCTCTGTTGCCATTAATAGGTATTTAGGGGTTCTTGAATGGGAAGTGCACTCTGACTGGTGCACTCTGACTGCAGACAACAGGGGAACTTCTGTGATTGATGAAAAAAAGGCTTGGAGAAGTGAAAAGTGGGTACCCAGGTTCAGATAGTGGATGGAGGTGGGGGAGGTGGCATTGTGGGGCAGTGGTGTGGAGAACCTGAACCTCTGGGGGCAGAAAATCCTTAGCTCCTAGGACATGGATGCAATGCCAAAACAAATTCAATGCCTTCACCAAAATTAACAATACTGCTCTCTTACTCCCTGTTCACACCTCTGCCAACTGCAGCTTCACTACTCACAAAACACACTTCCTCCGCTTCCCTTCACCATCTTACAATCACTGCTGCATACTTCACTCTATTTCCGAATTCTCATATTCACACATTCACCGTTACTGCAACCCTCAATTCCACACATCTCACATCTTACGCACTGCATTCTAACTGTTTGACATAACAGATACATCTTCTGAATACCCATTCAAATTGAACATACGAATAATGATAGAAATGGTGATGCTAGAAAGTTGATTCCATTAGCATATTGCCATTCTGGTTAAATTTATACCCACTTAGAACTAACAACCATGCACCAAAATTGACCCCATATTATTTGTCTTGTTGGAATTATTCATAATATCAGTTTACTTTCATAAATTATTAACCCCATTTTGTATTCCTTTCTTTCAAATTTAACATTCTGAAAATCAAAGGTAGTACTTCTAATATATTATGTATTCATAGCAAACAAAAACAAAAACAAAAAGTGCTGGAAAAGCTCAGCAGGTCTGTCAGCATCTGTGGAGAGAAAGACAGAGTTAACGTTTCAAGTCCGTATGACTCTTCTGCAGAACTAAAGAGAAGTAAAGATAGTGAAATATATACTGTTTAAGGGGGATGGGACAGGTGAAGCTGAATAGAAGGCCAGTGATAAGTGGAGGCAAAGGAGAGATTGCAAAATATGTCATAAACAAAAGGTCGAAGGGGTGTTGATGGTGGTGATACTGGCTATGTATTCATAGCACGTTGACTGAATTATTAATTGGGGTAATCAGCTCTTCCCCCAACTCTAAAAAATGTATCATAGCGATATAGTTCCCCAAATTGTACAGTTTAGACAGCTGCTACCATGCCTCTATTTAGATTAATTCTGCATTTGTAGTTAAAGCATTAATGTAGTAATAAAGTTCTGTTTCTTTAGAGATGCACAATAAGGCAGTTCTGAACAAGTGACATATGCAGCTGCTTTTATTTACAAGGTCTGCTGAGTACAGGAAGCAATTAGTGGTGGTAGCATTAATAGAAATTTTGCATGAATTGGTCTTCATCAATTTCAATGGTGTCAATTAATTGTCCATCAGAGAATATTTCTCCTGTGCACATATTGGAACAACACTGTAAACGTGTTCTTCGAAAACAATCTTGTTGCACAAAGAACAAAAGTAATCTTCCTCTTATATCTCAACGGCGAGATTGTTATAAATACACAGGTTTTAATTTTCCCCCCCGAAGGCTAGAGAGAGCTCCATTATACTAGGAAATATATCCTGGCACATAAAGTCAATAGGAAATGCCCAATAACTAAAACCATGCATGATCTTCTTATAATCTATATCTTTGTCAATTATTTAAAAACAAAAACTTTGCAATTCATCCAGGTAAGTGTCAATTCATACAAACCTTGGCCCGGGATTTTCCAGTCCCAACAGTGTTGTGTTTAATGGCGGCTGGGGAAAGGGGAAACAATGTGATGGGAGCTGAAAAATCAGTTTCTCGCCAGCGTGGGCTGATGGTGGGAACGTGCGCTCCCGCCTGTCAGGGTGGGTCACCATTCCTGTCAGAGGCTGATGTGAAGCTGTTTTGCATCCTGTTAAAGCGATGCAGGTGAAGGTCAGGCCGGAATAGCACCCCCCCCCATCCAATTATCTGATTATCCATGCCATCAGCGGGATATCACGCTGGTCCGGAACACATCCGGACCAACGTGGCACGGGAGTGGACGGGTGTTGGGACTCACCTGGAAGCAGGCCTGGGGCAGCTTGTGGAGAGTGGAAGATAGAGGCCTCCAGTGATCGTGGACCCTGGAACACCATGTGCAGCAGTGGGTGGGTGGAACATCTACCACGTGGATCATTGCGCAGCTGGAGCTTCCAGGATGTGGATCATCTCACTGCAGGAGCTTCCAAGATAAGGATCTTCAATCTGCAGCAGCTTCTAGGACGTGGATATTCTCACTGAAGGAGCTTCCAGGATAGGGATCTTAGCTCTGCAGGAGCTTCCAGGATAGGGATCTTAGCTCTGCAGGAGCTTCCAGGACGTGGATCATCTCACTGCAGGAGCTTCCAGGATGTGGATCTTCTTGCTGCAGGTGTTCGGCTGCATGAGGTATTGTTGGGCACTGATGGTCTGTGCTGGGTGGGGGAGGGGGATTAGATGGTGAGGAGAGGAATGAAGAGGTGCGACAGATGTGGATGCCTAGAGGGGGGCTGGGGAGGTTAGGGGTGGTAGGGGAAAGAGAGAAATGCTGTGGGCATCATGGATTATGTGCGATGGTATGGAGCAGAACAGTGGGAAAGGCTGTATTGGAGTGAGAACAATCGCAAGAATACCAATGTCAGGGGAAGCATCAACTTTATACTGTACGAGATGAGAGTGCTGACTGGTTGACAAGTGGACTCATTAGATGAGTGACGGCACTTTCGGCCCTGAAAAGTGCCCAGTCTACCTCAGATTACTCTGGAAGGGCAAGGTATCTCAAAAATGCTCCTGCTACTATGCAGTAGCAACACGAGTAGTATTCGCCACTAACAGGTTGCTGCCGTCAAGCCAAAAAGACGTTCTGCCTATCAATGTGTAATGTGGCATGTGAATTTCAGTGACAGTGTGGTGCTAGGCATGTAGGCCGTACATCCCAAATACTGGCAGATCGTATGAAACAGCATGTCCCTTCCGCTGTTTGCAACGGGCAAGGTACAGACTATACTTAACCAGACCCTGCTTGCAAAACTCAAAAGTGTCCAACATTAGATGTGATTCCGCGATTGGACAACATTTGCTAAATAATCCCCAGTGTGCTCAAAATTACGCTGACAATCAATTTAAGATTGTCAGTCGGGCTTGTAGTGTGGTGCATTTTCGTGTACTGGAAGCTACATGTATGAATACACAGGGCTCTGTTCTTTGCAGATAGAAAGAACATGTACACACATTGCACCTGTTTCAGCTAAACAAAGTAAGTGATAGTCATTTGCTGGTTCATTCCTCAGTGCAATGACCAGAGCCTTGACCAGAGTCAAGCTGTTTGGTTTAAAATTTCAAACGATGCATGGCAGTTAACTGTCAGGCACCATGAACTGGTGCATTCTCCATGGCAATGCCTCTACCAATCAGAGTTCACTTGCCAACCAATCAGCACTCTCTTCTCATATAGTATCAAGTAAAGTTTCCCCTGACATTGGCATTCTTGAGATTGTTCTGATGAGTTCAGGATGGGCCAAATAGCCTCCTTCTACACCATAACAATTCTGTGATTCTGTGAAGATGAAAAGCTTTGAAAAAAAGTCTTTTTTCAGCAATACTCAAGTTCTGTACTACCAAACAACGATTTGTACACTTTAATTAGATGAGTGTTAGGTTGAGAAAAGATTTGTGATTTGGCATTGACAGATATAAACACTAACTTTTATATCATGACAGTATTTTCATGAAAAATACTTATAAAACTACAACAAGAAATGGGATGGCCAGGAAAAAAATAACATGCAAGGATAGGAGTTAATACATAGAACCTGATAAAACATTGATGAGATGCTGGGTAAGGTTCCATCCAATTTTCTAGAGCACTCTACTTTCCTACAAAATTGCACTAGGTATTTCTTTCAGCTATTCTTCATAATTTTTTAAAGTTTTTATTGCTTGTTTTACTTTAGGTAAGTGGCACTATCTGTTAAAAACTGATGTGAATGACCTGCAGTGTCATCACAGCAAATCAGTCTTGAATGTGCAAGTGACAGGCAGATTGTGTTCATGGTGGCTGAGCTCATAGCATGGAAGAAGTTCTAAAGACTATTTGGGAATGTTAAAATGAACTTAAACTTTGTAGTTTTTAATGTTGATGTTTGTTATACCAACTGCATGATTTATTTTGCTTCTTGCAAAACATTGGAGTAGAGAGATCACATAAAATGTTTAAAAAGTCCATAATGAATGACAACACACAGGCCACTCAAACAGTGCCCCCATCTCTCTCTGCCAAAATCTAAACAGATTGACCTAACTGATGTGTGCTTTAATGCTCACCTAAGCAGTCTTCCTCTACTGACGTTTTTAGAAGGGTGTAGCTGCCTAAGATTAATTACAGCATTTAGTCACCAGCTTTCAGTCAAACTAATGCAATTATCGTTTTATTTCACTAGCAATTTTATAACATTTGCCAAAATGTGAATGTTATAGAGAAGCTTCTCACTAAGTAAAAACAAAATTGACAAAAAATGGAAATGAAATAATTAACTTTTACATAGTTATGTCACCACTTATATTAACTTTGAGTTCTGATGAAGAGTCATATTAGACTCGAAATGTTAACTGAGTTTCTCTCTCTACCATGACCATGAAACCACTGCCGATTGTTGGAAAAAACCTATCTGGCCTACTAATGTCCTTATCTGGTCTGACCTACATGTGACTCCAGACTCACATCAATGTGGTTGACTCTTAAATGCCCTCTGAACAAGGGCAGTAAGGGTTGGGCAATGAATGCTGGCCTAGCCAGTGACGCCCATATCCCATGAATGAATAAAAAAAAGATACTGCCAGACCTGCTGAGCTTTTCCAGCATTTTCTGTTTTTATTTCAGATTTCCAGCATCTGCAGTATTTTGCTTTTATAGTAACTTTATCTTTAGTCTTCTTTTTCATAGGGTCAACCAGAAAGGATAGTTGTCCTAAGACGAGTAATACATATCAGCCTATTTTTTGAAAGCTAGTGTTCAGGAACTGAAAGATGCAATAAATTACTATAATGACCCAGATTTTGCAGTCAGCAGTAAACAAATGGCACTTATTACACTTACACTTGCCCACATGCAGCAAGAGAGAGAGGGGTAAATGAGACAGAAAAAAGTTAAAACAATTAAACTTTTACATTGTTTTAAATCTCTAATCAATAATTAAAATCTGAAGAAATCAGGCTTAGAAATGCTAATTTTCAGTGCCAGAGAGGTTGTTTGGCAGTACTTAAGATCTATCAGACAGTTAAAAATTTACTGATACTTGAATGGATAAGCCCTAACGTTTTCTGGATATCTAGTGGGTAAATATCACAAATTCATGCTCTTCCACGTGTTTTAATGCCGAGTCTATTGGCAAGATAGTGGTGTAGGGAAGTTTTGGAGGAGCAGGGTAACTTGGACAGCAGCTTCCTGATTTCCACATTTAACTGCATATGTGTGGTCACTGAAAATTGCTGAACAATTTACTCTTTAATTATGGTGAGTGTTGATAGCCTCAATGTTATTTCTACTGCAAAGTCCAGATCATTGTTCACAACAATTTGTACTGCTGTGCCAGCTTTTCAAAACAGCCTTCTTTCTTCCTCTACTGAAGGGGCTCATACTGGAGAGGTTGGGGGTGGGGAGAGGAGAAGCCAAAACCGGTGTGTTAGCAGGCTATTTGACAGTTCAGAACCTCACGGCTGAGCATATTCTGGTTTTCCAGCCTCAAGAAATTTGCTCACTGGCTTCCTTGGCCTGCTCTCCCCATTATATCACAGCAAGCATATAGGTGAGCAGAAGTTGGCAGCCTTCAGCTCTGTTCATTGCCTGGGCCCCATGCTAATCATAATCTTAATCAGTGCCCATGTCTCTTTCAGTTCCAGTCCAACAGTATTAACCCTCTTTCCTCCTCATTACCACCCAGACCCAAATCCTAGTTCTGTCACCTGTATGTGTTGTGCCAGTTCCCAGGTTCCTCTTTATTTATCTGATCATGGATCCAATTACAACATGAATGAAACGTGGAAGATATCAAGTCCAGAATATAAGTGCATGCCAGCACAGCCCTCCCCAAATAGGTTCCCTTCCAATTGAAGAAAAAGAGAGTATGGGGCAGATATAGAGGAGGAGAGTAAGGGAGGGCTGAAAGAGCTGTAAATGATGAGAAAAAGAAACATAGATACAAAGAGAAAGGGTCCAAATGAATACAGAGAGAAAGATTGGAGAAAGGCAAAAATAGTAAAAGCTAGAGAAATTTGAATACAGTAAAAGAGCAAAGTGTGTGGGAAGCACACAGAGAAAGTGAGAGATATACAGCAGGGATAAGGGACTAATTTATCCACTTTTGGAATATTGAGTAGCAATAGCAGAATTAAGTTAACTGCTGGTTCAAGCTGATGTGGGTTACCCAGCCACAATCTGCTATTTTAGGCCATATCACTGATGTTTGTGGAAAAAGGAAACCAATTAGCATGCATGCCGTTTGGCAGTTACTGTCCTAATAATTGCAATAAAAATGACTAGATTCTGAAACAGTTGTGCAAGGCTGAAGGTCTAGAACTACTATGTTTGCTCTTGGCACAAAGCATCAATGATACATCCAAATCAAAAAAGGATAATAAGAACCTAAGAAATAGGAGCAGGAGTAGGCCATTCAGCCCTTTGAGCCCACTCAGCCATTTAGGCTGATCTTCTACTTCAACACCATTTTCCTGCACTATCCCCGGACACGTATGTAGAAATCTATCGATCTCAGTCTTGAACTTACTCAACGGCTGAGCCTCCACAGCCCCCTGTGGTAGAGAATTCCAAAGATTCACCATCCTCTGAGTGAAGAAATTCCTCCTCATCAGTCCTAAATGGCTTGCCCCTTATTCTGAGACTGTGCCCCCTGGTTCTAGAACCCCTAGCCAGGGGAAACTTCCTTCGTGCATCTACCCTGTTGAGCCCCGTAAGAATTTTGTATGTTTGAATGAGATCACCTCTCATTCTTCTGAACTCCAGGGAATAAAGGCCCAGTCTATTTAATCATTCCTCAAAGGGCATCCCCTCCATCCAGGAATACAGAAGATATAAAATAAATGTCATAACTTCTTGAAGGTCAGCGTATTTGTTCCAATGGAAGTTGTACTCTGTAATGCCAGATATCATATAGAGAAGATTTTTATTTAGCCAACAGCGTTAAAATAATCTGATTGCTTAAAGGTAAACAAAAGCGAATTAAGCTGTCATTTCAAAGGCATTTCATATAAAGAGATGAATTCTGTAATTATGAATGAATGGGCACATGAGCTATGCAAACCTGCAGCAGGAAACAGCTGAGCATCTTGTGCACAGCGTAATTATCAAATTGAGCAAGAGCGGTGAATGTTTTCATTTCTGTATATCTTCACGTAATTATAACTACCAAAGTGGAACCATAACAGCAACAACTTGTATTAATACAAAGAAAAATATTCTACAGCACCTTTAATGCTGTAGAACACCCAAGACGCTTCACAGGGATGTTATCAAAAAATATTTGACACCAAACCACATATGGGGATATTAGGACAGCTGACCAAAAGCTTGGTCAAATTAAGAAATAGCAAGCTTTAAAGGGCATTTAAAATTAGGAAAGCAATGTTCACAGGAGGAGAGGTTTCGGAAGGGAATTCCAGAGCCCAAGAACTCGATAACTGAAAGCATGACCAACAATGAAGGAGTGATTAAAACCAGAACGTGTAAGATGCCAGAATTGGAGAGGAACAGAAATCTCAGAGGTTGCAGAGATAGAGTAGATTAGAGATAGGGAGGGATAAGGATATGGAAAAAGTTGAAAAGTTGGAAAATTCTAGCACCAAACTACATGAGAAATTGCTGGGTAATCAGCCATAGTGGAGCAAAGAACACTGAGCAAAACTAAATTGGGGGAAATGGAGCAGTCGGCACTGGTGAAATAGAGTGGTCAGCACCAGGGAATGGACTGGCGGTAGACACTTGGGAACACCACCACCTGGAAGTTCCCCTCCAAGCCACTCACTATCTTGACTTGGAAACATATCACCGTTCCTTCACTGTCAGGATCAAAGTCCTGGAACTCCCTCCCTAATAGCACTGTGGGTGTACCTACACAACAAGGACTCCAGCGGTTCAAAAAGGCAGCTCACCACCACCTTCTCAAGGGTAATTAGGGATAGGCAATAAATGCTGGTCTAGCCAGCAATGCCCATATCCCATGAATGAATAATAAAAAAACCATGCAAAATAAATCAAAGTTCATTTGCAATCAAACAAACAAATAAATTATGATGTATTTGTTAAATAGGGCAATGTAAAATCTAGCACAAATCTCATATTGCTAAATTTAGGAAAATGACTTGGGCTATTGCAAATTCAAGGTTTTCCTAATGTCTGAAAATGTGGGTGCATTTTACAATTCTTGACTTGCAATTGAGAAGATGATTACCAAAAGGCCTGGAATGCATCATTATGTTCACCATCTGCTTTTACATAAAATGGGTATCCTTTAACTATTCGGATTTTTATTCAAAATGTACAGTCAAGCAAAAATACAATACAGGAGACCCAAATGTTATATCCCCAGTGCTCCACCTGTAACAAAGTGAGGTAATATATAAATAACTGGTACAGGAGTGGGACTAGGTACCAAAGAGGAAACCAGTCCTAATCAGAAGATCTGATTCTTTTTGGGCGTGCAATGACACGCAGTGCAAGCAATATGACTGTATCCCTATGTACAATCTAAATTAAATAAGTGACTCACTAAAGGAGTAAGTGATACTGGGTGTAATTTAACATTGCCGCAACCACATGTGGTGCAGTTCAACCAATGCTTAGAAGAGAAGATGGTCGATTTTCATGATCTCACTAGGTGAATGCCATTGACTAAGTTCCAGCTAGAAACCCGCCTGTGATTAAAAGTAGTTGGCACATGTATTCTCATATCTTTTTAGTTTCTGTTGGGTACTGATTTAAATAAGGCGAGCATTGAGACTAATTTGGATAAGGAGGAGAAAGTGACGATAATGACTCAGAAACAAGCCAAGGCGCTGAAGGCAAACCAATCTGAAATGACAGTAGCACTGGTTATAGTGGTGAGATCAGTTCACACGATTCCCCTTGTCACTGTAATGCCAAGTAATGTGTGATCATCCAGGAGCTTCCACCTCTGTAATTACAGGGGTAGGGTTAATGTTTTTGCTCCTGTTAGTCTGAGAGTCTGTTAGTTTGTAAACAATATGGGCAGGATTTTATGGTCGTCGGGCGGACATAAACCCGACCCGATTGGGTGTAAAATCAAGAAGGATGACGCCAGGTGAACGTCCCAATGTCATTGCGCACTCTCGCAATTTTTCAGTCAGCAGGCATGCGCGAGTCGGCAATTAAGAGGCCTATTAGGGCCCTTGAGCAATTAATTAATTTGTATTTTTCGCTGCCCATCCAACTGTACAGTTGGTAGGCAGGCGAATAGGCCAGGCGGCCTTTGCATTTTTTTACGAAACTTCATCCATCAGCAGGGCGAGGTTTCCAACAGTAAATTTAAAAAAACGCAAAAAAAAATTTCCACTTCATTTTGAACAAGTCCCTCTTCATGTGACTGAGTTACATGTGGGGACATGTTTATATCATTTATTAAATCTTTATTTTCCTTTGTCCAAATCTTCAGCTCCCTGAGGCGGCTCTGTGCGCTCAGGGAGCTGTCAGCGTGCGCTCCCCCACACATGCGCAGACTTCCGCACTTGCCCTCCTTCCGCCCCCAACTCGGCAGCGCTAAGCCTTTCAGCGCAACTTTCACGCTGGCTGGCCATTAATAGGCCAGCATGAAATCGTGATCGGGCAGCGGTCCGTTTTGCAGCCACTCCCAAGCCTGCCCGCGAAGGGAAAATCCTGCCCTATATCTCAAAAACTAATAGAAGGATTTAACAAAACTTGCTATACAAATAGGGTATGGCCCAAGGAAGAACTAATAGGTTTAGGTCAAAGATGTGATTTGGATCCAGATCTTGCACACTTTTCAAATGACCTGTTAACATTGGGAGATAGGACGAGTGACTTTTTTTGGAATGCTGTGTGTTGTTTCACTTAGAATGTTGTTGATTGGTTTAGAATGTTGTGGATTGTCTAAGCTGTTGTGGTGGAATTTGTCACAGCCGTCAAAATGTGAGCAGAGTGTTCAGAGCATGTTGCTGAATGTGGATTAACCTGGAGCCTGGAAAATGGAAACTCTTAACAAAAAAAGATTTTTTTTCAGGTTTTTAGTTAAAGAGCAACAACAAACCTGGGAATAGCCTCAAGGAAGAGCTGCATAATTGTAATATTATTGAGTTAACACAGCGTGGCAGAGGTTTGCACTCTACTGAACACCCTCTTCACTTACATACATCATATGGAGGGTTGTTGGATTCTACATTAGGGGCTATATATGACCTCAAGCCACCTGGATATCAGAGACACATAGGGGTCATTTTAATCCACAAAAATTAATATATTTGGCTGAGTGTGATTGACTGGTATGGGGAGTTAAAATGTAAAAAAGTTCAAACTAGAACCCAACCCACCTCAAACTCATCCAACTCCCCTCAAACTCATCCACTTTCTAATGGAAGCAGGACAGTGGTGGGGGTGGTGGATAACCAGCCATTCCCAGGAGGCATGTCAGTCACTGAAACCTTTTAAGGAGGTTGAGTGCCTCCATTTTTACAAGCTTTCTATTTTTAACTCATGTCAGCTGCAGTTGTCTGGCCTCGGGAAAACCTGACAGACAAAAGCAAATGGGAAAGGTTAGGTCCATAAGGTAAATCCCATTGTAGCACTGCCTGAGGGACAGGATAAGTGGATGTACTTTCTTCAATCCCAATAAGCTCACTTCTAAACCCCACAATGATATTTCTGACTTCTCATTTCCACAATCTCTGACCCCCAGTCTCCCACAGCACCTTTACAATCACCAACCCTCCCCCTGCAATCTCACGTTCCCGTGACCACCAATTTATCTCCTGCAATTTCTTGAACCCCCCCCACCCCCCCATCATGAGAAAAACCTGCTTCACCACTGCATCCTTCTGCTGCAGCTTTCCCCACCTCTCAGCCAGATCACCAATCAGGCTAGCCACTGGGCAGAAAACCCGGGGCTGGGTTTTACCGTCAGCGAGCGGGGGCGGGGCCCACTCGCGGACGCATAAAATGATGTGCGGTGACGTTGGGCAGAACTCCCGACATCACTGCGCCCCATTTAAATTTTCAGGAAGGCGGGGGTGTAGCAAAATCAGCTGTGCACTCGCCGACCTGTCAATGGCCAATTGAGGCCATTAACAGAGCAATTAAAGCGAACTAGAAAAAACCACGAAACCTCATCCACAGATGGGATGAGGTTTCATGTAGGGTTTTTAAAATTTTAATTAAGTTTCTTGGAAATTATGAACATGTCCCAACCCACGTGACATTGTCACATGAGGGGACATGTTAGGGAAATTTTATTTTTCTATTTTGAGCTTTTTCACATTTACAGACGATCTCCCTGAGGCAGCACTTAGCCTCAGGGAGATTAGTGTGCTCTTTCGAGTGAATGCGCAAAAGAGCGCACTCTCGATTTTGGGATTTCCCTCCCCCCCCCGACCACACAGGGAGCACATAGCACTTCCGTGCGGACGCCACGCTGGTCAGGCCTTAATTGGCCCGCCCATGTAAAATGGCATCGCGCCTCCGATCGGGGGCACCGATCGGAAGCACGCCCGGACGCACCTGCCCATCAACTACCCCCCCACCCTGACCGGGGGAAAATTCAGCACCTGGAGTAACAATATTAAAACATGACAATCAGTTAAAACTGAAAGGAGTTTGGGGAAATCTGTCACTCTGGCTAGAATTTTCCAGCTCCTCAAGCCAGCAGGATGGGAAGATTCCCATCGATGTGAACAGAGATTTCAATGGCTCACTGGCGCCGCCACAGAGGAACCTGCCACAAAGGGCTTAAAAATTCCAGTCTGTTTTTCCTCCCCCTACCCCAGCCCCCATCCCCCTGTGCTCCAAAAGTGTGCCTTGACTAATAGGCACAGACAAATCCTAAAGATTGGTAGAGGGAGAAGAATGGGCTTCTAGTTCAAAATTATAAATTCAAGTTAACCGTGGGATACAAACAAGTGTATGGAAAAGATTCATCAAGGATATTTCATGATGTAAGTGAAACTATAATGGATAATAAGAAAATGGCAGAATTGCGACACGAGTACTTTAAATCTGCTTGCATAGTAGAGGAAGAGGACAAAATACTAATGATTCAAGGGAACCTAAAAAATAAGTTAAGGTGCGAACATTAATAGATTTAATATAAGTTAAAAATTTTTCTTGTAGCTGAGCACAAACATTAATTACTCAATATTTGTTAAAAGCACGTGGATTTGCAGCTCACAATTGCATACGCATTTCCTTCTGCCCTAACTAACCTGCTGCGATAAAGGTTCACAATAGAATTTGGAACAACTTATCAATCCTTTCAGGTAAACCACTGAACAGTCATAGATCAAAATGAGGTTTTCACTACTGCAAGTCCTGAAAAGTTGGCACTATTTAGAATACATAACATTGGAAATCATACATTTATATCACTCTGACTAATTTACATTTAAATCAAACATCCGTTTATACAAATCACTGCAAAGTCAAATCAATTTCAAAGAAAGAAGTTGGGAAGATATGGATCATAGCCAACTGAGTGGATGCTGACTACTTTCAAATTTATATGTCAAATTTTCAATATATCAACACTGAACTTGAAAAATAATATATTAATGAGCTCACTGTTTCTTTTCAATAGATTGCACCAGATTGCTACATTGCTGATGTAACATCTAAGCAAATTCAACAAGAACCTTTGCAATATGTTAACTTAGTAATAGATGTAGCATATTCAATATGTATGAGATTTCGGATGATTCATAATTGTTCCTTACAGCAGTAACTTTGGAAATAGGCAAAGCCAATTCTGAAACAAACAGGAAATATTGGAAATGTTTAGTAGTCAGGCAGCATTTGTGGAGAGAGATACTGAGTTAGCATTTCAGATAGATGACCTTTCATCAGAACTGAAGTGTTAACTCTGTTACAGCCCACCAACTTGAAAATGACCTTTTTATTCTGACCCTCCATTTTCTGTTCATTAATCAATCCTCAATCTATGCTAATATAGTACCTCCAGTCCCGTAACACTTAGGGTGGAATTTCATGGCCCTGTTGCGGCAGGGGCGGGGCTGGAAAATATGGTGAGCCGTTCAAAAGTCCATTGACTTCAGCAGGACTGGAAAAACCTGCTGGTGGAAAGGGCTGTAAAACTCCACTCTTAATTTTGTGTAATAACTTCTTGTGTGCACCTTATTGAATGTTTTTTTTTTGAAAATCCAAATATATTACATCCATTGTTTCCCTATATCTATCCAACTAGTTCTAATCTCAAAAAGCTTAACAGATTTGTGAAACATGATTTCCCTTTCATAAAGCCATGTTGACTCTGCCAAATCACATTATGATCTTACAAATGCCCTGGTACAATGTCTCTTATCATACATTCCAAAATCCGAGGCTGTCGACAACAACATGGCAGATGAAGTATAATGTGGGTAAGTGTGAAGTTTGCACTTTGGCATGGAAATTAGACGAGTGTTTTTTAAGTGGTGAGAAACTGGGAAATGTTGGTATTCAGAGGGACCCAAGTGTCCTCTTACCATAGGAAGTTGACATGCAGGTACAGCAAGCACTTAGGAAGGCAAATGGTATGTTACCCTTTATTACAAAGGGACTGGATTATAATAGTAAAGAAATCTTATGACAATAATGTAGGGCCTTGGTGAGATCTGATGGAGGAAGTGATGTTCTGCATCATGGGACTGACTGCAACAGGCCCTGTAGTATCACAGAGAGTATTCAGGCTGACAGTACGTTACTGCCTTAAGCCCCTTCTCAAATCACACTTCACTCTCATCCTGTCATATGACTGCAGTTTGTATGGTCCATGCATGGACCTCTTAAGGCCCACCTCCCCACACTCCCCTTTCAAATTTCTTCTTTCAGTTATTCAAGAATTGCTCCCCGCCCAGACACAGCAGCCCAAGGAGGAAGAGAGGGAGCTGCATCAGACCTCTGATAAAGTAGCACTGTCACTTGATCTAACACCAGCTCAGATACGGGCACTCCATGTGGCTTAGAGGATGGTATAGAGTCGGGATTTGTATATGGTGAATCACCAGGCATGAATTGGTCGCAGCAGGCTAGGAGGAGAGGACAGTTTGGGTGACAGTTCACCAGAGGGTGTAGTAACGGATGAGTTCCGGTTCAGGGAAATCAGATGAGGACTTTGATGTAGCGGCATACAGGAGAACACTGATGAACAGGCACACCAAGTTGCTTGGTGCAGAGTTATACGGACTCAAAACGTTAACTGTATTCCTCTCTGCAGATGCTGTCAGACCTGCTGAATTGTTCCAGGTATTTTTGTTTTTGTTTCGGATTTCCAGCATCCACAGTTTTTTGCTTGGTGCATTGGCAGGCTTGCCAGACAGCTTCCTGTCACTGTCAAGGAGCATGGAGGAGTCTGGCTCCAAAGTGGAAGAGGGTATCATGCAGAGCTTGGAACCCATGCTTTCTAGCATGGAAGTAGTGGTCAACTCTCTGGCAATACTTGTGGACCCAGCCATGATGCCATGTCTTGTGGGTGCTGTCTGAGCACAGGCAGAATTCACCCAATTCACCCATCACAGAATTCACTGCTGGAGTGGAAGCGCAGACAAAGGCCATGAGATCCAAGCCTCCTGCAATGTAAGTTAGGCTGTCGCCATTATGCTTGCAGACCTCAGTGCTCAAAGGGGAATGCAGAAGAAGCAGCAGACCATCACAAACTTGAAGACTCACTCCAGCTTGTACTGGAGGGCTCCAGGCATACAATCCAGGCATTGGAAGCATTGCTTCTGCATGCCAATGGTCTATTCAATGATATTCCTGTTGGCTTCATGGCTCTCATTATATGTCTGCTGTTCTTGCATGGTCATGTTTTGGAGGAGGCTCATCAGCCTTGTGTATCCCTCCACTGAAGGGAGTCAGTGGCATAGTGGTATTGTTGCTGGACGAGTAATTCAGAGACCCAGAGTAATGCTCTGGGAGACCTGGGTTCAAATCCCACCACAGCAGATGGTGAAGTTTGAATTCAATAAAAATCTGGAATTAAAAGTCTAATGATGACCATAAAAATCATTGTTGAATGTCATAAATACCCATCTGGTTCACTAATGCCCTCCTTTTGGGAAGGAAATCTGCTGCCATTACCAGGTCTAGCCTACATGCGACTCAGCAATGTGGTGGCACTTAAATGCCCTCGGAAATAGCCTAGCAAGCCACTCAGGTATTTCAAACCGCTACAAAGGAATGAACCTGGACCACCTGGCATCGACCTAGGCACTGGAAATGACAACAGCAAATTCAGCCCTGTAGGCCCTGAAAAGTCCTCCTTACTAACATCTGGGGGCTAGTGCCAAAATTAGGAGAGCTGTCTCACAGATTAATCAAGCAATAGCCTGACATAGTCATCCTCACGGAATCATACCTTACAGATCACGTCCCAGATACCAGCATCACCATCCCTGGGTATGTCCTGTCTCACTGGAAAGACAGACCCAGCAGAGGTGGCAGCACAGTGGTATACAGTCGGAAGGGAGTTGCCCTAGGAGTCCTCAACATCGACTCTGGACCCTGTGAAGTCTTATGGCATCAGGTCAAACGTGGGCAAGGAAACCTCCTACTGATAGCCACGTACTGACCCCCCTCAGCTGATGAGTCAGTACTCCACCATGTTGAACACCACTTGGAGGAAGCACTGAGAGTGGCAAGAGTGCAGAATGTACTCTGGGTGAGGGACTTCAATGTCTGTCACCAAGAGTGGCTCGGTAGCACCACTACTGACCGAGCTGGCCGAGTCCTAAATGACATAGCTGCTAGACTGGGTCTGTGGCAGGTGGAGAGGGAACCAACAAGAGGGAAAAACTTACTTGACCTCGTCCTCACTAACCTGTCTGCCGCAGATGCATCTGATAATGGCATAATAGGTAGTAGTGACCACCGCACAGTCCTTGTGGAGACGAAGTCTCATCTTCACATTGAGGATACCCTCCATCGTGTTGTGTGACACTACCACTGTTCAAAGTGGGATAGATTTCAAATAGATCCAGCAATTCAAGACTGGACAACCATGAGGTGCTGTGGGCCACCAGCAGCAGTAGAATTGTACTCAACCACAATCTGTAACCTCATGGCCTGGCATATCCCCCACTCTACCATTACCACCAAGTCAGGGGATCAATCCTGGCTCAATGAAGAGTGTAGGAGAGCATGCCAGGAGCAGCACCAGGCTTACCTAAAAATGAGGTGTCAACCTGGTGAAGCTACAACACAGGGCTACTTGCATTCCAAACAGCATATGCAGCAAGTGATAGACAGAGCTAAGCGACTCCACAACCAACGGATCAGATCTAAGCTCTGTAGTCTTGCCACATCCAGTCGTGAATGGTGGTGGACAATTAAACAAATCGCTGGAGGAAGAGACTCCACAAATATCCCCATTCTCAATGACAGGGGAGCCCAACACATCAGTGCAGAAGATATGGCTGAAGCATTTGCAACAATCTTCAGCCAGAAGTGCTGAATGGATGATCCATCTCAGCCTCCTCCAGAGCTCCCCAGTATCATAGATGCCAGTTTTCAGCCAATTCGATTCACTCCACTAAAAGCGCTAAAGGCACCGGATACTGCAAAGGCTACGGGCCCTGACAATATTCCGGCAATAATACTGAAGACTTGTACTCCAGGACCTGCTGTGACCTTAGCCAAGCTGTTCCAGTACAGCTACAACACTGGCATTTACCCGGCAATGTGGAAAATTGCCCAGGCGTGTCCTGTACACATAAAGCAGGACAAATCCAACCCGGCCAATTTCTGTCTCATCAGTCTACTCTCCATCATCAATAAAGTGATGGAAGAGGTCATCAACAGGGCTATCAAGTGGCACTTGCTTAGCAGTAACCAGCTCGCTGACGCTCAGTTTGGGTTCCGCCAGGACCACTCAGCCCCTGACCTCAATACAGCCTTGGTTCAAACGTGGACAAAAGAGATGAACTCCAGAGGTGAGGTGAGAGTGACTGCCCTTGACATCAAGGCGGCATTTGACCAAGTGTGGCATCAAGGGGCCCTAGCAAAACTGGAGTCAATGGGAATCAGGGGGAAAACTTTCCAAAGTTTGGAGACATACCTAGCACAAAGGAAGATGGTTGTGGTTGTTGGAAGCCAATTATCCCAGTTCCAGAACAGCACTGCAGGAGTTCCTTAGGGTAGTGTCCTAGGCCCAACCATCTTCAGTTGCTTCATCAATGACCTGTTTTCCATCATAAGGTCAGGAGAGGGTATGTTCACTGATGACTGCACAATGTTTAGCACCATTTGTGATTCCTCAGATACTGAAGCAGTCTATGTCCAAATGCAGCAAGACCTGGGCAATATCCAGGCTGGGCTGACAAGTGACAAGTAACATTCGCACCACACGAGTGCCAGGCAATGGCCATCTCCAATAAGGGAGAATCCAGCCATCACTCCTTGACATTCAATGGCATTACCAACATTGAATACCCCATTATCAACATCCTGGGGGTTACCATTGACCAGAAACATAACTGAACTGGCCATATAAATACTGTGCCTACAAGAGCAGGCCAGAGGCTGGGAATCTTGCAGCGCATAACTCACCTCCTGACTTCCCAAAGCCTGCCCACCATCTACAAGGCACAGGTCAAGACTGTGATAGATACTCTCCACTTGCCTGGATGAGTGCAACTCCAACAACACTCAAGAAGTTTGACACCATCCAGGACAAAGCAGCCCAATGGATTGGCACCACATCCACAAACATTCATTCCCTCCATCACCAACGCACAGTAGTAGCAGTGTGTACCATCTGCAAGATGCACTGCAGGAGCTCACCATTCCTCCTTAGACAGCACTTTCCAAACCCACAACCACTACCATCTAGAGGACAAGGGCAGCAGATAGATGGGAACACCACCACCTGGAAGTTCCCCTCCAAGTCAGTCCCCATCCTGACTTGGAAATATATCGCCATTCCTTCAATGTTGCTGTGTAAAAACCCTGGAACTTCCTCCTTATCTGCACTGTGGGTGTACCTACACTATGTGGACTTCAGCGGTCCAAAAGGGATGCTCACTATCACCATCTCAAGAACAACTAGGGATGGGCAATAAATGCTGACCCAGCCAGCAACACCCAGATCCCATGAATGTATAAAAAAACCCTCTGGATATTCTTCAAATGCAAAGATGGCGAGAATGGCAGACTCTCTCAGAATGAAGGCATAATGACTGCGGGCTTTGACTGACATGATATGCTATGCATGGTTGCACACCAATTACTTATAGATGGAATGGTAACCCTTGCAGTTCCTGTACTCTCACCATCGGCAGTTGGGGGAAGAGGAGGAGGAGGAGGAGGGGGTGGGGGGAGAGTTGGGATGGGGTGGCTCACAAAGTCACATGTGTGCAGTTGATGGGTCCCTGCAGTATCCGGAATCCTGTTATGCTGGGAAATCTACGTGCTGACTCATTGTGTTCTCTATAAGGAAGGAGAAGTAGAATGTTTTTCTGACCTAGGTCGAGACCAGCAACATTTTCTTTAAGAATCCAAAAACCCAGGTATTTATGGAAAATAATGAAGCCACAAGGTTCAATTACTACACTAGCCAGTTATATTAAAGGTATTAAATGCAGAATTAACACAATTACTTATAATAAAATCAAACTTCCTAACTCAATTTTCCTTCTACACCTATTTGGCTTACATCCCCTAAAACCCAATTCAGATACTTGCTGAAATTGGAAGATTAACCACTTGGTCTGTGTACTGCTTCAAAAATTATAATGGTTGAGATTTCTTGGGCCTTCAACTTACTTCGGGCAAGATTTTGCCTTCAAATCTCCTACAACCGTCCCACCAGGCCAAAACTCTCCTGGTTCTTGTATTCTTTAATTTTGGAGTCTTGCACCTAAAACTTTCTCTCTTTCTCTGTCTTCTCAGTTTGGTTATCCCTAGAAGTTCAACCCACTGTTGGGAGTCCTTCACTTTGAAACTCTTAGCCCGTACGTGGAATTTCAAATGAACTCTGCTGGAAAAAAATGCTTCCTGTTTTGCAACAAAATTATTCTAAACTCAAAAACACTTTCTTGTAACAGAACCGCAGAATCTACTTACCTCTACAATTAATTTCTTATTGACCCTTTGCTATTCTATTATGTACCTCCCAGACTATTTGGTCACATGATCAGTTACTGAAAACCAGGTGCTTCAGCAGAAATATTTTTTGAGCGAAACCTAATTTTTAAAGGGACCATCATCTCAACATAAAGTATATATTTTTCTCTAACAGCATGTGGGCCATCATAATATACTCGCCTCTTTTGGTACATAGGACCCACATTGCCTGTCAGATGCAAGAGTGGACAGTGTATTGGGAGGCGCTGGATGTGTCACCTACTCTCACCTGGAAATATCTGGTCGCTTAGAAGTTTAATTCCACTGTAACAGTTACAGCCACTGATGTTTTGACCCTAATGTGAAGCGCAAGGTGACATTGAAGAAGGTGGCACAACCCTGTGACCACCACCTTGGTGAACCTGAGTCACTTAAGACAATGCTCCAGGCTCAGCTGGATGTAAGATAAGAGTACTCAAAAAACCCATGATGGGTAGGATTTTCCATGGAAAGCCCTCCTGCCTTTTTGCAGAGCTCCCTCTCTCTGCAGCCTGTGCTCCATTTTTTTTGTCATGTACCAGGTGAAGATGCACTGCAACTACAGGCCTTGTGCAGATTACAGGTGATAAAATGGTACGCCTTCCCTAAGTACATGCACAAGCTCCAAAACGAGCCACAGTACCTCCGCAAACCTTTTCACAGCAGAAGTCAAAAGCAACTCATCTGCAAATTGGATGCCTGACCAGTTAAATAGCAATAGTAGGATGGGGGGGGGAACAGGGTTATTCCTGCAGCTGACACACATTCAGCTGAGAGTGATTAGCATTGGCATTCCGGGGGCCATGTGCAGGCCAAGTCCCAGCAGCGGACAGCAAATCAGCCAGAACAGCTGATTGACATCACTCTGTGACCTCCTCACGCTATTGGGTATTGGCACAGCATGGCCAGGGCAGCATCCTGCCCAGCATGGCCCACTGCACGGGATGTGCCAGAGTTGGCCAATCACATAGCTCCCATAATTTTATTCCTTAGGGACTTCCTTAGTGCCAGCTCCAGGCGCTGATGATGGAAGATGACTGCACTAGAGGGTGGTATTGGCAATGAGGCAAATGCAGCAACTTCATGAAACCCACGAGAAGGTTGAGGACAAATGCCATTTTCATGAGGTTAAGGACTAAATCAATCATAAACTTTTGGCAAATTCAAAATTCATGGGTATCCCTTGCTTGCTATAGGCTGCTGGATGATTTAAGCATCAATAATAGTGCCATTGTAGGTATTGTGGTGCAGTGGAAGTACCCCTACCTCTGTGCCAGAAGCTCCAGGTTGAAGTTCCACTTCAGGGCTTGATGGCCACAGAAACATTTAAAACATGACCAAACAGGTTGATTATCAGCCTGTAAATCCTTCCAATACGCCTGATGGCAAGTGGTAAAGAGTGGGAGACTTTGCTGGTCAGCCATACTGCAGAGGGCAACGGCAAACCACTGTCAGGCATAATCATGGACTAATCCAATGGAAACTCATGGTTGCCAATGCCGATTAGAGGAATAGTGCAGTGCATTAAACTCGCCGAAAAGCTGGGCCATTTGTTCCCTTGTGATTGTAATTTTGGCGCTTATTACTGCAGTTGCACCTTTGCTGGCAAACAACTCACTCATCCCTCCTCCGTATTGCTCATTCAAAAATATGTTGGGAAAACACCTATTTCCCAGCTTTTCAATGGTGAGATTTCACCATTACTTCATGGGTGTGTTTGAGATTTGTGTGCTGCGTGACAGGAATACACTCTGTACAAAAGCCGTAGGCGCTTGGATCTGAATTGTTATATGAGGGTTTAATGAAAATATACTTTCTACACTCAGTTCCAATTTGAAAGTTAAAATGGTGTAAACAAGGACACTGCTGAAATAAGGATAAATCTACTATACAGACAGTCAGAAAGTGAAATGAAACCTGGGTTGTTGTTTACAGGACTGCCAGATTCCATAGAGCTACATCAAAAGCCTTACCCATTCCAAGACCCTCAGAACTCTTGCTGCCTCACTGAGATGTGTCATAGCATGTATGGACCTTATACATCATTAGCAATTCAGTTAACAATTGTATTCTGTTATAGATATAAATCTGTGCTCCAGTGCTAGAAGAAAAAGGCATGCAATCATGATTTTTAAAGAACAAAATCTTACATAAAATCTTAAATAAATAACTTGAAACCCTTGTCTACTTAACAATTAGCATAATTTCCAATGTGCAATATCAAGGTGATACTGTTCAATGTATATATTGCAAATATACCCCAGAAAACCCTTAGCAAGTTTCCTAGAGTATCCCTCAATAGGCCTGCAAGCTACTTCACACTTAATTATTAAGGATGTTTATACTTACCTGCAGACCGCTGTCCCCGAGGAAAAGACTGTCAAATAATCAAGGCAAGGTAAGCTGATTCATTTATACGCTTTAAGTTGTTATGGCAGAAAAGGCTTCTTTCATTCAATCTTTATATTTACCAATGGGACTAGTTGTTGAGCATGCATTAAATGCACAAAATATTACATCACATTGCATTTTATTTTTATGTTACATATATTTTTATACAATTATTGCATATTTAATTTTATATTGCGTATATTTATTGAATCAAAAAATCAAGATGATTGATACAAATAATGCTGTTTAGCCATGTTGCATGTGCCCAGAAAGATATCTGCCTGAAGCTACAGTTTCAGACTTATCATAAGATGTTTTCAGTGTGGTACATTTCAATTTTCACGTAAATAATGGAAGGAGTGAGCTGGATCATGAATTAAATTGCCCATGTGGTGTACAAAATCTTGTGAAAAACTTTGCAAAGGAATTAAATAGCTACAACAGTTCTAGGGGCTATCTTTCAAGTGCCAGAGGTTTGAAAAGACAGATTAAAAGTGGTTGGAGATGTTATCTTATACTATAAGGTGACAGTAATATGTTAGATCATATTATAAAGGTAAATTCTTCAAATGCTTTTCTTTTGAAGGGATATTAGAAGTACAGGTGTACACACTGGTACCTACAAACAGAGGAAGATTTGGCACTTTAATATGTTTTCCTGCGTATTATTTTAAGACATGGATAGGTGATGTGGGAAAGTAACCTCTGAATAATACTTTTCTCCAGCTGCCTAGCTCATAATGCAGTAGAGGGGTGATGACATGCTATTTTTCAATACACTCATAGAAGCTGAGGTGTTGGCTGCCTTCCTCTTCACATCTGTCTCAATGTGAAATCACTTGAGTCTTCTCTAAGGGGTGACTGCATTCAGTCTCTCTAGTTTGATTTAGTTCTTTAGTTTTGGATTTAGTAACCTAGTTACTCAAGGGAGTTCTGTCTTTGTGTATGTTTTTTGATTCCTTATCATCATCTACAGAATGGACCACAGAGACAAGGTGGTGATTGTATGAAGAGATTTTTCACAGGTTTCAAACCGCTTAAAAATAAAACTTAATTTTGCCTTTTGTTATAAGCTTGAAATAGTATCGTGCAACCAATTTGAAATTGGAATTTGCATCTCAACCTTCTTGGGTTTGATTTCATGATTAAAAATGATCTAAGTGAAGTATTCTGGCTGCAGTATATAGCATGATTTCCAAAGCAGCATTTGGATTGCCCACACAGATGCCAAAGCAATTTACAGCATGTTGTGCTCAACCCCATTAGGATTCCTGAATGCAATACAAAACGGATTATAGCTGATACTTAGTGAAATACAGTACAATTTTTAACCGTCTCTCAAAATAATAAAGAAAAACATTTTTTTCTATTTATTTAGATAATACATTACAGAACATGCAATGGACTAAAAAATATGAATAAACATTTCATCAAAGTGATAATCTAGGCTCTACAGGTAAAGCATGGATTTTGCCTTGAGTTGGAACATGCACCCATCTGGGCCTCCTTCCTAAAAGCTCTGATATTTAAATTTATGTATTTTCCACTTTTTCCCTTCACTGTGGGTTATTCCCTAACTATCTCCAGAAGGGCCTCTTCCCAGATAGAGCACAAAAATCCAACCTTTCCGGCAGAGAGAGAAGAAAAATCAACCATGAGCTCCCCTCTAAACCTACAGATCTGACAGTTATCTCATTGTGAGACAACTGATACCCTAACCTGACCACAGTCACCTATTTTTATTTCAGCTGAAATTCATTCTCTAATTATACACAAATATTTTAATTGGACATTAGAGTCAATAATGCAACTTAATACAAAATTGAATGTACTTTCATATGACTGAAAGAATAGGGTTATATAATTACTGAATCACCATGTACAATTGCAGAATTCTAATTAAGAAACAAAAATTCTTGTATTAAAGAGTTAGTAAAATTAGTTACCTTTTCACAGGGTACAATTGGAATTTAGCAGAAAGCATAATTAGAAGTTTTATGTAACTCCTACTGTCATCCCTGATCTCAGTTAAAGAATAACTAGACTTAAGTATTTACAGATAAAATCATCAACAAGAAAATGAAAAAGACATTCATTTTTGTTTCTGAAATATTTCTTATGAATACATTTAATGTTTGTTTTGCCTTTCCTCAATTAGGCTGCTATCTCATCAAAAACATTCTTAATATGTAATTCATGCCTATGAGCTAAGACTGAAATTAATCAGGCATTATTGTGCTATCAGTATGTGGTATCAATGCAGTTACAATAATTCCCGATTGTCAGTGAATCGCAGAAATACATTTTTCTATCCTCAAAAATCCTTTGATGCTCCAGCAGACTCATGCCATAGTTTTGATGGGACTCTACTAGAAAGGCTATGAAATGGCCAGCACTGCGTCTGCGTCTTGCAGCCAAATTTCTTGCATAAAGCTTGTTACAGTGACCCTCCGACATCACGCCCCACCCCCAGCCATAAGATCAACTGGGAATCAGACATGGGCATCTGAGAGTCCGAACATCAAATTGATTTTTTAATAATTTCAAGCCTTCGCTCTTGCGAAGAGATCTTATTGGGGGCTCCTACATGTTTTTTTCCAAGAGATTCAGCAACCGTGCCCATACCCCAACCCAGGATGACGTTTGCCATCTCTTTAGTAGTCTCACCATTGCCATTCAAATTGTAGGCCTCCTCCAGAATCTTTTAGGCCAATAGAAAATGATTTGCACACACCTATGGTTTGAAAAATAATTTACAACAACATTTGCATAACCACTGGGAAAGTGGTTCATGTAAAATCTGTGTAAAATAGGACTAATCTATTGGGATGCATGGAAATTAAATGCAGCTATTAGAAGATCAGTTCTGACTGGATATTTTACTAGCAGGTTGAGGATTAGCAAGTGAGTACAAAACAACACTCACTCACTTGGTTGACTGTCAGTTATCTCAACAACATATCTCGTGAATAATTTTCTACCACTTAAGAATGTTTACCATTGGAAATATACACAGACAGCCATACAAGAGACCAAGGCATAGTTTAAATACAGAGAAGAATATGATACAATTTAGAGTATGCCCTGTGATCTCTCCTGGATGAAATTGAACTCAGGAGACATAGACTGCTTGGTTTCCAATGTAGAAAATTCACTAAAAACATCACTCTTGACATTGAGAGGAAAATAGTGTTCACGCTGAGGATCAGCTCTCCTATGCCAGGGCTGAAGACTAATCCTGAAAAGTTAAATAACCTGACTAGGACAGGCAAGGTAGCATACCACCTTCCCTTTCCTTCTTTGGACATCATTCTGCACACACTTCACCTAGGCGTGGGTTCAAGGAGCTCATGGAGGAGTAATTTAGTCTACTGTATTCGCTGCTCTCAAAGCAGTCTCCTACATTGAGGAGACTAAACGCAGACTGGGTGACCGCTTTGAAGAACACCTTCGCTCAGTCTGCAAGCATGACCCAGACCTTCCTGTCGCTTGCCATTTCAGCACACCATCTTGGTCTCATGCCCACATGTCCAACCTTGGCCCACTGCAATGTTCCAGTGAAGCCCAACACAAACTGGAGGAACAGCACCTCATCTTCTGATTAGGCACTTTGCAGCCTTCTGGACTTAACACTGAGTTCAACAACTTCAGACCATGAACTCTCTCTTCTAACTTTGGCCCTTTTTTATTCCAATTTCTTTTCTATTTGTTTATTCATTTTTTAAAAATTCATTTTTTTTATCCATTTTCCCCAAATCCCCCCTCCCCCCACCGACAGGGCTATCTGTTACTTGTTTTTGCTTTCATTGGGCGCTGACCCTTGTCCTGCTATTAACATATTCTGCTATCTTATCTTTATGCCACTATCAGCACCTTCTTTAGCCTTTAACGCTGCCAATAGCACTCCCTTTGTCCTGTGCCCATGACATCTTTGTCAAATTTCTCCTTAGCTCCCACCTATCCCTGACCTTCTATTTTGCTCCACTTGCTCTGCCCCCTCTTAGGCAGTATAAAATTCATCACATTTCTACTTCTCTTTAGCTCTGAAGAAGAATCATACAGACTTGAAACGTTAACTCTGTTTCTCTCTCCACAGGTGCTGCCAGACCTGCTGAGTTTTTCCAGAATTTTCTGTTTTTATTTCAGATTTCTAGCATCTGTGGTATTTTGCTTTTATTGTGGAGGATCAGTCTGTTCAATCTGGTGATGCCAGGTTAATGATAGGACACCTACAGTACATGTCACAATGGCAATCCTATGAAGAACCACATACCTACACGCTTTCACCCCTTCTTTTCCCTTTAATTCTCAGGTAGCAATCCTCACCCATTCTTAGCTCCTACCTTTCTTTCCTGCAGATTCACTACAGCAACAATATACAAGAGAATAAAGAGGAAGTTGATGTTGAGGAGTAATTTCTCCCTTTATTGCTATAACTATGAGGAAAACAACGATGAGGAACAGAATGATGAGGCCGGACTCTATAAAAGTTCCTGAGAAATGATCCTGTCCAATGTTCCTTTGACTCAATTCCTTTATCTCACCTCTTGTGTCACAGTGCGACCTCATTTTCACATACCGGATTAGATGCTTTCACCCAGACAGAATTAGATAAGAATTAGTGAAAGTGGCACTGCATGATTCAAAGAATGTTTAAAATCCTTGTGCAGTGTACTGTTTCACTTTTAAAGCTTTGGGGTTGGATTTCATGGTGGGGGCTGGGGTGTGCCTACTGCTCACCCTCCAAGAAAGAAAATGGGTCCCTAATGGATCAACTTTTAAAAAGCCTGCCTTGCAGCGATAAGCCACTGGGGCGGGCTAAACAGGCTGTGGGTCGGGCTTTTGCCCCCCCCAGTGGACATGAAGTCCCACCCTTGAGAGATACCAGCCAATCTGATTGGGCAACAGCTCTAGCAGTCTCATCAGCGTCAGAACTCTGTAGTGGACACTGCTGGGACTGCAAGGAGGCCCCCGGGAAGAAGATCATGGTGACCGGAGACAGGCTAAGTCCTGGGCTTTTAGGGCGGGGAGGGAATCAGAGAACCTAGGGAGGGGAAGAGAGGGTTTGAGGGGGTGAGCTTTGGAGAGCATGCAGAGAGGAACGAAGTGGGATGGTGACATCTTGGGAGGTGCCCCCGATATGCACAGGGTACCCCTGATTGAGGAAACCCCCCCTTCCTTCCCACCTTTTGAAGGAAGCCATTTCAAAAACAGCCTTTGCACTCTGGCATGTCTGTCACTGCCCAGCGTTTTATGCTAGTGGAGGCTGACTTAAGGCCCTTAACTGACACTAAATTGGGCAGTTGAAGGCCTCAGTAGGTCTAAAGGCAGGTGGCCTTCTGGGTGCCTTACCCACCCACCCCCGTATTATGGGGAATAGGCCAGGGGTGGGCAGGTAGGAAGTGAATTGAGCACCCAACATATTTTACATTGCCCCGCACCCCCCACCCCACAACTGCTGAAAACATGCCTGGTTGAGGAAGCAGTGGGGGAAGAGGTGGGGTAGGGCGGTGGGCATAAAATCCAGCCCATGATATTCTATGTGACATGAAGACATTGAGTTATGAGCAAGGCTAGGCTTCTAGTGAACAATCCTGGGAGACACAATTAAGTTCCAAGTGTGTTACATGGCAAAAAATATCAGTCAAAAATATAACAATAGAGAGAATTGAAAAATCTGAGACAGACAGGTCTGACACACAGGCGTGTAGAGATAGCAGCAATTGAATGCTACTTTCTGGAAATTTCAGAAAGTATGTGCATTTCACAGGAGATGTGTACAACCTTCACAGCAAGAGAGTTCAGCCAAATGAGCCGACTGAGTAGAAAAGGGAACTAACAAAGTAATTAAAAAGCTGAACCTGATTCTGAAGTACTCATGCACAGAGGGCTCATTAATATTTTAGTTTTCTTGCTTTTCTTTAGACTTGAATAGGCCTCTCAGCATTCCCACACATTTTCTAATGCTGGGACCAAATAATGATACCACCATTTTTCTAATAGGAGGGACCCAGTGTGATATTGTCACTTTCTAATGATAGGATCCAGTATTATAGTCTAATCATCTAATGGTGGAGCAGTGTGATGTTCATATATTCTAGTCGATAAAACACAGCATAATTTCGACATTTTTGGATCTTTAGGCCCCAGTATGACATTCATATTAAGTGGTGGACCCAGTGTGTTATTGAATATTGGATGATATAGTGGATGTCATTCTGAAATGGGTAGAATCATTGTGACATTGCCATTTTATAATGGGTGGGATTTTGTATGATATTCATAATTTATAATGGTGCAACCCAGTATGATGTTCACATGTTATAATGGGTGGGATCCAGCATGATATTGCCATTTTATAATCAGAGTCCCAAGTGTGATATTGCTATTTTATAATGAGTGAGACCCCAGTGTGATATTCGTATTTTCTAATGGGTGGAACTCAGTATGATAGTCACATATTTTAATTGTGGAATCTAGTATGATATTCACATTGAGGTTTTCTAATGGGCATGCCCAATATGATTCTAGCATTATCTGTTAGGCAAGACCCAGAATGATAATGCACATTTTCTAGTAGTGGACCTAGTGTGATTTTGACAGTTTATAATGGGAGCCAGTATGATACTCCAGTTTTTTAAATGGTGGGGCCCAGGATGACATTGCCATTTTAAAATGGGTGAAACCCATTATGATATTCACACTTTCTAATGGGTAACACTCAACATGATGATTCGCGTTTGCTAAAAGCGGAACTAATGTTATATTGACATTTTCTGGTGGGATCCATTAGGGTACTGCCATTTTCTAATGGTAGGACACAGTAGGATAGTAATACTTTCTGATGTGGGGGTTCCTGTAAGATATTCAATTTTCTAATGAGTAGGACAGAAGAGGATATTCACATATTCTAATGATGAGTTGCAGTGGGCTATGGAAGTTGTGTCAGTGACACTAAAACCAACAGTTATGGCAAAACATGTGCTTAATTGTTTATGGCATCTCTGGTAGCATAATCAGAATTTGAACGTTTGAAGTTATGTTTTTATCAGAATGTTGCGTAATTTCATGAAAACCCTCAGATAAGTAGTGAATCTGTCAGCCATGTGTTAATGTATTTCATACTTTGGACTGTCTTCTCATCCATAACTTCAAACTGACCAGTTTGGCCCAGAGCTTACTGTAAAAGATTAATGTAAAAGACACAATTTCAGGAGTCATATATTGAATGAGAATGTCTTCAAATTAATTAACTTCAGAGGTTATTGTAAGCTAATGGTTGCAGACTTACATCAGTATGTTTGCGTTATAATGACATTGATCTATAATACTGTTGCCTTTTTTTCAAAAGTGAAAAATAGTGAAATTCTGACAGGATTAATAATTGCTGAAACTGACTAGCTCAGTACTAATATGAGTTGAGGGGGGTGCTATTAACAGGCACCCGATATTGGTAAGGTGACACAGCATGTAATTGTCAGCAAACTCCAGGATTGAACTGCAAATTCATCTATTAATAGGCAGCTAATTGTGTGCTAAGGGTCCCATGCATCTATAGTAACCTAACTGTTTTTGTAGCTCTGTAGGAAAAAAGAAACAAATTACAGTGTAACCATGCCCACAATAAGTATTCATTCAAAAGTCCATCTCAAATATTATTGCAGCGAGCATGGCAGAGGAGGGGGATGCATTTTTTTGTAGATGGCAGTTGGCTGCCAGGATAAAAGGCCAAGGAGGTAGTGAATGACATTAATGCAAATAGCGCTGCCCAGCAGTACTGCAATATTTATAATGACCTCATCTGGTGTTATAAGGTAGGAATTCCCAACCTAAACTTATTTTAATTGGTTGTACAGTTACCTCCCATTCACAGTCATGTTGAACTTCGACTTTTGCCCATTAATGGTTATTATGGAGCAAAGTACATTTTGCAGCAGTTCCCTTTCTAACTGGTATTATTTTCCTTGGCTTCTCAAATGCTGTTCTCCTCGACAAATCCTTCCATCTACTGTACTTAAGCCCACATGTCCATATGCGTGTTTCTATGATGGGCTACATGCTGTTATATGGATGTCCTTGTGTGTTCTGTGAATTCTGTGAGTCATCAACCACTTCTACTCATTTTATAGAAGTGTGTACATGAACAAGAAGGAGAGGACATGTAGCTGGAAGCCAGGGCAGAGAAAATATTGAAGAGTAAGTAGGAAGCCTGGTCACAACTCAAGATTGAAATCAAACTTTTCCTGGCCCTGTTTTAGTTTATAAAGAATGGAAAATGAGGATTCGGTCAGGAAACCATTGGAATAGTTAAGTTCCTTTCAGACTTTTCCCACGTTCTCTAATTTTGTTTTTCATTCTTTTAGTGATTTTCCTGTATTTTTCTTAAAGACTCACAAGAAAAAGAAGAAAAATAAATTTCAAAAAATTGTACAGGAATTTAGCTGTTTTAGATCAGCACACTTCATTCACCTTCTTATAATAGCCTTGTCTTATGCAATGAAACCTGCTGCTGTGCTGAAGACTGCTAACATTTCCGAAAAGCACATATCCTGCCCGTTCTGTAATTTTCCTGTTTTAGCAAAACAACAACATATTCATGGGATATTATAACATTCCCATCACTGTTTATTACAAGGTTTCATTCGTTTCCCCTTCCAAATCTCTGTACATAGAAACTTTCATATAATACAGGAATTTACATAGGTTTCAAGCCAACGCACATCTGCAAGGAAGCAAACCAAAAAATAATTTTAAAATGGTGAAATCTGTGCTATATACTGACTATCTCTTTGTCATTATTGCATCTTGAACATCTGTTTTCTTTACAGTCTTTCTATCTACCTCATTTGCATTATTTTTCTTAACATGTTTTCTCCCCCTTTATTGGATTTCTTCTGAGAAACCGTTGATGTAACTTCAACATGCTCTGCAAAATGTTAAAGAATCTTGAAAATATTGTATCACTTTTTAAAAATCCTATAGGATAGCCGGATTTACACTTTCCTACACACATTTGGGCTGGCACTGGATCTCCCTTAAACACGGCTCTGCATTAGCCAAACAATCTGTGGAAACGTGTTGTAAATGATTAATTTTTCTTTAAATATACCACATTAAATGTAATAACACCTTACAGCAAGTTGATTATTGTGAAAACTTCCCAATGGCTTATCATGCCAGCTGGCATGCGTGACAATATAACATTTTTATAGTTTCATAAGATGTTTTAGCATTGAATGAAGGGTAGGGCAGGAGTCCTGGGTGTGGGTGTTAGCATACAAACCCAAAACATGAACCATGGCAATGAGCCTGATGATTCTAAACACCATCATTAACACCATCAAAGGTAAAGAAAATGTTTCTTGGTAATAATGAACTTAACGGAAAAACTGTGAACCCTACAGCTTTAAATTAAACTGAATACCTCCTAAAGACTCACAGGAAGTAATTTTGTCTTTGGCAATACTGTAAAACAAGTGATGTCAAATCAGCCACCCATTTTCAATTGTTTTAATGATGTGTAATGGCTGGCTGAGGTGATATTGCCTGTTTTACACTGTTGGCAAAAGTCAAAACTAACCCCACCAAATAGTTAAAAGCAAAAAACTGCGGATGCTGGAAATCCAAAACAAAAACAAAAATACCTGGAAAAACTCAGCAGGTCTGGCAGCATCTACAGAGAGGAGCACAGTTAACGTTTCGAGTCCGAATGACCCTTCAACAGAACTAAGTAAAAATAGAAGAGAGGTGAAATATAAGCTGGTTTAAGGGGGCGGGGGGGGGGGGTGGTGGGACAAGTAGAGCTGGATAAAGGGCCAGTGAAAGGTGGGGATAACCAAAAGATGTCACAGACAAAAGGAAAAAGAGGTGTTGAAGGTGGTGATATTATCTAAGGAATGTGATAATTAAGGGTAGAAAGCAGGACAAGCAAGGTACAGATAGCCCTAGTGGGGGTGGGGTGGGGTGAAGGAATCGAAAAAGGCTAAAAGGTAGAGATAAAACAATGGATGGAAATACATTTAAAAATAATGGAAATAGGTGGGAAAAGAAAAATCTATACAAATTATTGGGAAAAAAAAGGGGGGAATCGGAAAGGGGGTGGGGATGGAGGAGAGAGTTCATGAGCTAAAATTGTTGAACTCAATATTCAGACCAGAAGGCTGTAAAGTGCCTAGTCGGAAGATGAGGTGCTGTTCCTCCAGTTTGCGTTGAGCTTCACTGGAACAATGCAACAGGCCAAGGACGGACATGTGGGCATGAGAGCAGGGTGGAGTGTTGAAATGGCAAGCGACAGGGAGGTCTGGGTAATGCTTGCGGACAGACTGAAGGTGTTCTGCAAAGTGGTCACCCAGTCTGCGTTTGGTCTCTCCAATGTAGAGGAAACCGCATTGGGAGCAACGAATACAGTAGACTAAATTGAGGGAAGTGCAAGTGAAATGCTGCTTCACTTGAAAGGAGTGTATGGGCCCTTGGACGGTGAGGAGAGGGGAAGGGAAGGGGCAGATGTTACACCTTCTGCGGTTGCATGGGAAGGTGCTGTGGGAGGGGGTTGAGGTGTAGGGGGTGATGGAGGAGTGGACCAAGGTGTCCCGGAGGGAACGATCCCTGCAGAATGCCGCCAAGGGGGGTGAAGGGAAGATGTGTTTGGTGGTGGCATCATGCTGGAGTTGGCAGAAATGGCGGAGGATGATCCTTTGAATGCGGAGGCTGGTGGGTTGATAGGTGAGGACAAGGGGGACCCTATCATGTTTCTGGGAGGGAGAGGAAGGTGTGAGGGCGGATGCGCGAGAGATGGGCTGGACACAGTTGAGGGCCCTGTCAACCAATGTGGGTGGAAAACCTCGGTTAAGGAAGAAGGAAGACATGTCAGAGGAACTGTTTTTGAAAGTGTCATCATCAGAACAGATGCGACGGAGGTGAAGGAACTGAGAGAATGGGATGGAGTCCTTACAGGAAGCGGGGTGTGAGGAGCTGTAGTCGAAGTAGCTGTGGGAGTCGGTAGGCTTATAATGGATATTGGTGGACAGTCTATCACCAGAAATTGAGACAGAGAGGTCAAGGGAAGGGAAGTGTCAGAGATGGACCATGTGAAAATGATGGAGGGGTGGAAATTGGAAGCAAAATTAATAAATTTTTCCAGGTCCAGATGAGAGCATGAAGCAGCACCGAAGTAATCATTGATGTACCGGAGAAAGAGTTGTGGGAGGGGGCGGAGTAGGACTGGAACAAGGAATGTTCCACATACCCCATAAAGAGACAGGCATAGCTGGGGCCCATGCGGGTACCCATAGCCACACCTTCTATTTGGAGGAAGTGAGAGGAGTTAAAGGAGAAATTGTTAGGTGTGAGAACAAGTTCAGCCAGACAGAGGAGAGTAGTGGTGGATGGGGATTGTTCGGGCCTCTGTTCGAGGAAGAAGCGGAGAGCCATCAGACCATCCCGGTGGGGGATGGAGGTGTAGAGGAATTGGACCTCCATGATGAAGAGGAGGCGGTTGGGGCCAGGGAACTGGAAATTGTTGATATGATGTAGGGTGTCAGAGGAATCACAGATGTAGGTGGGAAGGGACTGGACAAGGGGAGAGAGAATGGAGTCAAGATAGCAAGAAATGAGTTCCATGGGGCAGGAACAGGCTGACACGATCGGTCTGCCGGGACAGTCCTGTTTGTGGATTTTGGGTAGGAGGTAGAAGCAGGCCGTCCGAGGTTGGAAGACTATCAGGTTGGAAGCTGTGGAAGGAAGATCTCCAGAGGAGATGAGGTCAGTAACAGTCCTGGAAACAATGGCTTGATGTTCAGTGGTGGGGTCATGTTCCAGGGGGAGGTAGGAGGAAGTGTCTGCAAGTTGATGCTCAGCCTCTGCGAGGTAGAGGTCAGTGCGTCAGACAACAACAGCACCACTCTTGTCAGCGGGTTTGATGACAATGTCAGGGTTGGACCTGAGAGAACAGAGTGCAGCAAGTTCAGAGAGAGACAGGTTAGAGTGGGTGAGAGGAGCAGAGCAGAGAAATTGAGACGACTAATGTCTCGCCGACAGTTCTCAATGAAAAGATCAAAAGAAGGTAAGAATCCAGAGGGAGGGGTCCACGTGGAGGGAGAGTATTGGAGGTGGGTAAAAGGATCCGTTGAATGGGGGGAGGACTCCTGCCCAAAGAAGTGAGCATGGAGATGAAGGCGGTGAAAGAGTTCAGCATCGTTCCGAGCCCAAAATTCATTGAGATGAGGGCGTAAGGGTATGAAACTAAATCCTTTGCTGAGCACTGAACGTTCAACGTCAGAGAGGGGAAGGTCAGGGGCTATGGTGAATACACGGCCAGGGCTGGGATTGGAAGACGGGATGGGGGCAGAGGGACAGGCAGGGGTGGAGGGTCCTGGATGGTGTTGGTGTCGATGATTGCTCCCAAAAATAAGGAAAGCATCCATTTGAACTGTATAAAGAAAATTGATTTATTTTGGGTTCCAAATCCAATTATAAATTAATCCATGGAGCCTTGAAATGTTTTGTGCATTATTGTTCCTTTCATTAGCATGATAGATGACTTCATCGTAAACTATTTGATTTGGTTAACCTCCCATGTAGGATAAAGCTATGTATATATTTACTTGGGATCCTGCTCTTTTGTGCTTCACTGACATTTTCTCAAGATTGGCATCATTGGATAGATTTTTCATTGCATTTTATCGTCATTTGAGTGTAAAACAACCTGTAATTTTTGGTGGCCATTTAGAGAGGTCCATTACTTGCATCTGTGCATTCATATACAGTAGCTCACCAGAAATGCAGCCCACCATGGAGTGCATAGAAGCTCCAGTGACCTCTGCAGTAATGCTCAAATTGGCAAAGAACATTCATTCCATGGGAATATCTCTTACAAATGTTCACACTGCTGTAAGAGAAGCTTTGCCTTCAATTTATTGTATGCTGTCTTGTCTGGCTTTAACATGTTAGGGAATCAGATCTCAATCTGACAATTAGCAGACCATTAGATAAGATGGGAGAGTATCCAGCAGCAGGAGTATGGATGCAGTAGTACAGGAGGACAGCGCTCGAATAACATACAAGTAACGGTGTCAGGCAGTGGGCAGAACCAGCCAGTAAACAGAACATTAAATGTGACAAAACTATTTTCAGGGTTATGTCAGGGCTTATGCCCACAGACATTTAATGGTCAACCACTTGACACCAATCTTCCCTTGAGCGTTACCCTAAAGGAGTATTTTATGTTCCAGAAGACACATACCAAATGTAGTCAACTAAGTAGAAGTAGTAGGTCACAGCACAATTTTTTTATTCATTCATGGGATGTGAGCATTGCTGGCAATGACAGCATTTATTGCCAATCCTAATTGGCTTGTAGAATGTGGTGGCGAGCAGCCTTCTTAAACTGCTGCACTCCATGTGGTGTAGGTGCACCCAAAGTGCTGTTACAGAGGGAGTTCTAGGATTTTGACTCAGCAACAATGAAGGAACAGCAATATCATGCCAAGTCAAAATGGTGCATGCCTTGGAGGGGAACTTGCATGCTGGTGTTCCCATCCATCAATTGCCCTTAATTCTTCTAGGTGATTGGCCTCCAAAAACCATAACAATCTTGCTTTGTGCTAAATTACTTCAACCAGTGGGGAGTTTCCCCCAGATTTCCATTGATGTCAGTTTTGCCAGAGCTTCTTGATGCCACAATCGGTCAAATGCTGCTTTGATGTCAAAGGCAGTCGCTTTCACCTCATCTTTGGAATTTGAACCAATGTTGTAATGAAAGCCAAGTGGCCCTAGTGGAATCTTGCTGAACAAGTGCTGATTGGTAGCACTGTCAACGAGACCTTCCATCACTTTGCTGATGGTTGAGAGTTTGAGAAGAGACTGATGGAGTTGATTGGCTGAATTGGATTTGTCCTGTTTTTTCTGGACAAAAAATATCTGGGCAATTTTCTACAGTGTTGGGTAGATGCCAGTGTTGTAGCTGTACTGGAGCAGCTTGACTAAGAGTGTGGCTCATTCTGGAGCACAAGTCTTCATACTACAGCCGGGATGCTTCAGGACCATTGCTGTATCAAGTTCCTACGGACGTACCTTGATATCCATATACTTCAACTGAGCAGAGAATAAAATAGAGGCAAATTAGCTACATTTGTGAGAAACTGATGAAGCTGTTTACCCTGGTATACAACACGCCAATGAATTGCTTGATTCATCTGTGCACTTGAAAATTACTTAGTGTTAGATATGTCCTGAAATAGCATGGAAGGAAACAGTGGAATAAAATTTGAATGCTGTGGTGAGGATCCATGTGGTCAATGTTGTCTGCAGATCAGATTCCAGCGGACATCACAATTCAGCCATAACCTTCCAAGAAGGTATATGTTTGTACACAGTGTCCGCATTGTAATAAGAATGCGGACAGTCAAACTTTGCTGGGAGCAAATCTGTCCTGAATCATCCTTGGCCTTCTTCAAAAATTCAACCACAGACAATTCCAATTTAGAATGTAGATTATAGCATTCCTGAAAAGCCATAATTGCCTATTTGAATGAGCCAAGCAGACACACATTTCAACCAAAAAGGTTAGGAAATCCCATTGCTCAACATTTCCAAGAAATTTACCATTTAAATGAATCTGTTGCTAATGTGAAAAAGCCAGGTGAAAACTCCCACGTAGTGCAATTCAGGTGGGAAATTTGCATAATTAATCTCCATCTGATCCATCAACCTCTAGCACACCCAATCTTGTGAGCTGCACCACTCATACTGATCAAAAGTGTACTTTCTTAAATCAAGCTTATATATTTTGTCTCTATCATAAATTACTTGGTAAAGTTGTTAATAGTACATAACTCCGAAGTAATTAGTCTGCATTGTTGCCATATACTACGGGATAATTCTAATTCTCCCTTCCACAAGCATGCACACAACCTCGAGCTTAACTTCATAGTGGCTGTATTCCTGAACAGATTAGGTTCTGGTGTTAAGTCAGTGATAAATCACTGATTGTTGGGGGCTGAGCATTTATCTAGCTTCTCAGCAGGTGGCATGATGCAATGTACATATCGCTGAGGAAATAATTTTAACCCTTGGTACTGGATCTTGTAAGCAATGTTCCCTCTAAGTTGTGTGCATGCTCGGGCCACAAAGCAGCCCAAAGGATACTGCGCAGATCACTCACTGTCCCGTTTAAGGTACTGTGCCTGTGCGGCGGCTTTGGTACTGTGCATTGAAATGAACAGGCCACACACAGCAAAAAATATGAATTGAAGTAACATTGCTTGGAAAACCTTTTTTCAAAGCAGTTCTGAATCGATGTACAACACCTCAGTTTCCCCATTTGACTGTGAATATCTGCATGGAGAAGTAATATGTGGTACATCATTCTTTTATCAAAAATTGAGAAAAAAAATCTCATCAAGGAGATTGATGATGAGTATTGTCAAAGACAAGCTCTGCAGGATGTCCAAACCAGAAAAACAAACAAGTGACATAAAAACTGAGTGCAGAGGTGAGGGTCTCTGTGGTCCAAAAACAGAGTTAACGTTTCAGGTCAATGACCCTTCAGTGTTCAGATGAAGGGTCTTCAACCTGAAATGTTAAATCTGTTTCTCTCCACAGATATCACAGGCAGCCACATATCACTGCATTATGGAAGTCATAAGAGCACTATTCAAAAGGGCAACAGAGTTTGTGCCATTCCACTGACCCAGGCAGTCAGACTGAAAGCTCTGTAAGTCTTCAGGGCCATTGAAGGCTTCCCACATGTGCAGTGTGTGATAGAGGCACAACCAAAGCTGCGTTGGTCTAGCCTGTAGCCTTCATCAATAGGAAGGGGTTCTATTCAGTTAACATGCAGCTGGTATGTGACCATAGGAATCACATCCTCCAGGGTGTGTGTCGTTTCCCGGCAGTAGTCACAACTCGTTTATTATCGGGAAATCACAATTGCCACAGCTGTTCAAACTTCTCAAGGCTCTGTCATGAAGCTATTAATGTATATGATATTTTGGAAAGTATTTTTCTTTTAAAACAGAGGTTTACTCTGTGGGTATGTCTTAATTGGATTAAAGCCAACTGGGTGCTTTGATATGTACTAGTTTTAATATGTAAGAGAGATGCCGTGTATTTACATTTTTTGAATAGAGCATTCAAGAAATGGGGTAAAAATTGACGCCTTTCTAGCAGCTACCAAGCAATATGTTTATATTACTAACAAAATTGGTATTATGAAAGGGGTTTCATTGTTAAAAGGTGAAGTTCAAAGAGGTTGTTGATATAATGAGAATTAACATTATATGGGGCTGATAGGTATAACTTCAGTAGTTTTCGGGTGTGCAGGCAGAGGCAATGTAAGATCAAAAGGCAGCAGCAAGCCTCCAACTGGCTACGCAGTGAAAAGAACCTCATTTTGAATTTCTAAGGTGAAAATGTTTTGCCTGGTGTTTGGTTAAGTCTATGGTTTGCTGTTGCCTTAATGGAGATTAGTTTGGGAATTTGTTAAAAATTATTATAGCAATTTGTAGCCATGTGTACATATATTTTAACCTGTGTAAATTAATAAAATGTTTCATTTAGTTTAATGTAAAACCTCCAGAACTAGTGGTCTGATTTCTGAGTTTAGAGTTGCATCTCAAACATAACACTTAAAATTATTGGTTATGACAGTTGTTTAGAGTTTCCCTCTGGGGTTTATTAAAATAATTCCACTTTACCAACTGCATTGGTCATAACAGGCTCAATGGATGGATCCTCAGCAATAGCGAGTACCCTCTCAAAACATGGACACTGGTGAGAAACCCTAGCACTGAGGCCAAGGTACAATACTCGCAGCCTGCCACAGCTCTAACCAGACCACCACAGAGCAGACAATAGGCCTTCTCAAAATTAGATTCTGGTGCCTAGACTATGCCATGGTGCTCTGCAGTATGATCCAGGATTCGACATCTCCTTCATCTCTCCAATGATTCCACCAGCCATCACACAGCCTCTCCATGCCCACTGCCCCAACAATGGAAATGGATATACAACAACGTTACCACCATGTACATAAACTTCATGGCACAAGATCTGTCATTTCCAATTAAAGGTCACAAGAAAAAGAATAAATAAAGCAGAATGAAAATTGCCATCACAATTTAATCCCACACAGCAGCTACATACTAACATTAAAGGCATATACAGTGCAACTAAGCTATCTTCCAAAATCACTTCAAATTCCAACGACTAGGTGTGGCCCCTGAATCTGCAGCTGAGCTGAAGGCAGGCTGTTGGGCGTGCTGCCCCATTACCTGAGATAACCTTGGTAGCCATCCTTTGGGTGTTGAGGCCTTGAAGGGCCTGGCATACTGAGGGCTCTCTCATCAGAGCAGAGGCCTCCTCTGTGGCCTCGTCTACAGGATGTGGTCGGGTCACTGACAGAGGAGGAGAGCTGCGCTTGTTCAACCCTGGAGCGCCATAAGAGAAGCCCTCAGATGTGACATTCTGCACTTTCTCCTTCCTCTTGCTGTGTGATGGCATTTCCCTGTATATCGGAGTTAAATGGTAACCTGAATGGGACCCCAGGCTCACCATCTCCCTCTTATCTAGTCCCTGCTGCACGGAGTTCATGACCAAGGTGATGGTAAGCACGTCAGAGTGCATACCACCGTTGGATCCAGCTCTCCGGGAGAGTCACCAACCTCTCCATGGAGGAAGCTATGTGCTCAGAAACCTGAGACATAGCAGAGCTTTTGGCCTGGATGGAATCTCAGAATCACAAAATTTGTATAGCACAGAAGGAGGCCATTCAGCCCATCATATTTGCACTGGTCCACCGAATGGCAATTCACTTTATTAGGAAGGTGGGAGAATGCCACCTTGTTCATTTTCAAGTAACAGTCTAATTCCCTTTTGAATGCCTCAATTAAACCTGCCTCCACCACACTCCAGGAAGTGCATTCCAGACCTTAACCACTCGCTGCGTGAAAATGTTTCTCTCATATCGCTTTTGCTTCTTTTGCAAATTATGCATCGTCTGCAGACGTCTGCTCAGTGCCTCTGCCACCTCCATCAGATGTTCTCCTGTTCCAAGCTGCAACTCCAGCAGTACAGTATGGCTGACACCAGGGGCCCAACATTAGCTTGGGGCTCAACATGGGCCTGGCCTCCGTTCTTTGACTGTCAGGGCACTCGGCTGTCACAGCTCCTGGGCGTCAGTGATGTGTCACCAGACTGTGAATCTGAGCCTTATCACAAACACATTTCCTCCAAGATGAATGCATCTGTGCTGGTTGATGGTGTGGAGGAATGATGTAATGTTGCATCTTCTGAGGCTTGGGCTCCCTCCTACCCAGAGATGCACTGTAAGGTTTCAGCTGAGACAGCTGCATGTCTCTCCAAGGTCCTGACACATGAATGGAAGGCAGCAAATAATTAATCTAAAAGCCTTGGCAATCAATCCTCACATTCATGTGTCACATGCCTCCTTTGTGCCTATAGCATGATATCTCTTTCAAGTGCTTCTCACTCTCATCGCCCATTACGCCAATCTCTCCATCCATGATGGCATGACCGCACTGCTCCCCAGCCAGTTCCAGAGCATCCATCCCTACAAATAAAGGTCTTAATGTCAGGCAGATCTCCAACTGGTTTTGCCCTTTCCCCAGCATTGTGGGCCCTTTTGTCCTGCAAGCAGAAGGGTTAAGTGGGTCTGCAGACAATAGTTTTTTTTTCCCCCTCCTGGACTGGCATTCCTCAGTACCATGATGAGTTCTCCCGCATGTCTCCTGCATGGGGGTGGGGGGGGGGGTGCCTTTCTTATGGGCCCCCTATTGCAATCAAGAGACCCCCATAAGGTCTGCCCCTTGTGGCGTCTCCTACCCCTTGGCCTTTGCACTGCAACCCCCACATCCCCTCACGCCATTCCCCCCCATGTCAGGTCCTCCTGTCCAGGTCCCATTGAGAGCCCCTCAGACTTACCTTGCATGTGGCTCCTGGCTCTTTGTCCCTGCTCCCCGTGGCACTGCCAGAACCTGAGACCTGCCGACCAATCAGATGGCCAGCAGCTCTCGGAGACAGGATTTCCTTCCCCAGGTGGAAAACAGGTCTCCAGCCAATTAACACAGCCGGCTTTTTCGATGACGGGGTGGGAAACCTTGGCCACTCGTTAAATTCTGCCGATGGAAACACCAGCAACTTTGTATGGGAGGACAGCCATTATCGTGGTCAACCTGACCAATTCGAATGACCCCTTCAGGTCAGCAAAAGAAAGCCCAAACAATAACAAGGAGTCCCAACACACTACATCACAGCAAAGGGCAAACATTCTGGATGGAGTACAGGGGGGTGGGACTGAACTGTCTCATGAAAGAAAAATAAAGGGCTGAATTAGTTTGCAATTAAATAGATTTGTCACAGGACAACAGGAATGATAGCAGTTTCTGTGAATACTTCTTTCAGAGAGGACACTGATACACCTATGGAGCCTGCAGTCAAAAAGTGTTGACATTGGGAAAAAGATGGATGCAAATTTTACTTTGGCTAGGGTTTTCTGTGCTTGCCGGCATCAGGCGTGTTCGGTGGTGTTAGCTGACAATATGGCACGATCGGTTTCACGACCGAGTGAAACCAGTTTGCGATCCTCCGCTCAGCCTGCCAATGGTGGGGTGCGTTTCCCGCCATCGGACGTCGAGAACCTTATTGTAATACATTTGCATATCATTATTAGGCCAGTCCACCGGAATCATCCCCCCACCCCCGCCACCCAACAAAGCTGGATCACCCGCCCACGTCGGCGGGAATACACGCCGATGTGTTTCACAACAGTACATAAGTGACATGCACCTGGTGGGCTGCACTTCGCTCGGGACTTCAAGGTTTGTTTGCCTACCTTGCTTCCGTCAGCACTCACAGCCATCAGCACATCTCTTTTAGGGGAGCTCACGGCATCTCTACCTACCAGATAAGCCACATGTGGGTGGCTTTTCAATGGCTGCAGGGTTAGGGCTTGCTTTGCGAAGGGGAGGAAGTGGCCTTAGGCAACGGAAGAGGCTGCGGGATGAGAGCTGTACTGGGGAAGGAGGGTAACCCAAGTTGTGTGTGGGGGCACATGTTGATCTGTGACCTCAAGATGCTGAGCACTGAAGGGGCAGTCTCCAGAGGAGATGAGGCCAGATGGACATGAGAGGGTATGTGTGTGAGAATGGGTGGTGATGTCCCTTGAGCTGGCAGTGAGTGAGATGCCAGTGAATGTATGATGGGCTTGAGTGTGAGAGTTTAGAGTGATGAGATAGTTGCCATACCCTGGCTGCACGGATGAGATCATTAACCCTTTATCTGCATTGGATGGCCAACCTCTTCTGTCACTGATCATCACTGCCACCGCCTCCCAAGCCTGGTTGGTCACGCCGCTGCCCATCCTCCAGCCAGAGCAGGGGTAGAGCACATCACGGCAGGCCTCCACGATGGCCAAAAGACTAAACCTGGGAGCTGCAGTCTTTTTGCCTTTTGTGGCGTAGTCATGGACTGAAAGCACTGAGATGTATGCACATGTCTGGACTTTAAATACAATGCTCGGCATGATGAAGTGGCAAAGTGATGGCATGGTGGGTGAATGGGAACCTGCCTGCCATCGAAATGGCACGGTTCCCGGAAATGCGTAATTAATGCGGCAGGTTTGGGATGCTACAGTGTGAAAAGCTACCTTTGCAGCCAGTGGGTAAAACATCGTTTTATCCAGCCGCTACTGCATTTAGTGCAAATCTGGGACGATTCCGCCCTATGAATGAGAAATTCAGTTTGCCATTGTGGTAAGTGACAAAAAGAAAACACTTTGCCTTAAATGCTCGAGGACATTTGCTGAGAATAAGATGGATTACTTGAAGCAACATTTTTCAACATGTGTATTATGCATTTGGCAGAAAATTCCGAGTTTGCAGAAAAAAGCATGTATGAAACCTCAGCTGAAGTCAACTCCCAGCCAGCAGAAAATTGTTCTGAAACAGGTTTTTTTCAGTTCAGAGCTTATTACTTGGGCCATTTACAAAACTGCTTGGATTCTTGTTCCAAAAATAAAAAAATTCCAATAGAGAGGTGGTGAAAGGGATTGCAATGACAGTTATGAGCATGTGATTGAAGAACTATGAACTAAAAATCAGAAGCAATATTCTACAGAAGATATGAGAACTGTAAATGAATAATCAGACAGTTTATCATTGTTTGCTGGATCCATCTGGCAGTATTGAATCTCAGCTGAAAGCTAAACTAAGAACATATGAAAAATGATAAGACAGGAAAAGACCTACTGGTTCATGTAGTCTTTCCCATAACATTGTGCCGCCAAGTGTATCACAATATTAATACACCCCATCCCACCTAAATCCATGTGAACTCCTGGAGAGGTGAAAAACTAGATAAAAGTACACACCAATTCGGAGATTTAAAAAAAATTCAGGAAAATTCCTCTCTGACCCGCTTAGACAATCAAAACTATTCCAGAAGACCACTCTGGCCATAATCAACATTACACACCTCCTGTATGAGGTGATATCCACTCCAGGCAGATATAGCTCTCAGTTGAAGGAAATAAAAAAGAACTAAAAAGATTATTTTGCATTTCACTTGCACTGAGCGAATCCTGTGGCATACACAGCACTGCCCAGTTAGCATTCTGGGTAGGATTGGTAAGCAGCCCCTTGAAGTGAGAAGGGCT